>NW_027507685.1:169970613-170570613 GCF_037356315.1 Lithobates pipiens | reverse complement strand
ATAGGTTGAGTTTCTGCATGAGGTAAGCCACTGTGACAGTGACAGATCGACTGATGCCAGCTAGACAATGAACAAGCACCCCACAATTGTGAGAAGCTGCCTCATCTGAAAAGAGAAAAGGAACCGCTATTATTACAAATTAGAAGCATGAAATATTACTAGACATCTAATCATGTTAATATTTTATACCAATTCCATTAATACAATTGTTTGGAAATTGGTGACCGTATACAGGCTAGAACAGTGAGGATAAGTATACAAGTGACAAATGTAACTTCTGTAGAACTAAATGGCCACATTTTTGGTATGCTAATTTACCTGACGTATAGATTGTGGTTTGCACATATCAAGATGCAATGACTTTGGTAAGGATGCTTTCCAACACAAAAGCCAATGAAAGGTTTTTGAGTAAAGGCTCCTTTCCATAACCTAGGTAAGTGGAAAACTGCTTTGGCCCTGATTGAGCTCTTTGGATTTCTGGCGGTAGTTAGCCCAAATGGAGAAGACTTACTAGTAGTACTTAAGATTTAACAGGCTGTATACACATTATGTACAGAGCAGGGATTTTTTTATTTTTTTTTGCGGGAACACAGGGGAACACAGTTCTGTTACCTCTAGCACTGAAAGTATGTAAAGGCAAGGAGTGGTGGAGTGTGCTGGAGTGTGTATTGTTGCGGAGGCTATTTTTTCTGGGGAGGTCTATTGTTGCTGGGAGGAATCTACCGTTGAGGGAGGGGGGTCTAATGTTGCTGGCTGCTGGAGGGATATCGATGATGGCTGCCATGATAGCTATTGTTGCTGGGGTAGATCTATTATTTCAAGTAATAGCAAACACCAAATCTCCTGCACTTGAGATTGGGCCCAGAAATATCAGTAGACTATATTTTCATCCTGGTTTTTATGGACCAGAGTCCGTTGGACAATTCGATCGTGTGTGGGCTCCAGCGGACTTTTTCTTCCCAAAAGCCCAGCGGATCTAGAAATAAGACTGGCTTCAAATTTGTCCGCCAGACTCGGCTTTTAGCAGACAATCCATTCGTCTGTGTGCTAGTCCGTCGGACTAAAACCGACGCTAGAGCAGCTATTGGCTACTGGCTATGAACTTCCTTATTTTCTATCATCACGTTCGAATCCATCAGACGTTTGAAAGTCCGGCGGACCTCAGCTGCAAAGTCCATCGGATTGTCCGCCGGACCAAGTCCGTCTAAAAGTCCGGTCGTGTGTATGCGGCATAAATCTCACCTTGCTGCCCTCATTAGACTGAGGAAGTCTGGGACAAAGAAACCATTAAACAAAACAGAGAGTGCACCAACCTAGTGCATTGTCCTAAAAGCACAGCTTTATTTAATGTAAAAGGTGGTAAATATTATACTCATAAATTGTCAATTGCATCAAAGCTCAACATAAACAACAGCATTATCGAGTCCACGATACATCATGACATCCTGACAGGACAATTGGAGATCCAACAGGCATCTCAACAACACATCTCAAGGGATTGCCTCTTCCTCAGAGCCTCTGAGGAAGCATAATGCTCTACGTAGATCTATTGTTATTGGAGGGTATTTTGTTGTGGGGGGGATCTATTGTTGAAGGTTATTTTGTTGTGGGGGGAGGAGTCTATTGTTACTTGAGTGTATTTGGTTGCAAAGGGTATATTGTTGCTGGGGGATCTGTTGTTGTTGGGGGGGGGGTCTTTTGTTGCTGGCTACGGGGGATCTAATATATTGGTTATCTTGTTATCATTAACAAATTCCATACAAATTACTTAGCACCACAAAATGTATTATTCTTTATTCTCTAAAAGGGGCAGTACTGCCTGGGCACCCCCTATTTACCCCCGTGCAGTGCAGATTCTCCCTGCTTCCTGTCTCCCCCCTGTAGTACTGCCACTACTGGAAAAAGGGCTGGTAAATATTTAATTAACTGGCCCCTTCCTTTTCTGAAATAACACAGAGAAGGATCTGTACTGACCGCTCTTGTCTTCATTTTTTACTGAAGCATAATAAACTATGTTTACTGCAGGCTGAAGAGAAATGGACAAGGGAATGTTCTTTCTCTGTCTCAAAAGTGAGACATCAGGGGTCTGTTTAGACCCTTGATATTTCACCAAAGCTCCATAGCGGTGCTCCTAAAATAAATTGTAAAAAAATATTGTAAAAAAGAATTAAAAATAATAAAATTGTAAAAAAATAAATAAAAAAACAACTGACACCATCCACTGCCCTACTGACACCAGTCTTTGCTCTACTGACACCGTCCATTACTCTGCTGATATACACACATGTGTGTTTGTGCTCTGGGGTGCACACTCTAATTCAACAGGCTGCAGACACCAATGGGCAAAGACAAAGGGTTAGATGGAAGGGGGGAGTTCCATATTATATGACGCCTTTCCTGGGAGTGTTGGATTGCTGCCCCCACCCCAATTCAATACTGTGGCTCCTTTCACTATCCGTACATCCCTGCAGCACAGAGTAATGACATAGTGGCTGGAGAAGAAGCCCAAGCACTCGGCAAAGGAACCGGAAATTCGACGTGGGAATTCCCTGAGCTCCATAGCTCTTGAAAAGTAAGAAGATCAATGGTGCAAGCGGTGTGCCAGATAAGCCTAATATCCTTTCTTAAAACATTCTTTGCTGATTTCTCATTTTGTGGCAGGGTCCCGTTAAAGGAAACTTGTGAGGATAGACATATGGGTGATATATATGGGTGTAAATGATTTTATCTTGATGGAGGCTTCACTATTTAGTGAGTCGCTGACCTGGAACAAAGATGCAGGTTGGGAAGCCTCCACCATTACAAACAAGTCATAAGTACCGGCTCTCGTATTTCTATTGCCACAGGTTTTCTTTAACCTTATTGCCAAACATACCTGCAAGCAGGGGCGGACTGACAACTCATGGGGCCCCCGGGCAATAGGAGATCATGGGGCCCCCCCTGTGTCCCAGCCACACTGCCGACATTACATACATTGGTCTCTACCCCCTTTAGCTGCAGAGACAGCAGCTGAGAATGTACACATTCTGCGGCAGGAATTATACCCCCTGTTGCTTTTGGTGGGTGATCGTGACCCAATCAAGGGAATAGGGCCACTCTGCAAACACCCAGCAACAATGTGTAATGCATGCAGTAGCATCATGCTAGTGTGGGATCCAAGGGGTTAAAGCAGGTTATGTTATACAATGCCTCCTTATAGCCACTTGGTCGCTGTACTGGATAAGGTTGCACAACCTTTGCAGAGCAAGGCTCATGCCAAGCGTGACAGGGTGTATAATTTCTGCTGAGGCTGCAACATGTGTAAACCCCTGGACCCCTAGGATGGAAACAGAGAGGGATCCCTGGCATGGGGACAGAGGGGGATCCCTGGCATGGGGACAGAGGGGGGTCCCTGGCATGGGGACAGAGGGGGGGTCCCTGGCATGGGGACAGAGGGGGGGTCCCTGGCATTGGGGACAGAGGGGGGTCCCTGGCATTGGGGACAGAGGAGGGTCCCTGGGATGGGGACAGAGAGCTGCAGACATGATAAAAGACAAGAGATGGTCAGATGCTGCAGACATGATACAGGAAGTGGACAAAGGCTTCAGACATGATACTGGAGGTGGACAGAGGCTACGGACATACTGCAGGAGGTGGACAGAGGTGGACAGGGGGACAGAGGTTGCGGACATACTGCAGGAGGGGGACAGAGGTTGCGGACATACTGCAGGAGGGGGACAGAGGTTGCGGACATACTGCAGGAGGGGGACAGAGGTTGCGGACATACTGCAGGAGGGGGACAGAGGTTGCGGACATACTGCAGGAGGGGGACAGAGGTTGCGGACATACTGCAGGAGGGGGACAGAGGTTGCGGACATACTGCAGGAGGGGGACAGAGGCTGCTGACATACTGCAGGAGGGGGACAGAGGCTGCTGACATACTGCAGGAGGGGGACAGAGGCTGCTGACATACTGAAGGAGGGGGACAGAGGCTGCGGACATACTGCAGGAGGGGGACAGAGGTTGTGAACATGATAGTGTCCTCCTCACCTTAGCCTCCTCCTCTGTCCACCATCATATTACTTCTCCACATTATCAGTGTGCTATGTCCTCCTCCTGTGCCTCTTTCTCCTCTCCACAGGTCAGGGCAGCACAGTGCTTCCCTGACCTGTGGAGAGGAGAAATGGGCACAGGAGGAGGACACAGCACTGATCATGTGGAGAAGTAATATGATAGCTGACAGAACACATCAGTCTCTGTACCTCCCCTGCATGCCACAGCTTCACCCTCCGCCACCTCCGGGCTCGCAGCGATGTCCTCCTCTCTCACTCAGAGTTTACTCACAGTTCTACTCTCCTCTTTCCTCCTCAGTCCTCACCCCTGCTCGGCTCCTCTGCCAGTGTCCCGATCGTCTATTCAAAAATGGCGCCGGGAGGCGCCATTACGTTACTGCGCATGCGCCACCCGGCCGAGCGCGTACGAACTTTCCCAAGCCCGGCTGGCTTTGGAACAGCGCATGCGCCGTTCCATGGTCTGCTCACGGCCATCTTTTTTACGGGCACCGATGCCCATAATGGATTTTAATGGGCAGCTCCAAAAAAATGTTAACTCTACGGGCGGTTGCAAACACCGTGGGGCCCCCTGCTGGACACCGGGCCCTCGGTCGGCGCCCGACTGCCCGAATGGTCAGTCCGCCCCTGCCTGCAAGCAGGGGCGGAGTGACAGCTCATGGGGCCCCTGGGCAATAGGAGAAGATTATGAGGCCCCCCGGGCAATAGGAGATTATGGGGCCACACAGTATACACACACATATAGCATACATACATTGACACACAATATACACACACAGAATACACATACACACACTGAAAAGGTACTCGAGAGGCAGCACAGCTATAATCCTGGGATTTAAAAAAAAAAACTGATTATTACATACTGTCCCTGATTTTATTGAGGCTGGCAACCCTGATTGGGCCCCTTAGTGGCATGGGGCCCTCGGGCAGTGCCTGGTGCCAGAATGGTCAGTCTGCCCCTGCCTGTGCAGTGAATAGTTCTTTTTTTTTCTCAGGATGATTAATAGAGTTAAATGAATCCTATGCTTTTAAAAGCTCTGTGTGTACTTGGTGGTAATGTGGCCTTTGGAGGTCTCTTACATATTTTCGTTTGTCACACTATTAAGTGCATCTAAATTTTTTAATGTGTGTTTTTTTTTTTTTTTTTTTAGTTTTAGTGATTTAGGTGAAGATTCACCAATGTCTTACTGGGTGTATAGTCACTTAGGAGTTGGTGCGAACTCCCTTCGTATTTAAGAAGATACAACCCCTACTTTCCTTACTGAATTGTGGATTAGAGATATCAGGAACCTGAATAGCTGGGGAGGCTGGGTTCCTTTTACCTTCTATAATATATTGTATGTTAATAGGGGAAATGTGTTGTTTTTTTTTTTTGTTTGTTTTTTTTTGGTGTTTGTTTCTTTTGTTTTTTCTTTTATTTTTTTTCTTTGAACAGTATATTTTGAGATGTGTTATAAAATTTTTGAAATTATGTAAATGCCATATATGGACACGTTTTTGTCCTAATTGGACTGTTAAGCTGAATCTTAATAAAATAAAATAAAAATTCAATTACAAAAAAAAAGCGTGTGTACAGACAGTTCAGAAAAAAACCCGAGGACTATTTGCAAAGGGTTGTCAGTAGAGATGAGTTAATTGATCTGAGATTCGTGCAAACTTGCCACAAATATTATGCAATATACAGTGAATCATGTAATTCTTGAATCCAGTCAACCAGTATTCATGAATTGTATTATAAGTCCAAGAGAATAGTGTGAATTGTATATATTCAGGAGCATTAAAAAATTTCAGTTCACTTAAAAAAAAAAAAGGTAAAATTTCTTCAATCTACCTGATTCACAGACTCACTTGCTCATCTTTAGGTCAATCAAGAAAGAAATGGAACAGACGATAAGCACCTGGGTCACAATAAGGCATGCCTCTCCAACTGCCTTTTTTTCTGGTCTGTCATAGGCCTGTCATGTAGATAACAATATGACCATCTATGAGAGCCAAGGCAGACATCCAAGGGCCTCTATTATGCGTTGGCGGGGTTCCGCAAGATAGCAACCTCTAGTACAGTGATGGCGAACCTTGGCACCTTGACACAGATGTTTTGGAACTACATTTCCCACGATGCTCTGGCACTCTGCAGTGTAGTTGCGCATCATGGGAAATGTAGTTCCAAAACATCTGGGGTGCCAAGGTTTGCCATGACTGCTCTAGTACATTCAACCAAGCTGAAAGCCTATCCTCACTACGGCACTTCCATCCTTTACTGACCTTCCTGCTGCTTGGGAGCTGCCCTACCTGACAGAAGGAGCCGGAGCAGAATTTCTGTGGTAGTGAGGTCCATTTTCTGCACCATTGGCGTACTTAGGGGTATGTTTTCCACAATGAGGACTGGCACTGGGAGAGGGATATCTGCCAGCAGAACATGACTGTGGGCACCCACATCAGTGAGGGGGGGGGGGGGGTGCAGTTTGGCATCTTTGCCTCAGGCACTTGATGACCTTGTCCCGGTACTTATCAGAATAGACCTATGTACATATGTGTCTGTGACAATGAGTTGGTGAAATAGTCTTTTGGAGATTGTTTCCCAAAGCCAACAAGCTTTATAAAACAATTTCCAGTAGTTCTTTGAGGTCACCCACATCGGGAAGGGGGGGGGTGCCAGGTGAGGAGGTTTGTCCTCCTCCCCTTGTGTACTGGATGACCTTGTCCCAGCACTGATTAGAATACGCACATGTACATACGTGCCTGTGATAATGATTTGGTGAAATGGTCTTTCAGGGATTGTTTCTCAAAGCCAACCAGCTTTACAAAACAATCTCCAAAAGTCCTTTGGGGGTCACGCACATGGGGGAGCGCAGTTTGGCATCTTCACTCTTCACCCTGGTCACTGGTTGACCTAGTCCTGCCACTGATTAGAATAAACGTGTACATATGTGCCTGTGATAATGAATTGGTGAAATGGCCTTTCAGAGATTGTTTCCCAAAGCCAAACACCTTTAGAAAAAATCTCCAGAAGTCCTTTGGAATCACCCACATCGGGGGGTGGCTGATGATGCAGTTTGGCCTCCTCACCTTGAGCACTGGATGTTCTTGTCCCAGGACTGATTAAAATTCACATACATGTACATATGTGCCTGTGACAATGAGTTGGTGAAATAGTCTTTTGGAGATTATTTCCAAAAGCTAACCAACTTTAGAAAACAATCTTCAGAAGTCTTTTTCACCAACCCTACAAGAAAATAAATGTTTATGTGGTTGACACCCCTATACCAATTAAAAAAAAAAAAACAGTTTTGAATTCCAGAGATTTTTCGACAATGGCATAGTTACTAGGCAATACAATGGCAATGTTTTGTTCCAAGGAGAGACATAATGTATTTACTTCACCCCAAAGTCGAAAGAAGACTATTTATCATTATCCAACTGTGTGTCTTCATCAAACAACAATCCCAATAACACCACAGAGTGGAGTAATGTAAAAATAGCTCTCAGACAAAGGCAATAAGTGACGGGGAAAAGGGAGGAGGGATGTCCATTAAGGTAACCTTATCCGGGAGGCAGCTAGATGCCAGACACAAGGTCATTCTCAAAGACAGGCACACACAAACGTGTCCTTAAGATGCCTCGATAGATAGACACAAGGATAGCTTTACTACTTCAGATTTACTGCCACTCCTATGTGACCAGTGCGATCGCTTATTTCACATCCATTCCTAGAGAAGCAGCATTTTATCAGTTATCTATTACTTTAAATATATCTGCATTGCAATATGATCTTTAGATTGTAAGCTCTTATGAGCGGTGGCCCCCCAACCCTTGAATTGTATTGCAACTGTACTGTCTTCTTTTTATTTAGTAAAAAGCTGCAGAAATTGTTGACGCCATATAAATCCTAATTTAGGATTTGAAGTATCAAGCTTATTTGACCCTTGGGTCATTATTCCCTCACTGTCAACAACAGTGGGGCATATGGAAGTTCCTGCCACTACCACTGAAAATGGGGCACTATTCCTCCCACTGACATCCATGATGGGGCACTGTTTCTCTCATTTTATTTGGTTGAACTAGATGGACTTGTGTTTTTTTAACCAGACTAACTATGTAACTCACTGACACCAACAATGGGGCACGATTCCTCTCACTAACACCAACAATGGGGAACTATTTCTTCCACTGCCACCAATGATGGGGGACTATTCCTCCCACTGGCACCTGTGATGAATCACTATTCCTCCCATTTCTACCCATGATGAGGATCTATTTCTCCTTCTGCCACCAATGATGGATAACTATTCCTCCCATTGCCACCAATGATGGAGAACTATTCCTCCCACATACACCAGTGATGGGACACAGTTTTTTCCTTGACACCAATGATGGGGCACTATTGCGCCCACTGACACCAGTGATGGGACACTATTCCTCCCACATGCACCAGTGATGGGACACTATTCCTCCCATTGGCACCTGTGATGAGGCACTATTCCTCCCACTGCCAACAATAATGAGGCACTGTTCCTCCCATTGCCACCAATGATGCAACACTATTCCTCCCACATGCACCAGTGATGGGACACTATTCCTTCCCTTGACACCAATGACATCCACTATTGTGCCCACTGACACCAAACATGGGACATTGTTTACTGCCACTGACACCAGGACTTCTACTCCCACTTCCCACATGATACAGTCTCTAGGTTTTGTAATTCCTGAATCAGAGTCTGGAGCTTGAAGGCTTCAATGTGATTTGGGTGGGAAGAGGCCTCCAACCTGGTTTACAGATCTTACCAGAGACCAGCAAGCTGAGTGTGCACCTGAGCACAGCTGTTATAATCAAGGGCCTATCAGCAAGTACTGTATAATATTGTGCAACATTTTTAGGCAGGTGTGAAGAAATGCTGTAAAGCAAGAATGCTTCCAAAAATATAGAGGTGGCATTGTATAAAATATAAGAGGTGACACTGATGGTTGGCACTAATGGGCGGCACTGAAGGGAACTAATAGGTGGCATTGATGGGCACTGGAAGATGACACTGATGGGCACTGGTAGGGACTGGAAGGTGACACTGATGGGCAGCACTAATCGTGACACAGATGAGGCACTGATGGGCATTGATAGGTGGCACTGTGGGCACTGGTAGGTACTGATAGGTGGCACTGGTGGGCACAGATGAGGCAGCTGCGGCTCTCTGTGTGAGAGACCAATGTCCCTATGACAGCAGCCGGTGATCTGTTTTTTTTTTCCTCACGCTGATCTTCTATTTACATCACATGATCAGCTGTCATTTGCTGACAGCTGATCACGTGGTAAGGGGCCGGGACAAGCCTCTTACTCCAATAGGTGACCAGCTGAGTCTCATAGACTCGGTGATCACAGAGCATGCTGCGTGTCCCCCACTGGGGGCGTGCAGGCATCTCATACACTCCACAGGGGGTGCGCAGGCAGCTCATGTACTCCACAGGGGGCGCGCAGGCAGCTCATGCACATGAGGACGTCATATAATGGCCTCCCAGCAATTAAGTTCTGCGCTGTAGCCATCATTTGGCTATAGCATGGGAAGGAGAAGGTTAATATTGAAAGCAAACCCCCCATCCATCCATGTCTCAATGCTTTATTTTGTTGAGAAATCACATAGACTTGGTGATCAAAGAGCATGCTGCTCGCTCCCCACAGGGGGTGCACAGGCAACACATGCACGGGAGAACATCATAGAGCGGCCTCCTGGCATTTAAGGTCCGCGCTGTAGCCGCCATACGGCTATAGCGCATGCGGGAGAAGGTTAATATTCAAAGCAACCCCCCCCCCATCCATCCATGACTCAATGCTTTATTTTGTTAAGAAATCACTTTGAAAAACACCACTCCTAGCATTCCTGGCCGTGGCCATCTTGAGTAAGGGCAAATGATTCATGCAGCATTTACTTCCTGGAATCCATCTGCTCTTAGCTCAAGCATGCCTGCAGGAAAGTGTGCTTAGCTAAGAAGACCCCTCTTCCCATCTTGAAGACTCCTGGGGTGTATGGCAACATTTGACTAGGCAAGAAACCAGGAAGTAACTCAAGAAATGTAAAAAAATAAAAGTTTAAAATAATCTAATATTATATACTTTCCTATCTATTTACTAATGCTAGCAACATGAGAATTAAAAATAAGTGAATTTCCACTTTAAGAGTTAAATTTTTTCAAGCTTTCATTATTAAATTGCTCTTTACTCTATCCTGCTAACCAACTTCTCGATATTTATTCCAAAAAAATGTTTACTAGTAGTTTTATGGCATTCTCAAGAAATTACTTCCAGTGAAATCAGTTTCTCGTAGATCACACAGCATTTTCTAGGAGCACCTGGTCCTGGTGCCAGCAATGTTGCCTCCTTGACAACTATTTACCCAAGGAATAAATAGCACCGGTTTCTTGTGTAAAGAAATGGGGTAACACTGGCATGGAGGAACAATATAAGGAAAGAGAAATCCATATAAAAGTCCTCTGCATATATATTTAACAAGCAATATTAATCATGTATTCCAGTCTTACTCACCAATGAACTCAATGGCTTCTGGGAAAAACTGAGACAAGTTCTGACTCCAGTGATCGGATATAGGGATCTGCTTGTAATGGAAGTCTCCATCCTTCTCAAAGATGTTGGGGAGATTTGGCGTGACATTCAGGATGTAACGTATACCTAGCTTGGCCAAAGTGTCCATATTCCCAGAATCCCTTGCACTGCCCAGGTATAAGTGTGGTAGGATTTGAACGGGGAATGATGGGGGCTGGTTACGTGGACTCATGCCTTCAGAGTCCATCCCACTCAATGGCTCCCGGTCAAGGTCAGACTCAACGTCAGAGCAGTCAGAGGCAATGGACAAACCTCCAAGTCCTAGCACCGGAGTTGGGGGCAGTGGTGAGCTACTGGCACAACTGGTGGAGTCCAGGTTGGTTTCACAATGGTGAGGAAATTCCGCCTGAAACTTGCTGAAACCACCTGCGATGACAGAAAAGAGACAAAATTTGGTTGGAAGTTTTAAGAGAAATTGCAAATAACAAATAAATTTGTTTTAAAGGATAATTTCATCTTTCTGATGTTGTTTTATGTTACACTCACCCCTGTGCCATTAAATTTGCTGCTATTTCGCAGCCCAGCACCCTCAAACTGCCACCCCTTACCTGAATATTGGTGTTCTTCTCCCTGCAGCATTTATTATTTCTTTTAATTTGGCATGGTTCCTCCCACACAGTGATGTCATCCAATCACAGATCCATTCACATAGTAGAGGAATACAATATTCTCTACAGAGCACCCCTCCAACCTTCTATTCTACACCAGCGAATACACACCTTTCATTCTGCTCTATTCAGCTGCCAGAAGCAATTACTTCCAGGTATGGAGAAGCATGTGATCCAATCATGGTTTCCTTAAGCTGTATGGATTCTACTATGCTCAGATTAATTTGTACCCAATAAACCAAATTTTCTCAATCTTACCCCAGAGGAACCCTTGAAATAATTTTAGGTCTCAGGGAACACCAGCTAAAATTAATCAAGTTAAGTGGAAAGAATGCTACCCATACGAGAATGTCACAGCTAAAAAGATCATTGGAGTCATGCCACTGGCTTTGCCAAGTGGCGTTAACCCTGGAACTATGCAAGAACCATCAGATGGGAGGTCACTCAGCCACAGCTTAAAGCAGAACTTCACCCTAAATGGGAAGTTCTGCTTTTAAGAATGCTCCTTTTTATTGGAAGTTTAAATTTTTTGGTGGGGGGGAAATGTGTACCTACTTTTGCCAGGTACCTACTCCCACTTCCGCTGGAATCTCCACCGGAAGTTCTCCCTCCTTTCCTCCCTGCCCGCAATCTCTTGGAACATTTCACAGGTTTCAAGAGGCTGCGGGACCATTCACAGTGGGCAGTGGAAAGCCGCAAGGAATCACAGCCAGCTTCCCACACTAAGCTTGCTCTAAGACTGACGAAGAACCAGCCCAGGTGAAGATGGCACTGGATCCCTGGACAGGTAAGTGTCCTTTTATCAAAAGTCAGCAGGTACAGTATTTGTAGCTGCGCTGGCTTTTAATTATTTTTCTGGAGATTGAGGATCATTGTACAAATCTTTAGTAGGACCTCTGGAGTATGCAGTTCAGTTTTGGGCACCAGCTCACAAAAAGGATATCGGGGAACTGGAGAAAGTGCAGAGAAGGGCAACCTAACTGATAAGAGGCATGGAGGAGCTCAGCTATGAGGATAGATTAGAAGAACTGAATTTACTCTCTTTCTTGAGAAGAGGAGATTAAGGGTGGTTATGGTCAATATGTACAAATACAGAAGTGGTCCATATAGTCAACTTGGTGTTGAGTTCACTTTAAGGTCATCACAGAGGCATCAATGTCACAAAGTGGCATCAATGTGAACCAGGGTTCAAAATGTGGAATAGACTCCCTCAAGAAGGCTGGCTCTGTCCAGCTCAGTAGATTGCTTTAACCAGTTGTCTACTGAACACTTTCACCCCCCTTTGGCCCAGGCCAATTTTCAGCTTTCAGGCTGCATTCACACCTTGAAGCTCCAAAACGTTGGAGGGGAAAAGTCAATGATTCTCTATGGAGATGGTTTACATCTCCACTCCAAAACACCAGAAACCAAATGCCTGAAGCTCAAACAAGATCTGGAGCTTTTTTTGTCGCTCAAATCGGGCAGATTTGGGCATTTTTGGCACGTTTTGTATTCCCATAAAAATGAAAGGAAAGGCGTTTTTTGCGTGATTTTCTGCTCAAATGGAGAAAAAGTAAAAAATAAAATAGTAATAATATATGAATAAATAAATGTAAAATAAATGCCCAGGTAACTAAAAATCATCATAAATAAGTAAAATAAATGAATAATATGTAACAATATATTTATAAATAATAATGAACCTCTAACCTTATAAAATATGAAATTATTAATAATAATAAAAATAATAATAAAATAACAATAAAAACTCAAACAAAAAATACATTTGTATTAATAATAATAATAATAATAATAATAATAATAATTTTATTTTGCATTAGGGTTAGGGTGTTAAGTTATTTATTAGTATTTTATTTTTTTAAGAGCTAAGGGTTAAAGTTAAGGGTTCATTATTTATTTATTGTTACTTGGTTTTAATTTATAGATTTTTTATGATTTTTATTTATTTGTGTATTTATTTTACATTTATCTATTAATTTATTATTATATATATAATAATAAATAAAATAAATAAACAAAATAATAAATAAAACCGGCAAAGCCCAAAAACGCTGCATACAAACGCGCAAAAATCATGCAAAAAACACTGAAAATGGCGGAAAAGCGATAAGATGCTACGCTCAGGTGTGAATGCAGCCTCCGAGCTGTCACACTTTGAATGACAATTGCGCGGTCATGCAACACAGTACCCACACAAAATTTGGATCATTTTTTTCACACAAATAGAGCTTTCGCTTGGTGGTATTTAATCACCACTGGGGTTTTTATTATTTGCTAAACAAACGAAAAAATACTGAATAAAAAAAAAAAAACTTTTTCATAGTTTGTTATAACATTTTGCGAACAGGTCATTTATTTTGTTCACTGATGAGGCTGCACTGATTGGCAGCACTTGTGGACTGCACTCATAATAAGTTCCCTGATTATCAGTGTACAAGGGAAGCCGGTTATCCACTCTCTTTTCCTCTCCTCATGCTGTCAGCATGAGGAAAGGAATGCCGATGATCGGCTTCGATTTACATGCGTGATCAGCGGTGATTGGACACAGTTGATCACGTTGTAAAGAGCTGCTGTTTGGCTCTTTACCTCAATCCCTGTAGCGAGGACGATCACGGGAGAATGTCATATAACGGCCTCTCACAACCAGCTGTCCGCGCTGTAGTCGTCATTCGGCTATAGCGTGGTCAGCAAATGGTTAAATAAAGGCCTGGATTCTTTCCTAAATGTACATACTATAACTAGATTCTAACATTTATAGGTAAAATTGATCCAGGGAATATCAGATTGCCTCTTAGGGGTCAGAAAGGAATTTTTTTTCTCCTGCTGGAGCAAATTGGATCATGCTTTGCTGTTTTTTTTTTGCCTTCCTCTGGATCAACTGTGGATATAGGATTGTGTATATGGGATTGTATGATTTTTGTCCCCTTTTATTGGTTGAAATGGATGGACTTGTGTCTTTTTTCAACCTGACTAAGTATGTACATCCCACCCCGCCAATATCAAAATGACGGCTGCAACGGGGATCAGTTATCTTGACTGGGCATCATATGACAGGATAAGCTGCTCATGCGCGTCCCTAGGTACACATGGCGTGGTGATCGGTGGTGCGGTGTGTCACTCTGACATGCCGTATCTCAGATCTAGGTAATGAGCCTATGATGTAGGCTCTTTACCACGTGATCAGCTGTGTCCAAACACAGCTGATCACATGGTGACCAGGAAGTGCTGTTTATCAGCTTTCTTCCATTCTCACTAACAAGGCGCGGGTAGGAGAGAGCCGATCAGTGGCTCTCTGGACAGGGGGGTCTGCACAGATAATCAGCGTATTGATTATCAGTGCAGACCCACCAGTGATGCCCATCAGTGCCCCACCAGTGATGCCCACCAGTTCCTCACCAGTGATGCCCACCAGTGCTTGGCAGTAATGCCAATCAGTGCCACCTGTAAAGAAAAGAGACCTAGCCCCAAACCTGTGCAAATGGTTAATAGATGGAAACAAATACTGGTAATGAGAGCAGCTCGTTATAAGTGAAAAAAAAACATATGTGATATAAAATCAATACATTTATTTGAACCGCGATTCTCTGTGATATGCGTCAACATGATTATCAGAATAAATAAATAAATAATAAGTACTGCAATAAAGTGCAAGTGCATAACTAGAGGGCATGTTCCAAAAAACAATTAGTCAAATGTATATAACGTGTCCATAGTAGTGATGGTAGAAAAAAATCAAAGTAAAAAGTAATAACAAAAAATATTATTGTCCACACAATATTAGAGTCCACATAATTTTTTTTGTAAATTTGTGACCCCTGATGACATCAGAACGTGCTGACAAAACACGTAGAGTTTCTTGAGCGTGATATGTCACTTCTGCCTCTTTCAAGACAGCTGGAGCGCACACGGCGCTTCCAACATGAGTTTGTTTGTATCCTATGCTGCAATGGATACTTTGCCCTTTTAACCTTTTAAATATATTGTGATGGGAGTCCTTTTCTTCCTTTCATTATCCCACTGATGTTTGGACGTTTGACGGCATGATTCGAGATCGGGAGAATTCCTTTGCTGGTTTGATCCATCTGTGCTTTTGACTACCTGTAATGGGTGTCATAGAGTTCTGGTGAGTAGGATGTTTGGCAGGTGATGGTGGTGGGAGATACACAGTCACTCCTAGTCGTTAACACCAGGATTAAGGAGATTTATATACACACATTTATGTGAACATCAATAATATTTTTTTGTTATTACTTTTTAATTTGATTTTTTTTCTACCGTCACTACTATGGACACTTTATATGCATTTGGCTACATGTTTTTTGGAACATGCACTCTAATTATGCACTTGCACTTTATTGTAGTACTTATGATTTAGTATATGGCTAAACAAAATTCTGATAATCATTTTGACACAGTGCCACCTGTACCCACTGAAGCCAATCAGTGCCATCAGAGAAGCCAACCAGTGCCTATAAATAATGCCAGTCAGTGCCCTTCAGTAATGCCCGTCAATGTCTCCTCATCCATGCTGCCTACCAGTGCCATCTATCAGTGCCCATCATTGCCCATCAGTGACTATCATTGCCACCCATCAGTGCCACATATCAGTTCTCATCGGTGCCACCCATCATTGCAGCCTATCAGTGCCACCTCATCAGTGCCGCTTCATCAGTGCACATCAGTGAAGGAGAAAACGTACTTATTTACAACATTTTATAACAGAAACAAAGAAAAAAATAGTTTTCAATATTTTCGGTCTTTTTTTATTTGTAGAGCAAAAAATAAAAAAGCCAGTGGTGATCAAATACCATCAAAGAAATCTCTATTTGTGGGGGTGTGGGGATAACAATTTCATTTGGGTACAATGTCGCATGATCGCGCAATTGTCATTCAAACTGTGAGAGAGCTGAAAGCTGAAAATTGGCCTGGGCAGGAAGGGGGTAAAAGTGCCCGATATTGAAGTGGTTAAGGATCCCCAAAGAACCCAAAGAGTCCCAAAGAGCCCTCGTCGAAAATGGCTGCGTTAAATGTAAACCATACATATATTCAACAATGGCAATGCTAATTTGTGGGGACTTTGGTTGATAGTGAGTCCTTCATTTTTAATTTGGCAAGTCAAAGATGACCCAAGCCAAAGGTGGTACCACCCAGATTAACATATTTCATTATTTTTTTAATTTTTTTAGAATTTCCTCAAATAAGTGTACAACGAGAAGTCGATTCAAGTGTGAAATAAAATGTATTTCTCTTCATCTTCTGAAGGCTCGCTGTCGTAGGGTTAACTGCATCTCTTCTGTGGGATGCATGGTTGGATAATATGAAAACACATGTCCACATACTATAATTAGTTCTAATTGTCTATATTTCTGCTTTCTCTGGCTCTGCTTTACTTCCAGACTGGACTGTTTCCTGGTAACTGGAAGGATAGCTAACCATTCTGAGTCAAACATTGCAAGCTGCATATGAATGGGCTGTAACTAGAATGTATGCTGTTTCAGTATCTCGTTATGTAAGGATGCAAGGCCAAAAACAGAAACCGCAAATTAACACCTACACACAGCGGATAATATCTGAGGTTCATGTGAAGGTACAATTGGCATTTGGAGGGCCCAGTTTTTTTTTTTTTCAGTTTAATCTAACTACATGGAACCTCTGTCCATTCATGAAGAACTACAAATCCCATCTCGCCTTTCCAGGCAGGCATATTTATGGTCCAATCGCCTAGTTCCTCAACAGCTGCAAGCCTCAGGATTCCTCAGACTGAACCACTTCTATGCCAGGCCTATTCTGGCATTTCTCTACTACATGTAAAAATCCATAATTTTTTTTGCTAGAAAATTACTCAGAACCCCCAAACATTATATATGTTTTTTTAGCAGACACCTTATGTCACACGGTATTTGCGCAACAATTTTTCAAATACGGTTAAAAAAAAAAACACTGCTTAATGAGTTAACAAAATAACAAACCAGTAAAGTTAGCCCAATTTTTTAGTATAATGTGAAAGATGACGTTACACCGAGTAAATAGATACTCAACATGTCACGCTTTAACTGCTTCAGATCCATGTTATAGCCCAGGGGTGGCCAACCCGCGGCTCTCGAGCCGCATGGGGCTCTTTGATCGGTTTCCTGCGGCTCTTCGGGCTGGTTCGGGCTGTTTCATTGCGGGGACAGGCAGCCCGAGTCTCTGCACTCCTCCGCTTCTCCCACACATCAACAGCCAATCAGCGTGTAGTGTCCCCAGCCCGCCACATTTGAATACATAGGCGCTGGAGTGAGGCTGAAGGGGGGCAGAGGAAGGAGAAACACGCTGTATCTGAAGCCGATGAGATACAAAAAGGTATGGCCACAAGTGTGCAGGTTACTGATCTGTCCTCCCTTCTCCCTCTGTCTTGCTCTGTACTTTTTTTTTTTTTAATAACGTTTCACCTGAACACTGATAAGATCTGCTCAGCACATTCTAGGTCTGTTGATAGTGTGACACACTGCTGGCTGTTAACCATTTCAGCTTCTTTTCACTTATTTATCCAGAGCTCTGTGTGTGCTGCATGCTTTCTGTGATGTTTTTTGGAAGAATTTACTGCTAGTTCAGGCTAGAAGACCCATTAACTGTTTGTTATCCTGACCAGTTCACTGTTTGTAAGACAATTTGTATTTTGGAAATTAGATGAGCTGCTGTCTTCTGTCACATGGATGTACTTTCAAAGGAAGATTACTGACCTGTGGTCTTTGTAGTGTTAAAACAGTGTGTGACATTTACAATAAATCCAGCTGAGCAAAAGTATGTGTGTATGAGGAAGGGATGGGGTGATGTTCATGTGTGCCCATGCGTATGATGTGGCTCTTTGCGGTAACTCCGTAAAAATGTGGCTCTTGGTCTTCGTCTGGTTGGCCACCCCTGCTATAGCCGAATGACAGCTACAGCAGGACCTACTTTGCCAGGAGGACGTCAATAGACCCCCTGCAGGGTGCGCGGGGCACGCTCTGTGATCAGCGTGTCTATGAGACTCGGTTGATCGCAGATCAGAGTAAGGGGTCGATCCCGACCCCATTACCACGTGATCAGCTGGCAGCCAATGAGAGCTCATCATGTTTTACACTTTCTCCTTACATTTTTTTTAGCACTTTTATTCTTATTACAAGGAATGTAAACAATAACATCCCTTGTAATAGGAATGGTGCGTGACAGCTTCTCTTTATGGAGAGATGTGGGGTTTATAAGACTAGGTAGGAAAGATTGAGATAAAAAAAAAAAATTACGATCTCTTTCTTTCCAGCAAAGATCTCGGCTTTGTTTACTTCCACCAGCGGTCATTGTTCTGACTCAACTACAAGGCCATAAACTTTATCTCCAGCTTCATATAGGGCTTAAACGACCTGGTGTTCTATTTATCTCTTGCATCAATTCAGGCAGCTTAACTCAGTGAATAAACTCACTGTATGGAGAGACAGACGATGAATCCTTTTGAATGTTTTGTTTAATGATGGATATTAGGTAGAAAAACATTGGTGTTGTAAACCACATGGAAAAATGTTAGAGCATGATGGTATACTGAGCAAACGAACCAGAGAGAGGAAGGGGAGGGGGATATATAGAACTACGGTGGCAGAGAGAGATCAGCCTAGACAAAAGAACACAGCAATAATAAACCAAATAGTGTAACACAACAGTCATAGAGATGACTGACGACCATGTGGTCATCGGAAATCCCTATGATCATCGCACGGCGGTGGCAGATTCTTTATCCGGATCACCGATGGAGAAGCGGCGCGGGGGGGGTGAAGCGGCGGGGGCGTGAAGCGGCGGCGGGGTGTCCCCTCCCACCACCTGTAAAAATGGTCAAGCGAATGAACTGCCGCTATTATTGTTCTTACTGTGCACAGAATCTTCGGCTCTAAAACATGATATCTGAATGATGCCTGCAGCTGCACCCATCATTCAGATACCCCCACTGAAAATTAAAGATGTCATATGACGTCCTTGGGCTAGAAGTGGTTAATATATGGAGGTAAGGTCAGGCTTAAAGGGTAATTCCACTTTAGTGAAAATTAAATAGCAAATAAAAAATGTATGTAGCATATACAATTGCTGCACAAGCCATGCTGGAAATTAATGGTACTAAATTACTTTTCCTTTTCATTAAACTTTCTGTAAAATTCAATGCAATGTAGCAACCTAGAGGCATTCTGAACAACGTTGATGTATAGAACATCCCCAGAAAAGCCATTACCTTTTTGTGTATGTGGCTCACTGATTTTCCCAGAAGTCTGCGTTAAGATACAAGTAAATTTTTAGGCATCCCTTGCAATAGGAATTTCAGTTATGGTGAGATAAATCCTTAAGGGATGCATACCCTGCAGCTTTCTTCATCAAAACACAGAGAGTGCACCAGATTAAAATGAAACCACCAGACCCTCCCATTCAGAATTGCCATCAGCCGACTAATTACTACAAAACCATTCCTTTCCCAGTGTCTGTTGCTTATGATAATCTATTTATGTTGTATGCCTATTGTAGCGTGTGATATTTTAATTTTATTTTTATCAAATTATTTGTTTAAAATGTAGCAAGTATCAGTCTAATCAAGATTCAGCAAAAACAACTTTAATCTTGTGCATAATTATGATTTTTAATTGTAAACTTTTTTTTTTATATAATAAACAAGTGTCTATTATGGTAAAAGAAAAGTTACTTCCAAAGACAAAGAAAATTTTCAACTGAATTAAAGGAAAATTATAGCCAGCTTTTAGACCACTAAGGCAAGAAAAAATTTCCCCAACAGGGTTTTAATACAAATTTGTGTAATTTCATGGCATTTTGCTTTTAATTTATTTTAATTAAAAATGAAATAATAACAATGTTGAAATAAATGTTAATTTCATCATTTAAATCTTGTATTGGTTGGTTATACAACTATAGGGTGGGATTTTATTTTTTTGGGTGCCTCCTTGGGTCAGTAAACCTGTATATATCTATTCAGCATCACAGGGAGCAACACATGAAAGATAGCTTTCTTTTTAGTAGTGGTTGTACAACAGCGGGCAAAATCCTTTTACTGGTATTCCAGATGCTTTCCAATAAAACCTAGTGACAGCAGCAGATGGGCACCGCACGTTTTAGGGGCACACTCATCCCATTCCACCTGGAATGCTTCCTATGTCAACAGATGGACCTCCTCAGGCTATGGGCTTATCACCACTCTGCCAGTACCTCTTCATGTAAAATAGCAAGCACTAACCTATCTATTTCCCCAGGTCTCATTGGGGTAGCAATTCCATCAAATTCCCATCAAAGACAACTACCAGATCTAGTCAACTCCATTCCCAGGTTATCTGTGTTTTTTTTTTCTTTTTTCAAATCCTTGAATTTTTTTTTTTTTTAACTGTATCAAATAAGTAGAAAATGGCATTGCTACCTAAAAAATAAGGTATATGAGTCGAAGGTTTTAGTCTTTGATGGAGCTTGCTGAACACAGTCGAGGGTTTTGGTTGCAGGAGGTTGTCCAGTTTCTGAATTTGGCTACAGTACTAGATGAAAACTGTACCTTCTCTTCTCCCCCTATTCCCTTCTCCCTCACAATCCCCCCCCCCCCCCCACTTCCCGACTCAGGCCTAAACCTGGGCTATACCTCCGCCATTTTAATTTTTTTTCCACTCAGCCCTGGGCCATTGTGCCCGGACACTTGTTGCCACTTCCAGCACCCGATGTCTGATGTTTCTGTACATTTACATTATATTATATTTTCATTGATTAAACCCCCAAAAAGAAAATACAGTGTGCTTCTTCTATGTTTACATGATCTTTCACCTGTTTTGATCCCCTGCATGGGACTTGTATGCTCAGTTTTACTTTGTTATGTTATTATTTTCAATAAAAACGATTTACCAGAAAATTGTATCTCCAACTGACCCTATTATACCAACACAGTACTTATTATAATATAGCTAACAGCTTATAAAATAGGATGCAGTTTTGTCCAAATATGGTCATAGTGGGGTGTGATGGATCAGATGTGGATCAAGGCCAGGAACAGCTTTTGTCCTAGTGTTTGTCTTAATCTGTTTGTGGACAATGTACAAGCATGTCAAGAATGATATAAAACAATTACTTTTTCCTCTATGAACTTAGCTGTCCTTACTCCAAATGTGACAGAATGGCCATGACATGCTGTACATGAGTTTGGTTTTGAGTTGTAGGACAACAATTTCAGATTTTTTTTGCAGTAGTAGATGGAAGCTGTAACCCAACGGACCCTATTATACCAACAGAGTACTCATTATAATTTACTTAAATGCTTGTAAAAATTGATATGATTTTGTCCAAATATGATCATAAATGGGTGTGATGGATCAAATGTGGATCAGAGCCTGGAACACCATTTGTCCTAGTTTTTGTCTTAATATGTTGGGAGACAGCGTACAGGTATGTCAAAATTGATATAAAACAATTTGTTTTTAATGAACATATTTAGTTGACCTTCCTCCTGATGTGATAGTAGAATCACAATGTGTTGTACATTGTACAGGGGTTTGGTTTTAAGTTTTAGGAGGTCCACAGATTTCTGATTTTTGCTGCAGTAGTAGATGAAAGCTGTAACCCAACCAATTGTATTATACAGTAGAAACACAGTACTTTTTATAATATACCTAAAAGCTTATAAAAATGGATATGGTTTTATCCAAAATGGTGATAGGTTGGTGTAATGGATCAGATGTGGATCAAGGCAAGGAACAGCTTTTGTCTTAATATGTTGGGAGACAGCGTACGGACATGTCAACAATGATATAACAGAATTTGTTTTTACGGAACGGACTTAGTTGACCTTACTCCCTGTGATAGTAAAATCACAGCATGTTGTACGTTATATGGAATATTTTCTAGTAGCTGCAAAATTAAACACAATGTTTTACAACACGCTTTCATCCAGACAACAAAAGCAATAAGTGAACTTCTGACGGCTGACTTTAAGATCTTCTATAAATAGCCGGTTTTCTCATAAGTCTCCTGTGAAGGTCTGATCATTGGCAGGAAGCTTCTATAAATGTTTTGCGCTTGCTTTGTACCGCAATTATCTAGTGTAGATGTAAAAGACTTGAGAGAAAAACGGGAAGGCATATTTCAAGGCAAGTGCTTCACACTTATAATCACGCAAAAAAGAAGAATCCTTGAGAGTCAAACCTTGCAGAATGCATAAGAGGCATTTCTTATTGTTTGAAGGATATATACTACCACTTCTCACTGCACATGGGGCCATCTAGCCTCAGGCCTTGTACACGCTACTAGTTTTTTTTCAGGTTGAGTGAAAAAAAAATTGACAGCTCAAGTCGGAGCCGGTGTACTAAAAATCTAATGTTAGTACAACAATCTCCTCTGCTGACCTATTGTGTTCTGACAGGGGGGCGGTCCCCCCGCTAGAACACTCCCCCCCGCTAGAACACTCCAGTCAGCCATTGGCTGAGCATGCTGATTGGGAGCTGGTCAGCAGATCTTTTTCGGTCATAAGCCTTCAAAAGAATCCGGCTCGCTGGCGCGCACAGGTGCTATTGAACCGGCCACAAAAAAATGTTTTAATTCTATAGCAACATGAGGTGAAATTGAAGGCTTGGTTGGTCGAATTTCTAAATCAATGGTAGCATCATTGGATCACAAAAAGCACAAAATTCCTGATTTTTAAAGAAAATTTGTTCCGAATTCAACCCATGTATGGCCGGCTTTAGAGTGTCCCTCCCAATATTTGAGTGTGCCAAGGAAGGGCAAGACTTTGCATTCAGGGCATTTATCTCTAAATGCGAAGGGCCTTAAACATGGGTACAACTTTCAGCCTCATCCAGCCACAGCCTGCCATAGACTTTGATAAACTGCAGGCAGCGGAACTGGACCCGGCAACTAGAAGGGACGTGCTACAGTTAGATGGCCCTGTGTGCAAAGGGGCCTCAAGAAAAACTCCAAGCAAATCATCTTGGTAAACAACAAATAAACTTTGTTTTACCTCTTGCCGCTTACATAAAACACATATGTGCATTGGTAAAGAGGGTGGGCTTTAACGCCAACACACTGCACATTTGGGACCAGACAGCTGGGCTGGGACTTTCACGCGTTACCAGCAAAGTGGCCAAGCTGTTATACAGCTCTCAGTCTCTAGTCACGATCTGGAGTTGGTGGGATGGGCGTCCATTGTGGTCACGTTATCGGAAAGTCTGTTCTGCCCCCAGGCGTAAAGACCCATTTAAAGGGAAGCTGGAACTGATCACAAATGTATACGAGTGTTTGAACTAAGTACGTTGAAAGAGGCCTAGAAAAACCTGTTGGTATAGGTTGGAGTCATCTGGTTTAATGAAAAATTGTCTGAATGGATGTATAGCTTTCATGCATCCATATGAACTATACAAGGCCAATGGATTTTAACATTGCTTTACCACCTTGAATTGGAGAAGCCATGCCAACACGTTTTATCAGTGATGTAAAGCATTATGAATTTCATTAAACCAGATGACTCCAACCTACCCTTAGACATATGACAATGGGCACCTCTGCCAATTGAACCACCAGCTGGTTTTTCTAGACCTGTTTCATCACATTGTTTACTCTTTTTTATTTTATCATCTTTATTGAAGTGTCACAAAATTGGACTTCATTCAACTCCATGTCCACGGATTATTTCTCCATTTTCAGAAAATATTTCTTTTCATGTACAGTAATTTACACAATGTCATATATTCTATGCCAAGGACATGCCAAGGAAATGTCCTCTGTTGACTAATTTATCCTTGCAAAGGTTACATTCACACGGACATATGAGGGTGGCCAAAGCCAGTTGGTAAATGACATGTGGCTGGCAAATAAGCCTTATAAATATGGTTAATGTAATAGATATCCAACAGCTAAAATTGATCAATTATATAAATCCTTTGAAGGAAATGGAAATGGACAGGTATTACCCGCCATGAGTATGCAAAGCTCACCACATGCCCTGCACAGGTGTATTCGCCTAATTCTCCCGGCAAACAAAAATTCTCCAAGGCCTGCCCTCGTTGGCTTTCTCTTTCTCCCACCACAGAATAATATCTAAATACATGCTTCTGCATAAAATGTATTTATTGATTTGGGAAGACTGGGAGAAAAGCAAATGACCTTATGTGATCGTCCTAATGAATGAAATCACTTTCGCTAAAATTATTACTTGCATTCAATTTATAATACCGCATAAAATTATAGATACTGCAAAAATTAATTGAAGCTGAACACAATTTATTAAATCATATTAAGTATACTGTAAAACAGTACGTTTGATGACTTGCAAGAAGGGTCATATTTAACATTAGAGACTGAATTATTATTTTTTTAAATCAGCATTTGGGGGCAGTACCTACTTTTGTAAGAAATGTCCTTTGTGCTGGTGTTTGCTCAACCCCCATACCCCCACAGCTGTAAACTTCTGGTTCTGTGGGCAGGGTCAGGACAAGGGGAGGGCAGGAGGAGCAACTAAAAAGGCGGGTAGGAGGGACAATGGGTGGTCAGAAGGGGCAACTGCAAGGTGGGCAGCAGGGACAAGGGTTGGGCAGGAGGACACTCCCTCACCGCAAAGCATGCTCCATATCTGCTCTGCCAGCTACTGTTGTCATGCTGTACTCCAACATGCCCACTCTCCACCAAATCCACGCAAGACTGATGTGAAAAAGACATCATGCATTTGCAACTACCTTCTAGCAAGTGTTTGGCTATATACGTGCAGTGCACACTCCATGCCAACCATGGGCAGCTGGAGCAAGGGGGCAGAGAATGGGCTCAGGGTGGCATATCCATTCTACAGCTTGTATTAGCAGCGGGAGAGGAGGGTGCAGCTCTGCATCTCTGCCCTGAGCATTGGATAACCCTATCCCAGGGATGGCAGTGGAAGTTAATACCGGCACTGGCCGAGAATGCTGACCATGTCCCCCGCCTCCATTCAAAGAAGCTTTTGACAGTGAAAAGCACTCTATAAATGGAGGACAGGTGGATGAATTAAATATCTATCTGCACCAATCATAGAGTGCTTTTCATTGTGGTCATTGTGTAGGCAGGGGCAGTCTACTTTCTCCACTGCAGGTGGCGCACTTCCGCAGCGGTGTTGCAGTCGGAGAGGAAGCCAAGAGGAACATGGTTCCTCTACGGTTTCCTGGGTTACTGGAAAAGCTATCCCATTGGAAGCTGATGTCCCATGTGACTCTAGCAGTATTCTTTGGTCAGGCAGAGCCTTTTTAAGGCCCTGGCTCTTAGGTTTGGCTCGCATTTAGTGAGTTAGTAGGGTGGGGACAGGTAACCCGCCTGGTAGGGACAGAACTAGCAGCAGGAAAAGGTTTCTGACAAAGAGGGAAAGCGTAGGCCTCTCAACCTCTCTGGACATCTTCCTGCTTGGGCACAAGATAGTCTGGGCACATTGTGCCCCTCTCAACAAGTGCTGTCAGTTTACTCTCTCCTTATTGTTGGAACTGTGAGTGTTTCTGGCTGGGATGCCTTCCCACAGGGTTATTTGTGAATTGTCTTTGCGTCATTTCAATACAAGTTCTTTCATCATACTGGGGGTATGTGTGTCTTATTGCCATCACACCACGCTGCACCCCACCTACAAGTGTGCTGTTCAGATCAGGGCTATCACAAATATGCATATTTACATCCAAGCTGAACCAATGCAACTATAATATACAGATCAAACCTGGAGTTCAGCTATAAGAACTTTTAAAAAACTTACAGATGTCATCTCTTACCTTGCAAGTAGTAGGCTGTGCACCCTTCTTTCCTAAGCTTCTGCAACAAGGTAATGAGAACCGTTTCCTGTTCTTCTGACTGAACCCCTACACGTGTTGGGAGGCTGGCGGTGCACTCGTCATACAGAAGAGCCACTCCTCTCGATGCTGGAGGGGATCCTGGAAGAAGGGAGTGGGCAGTAAGGTTTCCTTTGCGTAGCCTTCGAAGCATCAGGCCAGGCAATGCCACATGTAGAGCCTTCTCTACATGAGAAGAGTCATAAAGCTCCCGGCTACGACAGTCCAAAATACGAATGTTCTGAGCAGGAGAGTCCAGCTCATCCCGCAGCCAGGTGGTGGTTTTACAGAGAGACTCCATCTGTACAGCTCACATGAGGATAACCATAGGAGCAAAAGGGAGGAGAATGTCTTTCCACCAGAATGGATTTGCTTGAAAGGTTTTGAGGTTCTCTCACAGCAAGGAATTGTGGTAAAGGTTCTTTCTGTGGTGTTCCTCAATGGTTCAGGGCATTTCCCTGCAAAATAAGAACACGCAAAATGCTTGTAAAGAGAAGAGATTTGAGTATAGATAATCAATTACTAGGGCTGAACAAATCTCAAGTTCTGAATCTCCATGAAAAGTATTGTCACCAAGGTCATGTAGTTCCTAAGTAGGGATGTGCTTGGGTTAAGGCTTGGTTTGGTCAAGCTCTGGTCCTTAGCTGCACATACCCAAGGGCATGGAGTTCTCACAACATCATTGACCTAATATGACCATGTGAGCATACTGGGACAAGATGTCATTGACCTAACATGGCCATGTGATCATACTAGGTCAACTATGTCATTGACCTAATATGGCTACGTGACCAACCATACTAGGTCAACAATGTCATTAAACTATAAGGGCCATGTGACCATACTGGGACAAGATTTCATTAACTTAATATGGCCACGTGATCATACTAGGTCCATGATGATGTACAGTGGTGGTATCTGATACCACATTTACTATTGGGTAAGCTTACAAACCATCTTCCTCCTCAATCTTTGGTACTGTTTCACACTAAGGACATACTATCATAGCTACTATTCAAAACTCTCTTTCAGTCAGGAAACTTATTGGAAGCCTACTTACCTTGCTGATTATTTGGACATTCACCTATTTGGATATGCAATGGATGATCTTTACTGCTATATATCTTAGCAAACTAATTTGGTTTCTTGGGTGCCTGTACTACTATCACCGCTTTGTGGTCTATGCACAAAAATCAGCTTTTGCTGTGATGTCTATGCTAAACTATTGGTAAGTGACTGCTACTGGCACATTTATTAAATTATTAACCTAAATTGACTGATGTGGGCCATCAGTTTCTAATACATATGCCAAACATTAGGCTACGCTTTTTACCTTTCTTATAGATACACAATAAGTCTTGTTTACCATCGACACAACGGGATAGCCTCGGGACTAGGCTTGTGCAATTTGTTTCGTAACTAATCGAAATTCTGCATCTTTTTTGCATCTTTCGGACATTCGGATGCATCCGAATGTCCGAATAAAAAAATAACGAATACCAACGAATACGAAAGAAATATAACAAATGAATTTGAAAAAATTCGTATGAATTCGAATGAATTTGGTAATTCTTTAAAGATCTAATGAAACAAAAGGTCAGCTCAAAGTAAATCTTATAGTCCAATCAGCTAATTAATTTTGTGCCGGAGGATGGATTACTGGCAAAGTGCATTCCTGAGTTAGAAGGGTGTTGTATTGTATTTGAGCCGAGGAGAAGAGACGTTGTCATTGTGTGTGTTAAAAGATTCAATAAACAAATGACTTTCCAAACTACTAATCATTATCACGAATGTCTATACATACATAAATAGCAAATTTTAATGAATACGAACAAATGAATTCAACACTCTACGAATAATAACGAATTATCCGAAAACGTATTAACGTAACATAAGGAATATAACAGAACCAAATTATGTATTTTACAAATGACAACGAACTGAAACTAAACAAAATTTTCCGTTGTGCACAAGTCTACTCGGGACTATAGCCGTTGACGTTTTTTTCATCACCTACCTATACAGCTGATATCACCATTATCCCAGCATTGTAAGTACTTAATAAGTTTTGTCATATATCTATAATGTACCTAACACTAGAATGTTATATGCGCCCCCACAGTCAGGTTTTGCTTCTCTGCCCAGCAGGTGCCAGGAAACTGGGTCATCTACACAAATGTTTTATGGACAATTGGTATGTAATCTACTGGCTATACATAGTGTATTATGTTTGTTTATTGTTTTTCTGGATGTCAAATTTATTGACTGTTTTTATACATATCAGATCTTTAAGCTCCTGAAGAAGCGCTAACGTGCGCAACATAGAGCGGTATCCGTGAATGACCTCCATTATGCCACAATCACTCAGCAACTGTGTTAACCAATTAACATATACTTGAATATTTTTGTTACTAGTGGTGGAAGTGTTATCTAGGTCTATCAGTCATCTTTTTAACATATGTATATACATGCCGATTTTAACGCTATTCAAATAAAACATTTATATTTTTTTACAATATTTTCATGGGTGTGCCTATAAAGTCCATTTTTGTTCTGCAATCCAATATCTATAGGTCAACTATGTCATTGACCTAATATGGCTATGTGATCATACTAGCTCAATGATGTCATTAAACTAAGATGGCCACGTGACCATACTAGGTCAATGATGTTTCAAACATTTCCGCCCCTTGTATATCTGCAGCTGTGGAATGGGGAAATTCCCACATGCAGGTGGTTGGCCCAGCACTGACCGCTTCCTTACAGGTTTGGACCCAAACCAAGCTCATCCCTATTCCCAAGCACTGTATTTTTGCTATTATGCCCAACTCCTGGAAATCTGAACAATCCTCCCTGCAGTTGGGCTATGCCAGCACTGCAAGGGTTGACTGCTTGTTTAGGTCTAGGGGGTGGGAGTAAAAGCACTTTAAGCTGACCCTCCTCTCCCTGTGTTCTTCCATGCTCCGGCGGTGGACTGTCCCTCTGTGTCATGATGACTTCAGGGTCTTAGTCCTTGTACACACGGTCGGACATTCCGACCACAAAATCCGTCAGATTTTTTCCGACAGATTTTGTCCGAAACTGGTGTTGCATACACACGGTCGGACAAAGTTGTAGGAAAATCCGATTATTCGGAACGTGATGATGTTCGTTCATTACGACAGGTCTACGTTCAGGCTAGTAGCCAATAGCTTTGGTATCGGAATTTGATCTGAGCATGCATGGCACTTTGTCCGATCGGAATTCTCTATAAACGATTGGACAACGTCGGATCGGATCTGGTTGTCGGAAAATCTTATATCCAGCTCTCAAACTCTGTTGGTTCGGATATTCCGACGGAAAAAGTCAGATGGAGCCCACACACGGTCGGATTATCCAACAATGCGGTCCGATCTGACATTTTCCGCCGGAATGTCCGACCGTGTTTACAAGGGCTTAGACCTCCTTAGTCTCCTGGTATGCCAAATAGGGATGTGCACTGTGGCAGAGCTGTGTAAATCTTAGAACTGGATAAACAGAACTAAAAATCTTTGAATCTGACAAGTAGAACACTTCATACAGAGCGGCACCACAATGCATTGAAGGTGCCAATGCACTTGTAGCATACTACAACATACAAACTGTGAGACAAATAAGTTAAAGAAATATTCAACTCAGTATGTAACCACTTCAGCCCCAGAAGACTTGGCTGCTGAATGACATGGCCATTTTTTGCGATTCGGCACTGCAACGTTTTAACTGGCTAGTAATGGCAGCGATCTGCAATTTTTATTGGGATTGCAACATTACGGTGGACACATCGGGACACGTTTGACCCATTTTTGGGACCACTGGCATTTATACAGCGATTGGTGCTATAAAAATGCACAGAACAGAACAGGGATTTGTGTGTTTACACACACACACACACACACACTCGTCCCTGTGCTGCCTCTTGTGCCTGCGATCGCTCGTGGCAGGCACTCATCGCAACTGTCAGCCACGAACATCAGCAACCCCGGCTGTGCTATCCGATCCCGCGAGCCAACGTATAGCTACGATGGCTCGTGGAATCGTGCTGACCTGCCGCAGTAATATGACGGCGGCTGGTCAGCAAGCGGTTAAGCACTGTCAGCAGCTGATATAATCGCTTAATGAGTATGCAGCTTCTTTATCTTTAATCCTTGCCTATGTTCCTGTTGAAGCCATGATAGCTGCCCCAGCTTTCCTTTTTCATGGTGGCTCCTTTCTCCTGCAGCATCCTATGGAGCCAGTCCTTTAAGGGGGATTGGGCTCCCTCCAGGTCCACCAGCCCCTCATCTATCCATTCATGCATGTGCTTCCTTTGTGGAGATGCTTATAAACACAAATTCATTAGCGTTAGGACTGCAAGCATACACAGGGTGCCGTGAAGAGGCCTTGCAGCTTATGTTTTTAACGCAGACTGTTGGACAGGTTAATTTGGTCAGTTAGACTGGTTGGTGAGTTGAGCTATGGTATGTCCTGTCTTTGTTTTTTATCCTATGGAGCCACCCTTGTATGCCAGGACTAGGTTTGTGCCTCCCTACACTGTGTGCATCAATAGAAACACACAACCCCCCCATAGCCTAGGATGACAAGGCACTCCCCTGCTCATCCCTCCTACACCAAGCTCCAAACTGCACTGCCCACTGTTATCTAGTTTCTGGGAGTTTCTAGGGGTGCACATGCGTTCTTGCTCCTAAGCCAGGTTGTGCACATCCATAGACACACAGCGTGTCTCAGCTGTGCCCCTCACTCCCTAATCTCAGGATTTGATCGACAGCAGCAAAAGCCAATGGCTCCCACTGCTGCCTCTGTGTCCTGTGAGGCGAGAGAGAGAGACCAGCGAGGCTGCAGACGGGCACAGTGCTGGAGTGAGAGAGGGCTCAGGTAAGTATAAGGAGGGTAAGGGGGCGATACAAATACTTGAACATTTTTTACCTTAACGCATTTGTTACCCCAACACTTCATATTCCAGATATGTGCCTGCTGTACCATGTACTTGCATGAGAAAGTGTCCTGTTCTCTTTGTGTTGCTTCCTTTATGAGAAATCCCTGGTGTTCCTGCTCGTCCCTATGCGTTCCTTTTTTAAACTGACCACACTAAGCAGGAGAGCACACCATGGTCAGTTCTCTAGCTATGCTGGGAACTCAGTGTACTCTCCTCCAATGATCAGACTTATCCTGACACACCCCATTCAGCCATTCACTGGGAAGCTCAGTGTGCTTCTGTTTCTCCTCCTCCCCTCCTCCCTCAGCTCTTATGCAGCTAAGAACCGAGGGAATGTGATCACTTATAAAAAAAAAGGGAAAAAAGGTATTTATAATGTTTTTTTTTCCTATACAAAAATGTTTTCCCTTTAATTTCCATTTTAAACTGAATGGGTTGTTTTACAAGGTGAGTGTTTACAATCAATTCAATGCAGAGAATGCATTAGGGTAAAAATTGTTCTTCCTTTACAACCACTTTCGTTTTTTCCATAGTTCCACTTTAAGTAGTGTCACTGTGGTTGTTAATGTGCTCCATCACTAATGACTAATCTACAGACCTCCACATTTGATACAATGACAAAAATAGGAAAGGGCAAGCATGAGGAGAGATATGAACTCGTCACTGTGCTGCTTTTCCTTTCACTGTCTAGTCACAAGTTGGGGGCTTGTCCGGGATCACCTGAGCTCAGAGGAAGGGGGTTGAATGATGCTGGCCATCAAACTGAGGACATCTAGTGGCAGGATAAATGTATTGCAGGGAAAATCTATGGATGGCAGGTAAAATACTGCTGCAAAAACTGCTTTTCGTTATTTTACCGTCGAAAAGGGCTATGTGTTACCTTGTTATCTTTCACCGTAGTTTTGCTTTAACCACTTCCGGTCCCCCCTCCATCATTACAAGTCTGTATTTTGGTGTTGAATATTGTTGTTATGGCAGCAGATAGCTGCCATAACCCCATTATATTCTTAACCACTTCCCGCCCGACCTATAGCAGAATGACGGCTGGGCGGTGGTTCAGTTATCCTGACTGGGCTTCATATGACATCCTGCAGGATAACAGCCACTGCGCGTCCGTGGGGGGCGCTCATTGCGGCGATCGGTTGTGTGGTGTGTCAGTCTGACACACCGCACGTCCAAACATAGCTGATCACAATGTAAACAGGAAGAGCCGTTAATTAGCTTTTCCTCACTTGCGGCTCTTCTGACAGGGAGAGGTCTGTGCTGATTGTTTATCAGTGCAGCCCCCCCTTGGATCCCGCCCAGGACCACCATCATGCCACCCAGGACCACCAGGATGGCCATCCACACTGGACCACCAGGTATGCCCGCCCTAGATGACCAGGGAAATGCCAATCAGTGCCAAGGCAGCTGTCGATCCCCACTCAATGCCTACCACTGCCAGTTCCACCAGGGATGCCTATCAGTGCCATGTATCAGTGCCCAGCAGTGCCGTCTATCAGTGCCCATTAGTGCCGCCTATCAGTGCCACCCATAAGTACCCATTTTTGCAGCCTTTCAGTGCCCATCAGTGCCCATTAGTGCCACCAATGAGTGCCCATCAGTGGCACCCATCAGTGCCGCCTACCAGTGCCCATCAGTGCCGCCTGTCAGTGCCCACTCATGGGTACCACCTCATCGGTGCCGCCTTATCAGTGCCTGTCAGTGAAGGAGAAAACTTACTTATTTACAACATTTTATAACAGAAACAAAAGCAAAACTTATTTTTTTCAAAATTTTCGATCATTTTTTATTTATTTAGGAAAAAATATAAACCAGAGAGGTGATCAAATACCACCAAAGAAAAGCTCTATTTGTGGGAACAAATAGATAAAAATAAAATGATAAAAATTCTATTTGTCTATAGTGTAGCATGACAGCGCAATTGTCATTTAAACAGCGACAGTGCTGAAAGCTGAAAATTGGCCTGGGCAGGAAGGTGTATAAGTGCCTGGAACTAGATGGACTTGTGTCTTTTTTCAGTATGTATGGGATTGTATGATATTTTATTTATTTATTTTTTATAGTTGAACTAGGTGGACTTGTGTCTTTTTTCAATATATATGGGATTGTATGATAGGTTTTATTTTTTTATTTGTATGGTTGAACTAGATGGCCTTGTGTCTTTTTTCAATATATATGGGATTGTATGATATTTTTTTATTTTTTTTTATTTTTTTATGGTTGAACTAGAAGGCCTTGTGTCTTTTTTCAATATATATGGGATTATATGATATTTTTTATTTTTTTTGTGGTTACTGGAACTAGATGGACTTGTGTCTTTTTTTTCAACCTGACTAACTATGTAAACTATATGTAACTCAAAATCTATGCTCACGGAAAATAAATGATATTTTCCCTTTAATTTCATGTATTATGGGTCATTTTATCAGTATCCTGCCAACGTGAGATATCTCTTCTATAAAGTCAGTTGCTTTTATACCTGGGTGTAGAGACGGAGAAGAAAAGGTATCTTGCGGAACAAACACATTCATTATCAATGGACAGCAGATTTTAAGGTTGTCGTATAAATCATGAGCGGACACAATGGAGTAGGCTGATTAGGTGGTGATACCTCATAAAATATACTGAAAGGAGGGGTTGGATTGCTGTCCTTGGGACTTCAAGCATAGGTGCTCTTAAAAAAAAAAAAGTAATAAAATAATAACCAGAACAAAATAATAAAATGTATGAAGATTAAGAAAATAGAACTCCTGCCAAAAATAATAACCAGATAAGAAATGAATAGACCAATTCAATGGTAAAATAATCAAAGCTTTTCCTGCAGTATTTACCTTCCATCCAGAGATTTCCAGACAGTACTTCTTTCTGCCCCTAGATGTCCTCAGGGTATTATTCAACCTACTTCTCCTGAGCCCAGTTATCCCGGACGTGCCCCCTGCCTGTGACTGCACAGCGATGAGCTCATCTCTTGCTCATTTCTTGGTCACTCTGCTCTCTCCTCTTATCTTCATGCCCCTTGTTAAAACATAGACTGATCGGCTCTATGCACTGCTTTTTCCTCTTAACACTTCCTTTTAGATTCAGTAAATAAGCTGCAGGGGCATCAGCTGATTAGGTGGCAATACTTATAAAATAAAATATTCTAAAGGAAAGGGCTGGATTGCTGTTTCTGTAATATCAAACATAGGAATATTAGTGTTAGGGTTACAGGTAGGGTTATTAAGGTAACAGGAAGAGTTAGTGTTAAGGTTACAGGGAGGGTTAGTGTTAGGGTTAAAAGTAGGTTAATGTGAAGGTTACAGAGTGGGTTGGTGCTATAGAAAGGATTACCGTTAGGATTATAGGTAGGGTTAGGGTTAAAGAAAGGGTTAATGTTAAGATTACAAGGAGGGTTAGTGTTAGGGTTAGTAGTATAGAAAGGGTTCATTCTAAGAGATTACAGGTCCGTCAGAGACTCTTTACTGAGATCGTAGTTGCCGGGTGTCAGACTGACACCCCGCAACAACGATCGCCGCGATGCACGCCCCCGGGGGTGCGCAGCGGCTCATAATCCTGATCACGTCATATGACGTCTGATCAGGATTATGCAACCACTTTGCCACCGTCAATTGCCTATAGGGCGGGCGGCAAGTGGTTAAGGTTTACGGTAGGATTAGTGTGAGAGGAGACATAAGAGGGGGCATCGTTCTCTCTAACTACAATATGTGTAGTACAGCCTGTGTAGTCTTTTTGCTATTCTAATAGATTTTTATAGTTTCCGCTCCATTTTTCGGTTTTGCCCTCTAGTCTCTCCTGTCTGCACCATTCTAAATACACCCAACACCACAGTGATTGATATTCTTTATATTGTCCTAGGTCTTTGTGTTCTTCCTGAAAACTGAGATCCTGCCTTGACGGATGCTCCAACATTTGTTCCTATTCACAAACCTACACATTGATACCATCTGGAATTCCTGAGAGCTAATCAAGTACAAGTTGTTAAAAACTGTAGACTATTTTTAAGGGCTAAGAGAATCCAAGGCACAATGTAATATTAGGTAAGGATGCAACAATCGTATTTATTTTTTTCTAGTTTTTCTGCCTTTCCTGACCACATTCAAACATTTTTGACCACGTTTGTGCACAACTGGCTAAAACATTCATAGTTACATAGTAGGTGAGGTTGAAAAAATACACAAGTCCATCAAGTCCAACCTATGTGTGTGATTATATATCACTACTACGTTGTAAATCCCTGTATGTTGTGGTCGTTCAAGTGCTTATCTAATAGTTTTTGAAACTATTGATGCTCCTAACTGAGACCACCGCCTGTGGAAGGGAATTCCGCATCCATGCCAGTCTCATGGGTCGTAAACACGATAGGATTTTCCGACAACAAATGTTCAATGTGATGTGAGCTTGTTGCCGGAAATTCCGACCGTGTGTATGCTCCATCGGACATTTGCTGTCAGAAATTCTGACAACTGTTTGAAAGCAGGTTCTCAAATTTTCCGACAACAAGATTTGTTGTTGGACATTCCAAGCATGTGTACACAATTCCGACACACAAAAGTCCATGCATGCTCAGAATCAAGCAGAAGAGCCGCACTGGCTATTGAACTTCATTTTTCTCGGCTCATCGTATGTGTTGTACGTCACCGTGTTCTTGACGTTCGGAATTTCCGACAACATTTGTGTGACTGTGTGTATGAAAGACAAGTTTGAGCCAACATCCGTCGGAAAAATATCCACGGTTTTGTTGTTGGAAAATCCTATCATGTGTACATAGCATTACAGTCGAGCAAGGTTAAATCTCTTTTCTTCTAATTTTAACTTGTTAAATTCCTTTCTGCAAAAAAGTTTTTTACCTATTGTGGGATCACCAGTACGGTATTTGTACATTGAAATCATATCCCCTCTCAAGTGTCTCTTCTCCAGAGAGAATAAGTTCAGTGCTCGCACCTTTCCTCATAACTAATATCCTCCAGACCCTTTATCAGCTTTGTTGCCCTTCTTTGTACTCCCTCCATTTCTAGTACATCCTTCCCTGGGACTGGAGCCTAGAACTGGACAGTATATTCCATATGCGGCCGGACCAGAGTCTTGTAGAACGGGAGAATTATCCTTTTATCTCTGGCATTTATCCCCTTTTTAATGCCAATATTCTGTTTGCTTTGTTAGCAGCAGCTTGGCATTGCATGCCATTGCTGAGCCTATCATCTACTAGGACCCCCAGGTCCTTTTCCATTATAGATGCCCCCAGAGGTTCTCCCCCTGTGTATAGATTGCATTCATATTTTTGCCATCCAAATGCATTATTTTAAATTTTTCTTAATTGAATCTCATTTGCCATGTAGTTGCCCACCCCATTAATTTGTTCAGATCTTTTTGCAAGGTTTCCACATCCTACAGAGAAGTTTCTCAGTTAGCTCAGTATCGTCCGCAACTACAGAGATTGAACTGTTTACCCCATCCTCCAGGTCGTTTATGAACAAATTAAATAGAATTGGTCCCAGCACAGAACCCTGGGGGACCCCACTACCCACCCCTGACCATTCCAAGTATTGCTCATTTATCACCACCCTCTGAACTCACCCTTGTAGTCAGTTTTCAATCCAGGTACTCACCCTATGGTCCATGCCAACGGACCTTATTTTGTACAGTAAACATTTATGGGGAACTGTGTCAAATCCTTTTGCAAAATCCAGATACACCACGTCTACGGGCCTTCCTTTATCTAGATGGCAGCTCACTTCCTCATAGAAGGTTAATAGATTGGTTTGGCAAGAATGATTCTTCATGAATCCATGCTGATCACTGCTAATGACCATTTTCATTACTAAAATCTTGTATATAATCCCTTATCATCCCCTCCAAGAACTTGCATACGATTGATGTTAGGCTAACTGGTCTGTAATTTCCAGGGATGTATTTTGGGCCCTTTTTAAATATTGGTGCTATACTGGATTTTCTCCAATCCGCTGGTACCATTCCAGTCAGTAGACTATCAGTAAAAATTAGGAACAATAATCTGGCTATTACTTGAGTTCCCTAAGTACCCTCGGGTGCAAGCCATCCAGGTCTGGTGATTTATTAATGTTAAGTTTCCCTAAGTCTAATTCTAATTCTGTCCTCTGTTAGCCATGAGGGTGCTTCCAGTGATGTGTCACAAGGATGAACACTGCAGTTTTGGTTACTGAAGCCCCCAGATTCCCTCATGAAAACCGATAAGAAGAATAAATTCAAGACCTTCGCCATCTCCCCATCCTTTGTAACCAGATGTCCTTCCTCATTCTTTATGGGGCCAATATGGTTTGTCTTCCCTTTTTTACTGTTTACATACTTAAAGAATTTCTTTTTTTTTTTTTTTTGCTCTCCTCCTCTATGTGTCTTTCGTGTTCTATCTTAGCCACTCTAATTGCACTCTTACATTTCTTGTTGCATTCTTTATAAAGTCGGAATACCGATGATGATCCCTCAACCTTGTATTTTTTGAAGGCCTTCGCTTTTGCTTTTATATACATTTTTACATTGGAGTTAAGCCATCCAGGACTTTTGTTTGCTCTTTTAAATTTATTTCCCTTTGGGATGCACTGGCTAATGCCCTTATTTAATATGATCTTAAAGTGAACCCATCTCTCCTCTGTGTTCTTTGTTCTCAAGATTTTATCCCAATTTATATCTTCTAGCAAGGTTCATAGTTTAGGCAAGTTGACGCTTTTGAAATTCATTGTCTTTGTATTTCCCTTATGTTTCCTATTTGTGTGATTTATACTGAATCCCTGTGATCGCTGTTTCCTAAATTTCCCCCATATTTCTACATCCGTGAACAGGTCTGTATTGTTGATAATCAGTAGATCTAATAATGCTTTATTTCTAGTTGGTGCATCTACCATCTGAACCATGAAATTGTCCTGCAAGACATTTAGGAACTGGCGAGCCTCAGATGAATGCATGGTTCCCTCCGCCCAGTCTATGTCTGGATAATTAAAATCCCCCATTATGATAACCCTTACCATCTTTACTGATAATCCAAATTGTGACAGGAAGTCCCCCTCCTCAGTCAGGTCATGGGGCCTATAGTATACTCCCAGTATTATTTTCCCCTTAGCTTCATTTCTTTGGAGCTCTACTCATAAGGATTCTACCTCCTCCCTAGTTCCCTTAGTGATGTCATCTCTCACATTCACTTGTACATTATTCTTATTATCATTCTTGATATACAGGCATACCCCTCCCCTTTTTTACCCTCTCTATCCCTGTGATAAAGGATATACCTTTGAATAGTTTCCAGCCAATCACGAGAGCTGTTGAACAAAGTCTCTGAAATTCCCACAAAATCCAAATCCTCCTCGTATAACACTATCTCTAGTTCAACCATCTTGTCCGCTAGGCTCCTGGCATTGGTGAACATGCCACACTGACTATCTCTACCTCTTAACCCTCCCCCCCGTCACCTAGTTTAAAAACCTCATGTCCCCAGTCTAACTTTTTGGCCATCTTTACTCCCCAGCACATGTGCACCCTCCTCATTTAGGTGCAGTATGTCCCTTAAATAGTACTGGTGACCGACGTCGGCCCAGTCCTCCAGGAACCACTTGTTTACTTCCCTAATCTCCCTCTGCCTTTCTGGTGTGGCTCGATGTACCGGTAAATTCCTCAATTTAGCTCCCAAGTCCGTAAAATCGTTCTTTAGGACACCCTATCTGTCTCTGACTTTGCCGTTGGTGCCAACGTGCACCACGAGAGCTGGGTCTTCCCCATTCCCTCCCAGTAATCTGTCCACCAGATCTGTGATGTGCTGAACCCGAGCGCCAGGTAGACAACATACTGTTCGGCGCTTCAGGTCTTTGTCACAGATTGCCCTCTCTGTCTTTCTAAGAATTGAGTCCCCTGCTACCAGAAACTCTCTATCCTTTCCCTTTGCTTCCCACCCACTCTCAAGAATTCTTCCCCTGGCAGCTAGCAGAGTCCCTAAGCTCCTCCAGTCTCTTGCTTTGATTCCTACCATTAGAGCTTGTTAAGGTCTCTGATACCCTGCAGAAATACTTATTGCAGCCTAAAGCTGCTGATTTTTGTAAGATCAGACCACACTCTTATAATGCTCTAGTGCCCAACCTGTGGCATTTTTGTGCGGTCCTTGAGGTCCCTGTAGACCCCTTGTAGCATGTGTGCAGTCTCTTTCTATCTCCTGTAGCATGTCCCCAGTCTCTTACCATCCCTTGTAGAATGTCTGCAGTCGTAGGCCATCTTCAATAGCATGTCCCCAGTCTGATATTTCCTGTCTAATGTTTGCAGTGTCTAATCCTCTATAGCAGGGATATGCAATTAGCCGACCTCCAGCTGTTGCAAAACAACAATTCCCATCATGCCTCTGCCTCTGGGTGTCATTCTTGTGGCTGTCAGAGTCTTGCTATGCCTCATGGGACTTGTAGTTCTGCAACAGCTGGAGGTCCGCCAATTGCATATCCCTGCTCTATAGTATGTCTGCAATCTATGACCATCTCTTGTAATGTGTCTGCAGTCTCTGACCATCTCCTGTAGAATGTCCCCAGTCTCTGATCATCTCCTGTAGCATGTCCCAGGTCTCTGACCCATCTCCTGTAGTATGCCCCCAGTCTCTGACCCATTTCCTGTAGTATGTCCCCAGTCTCTGACCCATCTCCTGTAGTATGTCCCCAGTCTCCGACCCATCTCCTGTAGCATGTCCCCAGTCTCAGACTACCTTCTGTAGCATGTCTGCAATCTCGGACCACATTCTGTAGCATGTCCTCAGCCTTTGACCATCTCCTGTAGTATGTCCTAGTCACTGCCAATGCGTGGTTGAAGCAAAGAACATTGCATAATGTATGGTCGGCCTTAGTTGATTAAGCATGACCCCAGTCTCTGACGATCTCCTGTAGCATCTGCCCAGTCTCTGACCATCTCCTGTAGCATGTCTCCAGTCTCTGACCATCTTCTATAGTATGTCCCCAGTCTCTGACCATCCTCTGTAGCATGTCCCCACTCTCTGGTCATTTCCTTTAGCATTTCCACAGTCTCTGGCCATCTCCTTTAGCATCTCCCCAGTCTCTGACCATCTTCTGTAGCAGTGATGGTGAACTCTGGCACCCCAGATGTTTTGGAACTACATTTCCCATGATGCTCATCCACTCTACAGTGTACTTGAGCATCATGGTAAATGTAGTTCCAAAACATCTGGGGTGCCAAGGTTCGCCATCACTGTTCTATAGCATGTCCCCAGTCTCTGGCCATCTCCTTTAGCATGTCCTCAGTTTCTGAGTATCTTCTGTAGCATGTCCCCAGTCTCAAAATACCTTCTGTAGCATGTCTGCAGTCTCAGACCATATCTGATAACATGTCCGCAGTTTCTGACCATCTTCTGAGGCATGTCCTCAGCCTCTAACCATTTTGTGGTTGAAGGAAAGGAAACTGTATAATGCATGGTCGGCCTTAGTTGAGTAAATCAGATGCTGAAAGTGCTTAAAACCTGTGGGTGTAATATCACTTTAAGCTAGACTACAATCATTAGCAGCTGTAACCCTTTGAGCCAACTGCAAAATGTGAACCAACACCATACAATATTTTGTGGCAACTGGTTATACATACTGCACTCAAATGACGCATTAATTACAACAAACGTGTAAGCACAAAAACCTCTCTTAATTGACTGGCATATTTGTAAATCCTAATATAAAATAAATATATCTGATGCACCTTGAGCAATAATTTTTATGCAGTAAGGTTTTCAATTTAATAGTCCTGCCAGGCACAGCACTTCCTGCAATAGGGTGACAACACTCACCTACTGCTTTGAAATTTAGCAGTGGAGTTGTCACTGCTGTATGAGCACACAGAGATTGACTACAGCATACCAGTCCTCTCCCCATCAGGGTCACTCTCCACCCACAGCAGTGGAGAAGCCAGCAAAGGCTACTTGGAATTCATATCCCTGAAACAGTGCACCATCACTGCTTCTTAAGTGATCTGGCTGCACATAACAGGGAAACCCACTGGCCATCACATGGCAAAGGTAAAACTAAAAGAATTGGGTATTTAACTCATTCATTTTGAAACCTTTCTATAGGTGGAATGCGCAATTTAGAAATATAGTGCTTTATGGGCGTGAGACTTCACATTTACTTTAACACATCCCTAAGATGGTTTTGGAGGAAAGATAAGACTTCTGGAATGATGGTCAGAATGGCCCCCCAATGGCTATGTCCAACTCAGTTGCTTCCCTCGCTACATTTGTTGCTGTGCCTCTAACACACTTTCCTCTTCCCAGTGCCTTACTCTATAAGTCTGAGTGTGGTTATAAACACTAGTAAATGCCACTAATTGGGAACCCACCCACTGCTTAGGAACTCCACCCCAAACATGCTCTTCCATGTATTTATGGACCTTGCTTTGTGCACTGGTCCAAATCATTTGGTAGAGGGGGGTTATGGTGTGGGGTTGTTTTTGAGGGGTTGGGCTTGGCCCCTTAGCTCCAGTGAAGGAAACTCTTAAGGTGTCAGCATACCAAGACATTTTGAACAATTTCATGCTCCCAACTTTGTGGGAAGAATTTGAGGATGGCCCCTTCCTTCTCCAACATGACTGCACACCAGTGCACAAACAAGGTCCATAAAGACATGTATGAGCGAGTTTGGGGTGGAGGAACTTGATTTGGCCTGCACGGAGTCCTGACATCAACCCAATAGAACACCTTTGGGATGAATTAGAGCAGAGCCTGCAGACCAGGCCTTTTCATCCAACATCAGTGCCTGACCTCACAAATGTGCTTTTGGAAGAATAGTCAAACACTCCTAAACCTTGTGGACAACCTTCCCAGAAGAGCTGAAGTTGTTATAGCTGCAAAGGGTGGGCCAACTCAATATTAAACACTACGGACTAAAACTGATTAGAGTTCATGTGCGTGTATATTCTTACCTTTTTCAGGAGACTGCTTGTCTTTTAATGCCTTATTAGTGATCATAAAAATACTTGAGACTTATAACTAAACAGCTATTTCCTAAGCCACTACTGTCCATGAAAATTGTTTTTACACATCCTTGAGATACTTGGGGAGAAGAGATAAAAGTTCTAGATTGGGGGTCAGAATTGGGCCTCCCAATGCTTGGGGCCAACTCACAGTTGATTCTTCCACTACAGTTATTGCTGTGCCTCTAATGCACAGTTCTCTTCTCAATGCTGTAGAAGTCTGGATATGTCTTTGATCACTATTAACTAACTAGCTGATTCCTAAGCCGCCATATGCTTCTTATGAAAATAGTTTTTACGCAAATTTTTGTCATTTTTAACTTCTGCATCTCTTACTATTATTTTTTATTTAAGATACTTGTATAGCACCATCAATTTACGCAGCATTTAACATATGCATTGTACATTCACATCGGTCCCTACCCTCAAGGAGCTTACAATCTAAGGTCCCTAACTCATACTCATATACTAGGGCCAATTTAGACAGAAGCCAATTAACCTACCAGCATGTCTTTGGAGTGTGGGAGGAAATCGGAGAACCCGGAGGAAACCCACGCATGCACAGGGAGAACATGCAAACTCCAGGCAGGTAGTGTTGTGGTTGGGATACAAACCCTTTTTACTGCTAGGCGAGAGTGCTACCCACTATACCACAGTGCTGCCAATTATTAATGAATAATCATATGTTCTTACCTTTCTTCAGGAGACTGCTCGTCTTCCCAATACTGTGTAAGTCTGAGTATGGTTATGATCACTAATAACTAGCTTATTCCTAAGCCACCACTACTTCTTGCTTAAAATAGTTTTTATGCAATTTTTTGTCTTTTTCTGCATCTCTTTAAGATGCATAAACATATGTTTTTACCTTTCTCAGGAGACTGCTTGTCTTCCCAATGCTGTATAAGTCTGAGTATGGTTGTAATCATTAATAACTATCTAGCTTATTCTTAAGCCACCGCTACTTCCCATGAAAATTGTTTTTACGCAAATTTGTGTGGTTTTCTTTTTTTGCATCTTTCATGAATGCATAAACATATGTTCTTACCTTTCGCCGGAGAATGCTTGTCTTCCTCCGGATTTAATGCTTGTCAGCAGGCAATGACTCACAACACTCAACTATTATGTGGTCTGAACATTGAAGCAAACATAATGATCCTCCGTGAGCTAGATGAAATTTAAATACTATGTGCTTTTTCCAGGAAATACCTCAATGGCATCGTGCAGACTGATAATCCAGCTAGGTAATGTCAAAGACTCTACTAAAGACCCATATGGGCAACAGGTTCCCCTCCTATAGGCACCGTCTCCTTGGTTCAGAATCAGCTGCTTTGCTCTCTGTCCTATAGATCTGTCTCTGGTCTACAGTACAATGCATTTCCTTGGCGCTGCAGACTCAGATTTTCTCTTTCGAAAAGTTAGGTGTCTTTTAGTTGGCTATCCAAAACCACAGGACATTCCAAGCTGCAATCCAGGTAAAGGAGCTGCTTTCTTTGTCATGCGTCTTTGGCGTGAAGGCATCCAGGTATATTCCAGTATGGGAAGTGAGATGGCTCTCAAAAGTCTTTTCTCCCTTTGTTGCTCTTCAGTTTTGCTGTAGTTAAGTCCCGTGTTGCTGCACAAAGTCTGGCTTGGAAGATCCTACAGAACTGAAAAGAAGGAAAAAGAGCAGACTGAGTTGGCGAGCCTGTGCTGCATGTAGGGAATAATTGACAAACCAGAGGGAGAGGCTTTCACTGTACTTTTTCCTGGAAATCCAACCCCCCCCCCCCCCCTTTCCAGTTTCCTCCCTCAAGACCCTCGTATGTCTCTATGCTGCTAGCAGGCTTCCTATTGACATGACCTCAGCAGTGGAAGAGGATGTGATACAAGAGTTCCATGGGCTGAGTGAGCTCCATAATCATCACACTTTCGCCAATGTAGGAAGCATACCAGTTTTATGGACATTATTTACCAGCAAAATGCGAATAACAGAGATGTACAATTCTTCTGCATATAAAAAGCAGATCCTGCGGCCAAAGTTTTCTCCATCTTGCGAAAGACACAATAAAAGTGATAGTATAACAGACACATACAAGTCCCCGTGTGACCGCTAAATATGTGAATCTTTCAAATATCAAACTCTTTTCAAAAGTAGTGGTGTAGAGGCGGGCATTTGTGCACACTGTGCAGCTGCAAAGGCCTCCCTGGGTCCTGTGGGCTCATTTATACTAGATGTGGGTCAGGCACATGCTCTGTCCTGCTGTCATATTGACCTGGCCATTGTTTACTTAAAGAGCAGGTAAGATGCAGGAGTCGTTTCTCATGAGAAGCAGGAGCCATTTTTCATGATGTCCTAACTCTGCCTTATTAGCTGAACAGGGAACCTCTAAGTCTGGTGGGTTCATTTATACTAGATGTGGGTCGGGTAGGTGCTGAGATCCGTTCCCGCTGACCATTGCTTCGTTTTAGGGCAGATGAGAAGCAGTAGCTATCCTTCATAATTTCCTAAGTACTCTAACTGTTACACACTGTTTAGCTTCACAACAGTCTCTAGGCTACGGTCTGTGGGCGCATTTATACTAGATGAGACAGGTGCTAAAACTCTCATCCGCTGTCATGTTGACCTGGCCAATGTTTATTTTTAGTAAAGGTTAGAGGCAGGTGCCATTCTTCATGATACCCTAACTTGCAACCCCCTAAGGACTCTTTGGAGCCTGTGGGCTCATTCATACTAGATATGGGTCAGGTAGGTGCTGAGACCCCTTTCTATTGACCTGGCCACTGATTACTTTAAGACAAGGGAGAAGCAGGAGCCATTCTTTATGATGCCATAAATGTGCTCTAACAGCTGGACAAGGACTCTCTGGGTCCTGTGGGCTCATTTATACTAGATGTGGGTCAGGTAGGTGCTGAGACCCCTTCCTGTTAACCTGGCCACTGATTACTTTAGGACAGGGATTTCAAACTGGTGATCCTCCAGCTGTTGAGAAACTACAAGTCCCATCATGCCTCTGCCCGTGGGAGTCATGCTTGTAACTGTCAGCCTTGCAATGCCTTATGGGACTTGTAGTTTCGCAACAGCCTGAGGGCCGCCAGTTTGAGACCCTAGCTTTAGGGCTAGTGAGAAGCAGGAGCCATTTTTCATGATGTTCTAACTGCTGGACAAGGACTTTCTGGAGCCTTTGAACTCATTTATACTAGATGTGGTTTAGGTAGGTGCTGAGACCCCTTCCTGTTTACCTGGCCACCGATTAATTTAAGACAAGCGAGAAGAAGGAGCCATTCTTCATGATGCCCTGACTGGCATCCCCCTATGGTCCCTCTGTGGCCTGTGGGCTCATTTATACTAGATGTGTATCAGGTGGGTGCTGTGACCCCTTCCTGTTGACCTGGCCACTGAATACTTTAGGGCAAGCGAGAAGCAGGAGCCGTTCTTTATGATGCCCCAACTGTGCTCTAACAGCTGCACAAGGACTTTCTGGAGCAGCGGACTCATTTATACTAGATGTGGTCAGGCAGGTCCACCTAGGGAGCAAGCCAGGATTCCTACATACAATGGGACCATCGAGAACAAATGTAGCCAACCTCTAACAGAAGTCAGATCACAGCAGCAAAAAAGGAATATGGAAATCTGGAGAAGGCTGAGAGTCCCTTTTGCTATATTCCCTTTAAATCCTTTTTCTAAATTTTAGTAAAGAGGCATGTTCAAAGTGCAATAACTCATACCGGTACCATCAAAACATAAATCATCTTCTGTTGTTCTATATAATGAAAAGTATGATTTGATGCCGGCATTAACGGGTATTTTAGTTCTCCTGGATCAATTTATACCGGGGGCTTTCAAAACGGATGTCTGGTCTTTGCAACTTGATTGTCGTCTTCGCAAACATTTTGTAACAGCTGCCAGATGTTTAGTAAGCAGCCTCTGGAAATGTACCATCTTACCTGGTAAATCTATGGTTCAACACAGCCTGCGTTTCATATACACCATAAGGACACAAGACAGCTCAGCTTCAGTCATCCCTACAACCTTAAACCAAATATTGTATATTAATTACTTTGGTGACCACCCCATAGCAGACTTACTTTCCCAGGTATGTGAATGTAGTAATGCGTGTTTTTGACTATATATTGCTCATGCATTAAAGGTGAACACCAGGCAACCTGCTAAATACACATATGGGAGCTGAATAAACTGACAAAGGATGGTCAGGGCTGGGGCAAGGGGTGGGCAGGAAGGGTGGCTGCCCTGGGCACTGTGGTTTCATGTGAGGTGGGGGCATTGCAAGGAGATTGGGTGGGGGGATTTGTGTTGGGAGGGGCAATTTGAGACTGGGGCAAGGGGTAAGAATTGCTAGGAGTAGTGATTTAGGGGGATTTGTGTTGGGAGGGGGGATGAGGAAGAATATTTGCGCTAGAAGGAAGGATTTGGGGGGCTTGTGCTAGAAGAGGTGATATGGTGAAGGATAAAAGTTTGTTTGTGGGGGGGATTTGTGCTAGGAGGGAAAATTTAGGGGATGGACTTGTGATAGGTGGGTGTCAGGGCTGGCTTAGCCCTTCCTTCTCTGGGCTGGCTGCTCAGCTGTCGGCTAATTGCCAGCTCTCATCTCTCTCCACAGTTACCAGCTGTTCCTGATCATGCTCGTCTGACCTGCCTACTTAAAGCTGTCCAGCTCACTTCACCTCTGCCTTCGCCTTGGTCACATCACAAGAAACCATCTCCTGTGGTTCTGTTTAAAGACTGGCTTGCTGACATCCCTTCTGGCTCCTTATCCTGCTTGCTGTTGCTCTACTTGGATCCCTGACTTCTGGCTTGGCTGATTACCCGATCTGGTTATTGAACTCTGGCCTGGCTGACTACTCGATCCGGTTACTGGACTCTGGCTATGCTTTGACTATGCTTTTTCTATTTACCTTTTTATTTTTATTTAATAAACAAGTGTGATTTAATTGTACTTCTGTCTTGGTCTGGTTCATGGTTTCTGACAGTGGGGGGATGTGTAGGGGGTGGGGGGGGAATTTGAGGGGTAGAAGATTTCTACTAGGAGGGGTGAGTTTTTTTGGGGAGGGGCATTTGTGTTGGGGGGATTTGGAGGATGGGGCAAAGATTTGTGCTGGGAGGGGCAATTTCAAAAAGGGGGTGAATCTGTACTGGAGGAATTTATGCTTAGGGGGTAAGCATGCAAATTAGTGCTCAATGTTTTTTTTTTTGGGGGGGGGTGATTTTTTCTGACACATAATGCTCATACATTACGAGGGGGGGCACAGTTTGATATGTTCACCCTGGGCTTTAGACGACCTTGTCCCGACACTGCATTAACTAAAGGGTTTGGCAAATGGACGAGTTATCAGTTTTGGAAGAGTATAGAAAATGTGCTTCTCGCCCAATTGGAAGAGCTGAAAGACAGCAGAAGGAGCTTTGAGGGTGGGCTTCAGCAGTTTTCAGACAAAGACTAGCTGGTGTCAGGTAAGCTTCCAACCCACCTACCTTTTGTGAACATTTTTTCTTGGTAGTGGGGTCATGCAAATAGTCATAGGATAGTCATAGGAGATGGTTGGGTTGCAAGGTCCTTGATGACAGTCAATTGGTTCAAAATGTAAATTAGGTAAACTCTGTATCTTGTGTTGGTTATTTACTGGATATTTTGTTAGTGTATGTGAGCGCTAGTCATTAAGATTTGCCAAGTTCTGCTTACCTAATGTGTTCTGTACATCTGTACATCTGTCTTGAAGACAGACAAGTTGATGATGTTTTTGATTGTATGACAAAAAAAAAAATCTACCTATTGAAGAATCAGTTCTTAAGTACCGTCTTTCCATATGGGCACCTCTGCTGAACTAACCTCTAGTTCTCTACTCTGGAGAAAAAACCTTCAACTTTATTCCACTCCGGGATTCAATATTACTCAACATTGGATTATCTGGAACATGCAAACAAGCATTGAGTAGAACTGCCTATTCCATCTGTGTGGAGACAGCTATATTTTCCATAAACTCCAAACTCAGATTGCTCAGTCCCTTGATGGGCACATTGCAACCTCACAGATGCAAGTATACAATTTAGAACTTTATTCCAGTCTGAAATCCAATACCACTCAACATGGGATTATCTGGAACGCGCCAACAAGCATTGAGTAGAACTGCCTATTCCATCGGTGTGGAGACAGCTATATTCACCATAAGCTCCAAACTCAGGTTGCTCAATCCCTCGATGGGTATATTGCAACCCCACAGATGCAAATATACAATTTAGAACTTTATTGATCCTTTTCCAACATTTCCTACTCTTGTGTTTGAAATACTAAACTTATACGATCTCTACCATGACGTTTTATCCCTTTTTCTTCTGTCTCTTCCTGATTTTTTAGATAATCTCTGTATCCGTCAATGAGAGGCTAGCTGGTGTTGGATGAACTTCCCACCCATTTGCCCCTCGCAAATAATTTAAAAAGTGGTAAGGTCATACAAATATTAAAGTCATAGCAGCTGTTGGGTTTGCAAGGTGCTTGAAGGCAGACAACAGGGTCCTAATGTAAGCTGGGCACTCCACTATGTTCTGGTTATTTAGTTAGAGTATGGGAATGATAGTCATGCAGCCTAGGGGACATTTAATCTAGTTTTAGCTCCCTAGTTATGAACACCTCTATACTTGGAAATAATACATTTTCCACTGGCATTGGAGGGTGAATAGAGTAGTGGAACAAGTTGGAGGTAACTTAGGGTCCTTCTCCATACAAGAAGAGGGGTTCCAGGATACATGTCTCACAGGGAAGAAAATGGAATTTCAGTCTCCTCTATAAATTGATCCACATAGCCTTCGGGCTCCGGGAACCCGTGTTTCTCAACTCCACTCTCAGGGTGCCCCAATAGGTCATGTTTTCAGGATTTCCATTATTTTGCACAGGTGATTTGAGGATTTGTCCCACTGGATAATTTTGGATGAACTGTCATGATTTTCTCTCGATTATCATACGATTGCTTCTAAAGCTGTATTTTTCGCATGATCTTCTGATTGTGTGTGCTATGCTTTAATATGGGTTCGGAGCTACACCTAGGAGACAGAGGAGGGCTCCATCCAGGAGAGAAGTGTGAGTTAATGCAGTTGGGAGCAGCTAGATGCTGTGCCCAGAGCTTAAGCGAGCGGGGTGTGCCTGGATACACCCTAGTCACCTAGTGGGCATTAGCATTATCGCTCTGTGTGGCAGCAGGGAGATCAATGTGCCAGGGCCATATATATGTAAGCATGCGTGTTTGAGCTTTGAGGTTTGGGTTGCCAACTTTTCATCAAGCCAAACCTGCTTTGGCTTGATGAAAACCCACACTTTAGCGGTGCACAGCAATTATTTTTTTATAAGGGGGAACTGTGGACTCTGGTGTAAGGGGGTTTTTGAACATCAAAAGCCCCCACATACATCAGAGTTCCCAGCATCCCCCCTTTAAATCGGGGTTCCCATTGCCCCCCTTACATCAGAGTCTGCAGAGAACCCCTTATATCTGAGTCCTCCTTACCTTAGTATACTCACTTGCTCAGAGACAGGAGAGAGAAGGGAGAGAGGGGGGAGACTTCAATCACAGACAGTGGATGGTGAGCTCACTTGAGGAGGGAGGCTCAGGCAAATGACACCCACCCATGATGTATCATGACTTGAGGGTCCCGGCAATCAGGGGGAATCTGCATTGCATGGGTTGATTAAAGGGGTTGCAAACGTACATGTTTTTTCACCTTAATGCATCCATGCATTAAGGTGAAAAAACACCTTTCAGTGACCGTCCCCCAGCCCCCCCCCCCCCCCATTTTACTTGCCTGAGCCCTGGAATTTCATCTGGCGGTGCTCTTCCTCTGGTTCTCGGCTCTTGATTGGATATATTGATAGCATACCTCCTAACATTTTGAGATGGAAATAAGGGACACCTACTAGCAAATATATGTAGGCATAGGGCACGCCCCCTGCCACACTCCCTTAAAGGAGAAATAACCCCAAAAAAAGGTTAATTAAATCCACAAGGGCTTTTTTTTTACCACTACTATTCCTTTAGTAGTCCTTTATTTCCTTTTTCCTGGAAACCAATGGTTTGGCAAAACATGTAGGAGCTAATATTCTGAATCCCGGGCCTTATATAATCGAGGCCTGTGTCCTCTTCTTTGTCTATTATATAATATTTATTTATAATGAACCCATCTAGACTAGTACATGTCAATTTTTTTGAATTTTTTTTGTCCTTTTGTATTATGTATTTATAATAAAGTATTTTGTTAAAAAATAATATTTTTTTTATATATACAATTAAGTTGGGGACATTCTTTGGCACCACTATAATCCCCTCCCCCACTTTTTCCCTGTTTATACATATTTTATGTGATAGCAGTGCAGCCATTGGCTCCTGCTGCTGTCAATAAAATCCAATGGCACGGGCTCCAGCGGGCGAGGACGAGTCATACATTTGGCAGCTATGGACGCTGAATGCTGGACTCGATAGCACCCGCAAGGTAACCCCCCGGGAGAGAGCTTCTCCCATGGGGTTATCTGCTGTGGGGAGGAGCAGCAAAAGCCATTGAGGGACCCCAAAAGACGAGGATCAGGGCCACGCTGTGCAAAATGAGTTGTGCAGTGGAGGTATGACATGTTTGTTATTTTTTTACTGAGCTAATATTCGCAAATGTCTTCCTGCTTCTCCTCCTGGAAAATCAGGAAGCTGGTCCTGAGACCTGATTGGCCAAGGAGTCTTATGCCCCATACACACGATCGAAAATTCCACCAGCAAAAGTCTGATGAGAGCTTTTGGTCGGAAAATGTGATCGTGTGTATGCTCCATTTGCATACTGGCCGAATTCCCGCCAGCTAAAGACTGAGAGCATGTTCTCAATTTTCCAGTCGGAAAAAGTTCCGATCAGAATTTCCGATCCTCTGTACCAATTCCGACGTGCAAAATTCCTACGCATGCTCAAACAATTTGACGCATGCTCGAAAGCATTGAACTTAATTTTCTCAGCTCATCGTAGTGTTGTACATCACCACGTGCCTGACAGTCGAAAGTTCAGCGAACTTTTGTATGACCGTGTGTATGCGAGCCAAGCTTGAGCGGAATTCCGTCGGAAAAACCATCCTAAATTTTTACGACGGAAATTCCGCTTAGGACCCATTTTCTGTACGGCCGAGAGGAGAAGCAAAGCAAGTTCGGCAGGGAGGAGAAGCAATGGCCCCGGCTCTTCCCTCAGCAAGCTGAAGCAAGGAGCAGCAGGTGGAAGGGGGAGGGTCAGCAACCGCCTCTTTAAGTTTCCAGGAGCCCTACCCCGTATCTAACACCACCTCGTCATCGGCCTCCTAAGGTAAGGCCACTAATCGCCGCTTTTCTGTCCAACCCATGAGGCTCAACAATATTGAGCACCAACCACCACTGGTGGCAACCCTACTTCGGGTGCCCACCCCAATGCAATAAGCTGTGGACACATATGGTTCAGAGTTTGAGGACCATTTCTGGAGGAGACGGACCGGGGTCTAAGCCTGAGGCCAGAGCAGTGATGCTGCATAAGAAAGCCAGGAAGCTGGTATGCTTGAAAAAAACCAATGTTGAAAAAAATTGTTTTATGATTTGAGAAATGTATGTTTAATAAGTGGGCAGGGAAGGCTTTAAAGAAGATGTTGGGGGGTGGCTACATCTTTATTATTCCTACTGCTTGAAGTGAATCCCACAAAAGCTATAACAATAAACTCAATGCACAATCTTTTCAAAAGAGTACAGGTTCTTTATCTTGCTTTTAATTAGACTGGAGTTATTATTTTAATATACAATAGCAGAGTAATATCTCAGATAGGAGATAAACTAAATAACCAAAAGCTGTTTCGTTAAAAGCTGAAAAGCATTTCCAGAACATGTTGAGAGGGGAAGGAGTGCTGTGTTTCCATAGAATAGCTACTAAAGCACTTTCCAGGAAATGTTCAGGTCCGAAATTACAGGTAAATGTGAAAGCTATTCTATCGGATCTGGCTTTGTCATTTAATGCTTGCATACAGTTCATGTACGTCTTCAAAGGCAGTTCTATGTTATAGTAAAAGGGCAAAAATAAATAAAACATGGATCGCTTTATAATTTAACCACTTAAGGACCGAGCCTCTTTCTGAGAATTGTTGTTTACAAGTTAAAAACAGTTTTTTTTTGCTAGAAATTTACTTAGAACCCCCAAACATTATAAAAAAAATTTCTAACACCCTAGAGAATAAAATGGCGGTTGTTGCAATACTTTCTGTCACACCGTATTTGCATACTTTTTTTTGGAAAATTTTGTTTATAACAGTAAAGTTAGCCCATTTTTTTTTTTTTATATTGTGAAGGATAATGTTACGCCGAGTAAATTGATACCTAACATGTCACGCTTCAAATTTGCGCCCGCTCATTGAATGGCGACAAACTTTTACCTTTAAAAATCTCCATAGGCGTTGTGTAAAAAATTCTACAGGTTGCATGTTTTGAGCCAAAGAGGAGGTCTAGGGCTAGAATTATTGCTCTCGCTCTACCGATCGCGGTGATACCTCACATGTGTGGTTTGAACAACGTTTTCATATGCTATAAACATAAAATAAAAAGCATCCAACTATATCAAAAAAGTTACCAACATCTCTTATACGACCAAAAGAAAAAGGAATACCCCCCCAATAGGGTGGGGCTTTAAGGACAACACAAAGCAAAAATTACAAAATGAATATAATTTTTATTGAAACCAATATACATATATAGAGAAATACAAAACATTAGAAAATGTCAAAACCAATTACAAATTGGATAAAACTTGAAGTTGTATTCCAACTTGATCCAGACATCCCAACGCGTTTCGAGACACAAATGTCCCTTCGTCAGGGAAAATAGTCGAATGGAATCACACATCAAGAAGTCAAAGTATGAAAAAGCTACTCACGTATGCGTTTCTGCACACAAGCTTGTCAGGATGGGACGCTTTAAAAAAAAAATGTATTCTTATTTATTTTACCTTTTATTTATTTTTTTACATTGTTTTAAAAAAAAAGTGTCACTTTTATTTCTATTACAAGAAGCATCATACATGAACATCCCTTGTAATAGAAAAAAGCATGACAGGACCCCTTAAATATGAGATCTGGGGTCAAAAAGACCTTACATCTCCTATTTACACTAAAATGCAAGAAAATAAAAAAAATTGTCAGTTAAAAAAAAAAAAAAATGAAAAAATAAAAATGGCCCTTTAAGAGCTATGGGCGGAAGTGATGTTTTGACATCGCTTCCGCCCTGCAATGATATAGAGATGGGTGGATGCCATCTTCCCCTCACTTGTCTCCATGTCTGGCCACAGGAAGGATCCAATCGCCTGCGCTGCTGCCAATGGCTTCAGTAAGCGACGGAGGGCAGCCGTCTCCCGCCACCGATAAAAGTGATCTCGCAGTGAATCTGCCGCAGAGACCACTTTTATTTTATACCAGACCGCTCAATGAAGAAGAGGACACTGGGGTTATGGCAGCTAGTTGCTGCCATAACAACGATATCCTCCTTCAAAGTACCAACGTATAACGACGGTGGGAGGTCCGGAAGTGGTTACGATTTAGGGTGACTGTTGCCCACATAAAACAACCTAATAAACACAAGAATGGCTGACACATATAAATAACATTTCTTACACTGAATGTGTATTATAGCTGTACAGTTCACCCGGTTCACTCTATACTCTGCCTTTTTAGATGCCAAGGTCCCCAACGTATGTTAATACTACACAGAGGCTAGGGTTGCCACCGGTCTGGGATTTCCCTGAACAGTCCAGGTTTTGAACCGTGTGTCCACCTAAAACCCAGACACAATATTCAGAATGGACTGTGGCTCCCCAAGTAACCAAGTACCAAAACCACTGAGTGCATAGGTGTGCACCCACCCACATACATGGACAGGAGAGGGCTTGATCTGCTCCTCCTCCTACCACTCCTACCCCTCTGTCTGCCCACCCACACTCCAATACCTGTTGTTCTGTGCCTCAGGCAAGGATGTGTGGGCTGGCAGGTTGAAGCTCAGCAACCGGGAGATACATTGTGGATGTGTCTCCTGCTTCCAAACAAGTAAGTACAGTAAGGTAAGGGGGACTCAAATGTAAGGGGTGCCCTGTGTATTCTAATATATGGGGGGGCTTTGGGAACCCTAATTTAAAGTGGAAGTCCATGCAAAATCTAAAATCCCTGCATCAGACACCAGGGATCTAACGCTAACCTCTCTATCCTTGTATAGAAAATGAGTATACATACCCTTTTGGAAGCCGACCTGTCCCGCTCCGACCCGATCTCCAGCACCGGAAGCTCTGAAGAGGACATGGAGGACAACGGCTATGAAATGAATGGGAAGTGACGTCACCCATAGAGTTACTTTCGGGCTTTCGTTGTCCTCCATCTCTTTTTTACCCGTCTACACAGAGAAGCCACGGCTGACAGCTCAGCATGGGATCTGGTTGGAGCGGGGTCATATAGGCTTCCAAAAAGATATATATACTAGTTTTTCTTTACAGGGATAGAGAGATTAGTGTTATATCCGTGGTGTCTTTAGATTTTGCGTGGACTTCCACTTTAAGGGGGAATTCTGGAAACTCTAATGCAAGTGGGAGGTTTAGTAAGCATAAACCCCCTTACACCAGAGTCCAAAGCATCCCCCCTTAAAAATAAAATGTTGCAGTGTGGCTAAAATGTTCAGGTTTGGCTTGAAGAAAAAGTGGCGACCCTAACAAAGGCTCCTTCAGTATGTTCCTTGACCCAAGGGAATGCACTATTGCTCAGCCCACCAGCCTCCATCAATACCTAAAGGATCACTTCTGATATCACACTGATATATTAAATAATTTTACTTAATGGGCAACATCTCAACATCGGCATGAGCCAATTATTTTGGAAAACCTTGATATATACAGTTATACAGTACCTCCTTTATAAGGCCACCTACCTTTCTCAAAGATGTCCACGTAAATGCAATAAGTTGTGGGACCTTTAGCTTACTGTCACCCTAATTCTGGAATTGCTGCACTTCTCTCTTCTGTCACTAGGTGGCCGGGTATCTGGTGACTTTAGATAAGACAAGGGCAGTGCAAGGACAGATTAGGAATGAATAGTGTGTCTCAGCCAATGGGCAGGGATTTATTTTCTTCGGTCTCTTGGCCTGCTGGGATAGCCTATTTATTTGGGTGAGGTCAGGTGATCAGGGTTCTGTACCCCCGGGACGGCTGTCTGGGTGGATGTGTGTTGTGCTGCCCCAGGCTGCTAGCCCATAGCCTGAGTCCTATCCCAAGGTCATCTGGCTGCTAGGCTTATCTGAGGGCCTATTCAGAAGCAAGAGGGCAGCGTAGGGTTGGGCTTGCGACAGTCCAACCAGAAGTGACGGTCCTGCCGACCGGAGAACCTGTCATGGTCGGAGGTAGAGAGGAAGCTGTCGCCACTAAGGGTCCATCCACCTTACTACCAGGGGCCATTGTAAGTAGCTGAAGCAAGTATCAGAACAGTATTCTCACCAACCGGGGACGGTGAAGAATTGGGAAACTTCAGCAGATGTCAAGCCAGGGACCCAGCCAGTGGAGGTGACGCTTGCAGAGCAATGATGTCTGCTAAGCCAGGGACCGAGCAGGCTAGTGGGGTGACACTTGAGGAGTATCTGTGAGTGCCAAGCTAGGGACCCAACAGGGACGCGGGGGTGACGCTTGAGGAAGATACCGAATGAGAAGATTGGATATGTAAGATAACTTCATTATGTAAGATAGGTTCATTACAATCTTCGTTAGAAACTGTTTCAGGATTTTTGCCATAGGAGACAGCGATCTTACTCATTCAGATGTGGTGTCTTGCTGGATGCTTTTCCCTGCGTGACTGTCTAACTATAGAAGTCTCGGAGTCTGCTAAATTAACATTGCAACTACTAAAGGATGTCCTGGCCCTACACCTCTCTCCCACAGTTCTGTTTAAAGTACAATAAATCTCTTTGAATTCAAGAAATGTCTGTGCCCATTAATCTACCTTGCATCGCACCCACCATGCCTCGTAACCCACTCTACACACAAGGATGTCAGTTGTCCCTAACTCTGGAGGTCACCATTAGACCTGGAGAGGCCCAGGATTTGGCTAGAGTTAGAACAGGTTTTCATTGCTTCCTGTGTCCCCCCACTGGGAAGATTTACTCTGACTGTTGGTCAAGGGCCAACTGTCATTGGAACTGGAATACAGAAAAATCCAAAATTGTGATTTGGCACTCAAACACGAGAGGACATCTTCCAATTAGGTTTCTTTTTCCATTGGGGATTTACCTCAATTTCTTCTAAATTGCTACTGTGTCCCAAGGTTAGGAAGTGAAAGGAGATCTCCACAGTGGGATGAAGATGGCAAAACCCAAAAAAAAGGTAAAAAAAAGTGGCATCGGATACACTTTCTCTTAACCTAAAGACTGACTTTTCTAGAGCCAGTAAAATGCATAATGTTTAAAAAAAACTTTATAATTTAAAACTTCAAGTCACAGGCAATGAGTCCTACATGTTAGGCACTTTCAACCTGAAATGGCCAATTAGCTTGTGAGATATAGATAAAATCTATAATTTTAAAGTGACTCCTAATGGACAGGCGACCCTGAAGTAGTCATTTAGATCATAGCTGACGCACAAGGAATCTTCCCAACCTTAATGGCCACTTTGGATGTTAGTGAATTAAGCCCCTCAAGAGAGACTTATATCCGTGTCATGCAACACTGACACAGTCCATTAGTAAGCTCACACCATTTTCTGACTAGAAGGTCATAAGGGAACAGAAACAACATTTTTGATTCAATGTTCCAAAGTGATGCCCAAGGTTTAATAGCCATTACAAAGCTCCAACAAATCCAGTTTTCCCATGGTCGTTGTTTCTGATAGGGCATGAGGAATTAGTCATATTTTGCAAATAGTGAAGCAATAAGCAAAATTCAAGAAAAAAAAAACACAAAACAGATAACCAGGTTTCCAAATGCAAGCTGCAAAATATGTAAACATACAGTATAAAGCAGCCTTTCTTAATCTTTTTACCCAAGAGGAAACCTTGAAATAATTTTCAGGTCATGGGGAACCCTTGTAAAAACCAGCTCATTGGTGGCCAGTGGGAAAAATATTCCTTAGGATGGAAGTTAGTGGAAAGAATGTGCGCCCCTTTTTAGTGGTGATACAAATGCCACCTTTACAAACAGCTAAAAAGATCATTGGGTTCATAGTTGGATTAAAAGGCCCATCTAGTTCAACCAGCAGAATAAAATATGGAATAAAAATCATAAATAGAATAAATAAGAAGAATATGGCATTGATTGTGTGTAGGATCACCAAATAAGAGGTCAGTCAACCACAGCTCAAGGAACCCCTGGCAACCTCTAGAGCATTGGCAAACGCTCAATGAGGAGCGCAGGGGCGGCGCCCCCCCTAATCCATTCGCCCGGGCCCTAATCTCCATGCAAGGCTTCGGAGGTATAAATTTCAATGTGTTTTTTTTTTAAGCACATGATTAGAGCCTGAGACTCGGCTTCAAAAAGTCTGGGCTCAGGGCGCAGAGCCCTCCCAGTTGTGTGACATTAGTGAATTCATATTCGCTAATGTCTTCCTGATTCTCCTCCCGATTGGCCAGGGGGTCTTAGGACTCTCGGCCAAACAGCAACCGGGTCCTGAGACCCAATTGGCTGGGAGTCTTAAGACTAAGGAGAAGCAATGGCCCCGGCTCTTCCCTCGGCAAGCTGCAGCTGATAAAGGGGCGGAGGGGCAGTCATAGCCTCTTCCAGGAGCCCTACCTTGGATCCAGCACCACCTCGTCATCGTCCTCCTAAGGTACAGCCATAGATTGCCACTGGATGGTAGTGTGAGAGCGCTTCGCCAAAATATTGAGCACCAGCCACCACTGCTCTAGAAGAACCCTAGGATTCCATGGAATCCTGGTTGAGAATAACTGGTACAAAGGAGAGGCTGGGGACTGCCCCCTCTATAGCCAGTTGATATGTATTTACAGTATGTATAGCAGCCTTTTTCAACCATTTTTCCAACATGGAATCCCTGAAATAAGTTTCAGGTCTTGGGGAAAGTTAAAGTGTTAGTAAACACTTTTTTTTATTTTTAATAATAAATAATAATAATAATTTTTATAATAAGGCTTACCTGTGGGTAAAATGAATATCTACTAAACGTGTACTGTTTAGGAGATATTCTAGAGAGCAGCCGCCGTGACGTCACAGGCTCATGCACTCTGAAGGAATGTCACGGGTACGTGACATGGCCGAGACTCCCCTGTGCATGTGTGGGAGTGATGTCATCGCAGCTTGGCCATTCAAGTGGCCACAGCCTGGGAACCTGGAAGGAAGACCAGATGAAGCCTCTGCAGTGGTGACAGCAGTTTTAGAGTATTTAGGATCCACCATGACAGTTATTTTTTTAACACCCACCTGTTGTTCTCAAAATTATTTTTAGTAATAAAATTGAATTAAAATTAATAATAATAACAGAAGAGAATGCAGACAGAGAAAATTGCGATGTCCCTTTACATTAGTGGTGAGCATTCAAGTAACCCCTTGCATTGGTGGTCAGTTGAAAATGACCCCCTTGCATAAGTGGTCATTGTAAGTGGGAGATCAATTCATCAATCCTCAAGGAACCCCCAGCAACCTCTGGGAGGAACCTTAGGCTTTTATGGAACCACGGTTGGTAAAAGGCCATTATAGGTATAGCATCCTATACAGGACCGTTTTTAAGGCAGGGCAAAAGGGGCAGCTGCCCTGGGCCCTGTCATTGTTGTGGGGCCCAAAGCAGCTGCCTCATACCTGTGCTGTGTCCTGATATAGCAGTGTAGACGTCAGCTGCTGCTGCTGCCCAGCTCTGCCCTATTGCCATGTACAGAGGACTCACCTGCAGACCCTGTGTTTACATGTAAATAACCTGCATTGGTATGTAAATAGTGGCAACATTAATATGTAAATAGTCATGGACGCTGCATTGATATGTAAATAGAGGCAGCATTCATATGTATATCATGTCCCCCTGAGGTCACATCCACCATTACTTCTGCTGAATGCTGTCCACTGGGGAGGTAAAGGAGCATGCTCTAAAGTCCTGCCTACAACTGTGGTCATTAAGCCTAAAATCAGCCTGTTCTGCAAAAGTAAGCAAATTGGAAGTGGAACCCTTCTTCAAAATAACATGGTGCCACAGCACCCTGAATTTTGGTGCATGTGAATATGCAGGGAGGCAGTGAGGAGATGATGTGCTGTAACCTTTAGCAACCAATCAGTGAGCAGTAATAATTTTCAGTAACATCTAACAACCAATTAGTGAGTGCTACAGATGTCCAGTAACCTCTAGCAACAAATCAATTAGCAGTATTGATGTCCAGTAATCTCTTGCAACCAATCCACAAGCAGAAGTCATGTGCTGCAACCTCTAGAAAATAACAGTGAGCCATAATGTGTGCTGTAACCTCTAGCAGCCAGCCAGTAAGCAGTGATGATAGACTGTAACCTCTGGCAACCAATCGCAATCACCACCTGATCTGAATCAGTAAACTGATTTTGAGTCTAGCTGCTATTTATTGTATGTCTCAAAGCATGTGGAGAGCGAAATTGTGTGGAAGAGGGGTCCCAAGAAAATGTTTGCCCAGGGTCCAGTTAATATTAAATACGGCCCTGATCCTATAAAATGCTGTTCAACCTTACATTTGGAGAGTAATTAGGTCATGTTACATGCAATAACCTCAATTCACATAAGCATAACGCATGAGGTATTTTCATTTCCCTATGTTACCTGCCTAATGCCCACATTTTTTTTCTCGATCCCCTTAAAGCAATACTGAAGGCACACATGTTTAAATTTACAGATTTTTTAATGTATTTTAAGAATAAAAGCCAACTCTCAAATCTGAATCTGTACTTACTTTGCCCATGCTCCTAATCCATCACATACCCCCCCCCCCCCCCCGCGTAAAACGACCCTTTTGCTTACCAAACACCTTAAATCTAAAAGTATCCTGCAAAGAAGAGGTTTAATACTCATTCTATTGGCAGGTGGTATGCTGAAACTTCACTTTTATGCACATCTCCATCTATGTACTTATTAGGCAGGCACCCTCCCGGCTCCTCCTGTCCTCCTTTGTCATCTGCTGGGTAATGAGGGTCTGTTGTATGGCAGCCTCTCCTAGAGCTTACTGGCTGACACCCTATACTTTCCCCATCTTCCTTGTCAATTGCAGGATGACGAGTCTGGCCATAACTACCCAAGCTCTGGGATTGGTCCTTGCTGTAGAAGGCTCCCTATTTAAAGTGCATCAGCCTGTGCCTCTGTGCTTGTTTGCCTGCTGACCAATTGCTCCTTTATTCTTTGCCCATTTGTTCCTTGTATTGATGTTTCACAGATAAATCTCCTGCCCAGGGGCATTGCTCGGTCTACAAAAGATCTGGGGCTGGAGCCCATAGCAGCAAAGTAAAGAGAGTCATACACATGTATATAATATACACATGTGTGTATATATAGAACATTATATATTATTACATAAGGGTCCCCAAAGCCACTTCATTACATCAGGGCCCCCAGAGAGTCCCCTCCTTACATCAGGGTCCCCAAAGAGCCTCCTGCTTACATCTAAGTTCTCAGAGAGCCTCCCCCTTGCATCAGGGTCCCCAGAGAGCCCCCCCCCATTACATCAGAGTCCCCAGAAAGCCTCCGCCTTACATCAGGGTCCCCAGAGCCCCCTTACATCAGAGCCCCCAGAGTGCCCCTCCTTACATCAGGGTCACCAGAGAGAGGGTGGGCAGTGGGAGATGATGTAATCTCTCTGCTGCCTGTGGCTTCACAGTAAGGGCGGAACAGCAGTGATGTCGGGCAGGCGATGAGAGATGACGTCATCTCTCTGCTCTGTCACCCACCTGGCTTTCCCGTGCTGCCTGCCTGCTCTCTGGCTCTCCCATGCTGCCCACCACAGGGCTGCAGAGCCTGTAGTTGGGGACCCCTGGGACTTGAGACTATGGGCCCCAGATTATGGGCTATAGCCCCAAAAGCCACCCCCTAGCAACGCCACTGCTCCTGCCTGTCCTGACCTTTGCTACATTTAATGGATACCTGTCCTTTCTGCTGCCAATCCTGACCTTTGCTACATTACTGAATATTATCCTGTCTCCTGCCTGCCCAGATCTTTGCCACATTTAATGAATATCTCTCACATCTGCTTTCTGTCCTGACCTTTGCTACATTGCGTAATACTTCTCCTGTCTGCCCAGACCTTTGCTACAATTTAATGGATACCTCTCCTGTCTGCTGCCTGTCCTGACCTTTGCTATATTTATAGTATACCTCTCATGTCTGCTGTCTGTCCTGACCTTTCCTGCATTGCAGAATACTTCTCCTGCCTGCCCAGACCTTTGCTACATTTTATGGATACCTCTCCTGTATGCTGCCTGTCCAGACCTTTTCTACATTACTGAATAACTCTCCAGTCTCCTGCCTGTCCAAACCTTTGCTACATTTATTGGATAGCTCTCCTGTCTGCAGCCTGTCCCGACCCTTATTATGTTACTGAATATGTCTCCTGTCTCCCCAGACCTTTGCTACATTTAATGGATACTTCTTCTGTCTGCAGCCTGTAATAACCATTACTATGCTACTGAAGACTTCTCAAGTCTCCTGCCTGCCCAGACCTTTGCTACATTTAATGGATACCTCTCCTGCCTGCAGCCTGTCCTGACCTTTACTATGTTACTGAATACTTCTCCTGTCTCCTGCCTTTCCAGTCATTTGCTAAATTCAATGGATACCTTAACTGTCTTATACCCATCTTGACCTTTGCCATGTCATCAAATTGTTATCAAATAATATGCCTACTGCCACCTGTCCACCAGTCCTGACTTCTCCAGATTAGATTTAATGTATTTTCTCCCTCGCCATCGGTACGTCTACTCTTTTCTCCCTTGGGTCCACTAATGTCAGTCCTGAAGACAACCTAGCACCATTAGCCTGCATGCCTTGGGCCAATAGGGGGAGGCTAAAGGTGAAGTTATACTCAACCACTATTTAACCCCACTAAAATTTTATATATATATATATATATATATATATATATATATATATATATATATATATATGTTCCCCCCATGCCCCAGGCATCATAGTCCAAAATCCTCTGCAGCAGCTGGGAGGAGAGGAGCCAGCAACACTGCTGGGCTGGGGGAGGGGGCACAGGGGGTGAAGCCTAGGCAGTAGGGGGAATCTGCACCACATGTAGCGCTTAGGGTGTGCCCAGACACATCTGGCAAACCCCCTGCACGCAACTATGTTTACCACCCTTTTTTTCACCTCAGTGCTCATTTCCTGTCTACATAAATGTGCTCCACAGGCCGGCTACTCATCATTGGTGAGAATAGGCTTCCCGAAGATAACAATAGGGAAAAATGCCTGTAAACTGAGTATCGACACAGTCACCTATAGCCTGCACTAAAGCATGTGACAAACAGGATGACAACGCGGCAACTGGGAGATGAGCACAGAGTGTTGTCACCCCATAACAAGGGGCCTGAACAAGGACCTTTATAGCAGGATTACCAGGTATTATTTCAATAAAAGTTGCAGGTTTATATAATATCTAAGTGGACCTTTTTAGAGAATGTGACTGTTTCTTCATCACCTCTTGATGAAGTCACAAAAAACTGTCTCGTGTCTGTTTTTTAGCGGACCTTCACTCTTTCTTCAATTTTTATACTCAATTCCTTCTTGCTCCTCCCCCTACCTTTTCTACAAGTTGAAAAAAAAAATCAAATTAGACGGTGTGCCTATTTCTTCGTTACCTCCTGCGGACGTCACAAAAAAGGTGGTTGTATACTTTATTCCATCATGCTCCTCCCTCTACCTTCGGCAATTTGCCAAAAAAATTTAGGGGGTGTGCCTGTTTATTCATCACCTCCTGATAAAGTCACAAAAAAGGTGGTGGAGCAGGAACTTGCACAAATTTGTTTTTAGCGGACCCTAACTTTTCCTGCACTTTTTATACTCTGTTTTATCTTGCTTCTCCCCCCACCCGTTCTGCAATTTGCAAAAAAATAAATTTTTAGGGGACGTGCGTGTTTCTTCATCACCTCCTGATGAAGTCACAAAAAAGTTGGTTGAGCAGGAACTGGTATTAGGAGGATCACAGCACGGCAGTACTGGATTTGAGGTATGGGTGAGTATGTTATTTCAGCTCAACCCAGTAATTAAGGTTAGGGTGCTGATAGCAAACATCCAGGACACCACTCTCCCTCTCTCCTTAGTCATAGACTAAGTACCCATGGGCAGGGTGAAATGCGTCAGTGGGGATGGGGTCAGTGGAGTAGCGCTGGCTGAGACTGACTAATACTTTACATGGGTCAAGTCGGGAGAGCGGCACCTGAATGTTCGCTATCATTATTTCTGGATGTGTTACTTTGGAAGCCAGCACCCCCACATCGGAGGACCAGGGGGAGAGATCTTCTACTCTTACTTGTAGCCGTGCTTCAAGCCTTTCCAGGTCACAATTCAGCTAAGGGGTTAATTTTAAGACAGAACATTTTAATATTACAGTAACATCATTATGGGCCCCTGCACACACCAGATAAGAGTTGTACACCGGCCAGGTCAGCATATTTCTGCACCACTTACAGCCAGACAGGAAGCCTGTACAAATCAATGACAGGCTGACACATGGGGTGATGGCACATGGAGTGATTACTTGGGGTTAGGGACAGATGTGCACCCCTCAATGCAAACTGCTTGGGACCAGAGGCACACATCCTTCCCTAAACACCGGTAACCACGTCTACAGCAAACAGCTATGGACAGCCGTGGACAGTGCCAGCCTGTCATTGATTTCTATAGGCTTTTTGTCCATGGCTGATCAGAAACACTTGGCCATAGCTGCTGAAATGCACTGATCTGGGTGATGTATGGCTTTGTGCATGAGCCCTATAAGTTATAAGTACTAGGTTTAGATCTATTTTAAAGGGGTTCTGCACTCATAATACAACATTTGCCCATTCTGTTGCCTCTAGTTAATATATCTCATAATGCCACCTGTTTTTTTTTTTTGATTCACCTACCTTTTGTAATCTTCAGTACTTTATTTTAAACCCCTGCGGCGATGGGCGGTCTCTTGCGGGGATCAGCGTAATTTCCTGTTGAAGCCCGCACTGTCTCCTGGGATCTCGTTCGTGTAATCCCAGTAGACATTGCGGCTAATGCACCCGACATCTCGCGAGATTTCGGGTGCTACAGCCGACATCTCGCGAGATTTCGGGTGCTACAGCCGACATCTCGCGTGATTTCGGTAATTACAGCCGAGATCTCGCGAGATCTCGGCTGTAATTACCAAAATCACGCGAGATGTCGGCTGTAGCACCCGAAATCTCGCGAGATGTCGGGTGCATTAGCCGCAATGTCTCCTGGGATTACACGAACGAGATCACAGGAGACAGTGCGGGCTTCAACAGGAAATTACGCTGATCCCCGCAAGAGACCGCCCATCGCCGCAAGAGACCGCCCATCGCCGCAGGGGTTTAAAATAAAGTACTGAAGATTACAAAAGGTAGGTGAATCAAAAAAAAAAAACAGGTGGCATTATGAGATATATTAACTAGAGGCAACAGAATGGGCAAATGTTGTATTATGAGTGCAGAACCCCTTTAAGATAGATCAATGAAAGATAGATACACTATATTGCTAAAAGTATTGGGACACCCCTCCAAATAATTGGATTCAAGTGTTTCAATCACCTCTATGGCCACGGGTGTATAAAATCAAGCACCTAGACATGCAGACTGCTGCTACAAACATTTGTGAAAGAATAGGTCGCTCTCAGGAGCTCAGTGAATTCAAGCGTGGTACTGTGATAGGTTGCCATTTGTGCAATAAGTCCATCCGTGCAATTTCCTTGCTACTAAATATTCCAAGGTCAGCTGTTATTGTTATTATAACAAAGTGGAAGCAGCTGAGAACAATAGCAACTCCGCCATGAAGTGGTAGGCCACGTAAAATGACAGAGCGAGGTCAGTGCATGCTGAAGCTCACAGTGCGCAAAGGTCACCAACTGTCTGCAGAGTCAATAGCTACAGACCTTCAAACTTCATGTGGCCTTCATAATAGCACAACAGTGCATAAAGAGCTTCATGGAATGGGTTTCCATGGTCGAGCAGCTGCATCCAAGCCTTACATCACCAAGTGCAATGCAAAGCGTCAGATGCAGTGGTATAAAGCAAGTCCCCACTGGACTCTAGAGCAGTAGAAACGTGTTCTCTGGAATGAGGAATCACATTTCTCTGGCAATTCGATGGACATGTAGGGGTTTGGTGGTTGCCAGGAGAACGGTACTTTCATGACTGTATTGTTCCAAGTTTAAAGTTTGGTGGAGGGGGGATTATGGTGTGGGGTCAGTGTTCGTGGGAACGCTTATGCCGCGTACACACGACCGGACTTTCCGGCAGACTAGGGTCGACAGAATCAGTCCGTCTTACAATCTGATCATGTGTGGGCTAATCCGATCATTTCATAAATAAAATCAGACGGACCTAGAAATAGAACATGTTTCAAATCTGTCTGACGGACTCAATTCCTATCGGGAAAACCGTTTGTCTGTATGCAGGCCCGATGGACCAAATACGACGCAAACGAAGCTATTGTCTACTGGCTATTGAACTTCCTTTTTTAGTCCCGTCTTACGTCATCATGTTCAAAACGAACGGACTTTCGAATGAACTTAGTCAGTTCGCGTGTGGGTAAGTCCGTTCGTTCAGAAAGTCAGTCGGAACTCCGCCAAAAAGTCAGTCGGGAAGACCGAAAATTTCATGCTCCCAACTTTGTGGGATCAGTTTGGGGATTGCTCCTTCCTGCGTACCAGTGACTGCGTACCAGTGCACAAATCAAGGTCCATAAAAACATGGATGAGCGATTTTGCGGTGGAAGAACTTGACTGGCCAGCACAGAGTCCTGACCTCAACCCGATAGAACACCTTTGAGATGAATTAGAGAGGAGAGTGCAAGCCAGGCCTTCTTGTCCAACATCAGTGCCTGACTTCAAAAATGCGCTTCTGGAAGAATGGTCAAACATTCTCATAGACACACTCCTGAACCTTGTGGACAGCCTTCCCAGAAGAGTTGAAGCAGTTAAAGCTACCAATGGCGGTCCAACGCAACATTGAACCCTATAGACTAAGACTGGGGTGGCATTAAAGTTCATGTGCGTGTAAAGGCAGGTGTCCCAATACTTTTGGCAATATAGTGTAGATAGATAGATATATAGATAGGAAACAGGAAATGTGATACAAAGCGTCTCTAGGCTTTACCAAGGCCGGTACTGGGTGGTATCTCTACAGACGTAATCTCATCATTGCATATAGCTTATCATGTGAGGTTTCTCTAGTTGTCCCCATACCAACTCGTGACCGAGTACAGACCGCCACAGTGTGCCTGCAGCTGCAAGCCTCTTTTCCCAACAATGGCACTTCTATCAGCACTTTTTAACACGGTCCCAAAGCTGTGTGCCTAATCACTTCCTTCTGCCAGGGAATAGTTAAGCCTTTTCTGACAAAACAACAAGGGGGGAAAAAGAGAACTGATGCCCACTGAGCCCCTTCTGAGATGCTGTAGCAGAGCTGGAAGGGTTACAGAAGCTTTCGTGTTTTTGCTCTAAGGGAAGAAGCAACGGGACAAGTCACCAATCTCCGTCTCTTTCCTGAATGTGTAATTTCAGGTTCCTGGAACAGCCTGTGTGTTATTTCCAAGTGTTGGCCTAAGAAAAGGACTTGGCACAGAGAACGCGCAGTGACTTGTTTGGGGGCTGACGGTTTGAGGTGAGGAACAGCAAGCTGGAACACGCTGGAGAACACCGCTGCAGGGTTACCCATCAGCTTGATTTACCATTAACCCCTCTTAGGGAGGAGAGTGAAAACTGGTGAAATACCCAAGGCAGCAACAGTGTAATAACAGCTTGCCTTAAATTCACAGTTATGGTACATGCACACTGGTGGACAGACCACTCAGAGGTGGTCACGCTGGGGGGTCACATTCATGATTAACTCCACTGTGAAGAAAAGAATGATATACTTTGGCACGTTTAATTTACAATTAATGTTCCCAAATGCTGCATGTCCTTTCTATTGCAGTAAACCCCCATCCAAACCTGATTCCCTAAACATGACAAAGAATCTCATTATTCTCAATGGGCCCATTCACACCCAAGCGTTTTGTTGCGCCATTGCTAAAGTGCAACATGCTCAAGATGAAGAATCCCATTATTCTCAATGGGCCCATTCACACCCAAGCGTTTTGTTGCGCCATTGCTAAAGTGCAACATGCTCAAGATGAAGAATCCCATTATTCTCAATGGGCCCATTCACACCCAAGCGTTTTGTTGCGCCATTGCTAAAGTGCAACATGCTCAAGATGAAGAATCCCATTATTCTCAATGGGCCCATTCACACCCAAGCGTAAAATCTTATTCACACCTGATTGCCTAAGCATGACAACATTCAAGATAAAGAATCCCATTACTCTCAATGGGCCCATTCAAACCTGAGTATTTTGTTGCGCCATTGCTGAAGTGTAACAATGCTCAAGATGAAGAATCCCATTTTCTCACTGAGCTCGTTCACATCCAAGCGTTTTGTTGCATATTTCCCAACACCCAACAATGCTCAAGATGAAGAATCCAATCGTTCTCGAAGGGCCCATTCACTCCTAAATATTTTGTTGAGCCATTCTTGAGGTGTGACACTGCTCAAGATAAAAAATCCCCCAGGCTTAATCATAATAGATCTCTGTATGTGACGCGATTCCTGAAGAATGACAACAATTGATAGCCCATACCCACTGGTACAACCTTTCCAGGTGGCAATGCTCTGGCATAGTGATAGTTTAAATTAGGCAACTGGAATTGAACTGTGCGATAAGGGTAGCAGTTGTGCTTTTTATCCATTATGTGGAGGCTCTACATGTTGTGGGGTGCTCCTAGCAAAAAAAGAATGACACACCCTAAAACAAAAGGTAGGTGCTAACAGCTTATACCAATTATTCTCAACCAGGGTTCCATGAAGCACCAGGTTTCCTCCAGTGGTTGCTAGGGGTTCCTCAACTATGGCTGTTAGAACTATCACCATCAAATGGGAGATTAAAGTCCAAAGCGACATGACACTAATGATCTTTTTAGTGATCTATAAAGGTGGCATTCTGACCATCACTGTAAAGGCATCCTTCTCACTGACTGACAATTCTTACTATACTCCAATATAAGGAGGCACTCCTTCTACTGACCTCCAATGTAAGGGGGCATTCTTTCTACTGAGCACTGATGTAAGGGGGAGTTTTCCCACTGTCCACTAATGTAACATGGGACAGTCTTCCTACTGACCTCCAATGTAAGGGGTGGGCATTCTTCCAACTAACCATCAACATGTAAGAGGCATTCTTCCAACTAACCATCAACATGTAAGAGGCATTATTCCTACTGACCACCAATATAAGGGGCATCCTTCCCAGTGACCACAAATGTAAGGGAGGCATTCTTTCTACTGACCTCCAAAGTAAGAGCCATTTTTTCTACTGACCTCCAACATAAGAGGCATTTTTTGCACTGATCACCAATGTAAGTAGCATTCTTCCCGTTTGCCACTGTAAAGGGCATGATTACCACTGGCCGCCAATGTAAGGAGCATTCTTTCCGCTCACCACCAATGTAAGGAGCATTCTTCCCGCTGACCACCAATGTAAGGGACATTCTTCTCACTGACCACCAATGTAAGGGGCATTCTTCCCACTGACCACCAATGCCCAGATTTATTAATTTTAGCAGAGGTTCCTGGAGATCTTGACATTATTTAATGTTAAAATAATGAGGTAAAGATGTTGAGAAAGGCTGGCTTATACTCATCTTTCACATGTTGACTTTAAAGGTCTTGGCACTGAACGGAGATTTTTAGCATCTCCGAAAGGCATGTCTAACCGATTCGAAAGATTCTGCTCATTCATAAGTGCTGATTTGTAATCATTCTTTATTAAAATATTAAATTACCAGAAGAAGCATATGTAACGGACCAAAGAATTGGCTTGGGTACAGCCAACATACTGCAGCATCTTATCATAAGCGCCCATGACTTTAGATCTGACGGAATATTAACCACTGATCTCTTTCATATCTGAGAGCCGATGCCTCTGATATGCAGATTCATTATACTGCTTAGATGTTGAGGTTTCGATTTTCTTGAATTAGCTTCATTAGAACATTGAAGGATATCATAGCACAGAGAGAGTCTTTTACAAGGAAGCAATGAGTTATATAAATGAGGTGCAGCTTGGCAGAAGTCTCGGAGGCGTTAATAAGTGAACGCTATAAGAGAGGATGACAGCAGGAACCTGCCAAGATTTCTCTTGTAAACTGGGAGAAAATATGTATATAAAATCTATTTGTGTAAAAACTCCTTCCTGGCAACTGCCAAAAAAGGTTCTCATTCTGTTTTTAGGGGAATATAAAAAAAGTCTTGACTGCATTCTCCAGATCTACATTACCTGTACAAATTCACATCAAATTCACCATTTAAAGCTGAAAATCATCTGAATACAAAGACAAAATACAAAAATCTTCTGTCTTATCAGGTTTTGTTTTTGTCCAGTCTCTCTTATGGGTGACACCAAGGAATGCAGTGGTGTCACCTGCATGCCTTACACCCCGCGGATTGCACAACGAAGGAGCAGCAGCTCACTCATGAGATACGGGCTCTGCCCATTCTGCTCTCTCCTCCTGTCAGCACATGTGTATGTAGCAGTGCCTGATTGGTTCGTTGTTTTGCCCCAGCCTCTCTAAGTCTGAGTGCTAAGGATGGTAGAAGGCTGGTGTCAAGCAGTGGCCAGCCCCCCTAATCTTGATCTCCATGCAGGGCGCATGGATTTCTATGGAGTTTGTTTTTAGATGATTAGCGCCTGGGGCTCTAATTGGCTTCAAAATGGGTGAGCTCGGGGTGCAGAGCACTGGTAGGAGAAGCAGTGGGGAAGCCGCCTGGGAAGCCTCCGCAGAGGAGAAGCAGCTGAGAAGCCCCAGAGGAGGAGAAGCAGCTGGGAAGCCCCCGAGGAGGAGAAGCAGCTGGGAAGCCCCCGAGGAGGAGAAGCAGCTGGGAAGCCCCCGAGGAGGAGAAGCAACTGGGAAGCCCCCGAGGAGGAGAAGCAGCTGGGAAGCCGTCGAGGAGGAGAAGCAGCTGGTAAGCCGCCGAGGAGAAGCAGCTGGGAAGCCGCCGAGGAGGAGAAGCAGCTGGGAAGCCGCCGAGGAGGAGAAGAGGCTGGGAAGCCATCAAGGAGGAGAAGCAGTGGGGAAGCCACCGAGGAGGGGAAGCATCTGGGAAGCCATTGAGGGGGAGAAGCAGTTGAGAAGCCTCCGAGGAGAATCAGCTAGGAAGCCACCAAGGAGGGGAAGCAGCTGGGAAGCCACAGAGGAGAAGCATCTGGAAGCCCCTGAGGAGGAAAAACAGTTGGGAAGCGGCTGAGGAGGAGAAACAGCTAGGAAAGCACAGAGGAGGAGAAGCAGCTGGGAAGCTGCAGAGGAGGAGAAGCAGCTGGGAAGCCACCGAGGAGGAGAAGCCGCTGAGAAGCTGCCAAGGAGAAGCAGTGGGGAAGCCAAAGCCATCCACGACCTGAATGGGGTCAGTAGGGTGGGACGATTGGACCTATCGAGGGAGGCAGCTGGGAGGATTGTTTGCTGTGTGGGTATTGTACAGAGTGCAGGGGCCAAGAGTGTGTAATGTACATCATGCAGGGGTCAGGAGTGGGTATTGTACAGGGTGCAGAGCTCATGTGTATATAACGTATAGAGTGCAAGGGTCTGGAGTGGGTAAAGCACAGAATGCAGGAAGTCAGAAGTGGGTAACATACAGAGTGCAGGGTTCAGCGGTGGGTAATGCACAGAGTGTAGAGGTCAGATGTATAAAATGTACACAATGCAAGGATCCAAAGTATATACAGCCCAGTGCACAGCACCTCATATGACATATTATTCAAGGGCAACGCAACAGATGAGAGCCAGCAGCAGGATCCATAGATCCAAGAAGAGGAGGTAATCCAGACTGCAGAGAGAGTTGAATAGGTGGATCCCCAAACAGCAGCTGGTGGACAGGGGCTGGAGTGTCACATTCTCCCCCACAGTTTCCAGCAGGGTCATCACCAGTAAAAATGATGGGGCTAGGGTCCCATTTGAAGCTGCACTGAGGCCAACTACAGACAGGTCTGGGTCCCATCAACTTAATGGGTTACTTGGGCCTAGTATGGGAGGGCAGCCTTCCCCCACCTAATAGCTAATCTGGCCATACTAACATGATCATCTGTCATGGCCAGGCAAGGCTCACTTGATTTTGGGGGCAGAGTGGCTGAAAGAGACAGTTTTGCCCACTCTAGATTGGCACACCTAGAACCAATGACTACAACATTTTGGCAAAACACCAACATTGCATGAAATTGTACAAGGTAAGCAGCAATGAGGACACCTTGCATAATGTCGTACTGTCAGCCAGTGACTTGACGTGTGGGTAGCCGTGTGCTGCCCCTAGCATCTCTGCCACCTTAGGTCACAGCCAACAATTTCTATGCAGAGATTTGGCCTTGGTACTAGTCGTGAGTAAAAAATTCATTTCATTACTTTCCCAAGTACACGACGGCATTACATTGTGTGTTTTATATCTGCCAGGGGTTCATTTTAAAGGAATAATATTCAGATTAAGCGTTGATCTGGTCAATTTCATTTTGCAAAACGTGTTCCCCCAGAAGTGAGTCTAGTGAGGTTGGCTTTGGCTTTAGAGCTAAAGCCCTTTTGTATTAATCTATGCATATTGGACCAGCAGCAAAGTGAATGAATCCGGGATATTAAGCCGATTCTCAGCAAATGTTGTCAGCGGCATAAAAAAGAAATACGCTACGGCAATTCATTTTCTCTCTGTTCCATCAGGCACCCGCAGATAAAAATCTTTTCAAAGGAAACTTTTAGAGACAAGCCAAAAAAGAAAAGAATATTTAAAGGAAACGTGTACTGAGGAAAAGGTGGGGATTAAAACTGGGGACCTCCTTGTGAAATGCTAGGTGCTTGGCTGCCTGACTTCAGTGATTTCCAGTTCAATAAAAACAAATGTGCATCCGGTGAAATCAGAACTTCTAATCTGTAGACTTGTTATTGGCTTTGGACCAGCTTTATGGTCAGGTATCAAGCATTTGTCAACGAGAGGCCAGAAATGGTAGCGTTTGTATTTTTTACCGTGCAGGTTGCTTAAGAGCCCCACTCTTGGGCCTTATTTACATCTGTGGCTGTGGAGTAATAAAAACAGCTGCATTTTTACTGCCCCCAACTGCTCCTCCTTTAAATACAAAGGCAGCAGATGAGGGTATATACATTCCACCTTCATTGTTCCCCCCCCCCGTGTTTTGCCTGGCTATGATGTCTGATCACGATAGTGTTGAGTGTTGATGTCACTGATAGGGGAGTGCAGGCAGCCCTTCCTTACCAGGTCTAGGCACATCTGCTGACCCAATGGGAACTGGGGCTGCCTGTGGTCATATGGGACCCAATCAAATTAGTTGTGATGCAGTGGAACAGGTTTTTAGGGGTTAAAACGGGTAGCGAGGAAGCAACATAATGCCTTCAGAGAACAATGACCACCGCTGTAAGGGCACACCTCTCCTACTGACCTTAAGTGTAGGTGTAAGAGTCCAGGGCTTACAATGCATGCGCCAATGACGTGTTGCCTCAAGAGGAAATCTGTGCCAACTGAGCATGCGCCAAAGACTTCAACCCTCAACTGCGCAGAAGACCTGATGGAAAAAGGCAGGAAAATGCCCAGGAGGCGCACAGGAAGTGACCTCAAACATCCCTATATAAGCCCAGCCCAGACACTGCTAAATTGCTGTATTATCTTCAGTCCTCCCTTGTTCCTGTGCCAGTGTGTGATCTGTCTGAACTTGTTGTCACCTGGAAACCTATTTGACTACTCTTGTTTGCTGCTTGCCACTGACCTCAGATTTGTACCTTGACCATTCTACTTCTTTGCCCCTTTTGTACTCAGATGCCAGATTGGAACCAACCCCGGCTTGGATCTCGACCATTCTTCTTCTGATTAACCCTTTTATACTCCCTTGCCAAACTGGATTGGACCTTGGCTTGGATCTCTGGCTAAGGCTTGCATGGTGCTCCACACCCCTGGCACTTGTGCCACTTGGTGTCCACCAAGTCTCTGTCTCCATCTCCAGAGGCTTCAAGGACCCGAGATGCAAATTAGGCCTCCCACTACTTCGGTCTCATCTCAGGTATGTGGCTCTTGTGACGGTAGGAGGTATTTTCCTCTCATTGAACATAAATGAAAGGAGGCACCTCTCCCACTGACCACAATATAAGGGGCCACTTCTTCAATGACCACCAATGTACAGGCACACAATACAGTCTAAGGGGCCCCTTCTTCATTAACCTCCAATGTAAGAGGCATTTTTCCTCTTATTGAACATAAATGAAAAGAGGCATCTTTCTCACTGGCCATCAATATAAGGGCACAACTTTTCTACTAACCACAATGCAAGAGGCATTTATCATCGCATTGAATGTAGATGTAAGGAGATTCCTATCTCACTGATCATAATATAAGGGGCCACTTCTTCAATGACCACCAATGTACAGGCACACAATACAGTCTAAGGGGCCCCTTCTTCACTAACCTCCAATGTAAGAGGCATTTTTCCTCTTATTGAACATAAATGAAAAGAGGCATCTTTCTCACTGGCCATCAATATAAGGGCACAACTTTTCTACTAACCACAATGCAAGAGGCATTTATCATCGCATTGAACGTAGATGTAAGGAGATTCCTATCTCACTGATCATAATATAAGGGGCCAATGCTTCAATGACTACTAATGTACAGACACACCTTTCCTATTGACCACAACGTAAGAGGCATTATTTCCCTCATTGAGCATAGATGTAAGTAGGCATGTATCTAAAAAAACATAATATTAGGGGCCAATTCTTCAATGACCACCAATGTAAGGGCACACCTCTTCTACTGACCTCCAATGTAAGAGGCGTTCTTCCTCTCATTAAATCTAGATGTAAGCAGGCACCTCTCTCACTTACTACAATATAAAGGAGAACTACTTCATGTACAACCAGCATAAGGGTACATCTCTCCTACTGACCACAATGTAAGAGGCATTCCTCGTCTCATTGAATATTGATGTATATATGTATATATAATGAGCCATTCTTCAATGACCACCAGCGTAAGGGCACACCTCTTCTACAGACCTCCAATGTAATTGGCATTCTTCCTCTCATTAAACAATTAAACATAGATGTAAGGAGATACCTCTCCTAACCTCCTACCGACCACACTAGAAGAGACCACTACTTCATTGACCACCAATGTAAGAGCATACCTCTTCTACTGACCTCCAATGTAAGAGGCATTTTTATAATATAATATATATAAATATAATATAATATAGAGTCGATTCTTCAATGACCACCAATGTAAGGCACACCTCTCCTACTGACCACAATATACCCGGCCACCAACGTAAGGGAGTCTGTCTGCATTTCTTTTCTGACCATAATTAATTGTTATTCAATTTAATTTGTAAATACAACATTGTATACCATTGTGTACCATGAACTGTAGATCGTTTTTACAGGGGTTTTTCGAGACCTGAAAATGATTTCAAGGGTTTCTCTGGCGTAAAAAGGTTGTGAAGGGCTGATACACGCTGTGTAAGAATTAGACTATTAACTACAAATGGTGTCCACACATGTTTTACTCAGATTGAATCTAGAAGAAATAAACCCGTATGTGGGAGTGATACAGTCCTTTTCAATCAACTGAGTTAAAAGAAAGTACCATCAGAATGGAAGTGTTTTGTTGTTTTGCACTCCATTGCAGCATGTGTGGTAAATGGAACAAATTTTTCCCCATTTAATCCTTTACAGTATGCAGAAAGAAAAAGCTCACGGGATGCAGCTGACCTGCTGTGTGACTTTAGCTTTCATCCTGCCATTCATCTTTGTTGGCTACGCCATCCTTTAAATCCCTCTGATAATCTCATTTTGTGAATGGCCTCAAATCTGAATTTGCAGAAAACGCAGGCCAAGTGTTATGACCTGAACCCCATCCTTTGTAGTCATTATAGAGGTGAGGTGTGCATATACAGTATCTAACAAAAGTGAGTACACCCCTCACATTTTTTGTAAATATTTTATTCTATCTTTTCATGTGACAACACTGAAGAAATGACACTTTGCTACAATGTAAAGTAGTGAGTGTACAGCTTGTATAACAGTGTCAATTTGCTGTCCCCTCAAAATAACACACAGCCATTAATGTCTAAACCGCTGGCAACAAAAGTGAGTGCACCCCTAAGTGAAAATGTCCAAATTGGGCCCAAAGTGTCAATATTTTGTGTGGCCACCATTATTTTCCAGCACTGCCTTAACTCTCTGGGCATGGAGTTCACCAGAGCTTCACAGGTTGCCACTGGAGTCCTCTTCCACTCCTCCATGATGACATCACGGAGCTGGTGGATGTTAGCGACCTTATGCTCCACCTTCCATTTTAGGAAGCCCCACAGATGCTCAATAGGGTTTAGGTCTGGAGACATACTTGGCCAGACCTTCACCTTTACCTTCAGCTTCTTTAGCAAGGCAGTGGTCACCTTGGAGGTGTGTTTGAGGTCATTATCATGTTGGAATACTGCCCTGTAGCCCAGTCTCGAAAAGGGAGGGGATCATGCTCTGCATCCGTATGTCACAGTACATGTTGGCATTTATGGTTCCCTCAATGAACTGTAGCTCCCCAGTGCCGGCAGCACTCATGCAGCTCCAGACCATGACAATCCCACCACCATGCTTGACTGTAGGCAAGACACACTTGTCTTTGTACTCCTCACCTGGTTGCCGCAACACACGCTAGATAACATCTGAACCAAATAAGTTTATCTTGGTCTCATCAGACCAGAGGACATGTTTCCAGTAATCTATGTCTGCTTGTCTTCAGCAAACTGTGGACTTTCTTGTGCATCATCATTATAAGAGGCTTCCTTCTGGGACAACAGCCACGTAGACCAATTTGATGCAGTGTGCGGCATATGATCTGAGAACTGACAGGCTGACCCCCCCACACCTTCAACCTCTGCAGCAATGCTGGCAGCCCTCATACATCTATTTCCCAAAGACAACCTATGGATATGACACTGAGCGCGTGCACTTCTTTGGTCAACCATGGTGAGGCCTGTTCTGAGTGGAACCTGTTCTGTTAAACCGCTGTATGGGGCTGTATGGCTGCAGCTCAGTTTCAGGGTCTTGGCAATCTTCTTAGGCCTAGGCCATCTTTATGTAGAGCAACAATAATTTTTTTCAGATCCTCAGAGAGTTCTTTGCCATGAGGTGCCATGTCGAACTTCCATTGACCAGTATGAAAGAGTGAGAGCGATAACACCAAATTTAACCCACCTGCTCCCCATTCACACCTGAGACCTTGTAACACTAACGAGTCACATGACACCGGGGAGGGAAATTGGCTAATTGGGCCCAATTTGGACATTTTCACTTAGGGGTGTACTCACTTTTGTTGCCAGCGGTTTAGACATTAATGGCTGTGTGTTGAGTTATTTTGAGGGGACAGCAAATGTACACTGTTATGCAAGCTGTACACCCTAGATGAGACCAGACAGCACCCCGGTTGAAAAAGGCTGATCTAGTAAGTCAGCCGTACAATCACTTCATTTCACCTCGCCTCTTGCTGTAATCAATCAGGCCCTTCATACATCAGCTATTTTGAATCACTGTAAAAGAATCATCAATGAATATCCTCAAAAAGCGGTCATTTCAGTTAAAACCAATTCAAAAATATCTCTCATTCAGTTTATAGTATCTGTTGTAGTGAGCGAGGAGTGAAGTACAGATCTCTTCCTCTGTGGGAAATGATGGAAATAATCAGCTTGGCCCCGATTCCTCGGACGCAAGGGCCTGGTTTCAATTTGTGCTGCAAACAGATGTAGTTTATCAATTAACCATGAAGAGGATGGCTTCTCTTCTCCAAAAGTGAGAGTACGGTAGGAGCTAGTTGCTGCAATTTACCATTGAACCATGCTGCTAGACATATATGAAAATCCAAATTTTGGTTCATGTATGTACTTCAAACGAATTATGTCTATTTTTATACATTGCAACTGGTGTAAATACCTTAAAGTGGTAATTACCATCAGTGGCAGCCACTCATACAAGGCGCAGTGGCGCCACTCATACAGGGTGCAGGGGCGCTGCCCCCCAATCCATGTGCCCGGTCCCTAATCTACATGCAGGGTGCCGGATGCATGGATTTCAATGTTTTTTTTTTTGGAAGCACGATTAGCCAAATTGCCTTAAAAAATGGTGAGCTCAAGGTTCAGAGCACTGCGCCCTGAGCCCACCCAGTTGTGTAACATTAGCAAATTAATATTCACTAATGTCTTCCTGCTTCTCCTCCTGACCAATCAGGAAGCGGGTCCTAAGACCCGATTGGCCGGGATTCCTAAGACCCGATTGGCTGCCAATCCTAAGGCCTGATTGGCCGAGAGAAGAAGCGACACCGGGACTCGAGAGGAGACGAAGGGGGTGAAGCCATGACCTGGATGGGGTAAATACAGAGCTGGCGGGGGCCTGACGGGCAATGGGCAAACGAGCGAAGTGGCAATCAAGCGACTGGGGGAGTGTCAATCGATCGATCAAGAAAATTAAGCACCAGCCGCCACTGATTAATACATGTATGCTTCCATGGATTGGCACCATGGAAAGGAAATTACTGTAAGAATTCCATACAAGTTCCTGTTTTCTTTACATGAACATGGCACCATGCATGTGGTTGCATACTGCCATTGATTGGTGCCTGGAAATGAAAAATACAGTAAGCATTTACAACAATTTTTTATTTTTTTGACATCATGGCATACATATGGTAATATGCTGCCATGGACTGGTTCCAGGAAAGGAAAATTAAGGTAAATGTTTGATACAAATTTCCCAGAGCCAACATGGCAGCAAACTGCTGACAGTATCCTGCCATGGATTGGTGCCAGGAAAATAAAATTATGAAATTTAATACAATCTTCCTTTATTTTTTTTTGAGTAATAGTGGCCCTACAAAAAATAGGATTATATCTATGAATTATAAAAAAAACACATACTGAATAATCACTCGAATAATCACTCGATTTTGAGCAAAACCAATAGATTCCATCAAAATGATTCTGTTCGTCTGGATAGAAAAGACAATCATAGAACAGTACAAAGATTGATATGATCGGTATGGCTCACTGAGCAATCGTTTTGATGGCCTAATTATTTTTATCCTGGACAGTAAATCAATCCGACTTGGGAGAGTGTAACATTAGTGAGATATTTAGAAGTACTTGCAGAAGGAAGAGAACTTGGGGTGCAGCCACAAAATAACTGGTCCTTCTGGGTATAGGGGAGCATGTGGCCTCTTCCCACAATGCAGTACTTGGGACTGAGTGGGCAATTGGGAGGCCACACTGTCACATAATGTATGAGGGGACATCCTCATTCCTGCGTAAGCTCCCTATCAGATGGTGTCCAGAGCTTACACATAGTTAATGATGGGTTGGTAGTTAGCTTTGAAGATATGATTTTGGGAAAAGTGACAGAATATCTTTCATACAGGTAAGGAGGACACATTCAAGTGTATATAAAGCCAATACATTTTTTGTTTAGGACAGAGTAAGGAATGGTGTCTTGTAGGTGAGATTTTCCTCACTTTTTGTCCCGGTTACAAAGCAGGAAGTAAAATGAAATCTCTCTAAAGCAAGGGGAAATTCTCTTAGTATAAACAGAAAATGATTATGACTAAGGCCTTATAGGCTGAAACACGTCAACTGTTTTTATCTGCGTTTGTGCACTATGGCTTTTCAATAAAATTAAGATTTTGTAAGAGCAACAACCGGTGTGCGGATCATCTTTCCTACACATTCCCTGTTAGATACTTGTCACAGAACAGGTGTGCCAACATAAATATTTCCCCTTACCTTTTGTTCCTTAGACAACTCAAAAGTTTTAGATTTCCTGTCACCTTACAGGAGCAAATGGTCCTCAGGACCAATAGAGAGGCTTTCCAGTAGGGACCTGAGTGAGGTTCTAATCTTTCCCTTACCCATCCAAAACAAAAAAAAAATTGGAATTAAAGGCACCTAAACATATTGTACTCTTCTAACAGGCTAAAATAATAAGTCTAGCTGTATCATCAGCATACGTGGGGCAGCCCTGAAATATCTCCTCTTCATTGTGAAGGAATTCAGATTCTTCTATACCAATGCCAGCTCCTGAGTGACCCAATGGAAGATCTAGGCTTCAGCAAACAGGGGCCTTAAGACCTGCCAATTCATATGCAAGTTTGAAAAGTTGTTAATTTGCATAGCTGATATGGCTTTGCTACATAGTATCTTTGGTCCTGCTGCCCAATCTGGGGCCTGGGGCCACATGCGGCCCTTTGACTATTATTGTGTGGCCCTCAAGGTTTAACTTTTTTTAAATTATCCAATAAATGGTATCCTCCTAAAAGCTTATTTATAGGGAAACACAAATGTGTAAGCATTGATTTGTAAAGATGCTATAATAGCAATGATCTCTAGCAGCCTCATGTGTCCCCCTGCCTCCTGAAGAATGTCTCTAGTGTCCAACAATCTCATGTCTGCTGTGCATATCCTGTTGCAAGTTTGCAGTCTCTGTCAGCTTTCTGTAGCATTACATTCACTGAATATTATGTGTGGTCTTTTGGTGATTTTAGGGGTCACACTTAATGCCTCCTATGTCAAGAATATTGACCACCATTGATCCATGTGAAAATAATCACTCGGCCATGGATGCAGATGCAATCCAATTTTGAATCTTTTTCCGGTAAGAAAGTTAAATCCAGGAAATTTTGGTCTGAGTGCAATAGACAAATTTTTGCTACATTATACAAGCCCGGTTGAATAAGAGTTTTTGGACAATGATACGGATTGGCTTTATTTTGATTTTCTGTTGCTAACTGTGAAAATTACAATAAAGGGTTTTGGACTTATGAGATAATTGTTTGGATTTTCTAATTTGGTGACCCATATTTCTCGGGGGGGCTTGCTTTTTTAGAGAGCTTCTGAAGAATTAGCCATAACCATTGAAACCTAGTTACAGCTGAGAATCTGGGTCAAGCTCCCCATTTTTCTTTGGACACCACTATGGCATAGTATGGAGGGCAGAATAACCATCAAATTAACTGAACTGTTCATTAAATAAATGAAAAGGGCACTACAGTGGGTTATGACTGATAATCCCCCAAATGCTCTTCATTTCTTTGAAGCATTAAGATAAGATGTCCCTACGTTACTGGCAAAGGGTAAGGTGGGTAAGGGGGGTAAGAGGACAACCCCTCCAGCTGTCACAGAACAGGTCTCCTCACCTTCTGTTCCTGAGACAGCTCAAAAGTGTTGGATTTCCCATCACCTTCTGTGGTCCTCAGACCATAAGTTGGGCTTTGGGTCATTCTGCCTTTATCAAACATTTCTGACACTCAACCTGGTTCCAGTCTTCTGCAAGTCCATCTCTATCGTCAAGGTCCCTTATGAAGAAGTAGGCTGGGACTTAGACTCCCCACTAATCAACAGTCAATGGGAAGAATAACTCTTAAATTGGAGGTTGGTGGAAAAAAAAAATACTCTCTCTACAGTGGTGATCAGAACATCCCCTTACAGATAGGTAAAAAGATCAGCTAGCTGTGCCACATTGCGTGGCCCCTGAACTTTCCAGGCACCATCAGATAGGAGGCCAAACAGCAACAGCTCAAGGAACCCTTATCAATCTCTGCAGCAACCCTAGGTAGGGCTTTACAGAATCATAGCTGAGAATGACTGGTCTAAGCAATACTGAAGGAGGTCCAACTGATGTCCTGGAGGCAAAAAAAGCTGCTGCTCACAGGTGATATTCTCTGGCTGCAATGATCAGACTGCACACAGATGAGATGCATGCCCTGCCACTGCTGCAGACTATTAGAACACAAAATACAGGACGGCTGCACACTCAATTCTTGCAAAAAGGGCTTTATTCCTGTACAAAATCCATAAGAACAACCAGTGCTGATAAGGCAGGGGAGGTAAAAGATAGGTAGACGTGCTTCATGCAATAATTATCAGTACCACAAAGCAATGCAGACTGTATATCTGTGTATATATATATATATATATATATATATATATATATATATATATATATATATATATACAGTGGTGTGAAAAAGTGTTTGCCCCCTTCCTCATTTCCTGTTCCTTTGCATGTTTGTCACACTTAAGTGTTTCGGAACATCAAACCAATTTAAACAATAGTCAAGGACAACACAAGTAAACACAAAATGCAATTTTTAAATGAAGGTGTTTATTATTAAAGGTGAAAAAAAATCCAAACCATCATGGCCCTGTGTGAAAAAGTGATTGCCCCCTAAACCTAATAACTGGTTGGGCCACCCTTAGCAGCAACAACTGCAACCAAGCGTTTGCGATAACGTGCAATAAGGCTTTTACAGCGTCCTGGAGGAATTTTGGCCCACTCATCTTTGCAGAATTGTCCTAATTCAGTTACATTAGAGGGTTTTCGAGCATGAACGGCCTTTTTAAGGTCATACCACAACATCTCAATAGGATTCAGGTCAGGACTTTGCCTAGGCCACTCCAAAGTCTTCATTTTGTTTTTCTTCAGCCATTCGGTGGTGGACTTGCTGGTGTGTTTAGGATCATTGTCCTGCTGCAGAACCCAAGTTCGTTTCAGCTTGAGTACATGAACAGATGGTCGGACATTCTCCTTCAGGATCTCTTGGTAGACAGCAGAATTCATAGTTCCTTTTATCACGTCTTCCAGGTCCTGAAGCAGCAAAACAGCCCCAGACCATCACACTACCACCACCATATTTTACTGTTGGTATAATGTTCTTTTTATGAAATGCAGTGTTCCTTCTACGCCAGATATACTTGGACACACACCTTCCAAAGAGTTCCACTTTTGTCTCATCGGTCCACAGAATGTTGTCCCAAAAGTCGGGGATCATCAAGATGTGTTGTGGAGAAATTGAGACGAGCTTTGATGTTCTTTTTGCTCAGCAGTGGTTTTCTCCTTGGAACTCTGCCATGCAGGCCATTTTTGCCCAGTCTTTTCCTGATGGTGGAGGCATGAACGCTGACCTTAACTGAGGCAAGTGAGGCCTGCAGTTCCTTAGACGTTGTTGTGGGGTCTTTTGTGACCTCTTGGATGAGTCGTCGCTGCGCTCTTGGGGTAATTTTGGGCGGCCGGCCACTCCTGGGAAGGTTCACCACTGTTCCATGTCTTCGCCATTTGTGGATAATGGCTCTCACTGTGGTTCGCTGGATTCCCAAAGCTTTGGAAATGGCTTTATAACCCTTTCCAGACTGATAGATCTCAATTACTTTCTTTCTCAATTGTTCCTGAATTTCTTTGGGTCTCGGCATGATGTGTAGCTTTTAAGGATCTTCTGGTGGACCTTACTGTGTCAAGCAGCTCCTATTTAAGTGATGCCTTGATTGTGAACAGGTGTGGCAATAATCAGGCCTGGGTGTGGCTAGAGAAATTGAACTCAGGTGTGGACAACCACAGTTATAGTATGTTTTAACAAGGGGGGCAATCACTTTTTCACACAGGGCCATGATGGTTTGGATTTTTTTTCACCTTTAATAATAAACACCTTCATTTACAAATTGCATTTTGTGTTTACTTGTGTTGTCCTTGACTATTGTTTAAATTGGTTTGATGTTCCGAAACACTTAAGTGTGACAAACATGCAAAGGAACAGGAAATGAGGAAGGGGGCAAACACTTTTTCACACCACTGTATATATATGTATATATATATATATATATATATATATATATATTGAATGGTGAAACAGGTGTGCACAATCAATTAACTGCAAATTAATTGCAATTCTCGAGCTTCACACATGTGCAGTAAGGATACATAAAAGTACCAATCAGCAATCAAGTGTCCCCACGCACAGAAATGGAGCTCATGGTATAGTTAGTGACAACACGAAAAATAAACATTAACTTGAAAGTGAACAAAAAACATAGATATTTAAAAATTAAAAACATGTATAACATACCGTGTCCTGGAGGCATCTGTTGTCTCTTAAGATCAAGTGCTCGGTTGTATTGCCTTTGTACTCATGATTAACTTGCTACATACCAGTCAGAGATAAAATTATGCCCAATAAACATCTCACCAGGCCCATAATGGCCATTCCTGAAACACTTAGCTACTCCATATAGTTCAAATGTCGTGGATGTACCTAGTTGGCATTTACAGTAAAACCTTGGATTGCAAGCAGAATGTGTTGCTTGTAATCCAAAACACTTGTATATCAAAACAAATTTCCCCATAAGAAATAATGGAAACGCAAATGATTCGTTCCACAACCATTTATTCATAGGTCCTTCAGTTTTCTAGTCCATATAAAAAGATGAAAGCAATGTAATAGGTTGTGTAACCATAAAATGTCCATCTACAAATGGAAGCCTCCACAAGGGGATTAGAAGCAAAACCCATCAGGAGCTACAGAATATAAAAGAGAAGAGAGGCGCCTCTAAGTGTAGCAATATGGTTACATTTAAAGAAGGTACAACATTTAGCAACTCACATGGCTGATGATTAAAAGAGGCACATCTAAGTATGCAGGCATCCGGGGTAAAGCTGTCCACATAGACCGTCCTCCGCACCGCCGGCTCTCACCGCTGTCAGTCTGAAATCGTGACCGGGAGGACTACCCTGCAGTGAAGCCATCTTAAAGCGAGGGTTGAAGCGCTTGTGGAGCGCAGCTTGGAAGGAACTACGTCAACAGTGGTGTGGGAGATGGTCTATGTGGACAGCTTTACCCCGGATGCCTGCATACTTAGATGTGCCTGTTATAATCAGGTGCCTCTCTTATCTTTTATACTCAGTTGTGACATGACACTACTTGTATATCAAGACATGGCTTGTATATCAAGTCAAAATGTATTAAAAAATGTAGCTTGTCTTGCAAGTTACTCTCAAACCAAGGTATTACTGTATATATCTTTCTATTATGAATTTATCCTGATTCATGTATGCTCCTTTCTCTTGCCTTTATGTAACCTGAAATATATTGGCAATAGACTACAAATAAAAACCTAGTTTACTATTTGATTATTTTACTCCTTTTTTCTTTTTGCACTCTGTCTTTAGTGCTCCATGCTTTCACTTCTTCCAGGGGTTGGTTAGAACCCGTGGTTGAGGAGTAGTCTACAAACTACGCTCAGATGACCTGACTATTTATCTGCTGCTACATCAAAGGTCAAACATTTTTTATATTGCGTGCCACATCTGACTCAACCTGTCTACTAGAGAAAAAAATTGACTGTCCTCTGGTTCCAATACTTTCTGAGTTACTGACTTTAATAGTGCTACTATTGCCCACAAGGGCACTATACTTGCAAAAACCATTTTCGCAAACATAAAAAATATTGTGAAGCAAAAAAAAAAAAAGGAAACCTCAGAATAATAGCAAATGGGAAATCCCAGAGATAAAGGGGAAGGTTACAAGATAGTCACAATACATGCTGTGTGAACTTGGCATTTGAAACTCCAACACAGTGAAAAATTACAGTAAAGCCGAGCACACAAGAGAAATTTAAGAATGAGGCTAGGACAAACCAAGACAATACTCCAGGGAAAAGAAGGTCCACTTTGTCTGTCGCTTCAAAATGCTGTATTTTTAGACATACAAAATGCTTTTTTTTTTTAACCATTCTATTTTAGAAGACTGTCCCCTCCATGAAAATCATAGAAGTTATTTGCCTCTAGCAATCCCCCTTTAAATTCCATCCAGTGGTTTCACCACAACATCATATTCCCGGACAAAGTCTCCTTTATACCATCAGCCTGGAAGCAAAGACTGGGCAGGAATCTGTGTGAAGCTGTTACATCCCTACTCGGGAATCAAAAGCTTTACAGAGCATGGAAAATGTGTCGCTCGCCTCCGTACTGGAGAGAGGGAGGAAAGAGGAGAGACAGAGGAGAGGGAACGAGAGGGCAGCGGGAAAGGGATGGAATAGAAAGCAAGGAAAGAGACATAGACAAAGAGAGAGAAGAATGAAAGTAAGACCATTTATATAATCTATACTCATTATTCCATTTGATCACCCTCAAGCTAAAGCCATCACTAGGAGAGGGGCAGTATTTCTTGGAATTTTGACTCCTAAACAGTGACAAATGTCCTCTTCCCAAAACAGGCTAATAGGGAACATCAGAAAATGAAAAGTATTCTTTGAAGCAGCATTGTTGAGAATTTCTCAAGGAGTCTTGGCTGGGCCATGAAGGTGACATCCCCAGGGGTCAAGTGTTCCCAAGGGGAATGGATAATCCCGCAGAGAATGCCATCTTCTTGCCACCACTGTGAGTTGAAACGTCCCCTTCCTTGGCCAGACCGCCGTCTCGGTTGGCCCAGAGAGCGAGGCTGGGCCAGGAGCCGAGGGCATGGCTATCATCCAGATCAGGATAACAATATAAATAGTCAGGCTCTGGGTAATTAAAGGGCAAACAACAACAACTCAGCAGAACCTACAGTAATTTAGTGCGTATGTGAACTTTACCTGGATTTTAGTATTCAGAACATTCATGTGTAGACTGATGGGGGTATTCAGTAAGAACTACAGTGATAAGAAACCAAACATTCCTTCGCTTTTTACCAGTTTACAAGCAGCAGAATATTTTTTTACCATGTTAGCCATCGAAAAAAGTATAAGTTGGGATTTACGGTGATACCATTTATTAGAGACTTAAATAGACTGTAGTACAAGTTTTCGAGGCAATTTAGCATCTTCTTCAGCAATCGTCTGAAATGCGGTTAGAGTGCCTGAACACAACAATTTATTCAGTTAGCCAATAAAGGCTATCACGGTCCCAATTTCTACTTTTTCGTTGGCTAACACGGTACAACACTCTGCTGGCTGCTTGTATATTAGTGAAAAAAGGAAGATGATTGGTTTCTGTCAGTTGCCTACTGCTTATACTTTTACTGAATACCCCCATCGGTATATACTTTGCTAATGTTTGGACTTTTGTAAACTTTCTCTATTATGCTCCATACACACGATCGGACATTCCGACATCAAAATCCATGGATTTTTTTCCGACGAATGTTGGCTCAAACTTGTCTTGCATACACATGGTCACACAAAGTTGGTCAGAAATTGCAAACGTCAAGAATGCGGTGAAGTATAACACGTACGACGAGCCGAGAAAAATTAAATTCAATAGCCAGTGCAGCTCTTCTGCTTGATTCCGAGCATGCGTGGAACTTTGTGTGTGGAATTGTGTACACACGATCGGAATTTCCGACAACGGATTTTGTTGTCGGAAAATTTGAGGTCCAGATCTCAAATTTTGTGTGTCGGAAATTCCAATGGAAAATGTCCGATGGAGCCTACACATGGTCGGAATTTCCGACAAAAAGCTCCCATCGAACATTTTCCATCTGAAACTCCGACTGTGTGTACACGACATTAGTCTGCAAGAGTTAGAAAGTTGATTAGTAATTGATTGGTTACTGCTCTATGTATTTCTCTTTCCAATCATTAACCTCTTGGAGCCAGTGCCTCTCAGATCTTTAAGGGGTTTAAGATGCTGGGAAGCGGGGTTTAGAATCATGTGACCGCCACGATTGGCTGTTATGGCGATCACATGATCAGAAAGCTCCCAATCACAAGTAGCCATCGGGAGTTTTCTGTTAGCCGCTGGTAACTGTTTCGGGAGCGACTGCCTTGGCGCAGAGGCCCACACACCAAGAGGCCACATGCATGCGGATGGCGCCAAGGTTTTAATGGGTCAAATCAACGTTTGTTTTCTACTGTAGTAATGAGAAAATTCGAAGGAGCAGGATGGAAAATTTTTCTTGAATGAGCAAATTTCGAACAGCGTATGTGGTTTTAGTTCAGTTCTTTCAAAATTTATTCAAAATGAATAGATTGAAGCGCACACTGGAGAGCCACACAATTGTGTATCAGAAAGGCTTCAGCTTTGCCTCCTCTTAAGCCACGCCTTCCTTGAAGCCGTTTCACCCACTCATGGGCTTAGTCGGAGAGGTCGGGGTTGCCTATTTTGGCACATGCACTCAAGGCAGCTAATATTCCTTCTCTAGATGATAGTAGGCCTGTGCGATTAGTTTCATACGAATCGAAAATTCCTACAAATTTCCATAAATTCGTACATTCAGGAGGATCTGAAATATGAATTTCTATGCTTCCGAATTTTGGACGAAATACGAAATTTCGTTTACGAATTTCAGATCTAAATTCCGTTACAATGGAAACGTGACTGGTGTTTTGACCAATCAGAGGTTTTCTTCTGCTGCTGAGTGAGGGTTGGGAAAATTAACTTTTTTAATATGGAGTGGGAGACTGGTGCTGGTAGTTGATAGGAGATTCAGAATCAGAGAAAATAAGAATTTTCGTTAATTACGATTATTAGTTATGATGAAACCCAGGAAGTCAGCACTGCACAGGGATGGTGGGAGCCCCTCATATTAAGCACAGCACAGGGATGGTGGGAGCCCCTCATAAGGAGCACAGCACAGGGATGGTGGGAGCCCCTCATAATGAGCACAGCACATGGATGGTGGGAGCCCCTCATAAGGAGCGCAGCACAGGGATGGTGGAAGTCCCCTCAGAATGATAAATCCATCTTAATGAACATCCCTAATTGTTTTACGAAAAGTTAACGAACCTTCGAAAATTCGTATTTCGTACGAATCCAAATTGAATTTCGGACACGAATTACGAAATAGGAATTAACGGCTATTACGAAACGTAACGAAACAAAAAGAATTTATTGACGGCGCACATGTCTAGATGATAGCCATGCCCTCGGCTCCTGGCCCAGTCGAGATCTGGCCAGGGAAGGGGACCTTCCAACTTGCAGTGCATGTGTACTGAATAGAAGCTGCTGGGAGGACTGGGCATCACATGATGGAAAGACTGGGTAGGCCAGGCAGCTAAAATATTTATATTTCTGCAGCTCAGATCTGGTATATTATTTTGATTTTTTTTTTTTTGGTTGGCATGCATAGGGATAAACTTATGGTTTAAGCTGTCAAGGCTATAAAAATAGAAAAGGAATTAAGAGAAAACTTCTGTAGAGCACCCCCCGTAGGAGCCGCTGGTGATTGCAGTCCTGTCCCCCCACTTAGAGCACACACAGCCAGGCACTCAGCATTTTTCTCACTCTTCCACCGGCTGAAAAGAACAGTCTAGGGCAGGGATATCCAATTAGCAGACTTCCAGCTGTTGCAGAACTACAAGTCCCATGAGGCATAGCAAGACTCTGACAACCACAAGCATGACACCCAGAGGCAGAGGCATGATGGGACTTGTAGTTTTGCAACAGCTGGAGGTCCGCTAATTGCAGATCCCTGGTCTAGGGATTTCTTTTTTGGTGGTGGTGGGATGGGACACCCCAATAAATACATTTTTGAATTTTAATAGTTTTCCAGTTTCCAAAGAGAATTAAACAGAATAGAAAATAAAGGAATAGAAAAGAAAGATGTATTGATTTATTTTCTAGTCAATTTTCCAGTGTCCAAAAATAATAAAATAGACTAGAAAATAAATACATTTTTCTTTTCTATTCCTTTATTTTCTATTCTATTTAATTCTCTTTGGAAACTGGAAAACTATTCAAATTCGAAAACTATTCTAAAACTTTTCTAACAGTTTTCCAATTTCCAAAATTAAGAAAATAATTATAAACGTTTTCGAATAGTTTTCAAATTTGAATAGTTTTCCCATTTTCAAAGAGAATTAAATAGAATAGAAAATAAAGGAATAGAAAAGAAAAAAAAGAAAAATGTATTTATTTATTTTCTAGTCTATTTTATTATTTTTGGACATTGGAAAACTATTGAAATTTGAAAAACTATTCAAAAACATTTCTAATTCGATTTGAAAACGAATAAAACAAATTCAACTAAACGAGTTTATGTAAATATCAAATCGAAACAAAACAAATTTTTTCATTCTGCACATGTCTACGTACAGTCCATGGTTTCCTATGGAGGTAGTTCACATCTGTGCATTTTATGGAAAGGGCCAGGGACTTTTTTTTTCCTGACTTTTGGCTCCATAGACTTCAATGGATCAAAAACGTGTATTGAAAAACTTAAAATGCACCCGCAATATGCAAACTGCAACCTGCAGTGAATCAGCCTTTAGTTAAAAAAAAAAAAAAAAAAAGCTGATGATTGTAAGCACCCATGTCAGTGTTAAATGGTTTGTCTCATCTCTGTAACTGCTACATTCTGTTGGAGAGCTTGTTCTTTAGAAAAAAACAACAGACTTACTGGTCAGATCTACAGGTGAAAATAGAAGAAAGGAAGTCTAAAAAAATGGAAATCGAATGCAGCCATCACATCTGGGAAAATCCGATTGCCTCTCTGGGATCCGGATAGAATTTTTTCCAGTGCTGTAGCAAATTGGATCCTGCTTTTCTGGGGATTTTTTTGCCTTCCTCTGGATCAACTGTGGGTATAGGATTGGGTATATGGGATTGTATGATATTTAAAAAAAAATTATTTTATTTATTTATTTATTTTATGGTTGAACTAGATGGACTTGTGTCTTTTTTCAACCTGGCTGTAACACCTAAGAATTGGTAAGCTGCAGTATAATAAATGCTTGCTTTTGGGTTAAATACCGCTTTTCACACTATCTTAGTGGAAAGTTGGTAGATACACCCAGATAACTACCGGACAGATAAAAAAAAATCCTGTATTTTATCATCCTCGATGATAAAGAGTTATGAGTCATAGAAGATAAGGCAACGCATTTTATCTCTGTCACTACATTTTGTCACAATGGCCATGAACAATGGTGAGATTTCACTGTAACCTCTTCTAAAAGCTGATAATCATGGGCGTTATCGGCTCTCTTGTGCTAATCTGCACGTGCTCTAAATTTAAATTCCTTTTTTAGTCACCTCCAGTCCGGGCCTTTTCGAATACTCTTTGTTTACATGTCACAATCAGTATTTTGTGCTAGAATATTACTTATAACCTCCAAACATTATATATTCTTTAACCACTTTCAGACCGGACCATTTTGCTGGTAAATGACCAGAGGTCTTTTTACACTTTGGCACTGCGCTGCTTTAACTGGTAATTGCGCGGTCATGCAATGTTGTACCCAAACAAAATTTGCGTCCTTTTCTTCCCACAAATAGAGCTTTCTTTTGATGGTATTTGATTGCCTCTGCGATTTTTATTTTTTGCGATATAAACGTAAAAAGACCGCAAATTTTGAAAAAAAATGATATTTTCTACTTTTTGTTATTAGAAAAATCCAATAAACTCAATTTTAGTCATACATTTAGGCCAAAATGTATTCAGCCACATGTCTTTGGTAAAAAAAAAGTCAATAATTGTATATTTATTGGTTTGCGCAAAAGTTGTCACATCTACAAACTAAGGTACGTTTTCTGGAATTTACGCAGCTTTTAGTTTACGACTGCCTATCTCATTTCTTGAGGTGCTAAAATGGCAGGGCAGTACAAAACCCCCCCAAATGACCCCATTTTGGAAAGTAGACCCCCTAAGGAAATTGATAAGAGGCATGTTGAGCCCATTGAATATTTTATTTTTTTGCCTCAAGCGATTGAATAATGACAAAAAAATATTTTTTTTTTTTTTTTTACACAAAGTTGTCACTAAATGATATATTGCTCACACATGCTATGGGCGTATGTGAAATGACACCCCAAAATAAATTCTGCTGCTTCTCCTGAGTACGGGGATACCACATATGTGGGACTTTTTGGGAGCCTAGCCGCGTACGGGGCCCCGAAAACCAAGCACCGCCTTCAGGCTTTCTAAGGGCGTAAATTTTTGAGTTCACTTCTCACTACCTATTACAGTTTTGAAGGCCATAAAATGCCAAGATGGCACAAAACCCCCACAAATGACCCCATTTTAGAAAGTAGACACCCCAAGCTATTTGCTGAGAGGCATGTTGAGTTCATGGAATATTTTATATTTTGCCACAAGTTGCGGGAAAATTACAAACTTTTTTTTATTTTATTTTTTTTTCACAAAGTTGTCACTAAATGATATATTGCTCACACATGCCATGGGCATATGTGAAATGACACCCCAAAATAAATTCTGCTGCTTCTCCTGAGTACGGGGATACCACATATGTGGGACTTTTTGGGAGCCTAGCCGCGTACGGGGCCCCGAAAACCAAGCACCGCCTTCAGGCTTTCTAAGGGCGTTACAGTTTTGAAGGCCATAAAATGCCAAGATGGCACAAAACCCCCACAAATGACCCCATTTTAGAAAGTAGACACCCCAAGCTATTTGCTGAGAGGCATGTTGAGTCCATGGAATATTTTATATTTTGCCACAAGTTGCGGGAAAATTACAAACTTTTTTTTTTTTTCACAAAGTTGTCACTAAATGATATATTGCTCACGCATGCCATGGGCATATGTGAAATGACACCCCAAAATAAATTCTGCTGCTTCTCCTGAGTACGGGGATACCACATATGTGGGACTTTTTGGGAGCCTAGCCGCGTACGGGGCCCCGAAAACCAAGCACCGCCTTCAGGCTTTCTAAGGGCGTTACAGTTTTGAAGGCCATAAAATGCCAAGATGGCACAAACCCCCCCCAAATGACCCCATTTTGGAAAGTAGACACCCCTAAATTTAGGGGTACACTAGTGAGACTAGGTAATAAATGGCGGGTGCCCTGAAACTATAAAAAAATAACTAACCAACCAGCGTCACCTGTAACAGTTATATGGTGATCACTGGTGAAAGGGTTAACTAGGGGGCAATCAGGGGGCTTTATGCGGTAGTATATGGGGGTCCCTGGCGCTATAAAAAGCTGCGGCGAACCTAAATACCTACCTGCCTAACTAGCGTCACCTGTGACACTAATACAGCGATCAGAAAAACGATCGCTTATTAGGCTGGGTTCACACTGGAGCGATGCGGGAACGCCACGAATGCGCGGCGGGTTCCCGCATCGCATGCCTCCCGGCGGCAGTTCACACTGCCCTATGCGAACTGCTGGGAGTGTCAGTGAAATGTTACTGACACCCCCAGATCAGTTCGCATATCGCAGTGCGATCTGCAAACTCGGATCGCATGGTGTGAACACCCATGCGATCCGATTCTGCTGCGGGCCAAAAAAAGGGTCCCGTGCGAATTTGCGGCGGGTGCGGCGGGTGTGGCGGGTGCGGCGGGTGCGGCGAATGGCTGAACTCGAATCGCACAGAGATCGGATGTGATTTGCACTGCAGTGCGGTGCGAATCACATCCGTTCTCAAACCGCTGCAATCTGAACCCAGCCTTAGTGACACTGGCGACGGGGGGTGATCACGGGGTTAAACCTTTATTGGGGGGGTTAGGGGGGTACCTTAGAACTAAAGGGGGCTAACCCTAACTGCCCTAACAGTTATTAGTCACAAATGACACCCGCCGGGTGATCAGGGGGTTAAACCTTTATTAGGTAATAAATGGCGGGTGCCCTGAAACTATAAAAAAATAACTAACCAACCAGCGTCACCTGTAACAGTTATATGGTGATCACTGGTGAAAGGGTTAACTAGGGGGCAATCAGGGGGCTTTATGCGGTAGTATATGGGGGTCCCTGGCGCTATAAAAAGCTGCGGCGAACCTAAATACCTACCTGCCTAACTAGCGTCACCTGTGACACTAATACGGCGATCAGAAAAATGATCGCTTATTAGGCTGGGTTCACACTGGAGCGATGCGGAAACGCCGCGAATCCGCGGCGGGTTCCCGCATCGCATGCCTCCCGGCGGCAGTTCACACTGCCCTATGCGAACTGCTGGGAGTGTCAGTGAAATGTTACTGACACCCCCAGATCAGTTCGCATATCGCAGTGCGATCTGCAAACTCGGATCGCATGGTGTGAACACCCATGCGATCCGATTCTGCTGCGGGCCAAAAAAAGGGTCCCGTGCGAATTTGCGGCGGGTGCGGCGGGTGTGGCGGGTGCGGCGGGTGCGGCGAATGGCTGAACTCGAATCGCACAGAGATCGGATGTGATTTGCACTGCAGTGCGGTGCGAATCACATTCGTTCTCATAAACCGCTGCAATGTGAACCCAGCCTTAGTGACACTGGCGACGGGGGGTGATCACGGGGTTAAACCTTTATTGGGGGGGTTAGGGGGGTACATTAGAACTAAAGGGGGCTAACTCTAACTGCCCTAACAGTTATTACAGTCACAAATGACACCAATGCAAAAAAAAAAAAAAAAAATGACATTGGTGTCACTGTGACTGGGGGGCAGGGGTAATTGGGGGGGTGATCGGGGGGTAAAGGGGGGGTGTGAGTGTGCCTGGCATGTTCTACTGTGTGTGTAGAGTGTTGGTGCAACTCACCGATCCGCTCTCCTCCGTGTCGGAACGGAAAATACCGACACGGAGGAGAGAATACATCACTTCCTCTCCTGTGTTTACATTACAGGAGAGGAAGTGATGTCACGGGGGATTTCCATTCGTCGAGAGCGATCGCGAGGGGGTGGCCATGAATGAATGGCCGCCCCCTCATCCCGGATCGCTCTCGAAGAAATGCCGACCGCCGCAGGCACCGGGGGGGGGCCCGATCGGGCCCCCCACCCGCGGGCAGGCAGGGACTTATATATACGCCCATATGCCTGCCCGTGCCATTCTGCTGACGTATATCGTCGTGCGGCGGTCGGCAAGTGGTTAAAGCAAAGGCCATCGAGAATAAATTGGTGGGTGTTGCCATTTTTTTATGTCACACGATATTTGCGCAGCGGTTTTTCATACGCAATGTTATGGGGAAAAAATACACTTTTTTTTATTTTATTGCCAAAAAATAAAAAATCACAATACATAACCCAATTTTTTTGTAAATGTTTAAAGATGATATTATGCCGAGTAAATAGATACCAAACGTGTCACGCTTTACAATTGCAGACGAGTTACATTTTTCTATCCATAGGCGAAGGTTTCAAAGATTTTACAGGTTATCACTTTAGATTTACAGAGGAGGTTTTTTTTTTTATTATTATTATTATTTCTATTTTATTAATTTTTTTTACACTGCTGCTTAATTTTTTCTTTTTATTATTATTATTATTATTATTTCTATTGTATTTATTTTTTTACACTGCTGCTTAAATTATAAACAAAGCAAGGAAGGACACTGGGGTTTCGAAACAAAACCCCGGGACTTTTAAGGTACTAAACTATATAGTTAATTAAGGTCACATAAGCCTTAAGCTCAAACTAAAAAAAAAATTTTTTATTTACAAACAATAAAAACAATAATATTATCAACATAATGGATACAGTTCATAATTTCACTAGAATGGTGAAACCATAAAACAACTGATCATTCCATTCTACATGTTTCGCTTGTTCAGCTTCTTCAGGAGTATTTACGGTATATGAATGAACAAAAAATTGCCGCTGGATAATGTTAACCAAATATCTGAACCAACAAAAATGGTGGTCAGCAGATGGAATCCCAGTATCGGAGTCCCCAAACTAAAATGCACGCTCACAAAGATGGACCACAAGAGGGCTAATAAGATGGATACATATGTAAACCTCAAATTCCACAAATAACATGAATTGAATCAGAAAGATCTGAACTCGTGAGGAACTGCATCATAGATGTCCACCAGAACAAATTGTAGATAAAGATCTTTGAATCAGAATAGAGTCCACTTGGAGCCAAAGAACTACTGGAGTACAAAAGTTCCATCCAACAGGATAGCTGTCAGACCGGCTTTAATCCGCTGCTTGTTATAGTAATTCAGATCATGGCTTTCCTTGGCTGTCCAGCCAGCTGGTGAACATGCAAGCTGGTTGCTCAGGTCTCCCCGTGGGACGGGAGAGCCCGGGACAGCCGTGAAAGGCAGCGGGAGGGGAAGATGTCCCCTCTCGCTGCTTGTAATAGCAATCCAGTGGCTAGGAAGCCGTTCTGATTGCTATTACAATACAGCCGACCACCGGCTTTAAAAAACGATACCGGGGGTATATGAGTACGTTGCTGGACGGGAAGTTGTTAAAGCCTAGCATACACAATGAGATCATCGGACGAATGATTGCAAGTGTTTGTTTTTTTTGTTTTTGCCTGCTAGTCTCATATTGAAAATAAAGAGGTTACTAAGGTTACGAAAATTCTTGTATGACAGGATAAAATGTCATTCTTTTCCCATCAGATAGTTTTGCATGACCTGTCCTGATCCGCTCTGGAAAGCTGTGTACTAACGATCAGATTATCGTACGATCGCTTCGAAACAGATTTTTTTTCGGACGATTTTTCTGATCGTGTGTACGCACCAGAAATGTTAGAAATGTCTTAAACAAAGCCGCGCAAGGAACGTTGGAAATGTGTCAAGTACAATACCCCTGAGCAAGGAACCATATTTTACTATACTGAAGCCAGATCAGATAATTGTGATTGGTTACTACAGAAGACTGCACTCTCCCCTTTTACCCAAGTAATCACATCACAAACATCAATGACTGTCTATGAAAAACAAACTTTACTCCATCTTGATAGTGTAGCAACCTCCAAGATAGGTTATGTAAATTCAGTGTTTGTTTTTGGCTCCCCTGTAATCAGTGGAGAAGATTGTGATTGATTTGGTCTGTTCTTGGCGTGTGGTTGCTTCCCTCTGTTTTCTGAAGTACAGTAAAACCTTGGTTTGAGAGTAACTTGATTTGAGAGCATTTTGCAAGACGAGCACAATTTTTAAAAACAAGTAGCGTCATGCCACAACTATGTATAAAACAGAAGAGAGGAGCCTCTAAGTAGCAATATAGTTACATTAAATGAAGGTACAACATTTAGAAACTCACATGCTTGATGATTAAAAGAAGCACATCTAAGTATGCAGACATCTGGGGTAAAGCTGTCCACATAGACCATCCCCCACACCGCCATTGATGTCGTCCCTTCCAAACTTCGCTCCACGAGCAGTTCAAGCCTCTCTTTCAGATTGCTCTACTGCAGGGTAGTCTTCCCGGTCATGATTGCAGACTGACGGCGGTGAGAGCCGGCGGAGCAGAGGACGGTCTATGTGGACAGCTTTACCCTGGATGTCTGCATACTTAGATGTGCCTGTTTTAAATCGTCAACCATGTGAGTTTCTAAATATTGTACCTTCATTAAATGTAACCATGTCGCTACACTTATGCTGTGTACACACGACCGGTTTTCCCATTGTAATAAACTCCTGAATGTTTTTCCGACGGAATTCCGCTGAAATTGTCTTGCGTACACACGATCACACCAAATTCCGACTGTCAAGAACGTGGTGACGTACAACGCGTGCGACGGGACTAGAAAAAGGAAGTTCAATAGCCAGTAGCCAATAGCTTCTGTCTCGTACTTGCTTCAGAGCATGCGTCATTTTTGGTACGTCGGAACAGCATACAGACGAGCGGTTTTCCCGATAGGAATTTGTTCCATTAGAAATATTTACAACATGCTCCTTTTCTAGGTCCATCAGGATTTTCAATGTAAAAAGTTTGATGGGGCATACACATGCTCGGAATATACAATGAAAAGCTCCCGTCTGACTTTTTCTGTTGGACATTCCGCTCGTGTGTATGCGGCATTAGAGGTGCCTCTCTTCTCTTTTATACTCCATAGCTCCTGCTGGATTTTGCTTCTAATCCCCTTATGGAGGCTTCTATTTGTGGATGGACATTTTATGGTTACACAAATCACATTGCTATAATCTTTTTCTATGGACTATAAACTGAAGGACTTATGAATAAATGGTTGTGGAATTAATTATTTGAGATAACTGATATTTCCAAGGTTTTACTGTATACCAGAGTATAGTGGATGGGAGGAGGCAGATTAGCAGCTTGAATATTTATGCAACTTCAACCAATCCCTGGGGAGGATGCCCAGTAGGTGGCTGGGGAGTGCATAAATAGCCTGCGGGTAGCCCTGTTCCTGTTTAGGAGGAGAAGTTCCCAGCCTAAAGGGTTACTGCCCTTCTAGGCAGCCAAGCTCCAACTCCTATCTGTGTTCATCGAGGTCCCAGTTGTGGCAGAGCTGGGGTAAGCTGTTTGCTAAAAGTCTTTGGAGTCAATTAAGGGGTTTCACTGAGGATCTGGTCTTGAGTTCATTGGGAAAATCTCTGACTGATATTGGAAGGAGGCATCTAAGTATCCATGGACAATGTGAGTACAGACCTCACAGTAGAACCCTGTTGACTGTTGCTATCCTTTGTGCATCAGTACTGGTGCTTGCCTAGCTTGAGACATTTGGTGTCTCTGTGCTGTCCATTTTTCTGGGCCTTTGCTAAAGGGACTACCCTAAGAAGTAGGAACATAATGGAGAGTGTGCTCTTTATCATTGTTCAGCTTTCACGGAGTATCCCATAGCTTAATAAGCCCTATCCAAGTTACTCTGTAATGAAGTTAAAAAAAGGCAACCCATAGATTGTTAGTTGAGCCAGAAGAGTGACTGATGCTGTTTTCCTGGCTGCTGTTGCACAAAGCTGGCAAAAAATCTGGGAAAAATCAGTGCCCCCTACGCACTACAATATGACCAGTGTGTGTATCTTCTGCAGTTTAGTATAAGATTTTTATAGATCTGAAAACACTAGTCTGTGAACAGTCTCTACCTACTAATTCCTATACCACTTATTCTCAACCAGGATTCCTAGTGAGGTTGCTAGGAGTTCTTGAGCTTTGGCTTACTAACCTCCTATCAGGGGTGTACCTACATGGGTAACAGGGGTCGCAATTGTGACCCGGCCCAATTCTTCAGGTGGCTCGTGCAGCCCCCCGTACACCTGGATAGGAGGAGTTGCGGGGTGGCTGCATACAAAGGAACCGATCTCTCCATTTTCCCTCATGCAGCCACTGAATGCCTGCTTCTCCTCCTCTCCCTCCTGCAGGTATTCAGCCACCCCATTGCTCCTCCTATCCAGCTTCTTTCTGCTGCCCACCTGTGTCCTCTCCAGCATCCTTGTGCTCCTTCCCCGTCCCCCTGTGCTCTCTTTTGTCCATTCATTCTGTGCAGCTGAGGTTGTAGAGAGAGAGAGTGAGAGATTGAGCGCTCGGTCTTCAATCTCCTTTCTCTATCGCAAAGACGGAACATCAGAGGTCTATTTAGACACCTGATATTTCACCAAAGCCCCCCATAGAGCTTCTAAAACAAATTGTAAAACATATATAAAAAAAAATATTGTAAAAAAATACACCATGGCCTTGAAAGTTATAGTTACACCTCTGCCTCCTATCTGGTCGGGCCTAGATAGTTCTGAGGACAACCCCACTTTTCAGAACCAAGAGCCAGAGAGGCATGAAACCAACAGTCTCTTTAATTGTTGACAAGGGAGCTTTCTTACCACTACTGTGTGTGTGTGTGTGTGTGTGTGTGTGTGTGTGTGTGTGTGTGTGTGTGTGTGTGTGTGTGTGTGTGGGGGGGGGGGGGGGGCATTACCATTGATCGCCAATTCACTTTAGCAGGGATTCCCAGAGAACTGAAAAATTTTCAAGCTGTTATTAGGGGTTCCTTGAGTTGTGCTGATGTTGCCTTCATAGTTCCAAAGCCACATGGCAGAGAAAGCGACATGACACCAGAAATCCTTTTAGTTGTCTGTAAGGGTGGCAATCAGGGAAGTCTTCCAAACTAAGCAGCAACGTAAGAAGCATTTTTCCATTTTTGGTTTTAGCAGGGTTTCTTGAGACCTGAAAATTATTTAAGGATTCTTTAGGGTTTTCCTGTCTAGTGCAGTTTAGTAGTTTAGTTGCATGTTATGATCATCAGATCCTAAAACTTTATAAAACGCCTTCCTATTTCCATACAGGGAAGAAGAAGAAGCAGCATTGCCTGTTTAAAACTTGAACCTGAGACCTGAAAATAATTTCAAGGGTTTGTCTGGGCAGCCTTTCTCAACCTTTTTAACACAGAAAACCCCTTGAGTTAACATTCAGGCTCCAAGGAACCCTTGACAATAATAACTATATTTACAGCTCTCAATACATTAGCATGGTGGTCAGTGGGAATGTAGGAAGAATGCTCCTTACCTTGGTTGTGAAAGCCTTCCGTACAGATAGCTAAAATGTTAATTAATGTCAGTGGTTACATATCTAAGAGGCAGCGAAAAATGCTTTTTTCTCAAGAAACCCTCTGGAGGAACCCTGTTTTAAAAAGGCTTTTCTAGGGTAAACAATTTAACACTGGCTGCTTTAAGTGGATTCACCCTTTAACAATTAATTCATTCAGTACAGTGTCATTGGTTACATATCTGGGAGGCAGAGGCCACTCTTTTCTTAAGGAACCCCTAGCAAGGTCTAGGGTTTTACAGAACTCTTGCTGAGAAATGCTGCTATATGGTGAAAAAGGATGAAAAAGGGTGCTTTAGGCAGATTGCCCCTTTAACAATTCATGAACAGTTTATTGTTAGTGATTACATATTGAGAGGCAGAATTTCCTCTTTTCGAAAGGAACATCTGGAGCAACCCTAAAGTTCTACGGAACCCTGGATGAGAAAGACTGCTCTTGGGTAAAAAGGGTCACGAAAGGCTGCTTCAAACAGACTGACCCTTTAATAATTCATTTGAAGTATAGTGTCATTGGTTACATATCTGGAAGACAGAGATTGCTCCCTTAACATCCTCTGGAGGAACCCTTGGGTTCTACGGAACCCTATTTGAGAAAGGCTGCTCTTGGGTAAAAAGGGAGGAGAAAGGCTGCTTGAAACAGATTGACAATTTAACAATTCATTAACAGTTCGGTGCCATTTGTTACATATCTGAGAGGCAGAGATTGCTCTTTTCTTAAGGAACCCCTAGCATCCGCTGGAGGAACCCTAGAGTTCTAGGGAACCCTGATTGAGAAAAGCTACGCTTGAGTAAAAAGGGTAGTGAAAGAATGCTATAAACGGACTGACCCTTTAATAATTAATTAACAGTTTCAGTTTTGTATCATTGGTTACATATCTGAGAGGCAAAGATTGCTCTTTTCTCAAGGAACTCCTAGCAACCTCTGGAGGAACTCTAGGGTTCTGCTGAACCCTGTTTAAGAAAAGCTGCTCTAGGTTGAAAAAGGTTGATTAAGGCTGCTTTAAATGGACTGACCCTTTAACAATTCACTAACAGTTAACAGTACTGTCATTGGTTACATATTTGAGATGTAATGTGATTGTAGCCGTATTAGTGCAATTGTGACAGAGAAAATTGAGTACTGTCCGTGATACTTTTTTTATTTGCATAACATACAATTTTTCAGGACAAGCTTTCGGGTATGCCCCCTTCTTCAAGGTCCAAGCAGTAGTACTGCTTGGACCTTGAAGAAGGGGACATGCCCGAAAGCTTGTCCTGAAAAATTGTATGTTAGTGCAAATAAAAAAAGTGTCACGGACAGTACTCAATATTTGAGATGCAGAGATTGTTCTTTTCTCAAGGAACCCTTGGCAACCTTTGAAGAGGGACCCTAAAGTTTTGCAGAACCCTGGTTTTAAAAGGTTGTTCTAGGGTAAAAAAAAGTTGAGGATGACTGTTGCACGCGAGCTGACTCTTTAACAGTTTGGTGTCAATGGTTACATATATAAGAGACAGAGATTGCTCTTTATTCCAGGAACCCCTAGCAACCTTTGGAGGAACCCTAGGCTTCTACAGAACCCTGGTTGAGAAAGGCTGCTCTTGGGTAAAAAAGCTTGAGAAAGGCTGCTTTAAATCAACTGACCCTTTAACAATTCATTAACAGTTTAGTGTTATTGGTTACATATCTGAGAGGCAGAGTATGCTCTTTTTTAGGGAACCCGTAGCAACTTTTGGAGGCGCTATAGGGTTCTGCCTAAGTAAGCCTGTTTGAGAAAAGCTGTTCTAGGTTGAACAGGGTTGAAGATGACTGCTTTAAGCGAACCGACCCTTTAATAATTCAATAACAGTTTAGTGTCAATGGTTACATATCTAAGAGGCAGAGATTGCTCTCTATTCCAAGAACTACTAGCAACCTCTGGAGGAATCTTAGGCTTCTACAGAACCCCGGTTGAGAAAGGTTGCTTTAAGCCGACCAACCCTTTACCAACTGCCAAAACTGTTACAACCTCTTCGAAAAACAAAGTAACTTCCGATGTGTCAAAAAAGATCAATCTGTTTTCCTTAAAAAGCTGAATAACGAAAGCCAACGTCGTGATCTCCCCATCCACTGCTACAGTAAGCCAGGCTACATCTGTACATCCTATTTCATTTCTCTGCTAGGCTCGCCTCCTTTCCCCCCCACCCCCCTTCCCCAGCCCTGCTGTTTCTACAAATCCTCCACCCTTTTTCGGTGAGGAAAGGACTTCCTTGCAGCTCCCTTGAGCTCCCCAACCGCCCATTCCAGATGCAGACAGTGGAGTCTTAGTATGGAAAAGCCTTACCTGGCCAGCTTGGTGTAAAGTGAACACACAACCCTTGTTGATGTGGTCCATGCAGAACGGGGAGCTTGAGGATGGCCAAGGAAAAAAAAAAAAAGGAGACAGAACCTGCTTCAATCTTTCCCTCTTGTCTTTGCACGCTGGCAGGCAGGCAAGACTTTTAATGATTTCCAGCTCAGCTTGGTGGCTGTTTCCTCTTACAAAAAAAAAAAATTGAAGCAAGCCCCTATGCCTCCCTCCTCTTCTCCTTCCATCACTCCCCAGTATCCTCCTCCCAGTACACGTGCAAGCTGTGTACAACCTGAAACCCGGCCCAGCTCTCCATACTGGCTGATGTGGGATTCAGGGAGGGCTGTGCACAGTACCAGAGGCCTGGGTTGATGTCAGGTTACACAGGAAAGTGGGGGCCTGGGGATTTCTGAGTCATTTTCACGACTGAGCCTGTGTAATGATCATCTTCAGGCATGAAGACGGAATTAACTCCTGCGCTGCTGCAAAGGGGGCCCTCCTCCTGCATAATTGGGGAAAGGAACCGCGCCGTCATTCTCCGCAAAGAGGGGGGTAAAAAAAAGAATTGACGTTCATAATTTTTTTTTTTTTTTTTGTGCACGGATTTATGAAACCGCAGGTCGTAGATTCTTAACACCTGGAGGAAATGGCGATTTTTACGGGGCTGCGGCCGTTAAATCTGGACATAAAAAAAAAAGACGTGAATTACCTTCGCTCTGTACATGTCATTAAGGGCTCGTCGATATGTCACCTCATCAGCCCCCCCTCCCATTTAACCCCTTGAATGCCCCACCACTATGATGCATTGCCCGCAATTGTAGGGTGGTTTACAGGGCGGTCCCACGGGAACTGAATTAGTCATGTTTGGCAGCAGAACTGCCCAATCGAAAGTGCAATTCTGTTTAAATACTTGACCCCCCTTCATGAACAGGCCCTTTTTTTGACAGTTGCCCGGTCGTGCGACGCTGTACGCAAATATGTCACCTCATTAGGTTTTTTTGGTGCACAGATTTATGAAACTGCAGGACGTAGATTCTTAAACCCCGGAGGAAATGGCGATTTTTACAGGGCTGCGTCCGTTAAATCTGGACATAAAAAAATACGCAAATTACCTTCGCTCTGTACACGTCATTAAGGGCTCGTCAATATGTCACCTCATCAGCCCCCCCCCCCCCCCGATTTAACCCCTTGAATGCCGCACTACTACGATGCATTGCACGCAATTGTAGGGTGGTTTACAGGGTGGTCCACGGGAACTGCCTTAGTCTTGTTTGGCATCAGAACTGCCCAATCGAAAGCGTAATTCTGTTTAAATACTTGACCCCCCTTCATGAACAGGCCATTTTTTGACAGTTGTGCGATCGTGCGACGCTGTACACAAATATGTCACCTCATCACCCCCCCCCCTGATTTAACCCCTTGAATGCCCCACTACTACGATGCATTGCAGGTCATTGTAGGGCGGTTTACAGAGCTGTCCCACAGGAACTGCCTTAGTCGTGTTTGGCAGCAGAACTGCCCACCGAAAGCGTAATGCTGTTTAAATACTTGACCCCCCTTCATGAACAGGCCATTTTTTGACAGTTGCGTGGTCGTGCGACGCTGTACGCAAATATGTCACCTCATCAGGTTTTTTTTTTTTGTGCATGGATTTATGAAACTGAAGGTTGTAGTTTCTTAACCCCTGGAGGAAATGGCGATTTTTACAGGGCTGCGTCCGTTACAGCTGGACATAAAAAAGACGCAAATTACCTTCGCTCTGTACACGTCATTAAGGGCTCGTCGATATGTCACCTCATCAGCCCCCCCCCCCCCCGATTTAACCCCTTGAATGCCACACTACTACGTGCAATTGTTTATAGGGATGTCCTACGGGAACTGCCTTAGTGGTGTTTGGTGGCAGAACTGCCCACCGAAAGCGTAATGCTGTTTTAATACTTGAACCCCCTTCATGAACAGGCCATTTTTTGACAGTTGCCCGGTCGTGCAACGCTGTACGCAAATATGTCACCTCATCAACCCCCCCCCCCCCCTATTTAACCCCTTGAATGCCGCACTACTACGATGCATTGCACGCAATTGTAGGGCGGTTTACAGGGCGGTCCCACGGGAACTTCCTTAGTGGTGTTCGGCAGCAGAACTGCCCACTGAAAGCGTAATGCTGTTTAAATACTATACCTCCCTTCATGACTAGGCCATTTTTTGACAGTTGCGCGGTCATGCGAAGCTGTACGCAATAAAACTGAGTTTTCTTTTGGTGGTATTTTTTACCGATATAAACAAAAAAAAGACCGACATTTTTGAAGAAAAAAATATATATTTCTTACTTTCTGCTATAAAACATATATAATTTAAAAAAATGTTAAAATCTAATTACAACATTTTCATTTTTTTTTTTATTACATTTTTGTGTAAATATGAGATCGGAGGTCTTTTTGATCCCAGATCTCATATTTAAGAGGTCCTGTCATGCTTTTTTCTATTACAGGGGATTACATTCCTTGTAATAGGAATAAAAGTGACACCATTTTTTTTTTTAAAAGAACAGTGTAAAAATAAAAAATAAAATGTTAAATAAATAACAATTTTTTTTTTAAACGCACCCCATCCCACCGACCTCGCGTGCAGAAACAAACACATACGTGAGTAGCACCTGTATATAAAAACGGTGCTCAAACCACACATGTGAGGTATTTCCGCGATCGGTAGAGCAAGAGCAATAATTCTAGCACTAGATCTCCTCTGCAACTCAAAATGTGTAACCTGTAGACATTTTTTTTTCAACGTCGCTTATGGAGATTTTTAAGGGTAAAAGTTTGTCGCCATTCCACGAGCGGGCGCAAGTATGGTGTGACAGAAAGTATTTCAGCAACCGCCATTTTACTCTCTAGGGTGTTAGAACCTCCAAACATTATACATTTTGTTTTCTAAGTAATTTTCTAGCAAACAAAAAAATGTTTTTAACTTGTAAACAACAAATCTCAGAAAGAGGCTCGGTCCTTAACCACTTCCCGACCAGCGCACGTTGATGTACGTCGGCAGAATGGCATGGGCAGGCATATTGGTCGTACAGGTACATCCAATCTTAAATGCCGCCCTGCCACGGGCATATCTGCGATCGTCTCACGGGGCGGCTGAACTGGGAGATGCCGTTGTAAACAGCATCTCCCCGTTCTGCCTAGCAACAAGTGACGCTGATCTCTGCTCCATGTGATTGGAGCAGAGATCAGTGTTCACTAAAAGAAAGCCCAGCCCCCAACAGTTATTAACACACCCCTAGGAACACTTAACCCCTACACTGCCAGTGTCATTTACACAGGAATCACTGCATTTGTATAGCACTGATTGCTGTATAAATGACAATGGTCCCAAAAATGTGTCAAAAATGTCCGATGTGTCCGCCATAATGTCGCAGTCACAATAAAAATCGCTGATCGCCATTATTATTAATAAAAATGCCACAAAACGATCCCCTATTTTGTAAACGCTATAACTTTTGCGCAAACCAATCAATAATCGCTTATTGTGTTTTTTTTTTACCAAAAATATGTAGAAGAATACGTATCGGCCTAAACTGAGGGAAAAAATGTTTTTTTATATATTTTTGGGGGATATTTATTATAACAAAAAGTAAAAAATAATGTGTTTTTTTAAAAATTGTCGCTCTATTTTTGTTTATAGCGCAAAAAATAAAAACCGCAGAGGTGATCAAATACCACCAAAAGAAAGCTCTATTTGTGGGAAAAAAAGGACGTCAATTTTGTTTGAGAGCCACGTTGCATGACCGCGCAATTGTCAGTTAAAACAACGCTGTGCCGAATCGCAAAAAGTGGTCTGGTCTTTGGCCAGCAAAATAGTCCGGGGCTGAAGTGGTTAAGTGGTTAATGATTTTTTTTTTCTGGGCTGCCTCCATTTAAATCTGGACCGGAGGCAGAAATAATAGACGCAAATTACCTTCGCTCTGCATACATCACTAAGGGCTTGTGTACAACTGTCCATGTATATCACCGTATCAGCCCCCGATTTAACCCTTTGAATGCCGCACTACTGCATACAATTGTGGGGTGGTTTACAGGGCGCCTCCACAGAACTGCGTTAGTCATGTTTGGTGTGAGAACTGCCCAACATGCTGATTTTTTTTTTAACAGTAACTAGATATGCTGATTTACCCCCCATGACCAGGCCATTTAAAAAAAAAAAAAAATAACAATTGCGCGGTCATCTTTTTTTGCGATACGGCACAGCGTTACTTTAAATGACACTTGCGCAGTCATACAATGCTGTACCCAAATAAAATGTGTGTCCTTTTTTTCCCCCCACAAATAGTGGCCCCCCCCATTTAACTCTTTGAATGCACTACTACGATGCATTGCATGCGATTGTGGGGTGGTTACAGGGGCGGCCCCACAGAACTGCATTAGTCACATTTGGCAGCAGAACCGAAAGCGGCATGCTGTTTAACCACTTAACCTCCAGAAGATTTACACCCCCTTCATGACCAGACCATTTTTATTTTATTTTTTTACTCAACGGCACTGCATTACTTTAACTGGCAATTGCGTGGTCGTGCGATGCTGTACCCAAATAAAATGGATGTCCTTTTTTCCCCCACAAATAGAGATTTGTTTTGGTGGTATTTGATAACCTCTGAGTTTTTTTTTTTTTTGAGCTATAAACAAAAAAAAACAAAAAACACAATTTTGAAAAAAAAAAACACAATATTTTTTACTTACTGCTATAAAACATATATACTAAAAAAAATAAAAAATCGTATTTCTTCATAAATTTTGGCCAATGTTTATTCTACTCCCAATAAGCATATAATGATTGCTTTATATATTATAGCGCTTACAAAACTATGGGATATTTTTAATCATTTATTTTTTTATTTTTGGGTCTGCCTCGGTTTAAATCTGAACTGGAGGCAGACATAAAAGACGCAAATTACCTTTGCTCGTGCACAACTGTCGATATGTCACCTCATCCGCCCCCAATTTAACCCTTTGAATGCTACACTACTGCACGCATTTGCGGGGTGGTTTACACCATTTGTATTAGTTGCGTTTTGGTGGCACCAAACCGACATGCTGTTTGACCACTGACTGTGTTCCAGTTCCAGAGAAAAAAGTAGAACATGCTGCATTTTTCCTGTACGGGACTGTACTGGAACCCTGTAAAACGCATAAAAAATGCACTTGGAATGCATCGGAATGAACTTAAACGCACCAAGAACGCACTGGAACACACATGTCCTTATTTAAGGTTAAGAAAAAAAGGGGTGGGGGAATGCACTGAACTGCATCAATACTGCACCAAAAACGTGTCAAAAACACACATGCAGAAAAGCATCTGGAATGCACCTGGACTGCGTTTCTATGGTGTGAACTGGCCCTTAACAAAAAAGACAGACAATTTTGGGGAAAAAAAAACAATATTTTTTTACTTTCTGCTATAAAACCTATATAATAAAAAACATTTTTTCAAATCTCATTTCTTCATTAATTTCAACCAATATGTATTCTTCTACTTGTGTTTTCTAAAAAAATAAAAATAAAATACCAATAAGCGTGAATTGAATGGTTTACATGAATGTTACAGCGTCTACAAACTATGGGATGTATTTATGGATTTTTTATTTATTTATTTTATATTAGTAATGGGGGCATTCAGCGACTTAGAGTGGGACTGCGATATTGTGGTGGACAATCGGACACTCACTGACACTTTTGACACTTTGCGGGAACCAGTGACACCAATACAGTGATCAGTGCTAAAAAAAGGGGGAAGGGGTTAAACATCAGGGGGTGATCAAAGGGTTAAATGTGTGCCTAGCCAGTGTTTGTGTGTTCTATATGTGCTGCTTTTACTAGGGGAAGACATTGATTCCCTGCTTTGCTGAGGCACATGATCCATGCCTTCTCCCCTGTCAGAACCAGGATCTGCCATGTTCCAAATATCCAGAAAAAAACACAATACAAATGTTATTTTACTGGCTGAATTGCAACTCAATTTATACGTATTTGATCCCCAAGCAAAACATGACTTAGTACTTGGTGGAGAAACCCTCGTTGGCAAGCACAGAGGGGTAAGATGGGGATCTCAAACTGGTGGCCCTTCAAATGTTGGAAAACTACATGTCCCATCATGCCTCTGCCTGTGGGAGTCATGCTTGTAACTGTCAGCCTTGCAATGCCTCATGGGACTTGTAGTTTCGCAACAGCAACAGCAACAGCAACAGCGAGGGCCACCAGTTTGAGACCCCTGGGGTAAGACGTTTCTTGTAGTTGGTGACCAGGTTTGCACACATCTCAGGAGGGATTTTGGTCCACTCTTCTTTACAGATCTTCTCTAAATCCTTAAGGTTTCTTGGCTGTCTCTTGGCAACTCGAAGTTTCAGTTTCTATAGGATTAAGGTCTGGAGACTGACTTTGGTCTCAAGTACCTTGAGATCATTCACAAGCTCCTCCTGTGTAGTTCTGGGCTGATGCCTCACTTTTCTCATGATCATCCTTACCCAATGAGGTGAAATCTTGTATGGAGCTCCAGACTGAGGGCGATGGACGGTTATTTTGTATTTCTTCCATTTGCGAATAACAGTTGTTTCCTTTTCACCAAGTTTCTTGCTGATGGTCTTGCAGCCCAATCAAGGGAGGAGGAGTAAAATTAATAAAAAAATGGAAAAAAGGAAATTCGGGAGTAGACGTAAAATTATTAAAAAAATAAATACAAATTAAACACAGGGGGGGAAGCCAAATTATTAAAAATTGAAAATGAAAATGCGGGAGGAGTAAAATACCTCAAATTGAAAATGAAATGGGGGAGGAATCAAATAAATAAAAATGAAAATGAAATGGGGGACAAATGCCCGGTTCACACCACTGCATTGCGGTGAAGTGTGGTACAGTGTGCGGAAAAAAACTATTGTATGCAGTACTTTCAGCGCAGAGCAAAAAAACGCAGAGGGGGGTGCATGGCAAGTGTTTTTTTAAAACTACGCAAAACGCACCAAAAAAACGTGCCGTTAACACATCTTAGCGCATTAGGTGCCTTAACGGGCTCTCAGATTGCTTTGCACATTTAAATGAGCCAGTTGGGTCAATTTTAATGCGCCACAATGTGATGCCATTTGAACACCCATGGGTGCTGCAATACACGCAATTCTGGCAGGCGTCCATAGGGCTTCTAAAATGCTCATGAAATGCCTGCTTTTGAAGTCTAGAGAGGGCTAATGTTAGGGTTTCAGGAAGTGTTAGGGTTACACTGAAGGTTAGTGTTAGGGTTTCAGGGAGGCTTAGTGTTATGGTTATAGGGGGGTTACTGTTTAGGTTATAGGGAGGTTAGTGTGAGGTTTATAGGTAGGTTAGTGTTAGCGTTTCAGGGAGGGTTAGTGTTAGCGTTACAGTTAGGAGTAGCGTTAGCGTTACAAGGAGGGTTAGTTGTTAGGATTATAGTGATGATTCATTTTAGGGTTATGGGAGTTAGTGACAAGGTTTTAGGGAGGTTTAGTCTTGTGCCGCGTACACACGACCAGACTTTTCGACGTACTAGGTCCGACGGTCTTCCTGACGGACTTTCGGCGGAGGTCCGACTGACTTTCTGAAAAAATTGACTTGGCCACACACGACCGGACTAAGTCCGTTCGAAAGTCCGTTCATTTTGAACGTGATGACGTAAGACGGAACTAAACAAGGAAGTTCAATAGCCAGTAGCCAAGAGCTGCCCCTGCGTCGTATTTGGTCTGTCGGACTAGCACACAAACGGTTTTCCCAATTTTTAGTCCGTCGGACTTAAGTCCTTCGGATAGATTTGAAACATGTTTTATTTCTAGGTCCATCTGACTTTTGGGGAAAAAAAGTCTGCTGGAGCCCACACACGATCAAATTGTCCAACGGATTCTGTTCCACTGGACCAAGTCTGCCGAAAAGTCTGATCATGTGTACGCGGCATTAGGGTTACAGGGAGGGTCAGTGTTAGGGTTACACTGAGGGTTAATGTTACAGTGAGGAGTAGTGTTAGGGTTATAGGGAAGGTTAGTGTTAGGGTTACATTGAGGGCTAGTGTAAAGCTAGCTACACATTATACATTTTTTGTTCAATTTGCTTTAGATTTACCTTCAAGTATGTAGTGCAAGGGCCAGTCTGATTGCATACAGTTTGAAAATGTGTAGAAAGTGTGTAGGTTTGACCTCATATTATATGGTTCTGGTAAATCTAAAGGAAAGCTGTACAAGATAATTGTATAATGTGTAGCCAGCGTTGGGGTTTTAGGAAGCTTTAGTGTTAGGGTTAGTGTTAGGGTTATAGTGAGGATTTGTTTAAATGTTACTGGAGTTAGTGTTAGCGTTATGCCGCGTACACATGACCGGACTTTCCAGCAGAAAAGGTCCAATGGTCTTCCCAGTGGACTTTGGACGGAGTTCCCATGGACTTCCGAATGAACAGACTTGCCCACACACAAACGGACTAAGTCCAACAAATTGTCCAACGGATTCTGTTCCACTGGACCAAGTCTGCCGAAAAGTCTGATCATGTGTACGCGGCATTAGGGTTACAGGGAGGGTCAGTGTTAGGGTTACACTGAGGGTTAATGTTACAGTGAGGAGTAGTGTTAGGGTTATAGGGAAGGTTAGTGTTAGGGTTACATTGAGGGCTAGTGTAAAGCTAGCTACACATTATACATTTTTTGTTCAATTTGCTTTAGATTTACCTTCAAGTATGTAGTGCAAGGGCCAGTCTGATTGCATGCAGTTTGAAAATGTGTAGAAAGTGTGTAGGTTTGACCTCATATTATATGGTTCTGGTAAATCTAAAGGAAAGCTGTACAAGATAATTGTATAATGTGTAGCCAGCGTTGGGGTTTTAGGAAGCTTTAGTGTTAGGGTTAGTGTTAGGGTTATAGTGAGGATTTGTTTAAATGTTACTGGAGTTAGTGTTAGCGTTATGCAGCGTACACATGACCGGACTTTCCAGCAGAAAAGGTCCAATGGTCTTCCCAGTGGACTTTGGACGGAGTTCCCATGGACTTCCGAATGAACAGACTTGCCCACACACAAACGGACTAAGTCCGTTTGTTTTGAACGTGATGGCATAAGACGGGACTAAAAAAGGAAGTTCAATAGCCAGTAGCCAATAGCGTGCCTTGCTTCATATTTGGTCCATCGGACTAGCATACAGAGGAACGGTTTTCCTGACAGGAATTGAGTCCGTCGGACAGATTTGAAACATGTTCTATTTCTAGGTCTGTCTGATTTTTTTAAATGGAAAATGATTGGATTAGCCCACATACGATCGGAATGACCAACGGACATAGTATTAGCGTTACAGGGAGGGTTAATGTCAGGGTTACAGTGAGAATTAGTGTTAGGGATACATTGAGCATTAGTAGTCAGGTTATACAGGGAGCGTACTACAGATTATTATTTTTATCATTATACAGGATTTATATAGCGCCAACAGTTTATGCAGCGCTTTACAAAATAAAAGGGAGACAATACAGTTATAATACAATAGAATACAAGAGGATTAAGAGGGCCCTGCTCAGAAGAGCTTACAGTCAAGTAGGGTGGGACAGGTGGTACAAAAAGTTGTAACTGTGGGGAATGAGCTGATGGAAGTGGTAAAAGATTAGTTGGAGACTTGATAGGCTTTCCTGAGGAGATGAGTTTTCAGGGATCACCTGAAGGTATCAAGAGTAAGGGATAGCAAGACAGGTGGAGGTAGAGAGTTCCAAAGAATGGGAGAGGCTCTGGAGAAATCCTGGAGATGAGCATGGGAGGAGGAGACAAGAGAGCTTGATAGTAGGAGGTCTTGAGAAGAGCGGAGGGGATGATTTGGGTGATATTTGGAGACAAGATTGGTGATGTAGCTCGGGGCAGAGTTGTGAATGGCATTGTATGTTGTGGTTAGTATTTTGAATTTAATTTGCTGGGTGATTGGGAGCCAGTGTAGGGATTGGAGGAAAGGGTTGGCAGACACTAAACGGTTGGTAAGGTGGATACGTCTGGCAGCAGCATTCATCATAGACTGAAGAGGGGATAGCATATGGAGAGGCAAGCCAATGAGAAGGGAGTTGCAATAGTCAAGGCGAGAGATATGAATGAGGAGCTTGGTGGTTTCATTTGTTAAAAAGGGGAGAATTTTAGAGATATTACGGAGGAATTCTACAAACCTTTGACAATGATTGGACTTGAGGCTGAAATGACAAGTCAGAGTCTAGGATTACACTTAGGACCCTGGCGTGAGGGGAGGGACTGATAGTTGCATTGTTGATTTTGATGGAAAAGTCATGGAGGGGGGAATATTATTAGAGAAATTTAGTTTAAGGAAGTGGTGTGACATCCATACTGATATGTCAGTTAGCAAGTTAGTAATGTGAGAGGAGACTAAAGGAGTGAGGTGAGAAGTAGACAGATAGATTTGGGTGTCATCAGCGTATAAGTGATATTGGAAGCCGTGGGCGGTTATCAAGTGATCAAGGGAGGAGGTGTAGATATAGAAGAGAAGTCGTCCAAGAAAAGAGCTTTGGGGGACTGCCACCGAAAGGGGCAATGGAGAGGAGGAGACAGAGTTGTTGGTGACACTGAAGGAGCACTGTGATAGATAGGCAGAGAACCAGGATGGAGCAGGATATTGGAGGCCAAGGGAATGGAGTTTATTGAGAAGGAGCGGGTGGTCGACAGTATCAAAGGCCGCAGAGAGGTCAAGTAGTTGGAGTATGGAGTACTGGCTGTTGGTTTTAGCATTTACTAAAACTCACTAACAAGTGCTGCGAGCGAAAGCCAGACTGTAAGGGGTCAAGAAGTTTATTTTCACTGAGGTAGGAGCTAAGACGGTTACTAACTAAAGAGGCATTATAGAAGATGTTGCTGGTTTTGAGGCTCCATTTGTCCGATTGAAACGTGCTGTCTCTCAAAGCACCATCTCTTTGCTAGCTGCATTATGGGACAGCCCTTGAGGGAGGTGGGGTGCCCAGTCTCACCTCACAGCTAGCTTAGATAGCCCATAGGAAGATGGCACAACGCACTACATATAGGAAGAGAACACGTTAGTGAAAATGGGAGAGCCTTCTAGATCTCCCCAGGCCTTAGTTCTGAAGAGGTTCAAGCAAGGATAGAATAGCTTCATAGATATAGTAGAAACAAAAAAAAAAAAAAAACATTTGAGCATTTTTCTCCTTTGGTAGTGAAATGTTTCAAATTGACTGCAGACTTCACATCTCACTCATAGTCTGAACCTGGAAGGTCCACTCTTTCCATTGTTCCTCTCTGCAGATTACTCACAGATGTACAAAGAGCTACAAAAAACCCAACTATCCAGATGCGCGGCATAATTGCTGACTGCCTTCTCCCAAAAAGCTTTCGTCCGGTTTTAATGGGAAATGTTACAGTACCTCTGTGCTTAGATTGCTGTTCCTTCTTTGTACGCTGTGGAAAACAAAGATCATCACTCTCTACAAACCCAACGTTGAAGTGATAAAAGGCAGAATTAGCCTGATCAAACCTAATCTGTCTCTTGGTAGGTCTGCTTTCTATCCCCGGCACTTCAATTAAAAAAAATATAACAAAAACTTTCAAACACTATAGGCAGATGAGGTGACTGAGTCCTGTCCTTATTTTAACTTGCCTTAGCTAGGTTTTCTGGGGATATGAAACATTCAAAGAAGGGAAGAGTCTACAGAGAATTTAGGAGCCATTTTTAAGAGGATGTGGACAAATTTCCATGGTATGTGACAGATGATGTGTTTACATGTAATGCTATGCATTCCACCACAACCATAAAAGGAAAGACTTGATTGAGAAGGATCCTAGTCCGGGAGTCCTCCTTCTACACAATCACGTTTAATATTTGCATTTCACATGTCTCTGGAAAAGGCCAAAAAATAAACAAGTGCTGTGGCAACTAACAGCTGGAAATCGATTTTTAACATCATAGACCAAAGTATATGTTGCCAGCACACCACGGATCTTTGAGACATTTTCTGAAAATGTGTTTAGCTCATCACATAAGTAAGGTGTGATGTTTTGGGACCATGCACGACCATGTGCTTCTATGTGAAAATCATATTCTTCTAATAAGCTAAATATGGACTTACCCTGGCTAGGTTTTTTGAGGTATGAAACATTCGAAGAGGAGAAGAGTCTACAGAAAATTTAAGAGAGATTTTTAAGGGGTTGTAAACAAATTTCGGTGGTATGTGACAGATGATCTGTTTACATTTAATCCTGTGCATTCCATTGCAACCATAAAAGGAAAGACTTGATTGAGAAGGATCCTAGTCCAGGAGTCCTACTTCTACATGACCATGTTTAATATTCTCATTTAACACATTCCTGGAAGAGACCAAAAGATAGATGGGTGCTGTGTCAACCACCAGCTGGAAAATGTGTTTATATCATCATATTACATAAGTAAGGTGCAACATTTCTGGGCCATGCATGACCCCTTTGTCAGGCATGGGCTTCTACAGGAAAATCATATTCTTCTACTAAGCAGAATGGAGACCTCTTGTGTGTCTTATGGGGCTAAATACTGAACTTATTCTTGCTAGGTTTTTTGGGGTTATGAAACATTAGAAGAGGAGATGAGTTTAGGGAAAATGTAAGAGAAAATTTTTGGGGGGTGTGGACAAATTTCGGTGGTATGTGACAGATGATGTGTTTACATGTAATGCTATGCATTCACCACAACCATAGAAGGAAAAACGTGATTGAGAAGGATCCTAGTCCAGGAGACCTTCTACCTGATCATGTACAATATATACATTGCACACTTTCCTGGAAATGGCCAAAAAAAAGGGTGCTGTGGCAACTACCAGCTGGAAAAGACCAAAGTATATATTGCCAGCTCACTATGGATCTTTGAGGCATTTTGGGAAAATATATTTAGATCATCACATAAGTAAGGTGCAACGTTTCAGGGTCATGAGGTCTCCTTCGTCAGGCATGTGCTTCAATATATTCTTCTACTAAGATCTAATTCTTCTACTAGGTTTTCTGGGGATAGGAAACATTCGAGGAAGGGAAGAGTCTATGGAGAATTTAGGAAACATTTTTAAGAGGATGTAAAAAAATGTCACTGTAATAGCCTTTGGGCATTTCCCGGCTCAAACAATACAACACAACAGGTAAGGCAGAACACCTAAAAAACTATCAGCCTAACCCAAAGAACATACAACAACCAACCCCATAGCTTGCTGCTAAAATTGACAGGAGTAATGTAAGTCCCAGTAATTAACATTAAGCGTAGTGATGCACTATAGGCAGTCTACCAACAGAGATCTACAAGTGGGCGTCAACCGGATACTCAGGCATCCCAAACGCCACCCTAGAGAGAGCTTACCAGAGGAGTTGTCTACTGGATAGATTAGGTTGATAACCCAAAAGGGCTGTCCCGCTCCCCAATCGTTGTCTCAGACTCCAACCAGATATTCCAAACCTTCTGAAACTTCTGAGGGCAACCCTGGATGAAATATGCTTCTTTGTACAGTGGTATTGCAAGGTTAACTAATGATTTCCATGCACTCAGGGTGAGGGTCGCTGTAGGGGCCCTCCACCGAAGCACAACAAGTTTCCTCGCATAGAAGAGTAGCAGCCCCAGCAATGTGCGGACTGCCCGCGAGGGAACCAAAGCATCCACCAACCCAAGCAGACACATCTCCGCCGTCTGAGGTATAGGGATCGTTGTCAGCTCAGTAATAAAAGAGAGTATTCTTGACCAATAACGATGTACCACGGGGCAAGCCCAAATCATATGAATGTACCCCGCCAAATCCGCTCCACAGCGCCAGCACTGTGACGAAGAGTCAGTGTAAATCCTATGAAGTCTACATGGGGTGTAATAAAATGTATGTAGTATTTTAAACTGAATTAGCCGATCTCTTGAGGAAATCAAATGTCTAAAGGGGGAGTCCCAAATGTCCTCCCAGTCCTCCCCATCCAATCCCGGCAGCTCCGACACCCAAAATTCCCTAAGTTTTTCCAATCCACTACGAACCGAGGGCTGCAAAGCCTTGTAGATCATGGACAATGGTTTAAACAGCGACTCCTGGCGTAGAAGCGACTCCATACTAGACTGGTATAAGGTCAGGGGCGAACCACCAAACTGAGTCCCAAACGCATGACGAAGCTGCAGGAATCGGAAGAAGTACACATTGGGCAAATTAAACCTAGATTTAAGCTGGTCAAATGTCAGCAATGCACCATTCTCACAAACGTGGTGTAGACACCGAACGCCCCTCGACGCCCACACAATCGGATCCGGAATAGAGTAGAATTCAGGTAGGGAGGGATTGAGCCACAATGGAGTATTAGGAGAGAGCACTCGGGGCCCAGTCGGCCGGTGGCCACACATCCCAGACCACGCCCTCAGCACCGTCCTCATCGAGACTGTGAGAGGATGCGGAGCTCGAGGGCCCCTAAATAAAACGTTCCGCAGTGCTTCGAATGAGCCCACAATGGAGGCCTCCAAGGCAACAGCTGCATTGGTGGCATCCGAGGTAAGCCAGCCGTGGGCATGCGTGAGCATCGCTGCTATGAAGTAGAGAAAAAAATTAGGGCACGCTAGGCCCCCCTGCGTCCAAGGTCTCTGTAGTATGGACAAGCGGAATCGGGGAGGCGTGGCGCCCCACAAGAAACTGGAGATGTGTGAGTCTAGTCGCCGAAAAAGAATTTTGGGTATCCACTTTGGAGAATGGCGCATTACGTATAGGAGAGGGGGTAGCAATTTCATTTTAATTAAATTAATTCGACCTATTAACGTAAGGGGGAGGTTGGCCCACACTTTGAGCCTATTCTGTGTGGTTTGTAGGATGGGAAGAAGATTAAGTTTACAAAAATCCTGTACCCTGGGAGAAATGATGACACCAAGATACTTAATTTGTCCCACCCACTGCAGCGGAAGGGAGGGGTCAGCCAGCCTCCCAGCATCTGGGTCCACTGGCAGGATCTGGGACTTGTCCCAGTTAACCCTCAGGCCCGACACATCCGCAAAGCACGACAAAAGCTCCAACGCCGCCCGGAGGGACGGGCCGGGATCCCGGAGGAAGAGAATAATATCATCAGCGTACAGGGCAATCTTTTCCTCCAAGGATCCCACCCGCACCCCCCGAATGTCGTCCGAGGATCGCAGCGCAACCGCTAAGGATTCTACCATCAAGGAAAAAAGGGCCGGGGATAGAGGACACCCCTGTCGGGTGCCCCTCTCCACCGGAAACGGAGAGGACAGCACACCTCCCAGTTTAATTTGTGCATTTTGTTTCTGGTATAACAGTCAAATCCACTTCCTATAGATGGGGCCAAAGCCATATAATCTGAGTACCTCCTCCATGTAGGCCCAGGACACTGAGTCAAATGCCTTTTCAAGGTCTAAGGCCACGAGGACCCTGGTGTCCTGGTCCGTAGAAGGGATTTGCAAATGAGTGAAAACTCTATGGATATTGACATCTGTTGACTTCCCTGGCATGAAACCAGTCTGGTCTATGTTTACCAAAAACGGGAGGATTCCCATCAGCCTGGTGGCTAACACTTTTGTTAGTATCTTCAAATCATAATTGAGAAGGGATATAGGACGGTATGTCGAACAATAGGAGGCATCCTTCCCCGGCTTATGTACCAGAACTATGTGGGCCTGTGTCATCGAGTCAGGTAGAGATCCGGTCTCCAAACAAAGGGCATATAATTTATGGAGTCGTGGGACTAAATCAGCCATGTACATTTTGTACCAGTCACCCGGAAGTCCATCAGGGCCCGGCGTCTTATTAGGAGGTAGGGAGCGGATTGCTGCTTCTATTTCAGTGATTGAAATGTCTGCTTCTAGTAAGGCCACGTCCTCCCCGTCAAACCCGTCAGTGAGATACCCTGAAGAAATGAGAGGTGCTCAGGGAACAACTGCTCAGTGGTGGATCCATACAATGAGGAAAAATACATTTGAAATTCATTAAGGATGTCAGCTGGGTTAGAAGTCACACCCCCTGTCGCAGTACGTATCATGGGCACAACCGTTTGAAATTTGGGGTCAGCCACCAGACCGGCCAAAAGCCTCCCATTCTTGTCCCCGGATTCAAATATCCTGGCTCTAAGTGACCACTCCGAGGAGGTCGTCTTATTAGATAGGTGTAGAGACAGCTCTCTCCGGGCCCGTGCCAGGGAGGAATATGCCCCAGGAGAAGGATCCGACGCAAACTCCCCCTCTGCCATACACTTCCTCTGTGTTTAAGTAGGTTTCCTTCACAACCCCAAAAAGCAGGGTAAACTTTCGTTATTTTAACTTTCCCTGTTTCAGCTATCTGGCTTGATTCCTGTGACACATCACCTGCTAACCAACCTAACCTTGTGGATCCAAGAACCTCTTCTCAGTTTGAGGGTCCTGTGCTGGATGTCCAGCTCATCATTAAGGGTCCAGGGGCCCCTTCTCAGAGGAGGAGGGGGTAATGTCAGGAGCATCTAGAGCTCCTGCTCCTCATTCCAGCATTCAGGTTTTGGCTATGGCATTCATCCTGTCTTTGTCCAGCTACAGGCTGATTGATGTGGTCAGTCTCACCTGGATGCTTGTGATAGACAGTGATTTGTGTGTTGTTCCTGAATGATTAAGCTCACTGTCTGTCTGCTCTGCTCTGCTAGATTGGATTTCACTGTGTATGACTTTGACCAGATTTTGGACTATTCCCTGAACTCAACCTGCCTTTTACCTGGACTGTCATAGAACCACACTATCTGTCTGCTAATTGAAAGTATCTATTTGCTTTGCTAAGTTCGCATCTGCCCTGGTGTGGTGGCCAGGCACTACAGCGTTGTGTATAAGTCTTGGGGGCAACCGAGTACCGGTAGGCCTGCTTGCATTATGGGAAAGGGGGCTGCTATAGGTGAAGAACCAGTAGCTAGCTATAGTGTCTGACCATCTGCGTTGGGGTGGATGTGGCACCTAGTAAGGTTTTCTTGGGAGTGGAGAAGAGTCTACAGAGAATATAAGAGACATTTTTATAAGGATGTCGACAAATTTCGATGGTATGTGACATATGATGTTTTTAAATGAAATGCTATGCTTTCCACCACTTCTATAAAAGGAAAGCCTTTATTGAGAAGGATCCTAGGATGCTGCTCCTCCATAGATACAGTAAAGTGAGTGAGCGTTGTACCCTTGGAAAGATCACCAGGTGAAAATGAAAAAAAAAAAAAAAGAAGTCATCACTGACAATCTTGTGTACATTTTTGTTTGAGCTCCTGGGGTCTATAAACATCAACCTTTTTCAACAGGAACTAAGAAGAAATTGGAGAAAGCATATACAATGGGTCTGAGAGCACCATCTGCTCTCTCTAAATAGAATAAAAAAATATATACAGTACTTACATGAATGAAATATAAAGTTTTGGAACCATATTGCCAGAGGGAAATACCATACTTGCCAACAGTCCCGATTTTGCCAGGACAATCCCGATTGTGATGTAAGGACTGGGATCTGCTGGGGACATTGATGTAAGGACTGGGCTCTGCTGGGGACACTGATGTAAGGACTGGGCTCTGCTGGGGGCACCTGATGAAAGGACTGGGCTCTGCTGGGGGCACCTGATGTAAGCACTGGGCTCTGCTGGGGGCACCTGATGTAAGGACTGGGCTCTGCTGGGGACACCTGATGTAAGGACTGGGCTCTGCTGGGGACACTGTTGTAAGAACTGGGCTCTGCTTGGAACACTGATGTAAGGACTGGGCTCTGCTGGGGACACTGATGTAAGGACTGGGCTCTGCTGGGGACACTGATGTAAGGACTGGGCTCTGCTGGGGACACCTGATGTAAGGACTGGGCTCTGCTGGGGACACTGTTGTAAGAACTGGGCTCTGCTGGGAACACTGATGTAAGGACTGGGCTCTGCTGGGGACACTGATGTAAGGACTGGACTCTGCTGGGGACACTGATGTAAGCACTGGGCTCTGCTGGGGACACTGATGTAAGGACTGGGCTCTGCTGGGGACACTGATGTAAGGAGGGGCTCCACTGGGTGCACCTGATGGCATCTGGTGGCAGGCAACGTGGCAGATGACAAGCATGGGGCTCCCACTGATTCTGCATTATGGTGAGTTGAATGATTTTATTTTATATTACAATGTAATAATAGAAATAATGCACTTCAATCATCCTGACACCATAACAACCATGGTGCCGGGATGATTGAAGCGCTCACACCAGGTGTTTGGAGTATCTTTATCTGCTAATTGTTAAACTTTCTGGAATTCACATATTTCTATTGTGGAGTAGGATCTGGGCCTGCTGTCCCTCCATCCCTCTTTCTTTCTTTCCTTCCTCTCTCTCCTTCCCTCCCTCCCTATCTCTTTCTTTCTTTCTCCCTCCATCCCTCGTTCATCTCAGACTCTAACCACACACCTTTGAGCCACGCCCAATATTTCGCTTAAACCACGCCAATTTATCACTGTGGCGCATTTTTCTTTCCCCGCGATGCCACACATACAAATGTATGCCTCACCCCCTACAGGCAAAAAAAAAGTGTCCCTATAAATTTTTTTACAATTTTGGCAACTATGAAATACATATAATAGCAGAGTATATTCCCTTTACAGATATACAGTATAATAATGAATGGAAAGCAAATAAGCAATACCAGAGCAGCAGGGACAGATGCACATCCAGTATCTTTTCATCTGGTGATCATAGGAACTGATGTCACTTCAAAGAATGACTATTTACAGGAGGAGAGGTTACAGAAAATGATCTGTCTCAGTTCCTGTAAAAGGCTCAGCTTATGATTAGGATCTGCAGTGTAATACATGCAAGACCGAGCACGCATCATTACCAGCATGCATCGAAATCTCTTCTACAATCCAGATTCTGGAACTGCACAGAGACCAAACATTTACATACAGATTAAGCCGGAGGCGTGCAGATTATTTCGGTCCATGTACCATACGGTTAAAGAAAGACTCTGCTGCTCTCCATGTAGGAACCAAATATCTTGTTGCCCATAGAAATTGCCAGATGACCACGTGGAAACCGGTGGGATCCATAAGGATCAATTGTGTGCAGATTAATGTTCATGTTAGTGGATGTTATTGGTATCCCGTCAGATTACAAGGGGATAACACCTCTGAAAGAATGTAGGACCTGTGTGAGCTATTCTGAGCATGGGATAGCTAAAAAGAAACGCGTCAGTTTTAAAAACATCTCTCCCCCAATAATACAACAGGTACTTTTCGATTCTAATAGATGGTAATATTCAATTAAAATGTATATTTTTAAAGTATGACTAATAATATTAATATTATTAAAATATTATTAAAAAAAAAAAACTATATACCGTATATACTCGAGTATAAGCCGAGATTTTCAGCCTCTTTTTTGAGGCTGAAAGTGCCCCCCTCGGCTTATACTCGAGTCATCGCTGTCTGCCCGCTCGATCAGCGTGTCGAGCAGACAGACAGCGGCCATTCTATTCAAAAGCCGCGCCTCCGGCTCCGCCTTCGCCTGTGATAGGCGGAACACTGAATTTCCCAGCAGCCTGTGTTCCGCCTATCACGGACATCGTATCATCCTCGTACTACGGACGAGGATGATACGACGTCAGTGATAGGCGGAACACAGGCTGCTGGGAAATTCAGTGTTCCGCCTATCACAGGCGAAGGAGGAGGCGCGGCTTTTGAATTTTACAATGGCCGCCGAAGAGGGCACGGGACGGAGGCAAGGCAAGGCAAGGCAAGGCACGGCACGGCACGGCACGGGACGGAGGCAAGGCAAGGCACGACACGACGGCAAGGCACGGCACGGGACGGCACGGGACGGAACGGAGGCAAGGAGGCAAGGCACGGGACGGAGGCTCGGGACAAAGGTAGGCTGGACACACACACACACACACACACACACACACACACACACACACACACACACACATGGATACACACACACACAGGGATGGGTGGATGGATGGAGACACACACAGGGATGGGTGGATGGATGGAGACACACACAGGGATGGATGGATGGATGGAGACACACACACACAGGGATGGATGGATGGATGGAGACACACACACACAGGGATGGATGGATGGATGGACACACACACACACAGGGATGGATGGACGGACACACAGGGATGGACGGACACACAGGGATGGACGGACACACAGGGATGGACGGACACACACACAGGGATGGACAGGCATGTCTCACCCTCGGCTTATACACGAGTCAATAAGTTTGCCAGTTTTTTTGGGGGTAAATTGGGGGCCTCGGCTTATATTCGGGTCGGCCTATACTCGAGTATATACGGTATATATATATATATATATATATATATATATATATATATTTTTTTTATTTTTTTTTTTATTTATTTTTTTTAATATAGTATATTTTTAATATATATGTATCATCAGCCTTGTGGACAGCCATCCCAGAAGAGTTGAAGCTGTTATAGCTGCAAAGGGTGGGCATCCTAATACTTTTTGCAATATAGTGTGTGTGTGTGTGTGTGTGTGTGTGTGTGTATATATATATAGACAGATATAGCTATATATATATATATATATATATATATATATATCCACACATACACACTTTTATAATTATATATATTATAAAGTCATAATATTGCTTTTCAGGTGCTTTTTCATTTGTTCATGATTCAATTAAAATGTACATTTAAAGTATAAATAATAGTAGTAATATTCTAAATATAGTATAAGTATAAATATTATATTTTAAAATATTCTATATGTTAAATATATTTTATTTTAAATATAAATGTATATTTATATTTAAAAATATATATACTGTATATATATATATATATATATATATATATATATATATATATATATATATATATATAAAATAAAATATTATATTATAATGCCATATTATTCCTTTTTTTCACGTGCTTTTTGATTCTCATCTATGGTAAGATTCTATTAAAATGTATATAGTATAAATAATGTATTTTAAAATATTATGTATGTTAAATATATTTTATTTTAAATATAAATGTATATTTATATTTAAAAGTATATATAATGTTTATATTATATATATTATAATGCCATCATATTCTTTTTTTTTTCAGGTGCCTTTTGATTCTGATCTATGGTAAAATTAAATTAAAATATAATATTAATAATCATACTATATACATATTAAATATCTTTTATTTTAAATATGAATGTATATTTATATTTGAAAGTATATATAATGTAAATATTATAATATCTATATTATAATGCCATAATATTCCTTTTTTAAGGTGCTTTTTGATTCTGATCTATGGTAAGTTTCAATCAAAATGTATATTGTATAAATATTGTATTTTAAAATATTATATATGCTAAATATATTTTAAATATAAATGTATTACTTAAAAGTATATATAACGTATATATTATAATATATATTAAGATGCCATATATATATATATATATATATATATATATATATATATATATATGTATATAGTATAAATATTGTATTTTGAAATATTATATATGTTCAATACATTTTATTTTAAATATAAATGTATATTTATATTTAAAAGTATATAGAATGTATATATTATAATATATATATTATAATGCCATAATATTCCTTTTTTCAGTTGCTTTTTGATTCTGATCTATGGTGAGATTCAATTAAAATATATAATATTTTAAAATATAATATTAATAATTTATAATTATATATACATGTTAAATATATTTTATTTTAAATATAAATGTATGTATATTTACGGTATATTTAAAAGTATATAAAATGTAAATATAATACATATATATATATATATATATATTATAATGCCATAATATTCCCTTTTTCAGGTGCTTTTTGATTCTGATCTATGGTAAGAGTCAATTAAAATGTAGATTTTAAAGTATAAATGTGTAATATCAATATTTTAAATATAATATTATTTAAAGTATAAATATGATTTTTTTTTATGTATTATATATTAAATTATATTATATTTTAAATATAAATTAAATATTTATACATGTATTTATAAAGCCAAAATATTGATTTTCAGGCTTAGAGCGGGTAAGGGTTAAAACCCCTGTTAGTTTATTTTTTCCTGCCTCGGCGGAGATTTCCCTTGGCTTTCTGCCCTGGGAACACAACAGGAAGTGAGAGGAAATCTCTCCAAAGTGAGAAGAACTTCCCCCTACTAGTGATTGATAGCATGTTCCCATAAGCACATTAACGTTCTAAAAAACGTTCTAAAGCAGCCCATTCATTTTAATATGGCATTGGGAATCCGCAAAAATAGTGCAGGCACAATCTTACAATCGTGCTGCACCAAACGGCAAACATGCATTTTGGTGGTCACTAACGCACCCATGCTTGCTAAATTGGTGGGGGTGCTTTTATGCATGGCACCCATACGCCTGTGTAGAAGGCATTGCATTTCCATGCAGGAACGCGTGTGAAATGGTGTGCTTCCTGAGCGGTGTAGAAAAATGCCCAAAGTGTGAACAAATTCCAGCAAAATCGAATGATATTAGGCTATTTTCTCTCCAGATCAGATGTTTTTCTATATAGGAATATTCAGATGTTCTATATAAGAAAAGCATAAATCAGAAAAAAGAATGCATTGGAATATATTTACTCGACATAACCCAACCTTTTTATATTTTGCTGAAACATCTGGTATATAAAATATGCATTTGATAAATAGCCACGTAGCTATTGTGTGACATAAACAAAATTACAATCGCTACAATTTTATTATCCAAAAAATATATAAAATTTGGTGGATTTACAGTAATTTAGAGCAAAAAATGCAGATTTTAACATATGCAAAAAATAAATAAAAAATGTAAAAATTGCCCCGGTAGGCAAGTGGTCCATTTTATAATAGTACGAAAAATAATTTTCTACTGAAAATACACGATTTGTCTTAAAAAAAAAAAGAAAAATCATAAATATAACGTTAAAGGGTATTTGAATAAAGGCTCGACTGCAACAAATTCAGACAATTTCATGCGTTCCTCATGCACTCGTCAATCGCATTTACTTTTGAGCGCCATGAAAAACACCTGAAGGAGGAAAGGGATATCAGAGCGTCTACTCAACAAGTTACAACCGGAATCTCTGGAAGGCAGACTGAGTAATGCAAAGGACAAAGTCGTATCATCACAACCAATCGGCAGCAAGCTTTCATTGTAGTAGCCGTCATATACTGTTAAAAAGTTAACTCTGATAGGTCACTGCAAATTACACATCATTGATTTTCAGTCCACGGTTTAGTGAAGTGAACCTGTAATGATTTCTGGAAAAATGTAGACAGGAAAAGCATAATTCTGGACTTGGTTCCTCAATTGATAAAGGTTTTATAGAAGCATGACAGTGTCTTGATTGGACACTGATACTTTGCCCACCCTCCAACCCCAAGCAAGGTAGACTCCCCCATCCACATTCCCACCTCATCTACCCCATTGCAGGAGTTCTCCCCAAAGTAAGCTCTGGTGTTTGGGGTCAGAGCTTATTTGGGTTGATTACGTCATTGGCCCACCTCACAGCGATTGATTGGCAGCTCACACCCAAGTATTGGTGATAGTTGGGTTGAGCTGCCGTTTTGGTCTGCACCAGTGTTAGTAAATAGCCATTACCGGTTTTAACGATTTGGCTCCTATTGCCCACAATTGTGTTTAGATATGGCACCAGAACTTCCTGTAATGTTAAGTTAACTCGTCCCAAACCAAATCCAGGAATGTTTGGCTCATAACTAGTTCAAAGATGTCAAGGGGTTGATTTGCTAAAACTAGATATTATATTCTCCTCCTGGTGGCCCGTGTCTATCACCTTTCCTTGGTTCCTTTGCTGTACCAACCAAAACTTCTGGGATCGATGCCGGTCTCCGTCTTGATGTACCGTGGTTCCATCCTCCAACACCTATGGGGCTCACCACTGATGTACGGTCAGAGGATGGATCCACAATGTGCGATGGAGGAACACAAGTATCCAACACTTCTGGACGTGTTCAATGTTAAAGTGTCCTATGAAGGACTTGGGGCTTACATAGGGCTAAGTATTCAGTAAACGCATAAACGGCCCGTATAGTGAACTTGGTGGAGAGTTATTCACTTTCATGTCATTACAGAGGACAACTCTTTGGGGGGTGGGGGGGTGGGGGGATGTTACTTAAACCTGAAGAGTGAAAGATCTGATGCAGCTGTGCATGGTAGCCAATCAGCTTCTAACTTCAGCTTGTTCAATTAAGCTTTGACAAAAGAAAACGTGCAAGCTAATTGGTTTCTTTGCAGAACTGCAACAGGTTTTGCACTCTCCAGCAGAGGCGGTGCGTCGGCTGTGCATCCATTAGGGACGCTCGCTGCTGCCCCCTCTCTCCTTTGGACACAGTGACTGCATATGATGGGCACAGTTGACTGCATATGATGGGCACGGTTAGCTGTATATGATGGGCACGGTTGGCTGCATATGATGGGCACGGTTAGCTGCAAAACATGGGCACAGTTGGCTGCATATGATAGGCACAGTTGGCTGCATATGATGGGCACAGTTGACTGCATATGATAGGCACAGTGGCTGCATATGATGGGCACAGTGGCTGCAAATTGATGTTTTTGTTTCAGTATTTTTCAGAATTTTTCAGTTCGTTTGCTCCCCCCTAAAAATTTTGAGCACCAGCCGCCACTGCTCTCTAGTTTTAGTAAATGAACCCCCGAGTGTCTTGGATCTGCCAGGACATTCCCACATATCTGTCCCGATGATTTTGTGTCCTAGGATCGTAGGGTGTGCATTAACTCAAAAAAAGGTATTAGGTAAAGGTTACGATGGAGCAGTTCCTGAATTATAATGGTGGGACCACCTAGATAGGTGGGCCTGATCTGGGCATGACAACCTTGGAAAGTGGGCCTGATCAGGGCATAGCCACCCATAAGGTGGGTGTATCAACTGTGGGCTATGGATGGGGGTGATAGTATGTCAGGGACTGGGACAAAGATATTGGTAAGTATGCATTGTTGCATGGTGGAAGTCAAATACGCCGACGCATCTAGAAGCTCCTCTCCTTTAGAGCAAGATTGCAAGGCCTCAGACAGAGTGAGAAGGTGGCATGGAAGCACGGATTGGAACTGTCGCTTTGTCCTAAATGGGCAGAGAGTTTTTTAGTGTCCTACTCTAGACCTTGGTGCCTCCACACCTTTTTACTAATAGACTTGTTAGTATAATAATCTAGTTCATGTAAGGCTGGGTTCACACATAGTGTGGACGCAGCTCACGGTAGGGGTCCAGCGTGTCCCTGTTCCTGTTTCGGGGGGGAGAATCAGGCCTGAATTTTTTTCCTGAATTCGTAACCTGAAGCGAAGCCAAAGATGCATTGGACCCCTGAGCAATCCACTCCGCAGCCTCCTAGGAAATGTGTGAACAAGCTCCATTGAGAGCCCGGCACACTCTCCTGTCATGCGAATTGGAATGCAGGGAAACCCAGCCTAAAGCAGTGGTCCTCAAACTTATTGCTGTAAACTGGTACCTATAACGAAAAGGCCTTGTGTGTAGGGTTTTCTCATTGCATGCTGGAGGGGAGGGTCCTGGGCACTGGAACACACATCACTTCAGCACTAGTGATGGCCGAACGGTTCGCCCGGCGGTCGTTTCGCGGCGAATTTCCGACTTTCGCCGTCCGCGGGTTCGAACGCCTTTTTCCGTCGTTCGCCCCGGCGGACTTACGTGTTTAATGTATACAAGAACTTTAACCTTTCGTGACACGTTTATCATGTGTTACAGGACAACCAATTGAGACATGACAGCTCATGGACACTTGGACATTCCCCCTAACCTATAAATACACCCGATCCGGTGGCCATTTTACATTCTTTCTTCTGTCACTGTAGGGAAAGGATCCTGTGTGGAGTAGGGACAGAGAAAACGCTAGCTATTTGGTACACAAAAGTTCTTTTCAGGACTGGTATAGGTGTTAGGTCAGCAGCCTGAGTTTCTTTTGTCAGTTTAGATAAAGGGACAGAGCGCTGTATGCTGCTATTTTAGGGACAGCTCAGCCAGATTAGTCTTTCTTCATCATCATCATCATCATCATCATTAGCTGTTACTATCAGGTCCACAAAAGAGCTGTTCCAGCTAATCGTTCCAGCCTACTCTTTTTTGCCAATTTGTATAGGGACAGGCAGGAAGCAGTGTGTCAGGCAGTGAGGATAATTTTAAAGACTTGCTGTTACTATTAGTTCCACAAAGGTTCTTTTCAGGACTGGTATCAGTGGTACGGTAATAGGCTTGTACACGTATAATATTCTTTCTTCCAAATATAGAAAGAATATTATACTTGACTGCTGCCCTTCTGCTGCAGTCTGCTAATCATTCACAACTCACTTGTTCCACAAAGCTCTTTATCAGGACTGGTAACTTGGTCTGTCTAGGGTGCTACGGTACATAGGCTTGGGTGCGGTACAGTCTGCTGTTCTGTAAGGACCGCTATCGGTCCACAATAGATAGGGTTGCCGTGCACTACTGCTGACCGCTGCCCTATACTGCAGCAGTCCTTCAGCGGTATAGGGACTGACGCACAGTCTGCTAAACACTAATACACAACCTGCTTGGTCCACAAAAGTTCTTATAAGGACTGGTAACTTGGTATAGGGTGCTACGGTACATAGGCCTGAGTGCGTTACAGTCTGCTGTTCTGTAAGGACCGCTATCGGTCCACAATACATAGGGTTGACGTGCACTACTGCTGACCGCTGCCCTATACTGCAGCAGTCCTTCATTGGTATAGGGACTGACGTACAGTCTGCTAATCACTAACACACAACCTGCTTGGTCCACAAAAGTTCTTATAAGGACTGGTAACTTGGTATAGGGTGCTACGGTACATAGGCCTGAGTGCAGTACAGTCTGCTGTTCTGTAAGGACCGCTATCGGTCCACAATACATAGGGTTGCCGTGCACTACTGCTGACCGCTGCCCTATACTGCAGCAGTCCTTCATTGGTATAGGGACTGACGTACAGTCTGCTAATCACTAACACACAACCTGCTTGGTCCACAAAAGTTTTTATAAGGACTGGTAACTTGGTATAGGGTGCTACGGTACATAGGCCTGAGTGCAGTACAGTCTGCTGTTCTGTAAGGACCGCTATCGGTCCACAATACATAGGGTTGACGTGCACTACTGCTGACCGCTGCCCTATACTGCAGCAGTCCTTCAGCGGTATAGGGACTAAGAGTTTTGTCACAGGGTGATTTAAAAAATGACAGGCAGAGGAAGAGGCAGGCCCTTCCGCAGGGGTGGTAGGGGTAGGGCAGGAGCAACAGCCTTGAGCCAAAGTGGGAAGTTGCAGAAGGTGCGTTCAATTACTTTAAAGGACGCACCAGACTTGGTTGAGTGGCTCACTCAGCCTTATTCTTCTGCACCCTCCTCATCCTCTCGATCTGCACCCTCTTCTTCACTCTCTGCTATGTGCACCCCCAAAGACACTACCACCAACAACACCACCACCACCACATACCTTCCGCTTGAGTGCAAATGGGGGCCTTCATGCTCCAGTGTTTTAATAGGGACCCCCGTATAAAAAGCATGAGGGTCAAGGACCAGTACTGGGTGGCAACGTACTTAGATCCCCGGTACAAACACAAAATGGCGGAAATGTTACCGCCGTCGCAGAGGGCTGTCAGAATGCAGCACTTCCAGGCCTTGCTTCGAGAAATGCTGCATTCTGCTTTTGCGTGCGCTGGCAGAGGAGCAATTCCCACTCCCAGAGAAGGATTTGCGGGTACCAATCCAACAGCGCCTGCAAGAAGAGGCCGGTTTGAAGATGTGTTGGTGACTTCGGATATGAGGTCATTCTTTCAGCCGACCCATCGACAGGTGTCATCCGGATCCAGCATCAGGGAACGCCTAGACCGTCAGGTGTCCGACTACATTGGGTTAACGGCCGATGTGGACGCTCTGAGGAGTGATGAACCCCTAGACTACTGGGTGGGCAGGCTTGACCTCTGGCCAGAGCTTGCCCAATTTGCAATCGAACTGTTGGCTTGCCCCTCATCCAGTGTCCTGTCCGAAAGGACGTTCAGCGCAGCAGGGGGGATTGTGACCGATAAGCGTACTCGCCTAGCTCACGACAGTGTTAACTACCTCACATTTCTAAAAATGAATGAGGCATGGATCTCGGAGGAATTCAACACATGTGATCAGTAGACCATGTATATGTCTATAAACAATTTTTGGAATCAAGCACACAGACCTTCTTAATTCATTTGGCTCACTTCCCTGACCCAAAAAAGCACACCGTACTATATGCCCCTACCCTCCTCTTTGAAGAGGTTGAGCGGTGTCATATTTCTACTGGGGCTGCTTATTATGAGGGGTTCCCACCATCCCTGTGCTGTGCTGACTTCCTCCTGGGTGTTCTTATTATGAGGGGCTCCCACCATCCCTGTGCTGTGCTGACTTCCTCCTGGGGGTTCTTATTATGAGGGGCTCCCACCATCCCTGTGCTGTGCTGACTTCCTCCTGGGGGTTCTTATTATGAGGGGATCACACCATCCCTGTGCTGTGCTGACTTCCTCCTGGGGCTGCTTACGGTGCTGCTGTCAGCGCTGTATGTCACGGAGCTGCTGTCAGCGCTGTATGTCACGGAGCTGCTGTCAGCGCTGTATGTCACGGAGCTGCTGTCAGCGCTGTATGTCACGGAGCTGCTGTCAGCGCTGTATGTCACGGAGCTGCTGTCAGCGCTGTATGTCACGGAGCTGCTGTCAGCGCTGTATGTCACGGTGCTGCTGTCAGCGCTGTATGTCACGGAGCTGCTGTCAGCGCTGTATGTCACGGAGCTGCTGTCAGTGCTGTATGTCACGGAGCTGCTGTCAGCGCTGTATGTCACGGAGCTGCTGTCAGCGCTGTATGTCACGGAGCTGCTGTCAGCGCTGTATGTCACGGTGCTGCTGTCAGCGCTGTATGTCACGGAGCTGCTGTCAGCGCTGTATGTCACGGAGCTGCTGTCAGCGCTGTATGTCACGGAGCTGCTGTCAGCGCTGTATGTCACGGAGCTGCTGTCAGCGCTGTATGTCACGGAGCTGCTGTCAGCGCTGTATGTCACGGTGCTGATGTCAGTGCTCTGTATTACGGTGCTGCTGTCAGTGCTCTGTATCTCCTGCACCCTCTTGTTTGCCTACCCTGGTCCCTGACCTTCCCTCTCCTCCATTGCCTTCATTAGCTCCATAGTCCTGAATTGTCAGAACAATTTCCCAAATAAAAAAAAAATGCTTGTAGTTATCGATCCCAAATTCACCTCATACATGTATTATGCTATTGTCCAGGTGGTGGGACTACGTGCTACCCCCTAATAATTACCCCGTGGCCGCAAATTCGACCTAAAGGTTTGCGAAATTCGCCTCCCATTGAAGTCAATGGAGCCCGCGGCGAACGGTCGTTTTCGCGAACGTTTGTGTCCGTTCGCGTTTCGCGTTCGCGAAACGTCCCGTCGGAAGTTCGTCCATCACTATTCAGCACCTAGTATTCTAATAGGTACACTAATAGGTGGAGTGACCTTCTGCCCTATGTTGCCTTCATAGTCCCAGTGGTGATGTCACAAAAAAGGGTGGACATGGGGCTTACATAACGGTAAGTGATCGCTGAACACCAATGCCAGGAGAGGTCTTTAATTACTCCCTCTGAACACCAATGCTGGGGGGGGGGGGGGGGGGCCTTCAATTACTGCCACTGGACACAATGAAGGAGTCTTTGATCACTCCCACTAAACACCAATCTTGGGAGGAGGTCTGTATTACTCCCACTGATCACCAATGTCAGAGGGACAAGGTCTTTAATTACTTCCACTGGTACCAATGCCAAGGGAATTCTTAAATTACTTCATTGGCACCAATGCCAAGAGAGTGTGTCTTTTACTACTCCCACTGACACCAATGTCAGGGGTGCTTTTCTTAATCTCAGATCTGTAAGAGCTAATATTTTTTCCACTGACATCAATTCTGGGAAGGCTTTTATTACTCCCACTGAGTGAAAATAAGACTCCATTCCTCCCACTGACATAGCCAGGGCTGTAGATAAGGGGTACCACCGGCCTTCCTGAACGGGGCCTGGGGCAGCAGGGGGCCCAGGCCGCTGGGTGAATCAGATGTGTGCAGGCAGGTTGATCAGCATGTTGGGGGGCAATTACTGGAACCTATCCCCTGCATGGCTCTCTCTTCTTCTACCCCCCCCCCCGTTGGCTTTCAACTGCTCCAGAGAAAGCCATACAGTCTTCACTTTAACTAAGGGGCCAAGCCCAACTTCTAAATAACAACCCCGCACTATAACCCCCCCTCCACCAAATGATTTGGACAAGTGCACAAAGCAAAGTCCATAAAGACATGGATGAGCACGTTTAGGGTGGAGGAACTTGACTGGCCCTCCAAGAGTCCTGACCTCAACCCCATAGAACACCTTTGGGATGAATTAGAGCAGAGATTGCAAGCCAGGCCTTCTCGTTCAAGATTAGTGCCTGGTCTCACAAATGCACTTCTGGAAGAATGGTCAAACATTCCCAAAGACACACTCCTAAGCCTTGTGGACAGCCTTCCCAGAAGAGTTGAAGGTGTTAGTCTGTAGGATTCAATATTGAGTTGTCCCACCCTTTGCAGCTATAAGACTGGGATGCCATTAAAGTCCAAGTGTGTGTGTAAAGGCAGGTGTCCCAATACTTTTGATAATAAAGTGTATTTATGGAAAACAACTGTGTGTAAGCGCACAACAGTTTTGTCTCCCCAATTGTGTGTAGGTAAAGAGATGGTATTTTAATGTTTCCTTATTTGCAGAGTCAGGTGCCGTAACATTGAAAATTCCCAATAGGAATAAGCCCAAACTATGTGTTAGAGCAGTGGTTCTCAACGCTGTCCTCAAGTACCCCCAACAGGTCATGTTTTGGCAATTTCTCTAATGCCCCGTACACACGATCTGATTTTCTGACAACAAATGTTGGATGTGCGCTTGTTGGCGGAAAGTCCAACCGTGTGTATGCTCCATCGAACATTTGTTGTCGGACTTTCCACCAACAAATTTTGGCTTGCAGGTACTCAAATTTTCCGGCAACAAATGTTTGTTGTCGGACTTTCTGATTGTGTGTATACAAGTCCATCAGACAAAAGTCCATGCATGCTCAGAATAAAGTACGAGCCGGAGATGTAACTAGGGTTCGTAATGGAGATATCATGTACGTCTTGTACGTCACTACGTTCATAGTTGTTGGCCAACATTTGTGTGACCGTGTGTATGCAAGACAAGTTGGAGCCAACATCTTTCGAACAAAAATCTGCGGTTTTGTTGTCGGAAAGTCTGATCGTGTGTACGGGGCATTAGATAAAATAGCTGTCCAAAATACCAAGCCATTAACTCTGATTTAAAGCACCTGTGCAAGATAAAGGAAAACCTGAAAAAATGGCCTGTTGGGGGTACTTGAGGACAGGTTTGAGAACCACTGGGTTAGAGGATCTCCAAAACATTTCACCTCTCTGAAGGACCAAAATTATCATAAAGCACCAAATTCTAAGTTGACACAATATTCCAACATCCACTGGATTCCAGATGCCCACTTGAGAAAACCTCCATCATAGTGGGGTGGGGGGGGGGGCATTTAAAACAGGGATGTGGCACTTTTAGCCAACGGCTTGTGATTTTTATGACTTGCAGTGGAAGATGACAAACTTTTTTTGCCAGAACACATTTTGCAAATTATCTTAAAAGGTGGAGATGGCAATGTAGATTACACCAATAAAATGCAATTTTGTGCATTTTTAAGGATTTCTAATCACTGTAAACCTTACTTACTTTTGAGCACTAAATAATGGCTACCATTGAAAACACAAATCTCTCCTTTACAATAATGTACAACAATCACCCAACAATTCCATTATCTGATCCAGACAATACTTACACAGATCTTGACATTTTCTTTTCTAATCTGAGAATACGAGGAAAGAAAAGACTTTAGAATTCCAACAGGAACCAATTCCTTTTTCTTGGCCCTTCAGCACTGATGAAAAGTATTGTAGCAGGGCCTGATTTCTCAGAAATGACGAGGATTTTACATGACAATTTGAGGAAGTCAGATTTCAGCCAAAAAGGACATTTTCTACAGGGGGTTAACTGAAGGCCGTGATTTTTTTTGTTTGGCAAAAATACGAGAAGGTAAATAGGAAACACCAATATTATGGAGGAACTAATCCACTGACATAATATTGGCAAGGCTTCCCCAAAGACATAATACAAACAATTCATGTAAATGCCATACCAGGTGTGGACGCCAACGGCACTGGGAATCTTAAGAACGTACAATTTCCTGTAGCTTGAAAAACCGCGTCCCTAGGCAACCTTACATGTGAGTAATTCCAGACCTTTGAGACGGGAACAATCAAATAATATAACAACAACGTGAACCCTACCAAAACAGGTCAGGCCAGGCTAAGAAGCTCACTGTGTTCTCGGAAGACTTGTAACTTTATAAGTATGTTTGCGCAAGCTGTAAAGCCCATGTACAACCGATAGCGGGGAATTCTTTGTAATTTTAACAGTATTAATGTCATGTTACAGTTAAAGCAGACATGTCAATCATGGAAGTTATAACAAGAAAGGGTGGAACTGTTATCATAGCTTCCTATGATAGACTGGAGGCTGGGAGCCTACTGTAGGTATCCGTTTTCATCTGCCCATTTAATTCCCATTGAAAATAATCATAGTCTGTATTCTCAAGCACCAGATCTTTGTAAGAGGATCTCTTCATCCTAGCCCACATAGGTCATATTAGGATTGACACCCATGGCAGGCGACCCAGAGTGTGGGGGTCTAAGCAACAACTTGGTCTTCACCAGATCACTCTGCAAGGAATGACGAGCAGTACCTGACCTCACGAATGTGCTTCTGGAAGAATGATCAAACATTCCCATAGACACACTCCTAAACCTTGTGGACAGCCTTCCTAGAAGAGCTTGTTATGATAGATTGGAGGCTGGGAGCCTACTGTAGGTATCCATTTTCATGTGCCCATTTAATTCCCATTGAAGATAATCATAATCTGGATTCTCAAGCACCAGATCTTTGTAGGAGGACCTCTTCATCCTAGCCCACATAAGAGTCCATTCACACAGGGGCAACTTTGGATCCGACTTGAAGTCGTCCCAAGTTGCCTCAAGTCACGCAACATGATAAAATCAATGTAAGTGAATGAGAGCTGTCTTAACGTACACTACTGAAGTCGCTCCGACTTCAGAAAATTTTCCTGTACTACTTCAATCCGACTTCTAGGCAACTTGTACCCATTGATTTCAATGGAAGTTACCTCCAAGTCTGATCCTCTGTCTTAACCGAAGCAACTTTCCAGGAAGTAAAAATAGTTTTCTAGACAAAAACAAAAGAGAAGACACCTAGAGGAAATGTGGAGAATGCTGCACACCCCTAAATACAAATTGTACAAAAAAAAAAGATTTTCCAGATGGGGCTTTTTGGCAGCGGAATAGCAAAGTCAAATACCTTTGTCATGGTTGTATATAAAGAAATTGATTTATTCCAAAAAAATGTCCAATGTCATAGTGTAGTTCAATACAGTGTGTACAGTATATCATCTGGTTCAGAGAATACATATTACATATTCCACAATCCAATAAAACAAACATGTATAATTACACATTGTTATAATATTATATAGTAGTTGAGCTCTGACGCGTTTCGACCAGCATATGGTCTCTTCAGGGGGACAGGTGGATCTGGAAGAATTTACATGAATTCAGAGTTAAAAAACATGTCAATGTAGATAACATTGGGTGAGCCAATGATGGTATATTTACCGCTCAAAAGTGGAATGGGTATTCCTATCACCCAAGATTCTAAGAGCCGCTTAGGGAATCCGAGAGGTCTCTGATGTTCGCCCCCGTCCACCCAGGAAGGAAGAAAGCCCAACCCGGAGGGACTTACAAGGAGCCACACTATTCACGCCCTTGGAGGGACGGAGGAACCTGCGCCTGCAACCAATACCCAATAGCAATCATTTAGTAATTATGTAAAGTTAGATAAGTAAACTCATAGCAGTTTCACCAGAGTATCATTATATTATAAGTAATTCTAAGTATATATAAGTATATAAATAAAAGGACTGACGATAGAGAAAGGGGTTATTAAGTAATAACTTGGCACGGTATCGTATATGTCCCGTAAGCATAGTAAATAGATCAATGAAAGAATAGTGTCCTTAAATGAAAAAAGCGTATTGATGTAAAAAAAAAAATATTGAGATAATAATCATGACAGTGATGGTGCATGGTGAAGTGTGGGTTGCAAAGGTGTATGTGTATGAGTGGATTAGCATAGATGTGCAGATAATCATTGGGACATGTGATTTTAGTGGGACAGCTGTGATTGGACACGGCCATCATGTGATCAGGAGGGCCAGTCATAGAGCCCTCCTGCCGATCCGAGATTTGCCGTGTCCGGGTGACATGAGTGCATCGGGATCGCGCTGCTGCGCGGGCACGATCCCCCTCCTTCTGAAGGATGTTCCTGAACGTCCAGTCAGAAGGAGAGAGTGCCCACCCAGCCATATATATACATTGGCCGGGTGAGTAGTTAAAGAGGTGCTCCAACGGAAATTTTTATTTTAAAGTCAGCAGCTACAAATACTGTAGCTGCTGACTTTTAATAAGGACACTTACCTGTCCAGGGCACCCGCGATGTCGGCCCCGCCGAGGCCAATCCGTCCCTAGTATCGTGTCCCGGCGCCGCCATTCTCACTAAGGGAAACAGGCAGTGGAGCCTTGCAGCTTCACTGCCCGTTTCCTACTGCGCATGCGCGCGTCGCCTGGTGCTTTGTGAAGGGGGTTCTGGGAACACACACTCATTTCCCAGAACACACAGAGTGCCCCATTCCCCAGAAGACAGCGCGAGGAGGAGAGAAGACTGAAGATCATCGCGGAGTAGGAAGAGGCAGATTAGGAAGACTGCCTAGCAACAGGGGTTTTTGGTAAGTAAAAAAAAATCTAAATTAATATAAGACCTGAGGAAATATTTTTTTCGGGGAAACACGGTATAGTAGTATCCATTTTGCCCTGAATTTATGAAGAAATGTTATTTTTATTTTTTTATTTGATATGTTTTATAACAGAAAGTAAACAGAGCTAACGTTGTTAATATATTGCCGCTAATTACAGCTTCAAGATTTTCGTTGGCACTTTTATTGACCTACTGCACCACTCATATTTAGGGCAGTTGTTTTTTTTTATACCAAGAGCGGCCTGGTTTTTCTTTTTCTTTTTTTTTCTGAGCTTCACAAAGTCATAAGTATTGAGACAGTCATCCTATGTGCAAAGTACAAGAACAGCTCCTTAGTAGAAATAGTACTGTATTTAAATGTGTCCTAGACTAAAGTAATTAAATATTCAGCTCAAAGCTGAACCCTGCATCCCAAAGCGAACTCCTACATGTATTCTGGGTCTTATGCCAGAAGAAGGTTAAGGACTTCTGGGATAGACACAATATGGATTCATTAAATCCTGACTGCAGTGCGCCAGCCTGGATTCATCATTAGACAAGCAAAGAGGATTCTATTCGGCATCCTGGAGGTTATGGAAATCGGTGCAAATGGAACACAGACATTAGAAAAAAGCAATTTAGCTCAGAGTTGCACTGGCTATGCCGCGGTTGGGCTGTATAGTCAAAAACATCAAACCGAGAAGAGAAAATAAGCGCACTCACATCGCCACATCCGTAAATTGAGGGAATGAACAAGAAAAAAAAAGTGTACAATTATGCCGCGTACGCACGATCGGAATTTCGGCCAGCAGAAGACCAATGAGAGCTTTTCATCGGAAATTGCGACCGTGTGTATACTCCATCGGAATTTAGCTGGCCGACTTCCCGCCAGTAAAAATTTAGAGAGCATGTTCTTAATTTTACCAATGGAAAAACGTTCTATCGGAAATTTCGGTCGTGTGTATGCAATTCCAACGCATGCTCAGAATCAACTATGAGATGGAAGCTATTGGCTATTGGGTATTGAACTTCCTTTTTCTAGTCCCGTCGTACGTCTTGTACGTCACCACGTCCTTGGTGGTCGGAATTTGGTGTGACCGTGTGTAGACAAGACAGTTTGAGCGGAATTCCGTTGGGAAAACTATCAGAGCTTTTTCCGACGAGAATTCCGATCGCGTGTATGCGGCATAACATTAAACCTAGGCCGGACTTTGAAGTCATAGGAAACAATGAAGAGGTATGTCAACTGCTTAAGACCCGGACCATTTGACTGGCCAAAGACCAGAGCACTTTTTGCAATTCGGCACTGTGTCACTTTAACTGATAATTGCGCGGTCATGCGACGTGGCTCCCAAACAAAATTTTTTTTTTCTCCACAAATAGACCTTCCTTTGGTGGTATTTGATCACCTCTGCGTTTTTTTTTTTTTGCGCTATAAACAAAAATAGAGCAACAATTTTGAAAAAAAAAACGCATTTTTTGCTATAATAAATATCCTCCAAAAATCTATTAAAAAAAACATTTATTTTCCTCAGTTTAGGTCGATACGTATTCTTCTACATATTTTTGGTAAAAAAAATTGCAATAAGCATTTATTGATTGGTTTACACAAAAGTTATAGCGTGTGCAAAATAGGAGATAGTTTTATGGCATTTTTATTAATATTCTTTTTTTTACTAGTAATAGCGGTGATCAGCGATTTTTATCGTAACTGCGACATTATGGTGGACACGTCGGACAATTTTAGTGCAATTTTGGGACCATTCACATTTATACAGCGATCAGTGCGATTAAAATTGCATTGATTACTGTGTAAATGTGACTGGCAGTGAAGGGGTTAACACTAGGTGGCGCTATAGGGGTTAAGTGTATCCTAGGGATGTGTTCTAACTGTTGGGGGGAGGGGCTAGCTGTGACACATCACTGATCTCTGCTCCTGATCACAGGGAGCAGAGATCAGTGACACTGTCACTTGGCAGAACGGGGAGATGCTTGTTTACATTAGTATCTCCCCGTTCTTCCTCTCTGTGAGACGATCGCGGGTTTCCCCTGCGAACATCGAGTTTGCGGGACCTGAAAACCCGACTCATGGAGCTCCCGGCCGCCACGCACGATGGCACGGTGGCATATTCAAAGGGATGTACAGGTACGCGCATTTGCCCAGTGCCATTCTGCCGACGTACATCGGCGTGCGCCGGTCGGGAACCGGTTAATAAACACTATTTATTGAAAAATACACAACATGAATAGAACAATACTAAAAAATCATGTATACAAATACATAATCTGCAGTGAGCCCTTGTGTATCTACGCGTTTCACCGTTAGGCTTCTTCAGGATACAAGCAAAGTTCTACAGATAGCAAATAAAGAGAATGGACCTCACTGTTTGAAAATAGAACATATACGTTTTAAAGTGGTGATATATCACTGTACATTGAAAAATGTATTTTTATCAACACGAAATAACCATAATGCAGGTAGATATATACAAGAAGAAAGAAAATAAATAATTAAAAAATGCTTTTACATTACAAACCAAGAACATTGCGATGCTGCAGATCGAAACGGATTTGTAAACCTGCTTAAACCCACTACATGACCCTAAAAAAACCTATATCCACAATCCGGCATCAAACAGGTGCTGTATTGTATGACTGCTGCTCATTACAAGCGACTGCCTCAATATAAGGAGACTGCTTAGATCTCATGCACTTGGCTATATAGAATTCAACAATGTGCAGGAAGTGGCAGCGTAGAATGAGTGTACATACACTATATTATCAAAAGTATTACCAAAAGTATTACCAAAAGTATTGGGACACCTGCCTTTCCACGTACATGAACTTTTATAGCATCCCAGTCTTAGTCCATAGGGTTCAATACTGAGTTGGCCCACCCTTTGCAGCTATAGCGGATTCAACTCTTCTAGGAAGGCTGCCCACAAGGTTTAGGAGTGTGTCTATGGGGAGTAGGGATGAGCTTGGTGTTCGGGTCGAACGCATGTTCGACTCGAACACCGGCAGTTCACCCGTTCGGCGAATACCGAACATTATGGGCAGTTCGCCTCAAATTTGTGTGGCAGGATGCCTGTGGCCAATTATAGCTCAGGGGGTTTAGTACATGCCCCACTCTATATAAGGCGCTAGCGCGGTGGCTTTGTGTAGTGTGTTCCGGCATGCAGGGACAGAAGGATAGGCAGAGATAGTGTGTTCTTTTCTCAGGCATCTGCAGGAGTTAAAGTGGGTGTTGTGTGCCTCCAGCACAGTATACACCTGTATCTACCCTTTATTGCTGGTGTTCTCTAATACAGGCATCTGCAGGAGTTAAAGTGGGTGTTTTGTGCCTCCAGCACAGTATACACCTGTAGCTATCCTTTATTGCTGATGTTCTCTAATACAGGCATCTGCAGGAGTTAAAGTGGGTGTTGTGTGCCTCCAGCACAGTATATACCTGTATCTACCCTTTTTTGCTGGTGTTCTCTAATACAGGCATCTGCAGGAGTTAAAGTGGGTGTTGTGTGCCTCCAACACAGTATACACCTGTAGCTACCCTTTATTGCTGGTGTTCTCTAATACAGGCATCTGCAGCATTTACAGTGGGTGTTGTGTGCCTCCAGCACAATATACACCTGAAGCTACCCTTTATTACTGGTGTTCTGTAATACAGGCATCTGCAGGAGTTAAAGTGGGTGTTGTGTGCCTCCTGCACAGTATACACTACCCAATTGCTGGTTTTCCAATCTCCCTGCAGGCCACTACTATGTCTGGAAGGCCAACAAGGAGAGGCGGACAGTCACGAGCCAATAAAAGAGGTCAAGCTGGCTCTGTGTCTAGAGACAACAGTGCTGGTCGTGGATGCGGTGCATCGTCATCAGCATGTGGCCATGGGACACGCCTTTCCTTATTTTCGGCAGCTGGACGTGTTGAGCCGCATCATGTCGAAGACTTGGTAGAGTGGATGACCAAGCCCTCCTAATCCTCCTCATCCTCTCTCACCCAGGCTCAGGGTACTAGCAAAGCAGCTGCCAACGCGTCCTCTTCCCTCATCTCAATGTCATCATCAGTCATTTCTTCTCTAGACCCACCATGTCCTCCTCAGGAGTCCTCCAAACTGTTTGAGCACAGTGTTGGGTACATGCTTCAGGAGGATGCCCAGCGTTTTGAAGGTTCTGATGATGATACCCAGCTAGAAGAAGGCAGTAGCGTAAGCGCAGAGAGAGGGGATGCTCAAGAAGGACAGCAATCTGCCAGTCATGTTCCACCAGCTGCAGAATACTGCCAGGTTTTCTTCAGTGATGAAGAGGGAGGGGATAATGAGGTCACTGACTCCATGTGGGTGCCTGATAGGAGAGAGGAGGAGGAGGAGACACATCTCCAACGAGGCAGGATGCTCTCCGGGGGCCAGCTTAGGGGCAGTACACCAACTGAATCACACCGCAGAGCTCCGCCTGTGCAGGGCACTGCCTCTGCGTGTTATTCCAAAAGTTCTTTGGTGTGGGCCTTTTTTGAGACGAGTGCATCAGATCGCACCGCTGCTATTTGCAACATATGTCTCAAGCGTATCATGCGCGGCCAAAACATCAGCCGCTTGGGCACCACATGCTTGACCAGACATATGTTGACCTGCCATGCAGCTAGTTGGCAAGCGTACCTTCAAGACCCACACCAAAGAACAAAGCGGACCTCTCCTTGCTCCTCATCAGCTGGGATCTCCAACCCCAATAAACCTTCAGTCCTCTCTGAAACCTGCACTGAGAGGAATGAAGGTGTAGAATTAGGTGTGTCACAACCAAGTGTTTGCGGACACTCTGCTAGCAGTACACCCACGTCCTATTGTAGCAGGCAAATTTCTCTGCCCCAGCTGCTGGACTGTCAAAAGAAGTTCACTCCCAGCCATCCACATGCCCAGCGGTTGAATGCTAGCTTGGCTTCAACTGCTGCCTTTTCAGTTGGTAGTCTCGGCCCCCTTCTGTGAGTTTGTGCAATGTGCGGTTCCTCAGTGGCAGGTCCCCAAACGCCACTTTTTCTCACGGAAGGCGATTCCGGCTCTCTACCGGCATGTGGAAGGCAATGTCCATGCCTCGCTGGACAGGGCGGTCAGCAGGATGGTGCATATTACTGCTGACTCATGGTCCAGCAGGCATGGACAGGGACGTTACCTATCCTTCATGGCCCATTGGGTCACTCTTCAGGCAGCTGGGAAGGATGCAGGATAAGGTACAGTAGTGTTGGAGGTTGTTCCGCCACCATGCCTCCAAAATGCTACTACTGGTTGTGACACACCTCTCTCCTCCACCCCCTCCTCCTCTTCTTCCTCCATGGCCTCTTCCAGTGTTTTGTCCTCTGAACCAGCGGTGCTCTGTAGGCGTTCAAGGGGCTGACACCACGCCAGCTTCAGCCAGGAATGGTGGTTTGCGACAATGGCACCAACCTCCTCTCCGCCCTCTGACAGGGACAACTGACCCATGTGCCCTGTGTGGCTCGCGTCCTTAACCTGGTGGTGCAGCAGTTCTTGGGCAGGTACCCGGGCTTACAGGATGTCCTGAGGGAGGCCAGGAAAGTCTGTGTGCATTTCCGCTGATCATTTAATGCCAGTGCTCAGCTGGCTGAGCTCCAAAAGGAGTTGAACCTGCCCAAGAACCACCTTATATGTGACATGCCCACCAGGTGGAACTCAACGTTGGCCATGCTGCAGTGGCTGCACACGCAGCAGAGGGCCATCATGAGTATCTGTGCGACTACGGCACCAGGACAGGGTCAGGGGAGCTTGTTTTTTTTCACCACACCAGTGGGGCATGATCAGGGATGCATGCACTGTCCTGTCACCATTTGAGGAGGCCACGAGGATGGTGAGCAGTGACAGTGCATGCATCAGTGACACTGTACCTCTTGTCCACCTGTTGGAGCACATGCTGTGTGGAATAATGGACAGGGCACTTGAGGCAGAACAGAGGCAGGAAGAGGAGGACTTTCTTGCCTCTCAAGGCCCCCTTTATCCAGACAGTGTTCCTGCTGTCCCACCCATCACACAGGAAGAGGACAAGGAGGAGGAGGAGAAGGAGGAGGCTTGTGTCAGCATGGAGGTGGAGCCTGGCACTCAGCATCAGCAGCAGTCTTTTAGGGATGATTTACAGTCCCAAGAAACACATGGACTTGTACGTGGCAGGGAGGAGGTGGCTGCAGATCATGTTACCTTAGCGACCCAGAGGACTCCGGACCAAATACCTCAGCTAACCTATGCTGCATGGCCTCCCTGATCCTGCAAAGCCTGCGGAAGGATCCTCGTATTCTTTGGATCAAGGAGAGGGATCATTACTGGCTGGCCACTCTCCTTGATCCACAGTACAAGGGTAAGGTTGTGGACCTTATCTTGCCGCCGCAGAGGGAGCAGAAAATTAGACATCTCCGGGAGGCCTTGCAGAAAGGTCTGTGCAACGCGTTCCCAGAGACTGGGAGGTCCTGGACAACGTGTTGCGGAGGCTTCGGTCAGTCACAGAAGGAGCGGTGGAGAAGGTGGCTGTCTGACCGATGCGTTCAGACAATTTTTTAGTCCACAGCCCCAAGGTATGATTGATTCCAGCAACCATTGCCAGCTTCTGACTTACATGGTGCAGGAATACCTAGGGGCAAAAATCCTCTGGCATACTGGGTCTTGAGGATGGATCACTGGCCAGAGCTTGCACAGTATGCAATTGAGTTACTGGTCTGTCCTGCATCCAGCGTTTTTTTCGGAACGCATCTTCAGTGCTGCTGGAGGCTTTGTAACCGATCACAGGGTGCGCCTGTCCACCGACTCGGTTGATCAACTGACCTTCATAAAGCTGAATCAGTCTTGGATCACCACCAGCTACCAAGCACCTGAAGCTGATGTAACCGAATATTTTTTTTTTAAATGTCACATGCTTTCAAGACTGCCTATGCTGATGCTGAGTGACTGTCCTGTTATGTTGACTGACTATCCTCTTCCTCCTCAATTCTCTCAATTCTATCCTGCTGATAGCTTGGAAGAACATTTTTGGTTCTGAGTAATGCCACCAGCCCAATTTTTCAGCCCCTGTTTAACAGGGGCATGTAATACAATTTTTGATGCAATATTGTGCAGCAGGGCTCATTCCTGCACTCCAACTAGAGTATATGGGAAGGGTTGCAGTGTCGTGGCACCAGTGCCTAAGGCCCAATTTTTCAGCCCATGTTTAACAGGGGCATGTAATTACAATTTTTGATGCAATGCTTTGCAGCAGGGCTCATTCCTGCACTCCAACTAGAGTATCTGGGAGAGGTTGCAGTGTCGTGGCACCAGCAAGCAGTGCCTAAGGCCCAATTTTTCAGCCACCGTTTAACAGGGGCATGTACCGTATTTATCGGCGTATAACACTCACCTTTTCCCCCTTAAAATCAGGGGAAAGTCGTGGGTGCGTGTTATACGCCGATCCCCACTGTCTGCGAGTCAAAAATACCGAGCGCGGCCAAAAAATACAGAGTGCGGCCAAAAAATACCGAGCACCGCCGAAAAAGACCGAGCCGACTTGCTCGGCTCCGCTCGTAGTCTTTTTCGGCGGGGACATTGCGGCGGACACATCGGACATTTTTGACACATTTTTGGGACCATTGTCATTTATACAGCAATCACTGCTATATAAATGCAGTGATTCCTGTGTAAATGACACTGGTAGTGAAGGGGTTAACCAGTGGGTGGCGGTGTAGGGGTTAAGTGTTCCTAGGGGTGTGTTACTAACTGTGGGGGGGCTGGGCTTTCATTTGGTGAACACTGATCTCTGCTCCAATCACATGGAGCAGAGATCAGCGTCACTAGTTGCCAGGCAGAATGGGGAAATGCTGTTTATATGGCATTTCTCCATTCAGCCACCCCGTGAGACGATCGCGGGTATGCCCGTGGCAATCGATTCCGTGGGACCCGCGACCAGACTCACGGGGGTCCCGACTGGCACGCGAGCGCGCCGCCAGCGGCGTGCTTGCGATGGCAGGGCAACATTGAAGATTGGACGTAACTGTACACCAATATGCCTGCCCGTGCCATTCAGCATCATGCCTGAGCTAAGGACAGATGGATTCCAGGAAGTAAATGCTACATGTATCATTTGGTTTTACTTTTTAAGTCCACCAGCGTTCTTAAAGGACCCCAATGATAGCCGGCTGAAAAAAATCTCAAAGGACTGTTCCTCCTGTAATAATTATTCTGCAAGTCCTTTTGTTATTGCTCTTACCTTTGACATTGGTGGCAGTACCTCACAGATACCTCTCAAAAATACCTCTCTCGCCACCACCAGAGCCCGGGAGAGGAGGTGGTGAGAGAGAGGGGGGTGGGACCCACTCCTGCCTCGAAGAGAATCGCTGGCTGAAACGTTTGATGCCGGGATGATGTCTGTAGGTGCAGGAATCATCCTGGTATAACCACTGAAACGGGAGGATGTCCATGTGTGCCCTCCCGTCAGGAAGTGGTTAAGTCCACCAACATTCTTAAAGGGCCCCAATGATAGCCGGCAGAAAAAAATCTCAAAAGCACTGTTCCTTCTGTAATAATTTTTCTGCAAGTCCCCTTTGTTATTGCTCTTACCTTCAACATTGGTGGCAGTACCTCACAGATACCTCTCACAAATACCTCTCTCGCCACCGCTAGAGCCCGGGAGAGGAGGTGGCAAGAGAGAGAGGGGTGGGACCCCCTTCCACCACCCACAGAAGTAAACAAGTAATTAGCCATTCAGATCACTTCTGCCTTGAAGAGAATCGCCGGCTAAAAAGATTGATGCTGGGATGATGCCTGCAGGTGCAGGCATCATCCTGGTATAACCACTGAAACAGGAGGATGTCCATGTGTGCCCTCCCGGCAGGAAGTGGTTAAGTCCACAAACGTTCTTAAATGGCCCCAATGACAGCCAGCAGAAAAAAATCTCAAAAGGACTGTTCCTTCTGTAATAATTATTCTGCAAGTCCCCTTTGTTATTGCGCTTACCTTCGACATTGGTGGCAATACCTCACATGTGTGATACAATTGCTATATACAGTTTTTTTTTTTACATTTATTCTATTTTATATCATAAAATATATTTTATATTTTTTTACATATTTATTACATACATTTTTTTGAGGGGTTTTTTTCACCTAACTTTATTGCTATGACAAAATTCCTGTCAGGGCAGGTGATGAGTCCTCTTTACATCAGGGATCTGGTTATATGAATAATTATAAGATTGAATGAGCTCTCAGTAGTGATGGCCTCCCTTGCACATAATGCCATTGTTGTGACCCGGGGAGACAATGGCCCTCAGACGCTGCGGCTGAGAATGTTCTGCGTCCTCCGTCGCTGTATTCCCCCAACAGAGTAAGTTTTGTTACAACTTGTGTGGAGTGTGCAGCCCACCCGCGGAGCCCGCACGCACCCGCTAAGACCATTCCATATCAGTGGCCATCTGTTACTCTGATCCAGGACAGAAAAGACAAGCTTTTGTTCTGGAGCCATTAAGCGCTTCCTGGTATTATCAGCCCAGCGTCCGGCCAAGTGCACTCCAATTCTAATCCCCTTCCTCCAGCGGGGATGGGGGGGCAAGAATGGGATGTTTTCAAATCTGAGTTCCAGGCTACAAAAGAGATAAACAAGACCAGCTGAACCCCCCCCTGGAACCTCCGCATTGTACAGGGCGCCACCAAAAACAAGCTTGAAGGGGAACTCTGGGAACTAAAACTTTAATTGATAAAAAAATATTCCTCAATAGCCACAGAAGAGGAAAATAATCGACTTTGTGTGCACTAAATGCCTTTGCAAACCCAGATATTACCTTGAGAAGTAGCTGTGACATCATCATTGTGACATCAACACCTGTGCAGAGATCAGAGCTGTGGGAGGGGCTCAGCAGGACCACCCACTACACAAAACTACAGGAGGGGGGCATGGACAAGACCAGCCAGCCTGCACAAGGGGAGAGAAGCTGCAGTGACCGGTCTTTATTACAAGCAATACCAAATATGTGTGGACAATTATCGTTTTCATGAGCAATCCCACCCAACGTGCCAAGTGGGGGACCAAACATTAAAACCTTTTCTTTTGTTTCAAAAAACTTGAATTTTTTTTATGCATTTCTTCAGTTGCTTCCTGGTTTTTGTCCCAGGCCATAATGATGTCATGCATCCCAGGAGTCTTTATGGGAGGAGGAGCGTTCTCAGCTAAGCACACCCTCCTGCCTACCTGAGCTAAGGGCAGATGGATTCCAGGAAGTAAATGCTACATGAATCATTTGCCCTTACACAGCTAAGCACAGCATTCTGCCTGAGCTAAGGGCAGATGGATTCCCAGAAGTAAATGCTACATGAATCATTTGGCCTTACTCAGGTAAGCACGCCCTCCTGCCTGCATGCCTGAGCTAAGGGCAGATGGATTCCAGGAAGAAAATGCTACATGAATCATTTGCTTTTACTCAGCTAAGCACAACCTCCTGCCTGCATGCCTGAGCTAAGGGCAGATGGATTACAGGAAGTAAATGCTACATGAATCATTTGCCCTTACACAGCTAAGCACAGCATCCTGCCTGAGCTAAGAGCAGATGGATTCCAGGAAGTAAATGCTACATGAATCATTTTCCCTTACACAGCTAAGCACAGCATTCTGCCTGAGCTAAGGGCAGATAGATTCCCGCAAGTAAATGCTACATGAATCATTTGGCCTTACTCAGGTAAGCATGCCCTCCTGCCTGCATGCCTGCGCTAAGGGCAGATGGATTCCAGGAAGTAAATGCTACATGAATCATTTGCCCTTACACAGCTAAGCACAGCATCCTGCCTGAGCTAAGAGCAGATGGATTCCACAAAGTAAATGCTACATGAATCATTTGCCCTTACACAGCTAAGCACAGCATTCTGCCTGAGCTAAGGGCAGATGGATTCCAGGAAGTAAATGCTACATAAATCATTTGGACTTACTCAGGTAAGCACGCCCTCCTGCCTGCATGTCTGCGCTAAGGGCAGATGGATTCCAGGAAGAAAATGCTACATGAATCATTTGCTTTTACTCAGCTAAGCACAACCTCCCGCCTGCATGCCTGAGCTAAGGGCGGATGGATTCCAGGAAGTAAATGCTTTGCCCTTACTCAGGTAAGTGCACCCTCCTGCCTGCCTGCATGCCTGAGCTAAGGGCGGATGGATTCTAAGAAGTAAATGCTACATGAATCATTTGGCCTTATTCAGCTAAGCACACCCTCCTGCCTGAGCTAAGGGCAGATGGATGCCAGGAAGTAAATGCTACATGAATCATTTGCTTTTACTCAGCTAAGCACACCCTAGGTTTGCCACCTTTTCTTCAAGCCAAACCCGAACATTTTAGCGGCCTGGGACACCTTTTGGGTGCCCCAAAGACAATTATTACTGCAGTACTCTTAGCTTGCCGCAACGAACAGTGGGTGTGGCCAAATTGCTCTGGCTGACATCATCGCCCTGCCTCCCCCACCCCCCCAAGTGGTGCCAAACCTGCCCCCAGGCAGCTCCCGGGTGGCAACAGATTTGTGTGTGACTATCTCTTGGTTACTTGGGGGAGTCATAGCCCATTCTGAATAATGTGTCCGGGTTTCAGTCCACCTGAAACCCAGACACATGATTCTAAACCTGGACTGTCCGGGTGAATCCTGGACAGGTGGCAGCCCTAGCACACCCTCCTACATGCCTGTGCTAAGGGCAGATGGATTTCAGGAAGTAAATGCTACATGAATTATTTGGCCTTACACAGCTAAGCACAACCTCCTGCCTGCATGCCTGAGCTAAGCGCAGATGGATTCTAGGAAGTAAATGCTACATGAATCATTTGCCCTTACACAGCTAAGCACAGCATCCTGCCTGAGATAAGAGCAGATGGATTCCAGGAAGTAAATGCTACATGAATCATTTGGTCTTACACAGCTAAGCACACCCTCCTGCCTGCATTCCTGAGCTAAGGGCAGATGGATTCCAGGAAGTTAATGCTTTGCCCTTACTCAGGTAAGTGCACCCTCCTGCCTGCCTGCATGCCTGAGCTAAGGTCAGATGGATGCAAGGAAGTAAATGCTACATGAATCATTTGCTTTTACTCAGCTAAGCACACCCTAGGTTTGGCACCTTTTCTTCAAGCCAAACCCAAATATTTTAGCGGCCTGGGACAGCTTTTGGGTGTCCCAAAGACAATTATTACTGCAGTACGCATAGCTTGCAGCAGCGAACAGTGGGTGTGGCCAAATTGCTCTGGCTGACATCATCGCCCTGCCCCCCCCACCCCCCAAGTGGTGCCAAACATGCCCCCAGACAGCTCCCGGGTGGCAACAGATTTGTGTGTGACTATCTCTTGGTTACAGCCCATTCTGAATAATGTCTGCCTGAAACCCAGACACATGATTCTAAACCTGGACTGTCCGGGTGAATCCTGGACAGTTGGCAACCGTAGCACACCCTCCTGCATGTCTGCGCTATGGGCAGATGGATTCCAGGAAGTAAATGCTACATGAATCATTTGGCCTTACTCAGCTAAGCACACCCTCCTGCATTCATGCCTGAGCTAAGGGTAGATGGATTTCAGAAAGTAAATGCTACATGAATCATTTACCTTTAATCAAGATGGCTGCAGCTTGAAATGCTAGGGAGGTGTTTTTCAAAATGATTTCTCAACAAATTAAATTTAAATAAAAAAATAAAGAAAATTTAATGTTTTTCTCTTTTTTCTTTATCACTTTAAAGAGGAACTTCAGCCTTTTTAAAAAAATAAAATAAATAAAATAAAATAAAAATTAGCAACTCCAAATACTGTAGGTGTGAACTTTTAAAAATCAATTACTTTATCAATCCCTGGAATCCAGTGTTGTCTTCCTCCCACCGCTGGGTGAATACATATTGGTCTAAATTTATGAATAAATTTGATTTTTTTACATTTTTTTTATTATATATGTTTTACTTTCAGCTATAAAACATATCCATTTTTTTTTTTCCAAAATCGTCTTCTGTGGTTAATAATATACATGTGCAATTTGTTTTGTTCCAAATTGTTTTTGTTTTTTTTAACGAATTTCAACAAATTTGTTAATTCGGAAATATCAGAACCCGTTAAGTGAATTTTTCCTGTAGATTCGGAAATTCGAAAATCCGAAATAGTAATAGTTAAGTTATTATTAGTTTTTACTAAGTATTAAATTAAAGGTATTGGAATTTCCTTTCAAATTTGGCTGTTAGTGAACGTAATGAAATACGAATTTATCAAAAGTGACGAATTATCCAAAATAACGAATGTCGCATCTAAACAAATGGAACAGAGCGAATTAATAATAAATAATAATAATAATAATAATACATTTTTATTATTGTTATTTATTATTATATATTTTTTTAATTGTTATTAGTTTAGATGCGGCAAATTTTATTTTGGATAATTCATCACTTTGGATAAATTTGTATTTCGTTACGTTCAATAACGCCGCATCTAAATGAATAAAATATACAAAAATGTATAATCATAAATAACAATAATAATAATAACTTATTATTATTTTTTATTATTAATTCATTCCGTTCCATTTAATTTGTTTAGATGCGGCATAATTCGGATAATTCATAATTTTGGATAAATTTGTATTTGCTACGTTCACTAACAGCCAAATTTGAAAGGAAATACCAATACTTATAATTTAATAGTTCGTTATTATTAGTTAGATATCATTTAGAATGTTTGGATTTTCTTTCTTTCGAATTTTTGGATTTTCTGTCTTATTTTTGAATTTTTGAATTTACAAATTTATGAATTGCGATCATAAAGAATGACCCGGAAAAGAAAAAAAAAAAAAGAAAAAAGAAAGAAACGAAAACGTACACATTTTTTGGCAGTGCACATAAATACATTTATTTAATAAATTTATTTAATAAATAAAATAAATAAAAACTGCAAATTTAAGACTATAAAGCATTTTTTTTTTTTTACACAGTAAAAGGTAAGATTTTGATGACTGGGTTACATCTGCTTTAAATGGGACATTCAGGTTAACATACATGTACGGAAACCAAAAAGAATAAAACATGCGCGCCCACAAAACGCAAAAAAGAACACCAAAGGCGCTCTGAAATCTACTCATTCCTTGAAAAACATTACTTTTTATTTTTTTATTTTTTATTTTTACAAAATAAGTGTTGCATTTATTGTTCCCCATCATATATTGTTCTATATTTTATACCAGGCACCAAGGAAGGCGATAAAGAAAAGGCAGTAATGTTCCTGAGCCCACCAGGTAATGAAGCAACAATAGACGTCCACAGCATGCCAATAATGAATGAATTGGCGTACATCAAATCATCTGATATAATAAAAGAACCTCTAAAAAACAAAAAACAAAAAAAACTAAAATAAAAAAACAACGCCAAAGCCAAAAAACAAACAAATGAAAAATCTAGCAAATATCAATAGCAAAACAAACAAAAAGAATGAAAGAGAAACCAACAAAGGAATAAGGCATAGCTCAAACAAAAATATAATATAATAAAAAAACAAAGAAAAAAACACCTTATTAAAACACAATACACACAGGACCCCAGGAGGACCGTCTGTAATGTGTCTATCCGGCCGCAACACTATTACCTTTTAAAGGCTCATTGTCTTCAAGGTGACATTTTTATTGTATCAATCTAATGCAGTGGTCTCCAAACTGTGGCCCTTTGTTTGCTTTTATCAGGCCCTTGAGGCACACTAACAATGGGGCACAATTCCTCCCAATGACACCAACAATTGGGCCCAATGACACCAACGGTGAGGTCCATTTTCTAGCAATGACACCAACAATTGGGCCCAGTGACACCAATAATGGGGCACCATTCCTCTCAATTACACCAACAATTGGGCCCAGTGACACCAACAATGGGGCACAATTCCTCCTAATGACACCAACAATTGGGCCCAATGACACCAACGGTGAGGCACATTTTCTCCCAATGACACCAACAATTGAGCCCAATAACGCCAATGGTGGGGCACAATTTCTTCCAATTACACCAACAATTGGACCCAGTGACACCAACAATGAGGCACAATTCTTCCCAGTGGCACCAACAATTGGGCCCAATGATACCAACAATTGGGCCCAATGACGCCAATGGTGGGGCACAATTCCTCCCAATGATACCAACAATTGAGCCCAATGATGCCAATGGTGGGGCACAATTCCTCCCAATGATACCAACAATTGGGCCCAATGACGCCAACGGTGGGGCACAATTCCTCCCACTGACAGTAAAGATGGGGCATTGTTTATTCGCTCTGATGTCAGGACCTTTTCTACATCCAACGGCCACAGTCCGGCCCCCCTAAAGTCCAAGGGACAGCAAACTTTCAAAACAGGGGGCTGGTTTAGAGACCCCCGATCTAATGGATGAGGCTGGGTTCAGATATGGGCATGCCGCGGCTCACAGCAGGATTCCGGTGCGGCTCTGTTCACCGTTTCAGGTCCGATTTCAACCTGAATTTTTAGCTGAAACGGACCAAAAGACGCACGGGGCTCCTGTGCAAATCGCACTGGAGCCGCTGCGGACATATGGGAACCTGCAAGATAAAGGCATAATGAGCTAGTATGTATCGCATACTAGCTCATTATATAATACTCACCTGAGATCGAAGCCCCCGCAGCGGTCCCAGTACACATCTCCGGCCGGCGACATCGCTCCCGGAGTTACTTACGGTTGGGCTTGTTTCAGTAACGGGAACTCTTAAGGCGTCAGCATACCAAGACATTTTGGCCAATTTTGCTCCCAACTTTGTGGGAAGATGGCCCCATTTGTTTGGGGATGGCTCCTTTTTGTTCCAACATAACTGCACACCAGTGCACAAAGCAAGGCACGTAAAGACATGGATGAGCGAGTTTGGGGTGGAGGAACTTGACTGGCCTGCACAGAGTCCTAACCTCAACCTGATGGAACAACTTTGGGATGCACAAAGCAAGGTCCATAAAGACATGGACTTACTGTAGCTAAGGTTGTGGAAAATTTACTTAAAGTACAAAAATTCACATTATAATAGTAACTAAAACATATAAAATGTTTAACACATGCACTATGTTACCAAAAGTATTGGGACACCTGCCTTTACACACATATGAATTTTACTGGCCTTATTATAGGCTTACCTGTAATAAAAAAAAGTGGTCTGTAAGGGTTTACAAGCACTTTAATGGCATCCCAGTCTTAGTCCATAGGGATCTATATTGAGTTGGCCCACCCTTTGCAGCCACAACAGCTTCAACTCAAGGTTCTCCACAAGGTTTAGGAGTTTGACTCGAACATGGGCTGTTCGCCCGTTCGGCGAATTCCAAACGTTATGGGCCGTTTGCGCCAAATTCGTGTGGCGCTCACGGCCCACAATGCACTGCGATGGCGCAGTGCATTGCTGGCTCATGATTGGCCAAGCATGCACTGTGACCCCGCATGCTTGGCCAATCACAGCGCCGGCAGCGAGGAGAGCCATGATTGGCCATAGGCAGGATGCCTGTGGCCAATCATAGCTCAGGCTGTGTAGTACACACCCCACACTATATAAGGCCGCCAGTGTGGCGGCCTTGTGTAGTGTGTTGGCGTCTGTAGTAGTTAGTGGGTGTTCTGTGTACCTTCAACACAGTATACACCGATCGTTATCGGCCGATTTTTCGATCTTGCTCTTCTGTAGTGGTTGTTGTCTGCGTGCCCTGACCGCAGTATACACCGCTATATTCACCTATATAGCTAGCTATATATCTATCTTTTATAATAGAGCTTGCAGTCAGTGTTAGGAGATTGTGCGTGCTGTCTGCGTGCTCTGAACCCAGTATACACCGCTATATCCACCTATATAGCAAACTATCTTGCTCGTTTTAAATAGAGCTTGCAGTCAGCGGTAGGAGCTTGTGCGTGCTGTCTGCGTGCTCTGAACCCAGTATACACCGCTATATCCACCTATATAGCAAACTATCTTGCCCGTTTTAAATAGAGCTTGCAGTCAGCGGTAGGAGCTTGTGCGTGCTGTCTGCGTGCTCTGAACCCAGTATACACCGCTATATCCACCTATATAGCAAACTATCTTGCCCGTTTTAAATAGAGCTTGCAGTCAGCGGTAGGAGCTTGTGCGTGCTGTCTGCGTGCTCTGAACCCAGTATACACCGCTATATCCACCTATATAGCAAACTATCTTGCTCGTTTTAAATAGAGCTTTCAGTCAGTGTTAGGAGATTGTACGTGCTGTCTGCGTGCTCTGAACGCAGTATACACCGCTATATCCACCTATATAGCAAATTATCTTGCCCGTTTTAAATAGAGCTTGCAGTCAGCGGCAGGAGATTGTGCGTGCTGTCTGCGTGCTCTGAAAAAGACGGACGGCAAAACAAATTATACAGGGGTGATAACCCATCCCTATGTTTTCCAAAAAGCTTAAAAATATTTTTTTTTGACTGGAGCTACACTTTAAAAATGTACCAGTTGAAAATTACAAACAGATTCAACTTAACACAACAAACCTACACAGTCCCTGTCTTGTTTGCACCGCCTGTATACTGCTGTTCTGAGTATATAGGGCCTGGGGGCCACACGTATTTCCTTTTTTTAATATGGGTACGGGGTTCCCCTTAATATGCGTACAAGACCCAAAGGGGCTGGTAATGGGCAGGGGGGCTACCCATGCCATTTTTCTCAATGATTTTCAACCATATTGCAGGAACCAGATATAACATTAAAACCGCAAGCAGTTTTAAATGACGTTATTTCCGTTAAATGTCATTTTGTGCAGGGACTGTTCTAAACACGGGAAACACGTGGCACTTCACAGGCATACTACAGACACCCCCCAGGCACCATATTTAAAGGAATAGTTCACTTTTTTTTTCACTTTAATCGTCATTAAAATCGTCATTAAAATCTTTTTTTTGCATTGACCCATGTCCCCTGGGGCAGGAGCCAGGTCTCCAAACCATTTTTAGGACAGTATCTTGCATATTAGCCGTTAAAGTTAGCACTTTTAATTTCGAACGTTCGAGTCCCATAGACTTCAATGGGGTTCTAACGTTCGTACAAATTTGGGGTCCGTTCGAAAGTTCTGGTGCGAACCGAACCGGGGGGTGTTCGGCTCATCCCTAGTCAGGACTCAGTATACACACAATATACACACCTCCCAATTTTTGGAGATGAGAATGAGGGACACCTATCAGCAAAAGCATGCAGGCATAGGACACACCCCTTGCCACACACCCTTAAAGGAGAATTGTAAAAAAAAAAAAACAAGATTGGTTAAACCCACAAGTGCTTTTTTGCCACTGCTATTCCTTTCACATTGGCTTTTGGAATTTACAAATGCAGCAATTTAGAAATCAGATGAAAGGTTTAGCACTGGAAAACACTTTTTTTTTTTGATAGATAAAAAGTGCATTTTATATACAACTATATAGATCAGACCAAAATGAGGGACAAATGAGGAGGAAAGAGGGACAGAGGGACATTGCTCCAAATCAGGGAGAGTCCCTCCAAATCAGGGACAGTCCCTCCAAATCCAGGACAGCCCCTCTAAATCCGGGACGGTCCCTCCAAATCTGGGAGAGTCCCTCTAAATCCAGGACAGTCCCCCTAAATCCGGGACGGTCCCTCCAAATCCGGGAAAGTCCCTCCAAATCCGGGAGAGTCCCTCCAAGTCCGGGAGAGTCCCTCCAAATCCGGGACAATTGGCAGCTATGGGAATATGGAATGTTGGGGTAACAAACAATTTAAGTAATTTGCAGCAACTTCTTGTTGCCATAATATATAAAAGAGGAACTATGATTGGCTACTATAAATAACAGCACTTAGCCACCATGACTGAGCCGTATGTGTGAAATGTTCTCTCCGGCAGTGGATTGCTCATAAAACAGCTTTCAAGAAGTTAGTCATAAAAAGCAAAAGGACATATGTTTGCTTTATCAGAGAAACAAATCATATGGCAACTTCAAACCCATTTTATGACAACCAACGATTTACGATTTATTAACCACTTGCTTACTGGGCACTTAAACCCCCCTCCTGCCCAGACCAATTTTCAGCTTTCAGTGCTGATGCACTTTGAATGACAATTGCGCGGCCATACAACACTGTACCCAAATGAAATTTTTATCATTTTTTTCCCACAAATAGAGCTTTCTTTTGGTGGTATTTAATTACAGCTGGGAGTTTTATTTTTTGCTAAACAAACATAAAAGATGCAAAAAAAAATAAAATAATGTTTAATAGTTTGTTATAAAATTTTGCAAACAGGTCATTTTTCTCCTTCATTGAAGTGCGCTGATGAGGCGGCACTGATAGGCTGCACTGGTGGGCACTGATAGGCTGCATTGGTGGGCACTGATAGGCTGCACTGGTGGGCACTGATAGGCATAGTTAAGGCGGCACTAATAGGCACAGATAAGGCGGCACTGATGGGCACAGATAAGGCGGCACTGATGGGCAAAGATGGGCACAGATAAGATGGCACGGATGGGTGGCACGGATGGGTGGCACTAAGGGGCACTGATAGGTACCACTGATAGATGGGACTGATGGGCACTGATAGGTGGCACTGATAGGTGGCTCTGATAGGTGGCACTGCTGGGCACTGATGGGCGGCACTGATGGGCACTGGTAGATGACACTGATGGGCACGGATATGTGGCACTGGGGTGCAGCACCTTTGTTGAGGCAGATTGTGGGCACTGCTGGGTGGCACTGTGGGCACTGCTGGGTGGCACTGCTGGGTGGCACTGTGGGCACTGCTGGGTGGCACTATGGGCACTGCTGGGTGGCACTGACGGGGGGCACTTATTTTTTATTGAGGTGGCACTGGTAGGGGGCAGGTGGGCACTGGCAGGGCTGGCCGTGATCGGGACTGATGTCCCGATCACGGCCGCCGGTGATCGGCTCTTTTTTTCTCTCCTCGCGCTGAATAATAGCCGATTACCGGCTCCGTTGTATCACATGATCAGCTGTCATTGGCTGACAGCTGATCACGTGATAAGGGGTTGGGATCGACCCCTTGCTCGGATCGGTGATCAGGTGGGTCTCATAGACTCACCGATCACAGAGCGCGCCGCGCGCGCCCCTCAGGGGGCGCGCAGGCCGCTCGTGCACGGGACGACGTCAATAGACGTAGTCCCGGCAAAGGAGGTCCGCGCAAATTAATCGTCAATGACCTGACTGTTATGTATCACTTTGTTGTCTTTAATTGTGACCATTATTACTTCCTGCTCTGTATCTACAATGGGTATAGAAAATAATCACAATAAACTATTTTAAACCTTGTGTGTTGTGTTATTTTTTACATTTTTTTCACAGGTGAATGGGTAGGGGTACATTGTATCCCATACTCATTCACATAGGGTGGGGGGCCGGGATCCGGAGGCCCTCTTATTAAAGGGGGCTCGCAGATTCCGATAAGCCCCCCGCCCGCAGACCCCGACAACCAAGGCCAGGGTTGTCGGGAAGAGGCCCTTGTCCTCATCAACATGGCACTTGGGCATTATGGTATTCATGGTTGGGCTGCTATATTTTTTCACATATATATATATATATTTTTTTTTTTTTTTTTTTCTTTTTACTGTGTAAGCCTTTTGGCTTAGTCACTTTTTCACACTCCTAGGATGATATGTAGTCACTTGGACCATATTTTAATTTGGCTCTCGTGATTCATCGTCTTAGGTCTTAAGACAATCCTACTTTTTCCCTCACTTCACTGGTTTACCACCACGAGGCTTCTCTTTTCCCCCCTTCCTTTTTTTCTTTATATAAAGGAAAACCCTTTATTTATTTTGGTCATTTATTATAACCTTATCTACCCAGAGCCGGCTTTTACCAATCCCCCATGTTCACCGTGGGAGGACTTTATGGATCTCTCTGCCTGCAGCCTGATCCTTGAAGTGGGGTGAGCTGATCTCCTTTCTAAATACATAAGGAATTTATTTATGTGAAATGAATAATTTTATGACAACTAATTTGCTCATGTGTCCCTTTATGTATGTATTATCTAATGTTTACGATATTTTTATATACAGTGACTACAAGTAGTATTCAACCCCCTGCAGATTTAGCAGGTTTGATAAGATGCAAATAAGTTAGAGCCTTCAAACTTTAAACAAGAGCAGGATTTATTAACAGATGCATAAATCTTACAAACCAAAAAGTTATGTTGCTCAGTTAAATTTTAATAAATTTTAAACATAAAAGTGTTTGTCAATTATTATTCAACCCCTAGGTTTAATATTTTGTGGAATAACCCTTGTTTGCAATTACAGCTAATAATCGTCTTTTATAAGACCTGATCAGGCCGGCACAGGTCTCTGGAGTTATCTTGGCCCACTCCTCCATGCAGATCTTCTCCAAGTTATCTAGGTTCTTTGGGTGTCTCATGTGGACTTTAATCTTGAGCTCCTTCCACAAGTTTTCAATTGGGTTAAGGTCAGGAGACTGACTAGGCCACTGCAACATGTTAATTTTTTCCCTCTTGAACCAGGCCTTGGTTTTCTTGGCTGTGTGCTTTGGGTCGTTGTCTTGTTGGAAGATGAAATGACGACCCATCTTAAAGGTCCTTGATGGAGGAGCCGAGGTTCTTGGCCAAAATCTCCAGGTAGGCCGTGCTATCCATCTTCCCATGGATGCGGACCAGATGGCCAGGCCCCTTGGCTGAGAAGCAGCCCCACAGCATGATGCTGCCACCACCATGCTTGACTGTAGGGATGGTATTCTTTGGGTCGTATGCAGTGCCATCCAGTCTCCAAACGTCACGTGTGTGGTTGGCACCAAAGATCTCGATCTTGGTCTCATCAGACAAGAGAACCTTGAACCAGTCTGTCTCAGAGTCCTTCAAGTGATCATGAGCAAACTGTAGACGAGCCTTGACATGACGCTTTGAAAGTAAAGGTACCTTACGGGCTCGTCTGGAACGGAGACCATTGCGGTGGAGTACTTTACTTATGGTATTGACTGAAACCAATGTCCCCACTGCCATGAGATCTTCCCGGAGCTCCTTCCTTGTTGTCCTTGGGTTAGCCTTGACTCTTCAGACAAGCCTGGCCTCGGCACGGGAGGAAACTTTCAAAGGCTGTCCAGCCCGTGGAAGGCTAACAGTAGTTCCATAAGCCTTCCACTTCCGGATGATGCTCCCAACAGTGGAGACAGGTAGGCCCAACTCCTTGGAAAGGGTTTTGTACCCCTTACCAGCCTTGTGACCCTCCACGATCTTGTCTCTGATGGCCTTGGAATGCTCCTTTGTCTTTCCCATGTTGACCATGTATGAGTGCTGTTCACAAGTTTGGGGAGGGTCTTAAATAGTCAGAAAAGGCTGGAAAAACAGATAATTAATCCAAACATATGAAGCTCATTGTTCTTTGTGCCTGAACTACTTCTTAATACTTTAGGGGAACCAAACAGAATTCTGTTGAATTGAGGGGTTGAATAATAATTGACCCTCTGAATAAACTTTTCACTATTTAAAAAAAAATTAAACAAAGAAATAACATTCTTTTTTGCTGCAGTGCATTTCACACTTCCAGGCTGATCTACAGTCCAAATGTCACAATGCCAAGTTAATTCCGAATGTGTAAACCTGCTAAATCTGCAGGGGGTTGAATACTACTTGTAGGCACTGTAGATATCCTCCTGAAGAAGCGGGCCTTTTCCCGCGAAACTAGTCGAGGAAATTTTATGGTTGAATGCTTCCTGTGGAGAATCCGTCAGGAATACTCTAACTGTGATGTGCATATTATTGTACTTCTTAAGTGATATTCTATTATTGTTTTGTTTTATACCTTTATTAAAATTATATTGATTTTAAATTTCATTTGTGTTTGTCCATTACCAAGTACCGTTATAGTCCAATTTATTATATGGCTGAATGGAACCACGTATGGGGTTGGTGTGAGCGACTACCCGGTATTTCCATTTAAGCTTCCTCCTTTAAAATTACAACTTCTGGATGATGGTACTTTATATGGTATTATAACGATATAGATCAGAGGCGATACTCATAGTATGCAACATGGGGACAAGGTGCTTTGGGGTGGGGGGGCCGCGCGACCCCCCTTCCCCAAGGCACCCACCATGTTGAGGACACGCGGCCTGGTACGGCTCAGGAGGGGGGGCGCTTGTCCCCACCCCCTTTCCTGGCTGGCCAGGTAGCGCGCTCGGATAAGGGTCTGGTATGGATCTGGGGGGGACCCCCACACTGTTTTTTCGGCATAGGGGGTTCCCCTTAGAATCCATACCAGACCTAAGGGCCTGGTATGCTCTCGGAGTGGGAACCCATGTCGTTTTTTTTTTTTATTATTTGGCGTGGAGTTCCCCCTTGAGAGCTCATTCTCTGATTGGCCAAGGCAAAAGTCGCCTGGCCTGGGGCGACTTAAAGTCGTATTGTAAGTCGCCCCAAGTCGTGTTGAAGTCGTGTCCAAGTTGCCTCCAAAAGACGTGTTGAAAGTCGTGTTGCCCCTGTGTGAACCGACCCTTAGAGTTCCCTTCACTGGAACTAAGGGGCCAAACCCAACCCCTAAAAAGCGACCCCACACCATAATCCCCCCTCCACCAAATGACCAGTGCACAAAGCAAGGTCCATAAAGACATGGGTGAGCCAGTTTGGGGTGGAGGAACTAAGACTGATCTGCACAGAGCCCTTACCTCAACCCAATAGAACACCGTTGCTATGAATTAGAGTGGAGACTGCGAGCCAGGTAGTCTTGTCCAACATCAATGCCTGACCTCACAAATGCGCTTCTGGAAGAATGGTCAAGCATTCCCATAGACACACTCCTAAACCTTGTGGACGGCCTTCCCAGAAGAGCTGAAGCTGTTATAGCTGCAAAGGATGGGCCAACTCAATATTAAACCCTACGGACGAAGACTGGGATGACATTAAAGTTCATGTGCGTGTAAAGGCAGGTGTCCCAATACTTTTGGTAATATAGTGTATTTTATGTTAAGATCAACAACAGTAGGGAAGGCCCTTAAACTGCTTGGTGGAAAATTTAAAAACAGCAGTTGGATTGTATATGCTGAAAAGGGATATGGCAAAAAGTATACCGCCTAGATAAGATTATGAACTATTGTGTCATCCAGAAGGACAATAAACACGTATTTCTGTAATGTCTGTCAAGCAAGTCCAGCATGTCTGGTATGCATATGGGTTCAGAAAAAAAAAATGGCACTTCCTTTCAGAATAAAATAGAAGCATGGAAGCAATTTCCTAGCTGATGAGACTTTCCATAAATCACGAGAATGATGTGCAATTGTTCAGACAATGGTACGCTGCACAATAGTTTTAAGTGTAACCTTAGGTTAATTGCTGCCATGGCCACATTTTTGTTTAACGCATGTCTTAACCTAACTAGCAAAAAAGATCTTACCTTTCCCTTTGTTTCCCACCTTCCCACTGTTGGCATGTATAGGCTTGCATGCTATAGAAAAAGTAATTGAAAATGTAACCTCAGGCGCCTCAGGTAATAGAGTGTGTCACGGGCCAAGGGTCATGCTTCAAGACCAGTAGTTATAGCAGCAGCGAGGCTCCCACTGACCAGCTGGATAAGTACAGAAGTAGGTCACCCTGGTGGTTTACACAAGCTATTGTGAGGTGCGGAGTATAAATACTAACCGGTGTTCACCAGAGCTCCCGACAGTGAAGATGGATTTTGCTGCATGTTAGTACCAGATCATAGTCCTCGGGATCACCCCACCAGGAGATGAGTAGGCCAGGGTACAGTAGCAGATATTAGGGATTAAGCAGAAGCATAGTCAGTAAACAAGTCAAAGGTCAGTAACAAGTTGTTGCAGATTGGGTCCAAGCAGAAGCATAGTCAAGGAACAAGCCAAAGGTCGGTAACAAGTGTTTGCAGGCTGGACTCAAGCAGAAACGTAGTCAGTAGACAAGCCAAAGGTCGGTAACAAGTGGTTGCAGTTAAGGATCAAGCAGAACCGTAGTCAAGTAACAAGCTAAAGGTCAATAACAAATGGTTTCAGGTAGGGATCAAGCAGAAGCATAGTCAGTAAACAAGCCAAAGGTCGGTAACAAGTGGTTGCAGGTAGGGATCAAGCAGATGCATAGTAAAGGAACTTGACAAAGGTTGATAACAAATGGATGCAGATAGGTATCATGCAGAAGTGTAGTCAGTAAACAAGCCAAAGGTCAGCAACAAGTGGTTGCAGGTTGGACTCAAGCAAAAGCGTAGCCGAGGAACAAGCCAAAGGTCGGTAACAAGTGGTCGCAGGTTGGAATCAAGCAGAAGCATAGTCAGGGGGCTTGCCAAAGGTCGATAATAAATGGTTGCAGGTAGGGATCATGCAGAAGTGTAATAAATAAAAAGCAGTGCAGCGCAAAACAATTAAACACAAAAAGACATAATGTATAGTGATTGCAAGAAAAGAGAGTCCATAGAAGCACCAATAAGTGTCCATACAGGGTGATCCTATGGTGATCCTATTAATGAACAAGCACTGTGTAAGACATTCTCTTCAACCAAGTGATCTCCTCCACCAATTGAGAGTGCTAGCAGCTCACCTCATCTGATGGACCCTTCAGCATGGATAGGGTCAAACAAGCAGTCCCTTAATACAGGGTAAATATGGTATTCCACTTTCACCTCTATAGCACTAGGGATATATTACTAGGCAGTGTAGATCAGGTGTATCCAAAAGTAGGCTCCACCGGTTTCCAAACAAGCGGATATGCAATGGCAATAAAGGTACACAATAGTGCTCTCCGTATAGTAAAATGAATACGAATTTATTAAACGACTATTGCACTTACATGTTATTGCACTGTTCCCCAGTGCAAAGGATAAATAGTAAAAAGCGATCGTAATAGCCACGAGTATGAACGGAAGACGCGGGTGAGGTCACGTGGTCGGGTAATTCCGTACGTGTTACGTCCCAGGGGGCGGGACTTCCTCAGCGGTGACGGCGTGACGTAAAACACCCGCTATATATACACTGCTATGACGCCGTAAATCAAGGGCGTCCAAAGCCATAGCAACCTAGTAAACAAAACAACCGGAACTTCCGGCTTGTCACAGGCAACCTACTAAACAAAACTACTGGAACTTCGGGCTTACCACTAAACTATTCGGAACCCGGAAGGACTGGCACTCTGCGTGACAACATACCCATGATATGCAAACAGTGACATTTCCGCAACACCAGACAGCAACATCACCGCCTACAATATCAACACTGATGTCCACATAGATATTACTTTTTCTAACTCATTGGCCAGCAAACTTACCAGCATATATAAGTGGCCATTACAATATGGCTCTGTGTTAGAAAAATACTTGTAAAATTCATTATAAAAAAGGCAACATGCCTAATTACTACAAAATCCTAAAATATAAGAAGGATCATAAGAAAAAGGTTATATGTGGCCATCCACGTCTCCGTTCATCCTCAAGTACATATTAATTTAATATATACAGGAAAAATTATATATCAAAAAATATATATAAATAAACATACAAAGAAATTTAATCAAAAAACTATTTTAATGATCTGAAATAAAACAATTAACATCAAACTCAACATTCAAGCCTGTTGGTACAAGAACTTTTGTTTCATGTATCCAATGAGACTCTCTCCGACTAAGCTGGCGTATGAAATTGCCTCCTCTCCAATGTTTTACAACTTTCTCAATTCCCCAGAACTTCAAACCCCTAGGCAGGGCTGGACTGGGACAAAAATTTGGCCCTGGACTTCATGCAGACCGGCCCATTTTAATTTTGCAAACACGCAAAAAACGGTATATAAACTGTACACAATTGTGCAAAAAAGCCCCTAGAGAGCCCCCCTTACATCAGAGTCCCCAGAGATCATCTGCCGTACATAAGGGTCCCTAGAGAGCCAACCTCTTACATCCGAGTCCCCACAGAGCCCCCCCTTACATCAGGGTCCCAAGAGAGCCTCCCCTTACATCAGAGTCCCCAGAGATCATCTGCTTTACATCAGGGTCCCAAGAGAGCCTCACCTTGCATCAGGGTCACCAGAGAGCCCCTCTTACATCAGAGTCCCCAGAGAGCCTCCCCTTACATCAGGGTCCCCAGAGAGCCTCCCCTTACATCAGGGTCCCCACAGAGCCTCCCCTTACATCAGGGTCCCCACAGAGCCCCTCTTACATCAGAGTCCCCAGAGATCATCTGCCTTACATCAGGGTCCCTAGAGAGCCAACCTCTTACATCCGGGTCCCCACAGAGCCCCCCCTTACATCAGGGTCCCCAGAGAGCCTCCCCTTACATCAGGGTCCCCACAGAGCCCCCCCTTACATCAGGGTCCCCAGAGAGCCTCCCCTTACATCAGGGTCCCCAGAGAGCCTCCCCTTACATCAGGGTCCCCAGAGAGCCTCCCCTTACATCAGGGTCCCCAGAGAGCCCCTCTTACATCAGAGTCCCCAGAGATCATCCGCCTTATATCAGGGTCCCCACAGAGCCCCCCCCTTACATCCGGGTCCACAGAGAGTCTCTTTCTTACATCAGGTTCCCCAGAGAGCCTCCGGCTTACATCAGGGTCCCCAGAGAGCCCCTCCTTACATCAGGATCACCAGAAAGAGGACAGGTAGTGGGCCAGGACCCTGTGGTTGGGGACTCCTGGACTGACTCAGGGCTATGGGCCCCAGATTCGGGGGGCTATAGCCCCAAAAGTCCCCCCCCAGCGATGCCACTGGCTGTCACTGAAACCGGCCCACTGAGCCATCGGCCCACCAGGAAACTCCCTATAGTCCCTATGTCCAGTACATGCCTGCCCCTAGGGTTTTGGTTATGGACAAGTTTGAAATGTCTGGAGACATTGTGAGTTTTGAGTCCCTTCTTGATGTTGTTTACATGACGTCCAGACGAAGCTACGCATTGGTGATTCCGAAAAGCGTTGACGTCACTTCCGCCCGGACGTCACACTGCGGAAGCAGTGAGAGGGATCTTCCATGAAGCGGTGAGCCGACTGCAATACATATGACCAAAAATGGACGGACCAGGAACCGATGAATGTCGCTACTGGCTAAGCGATAGCGTGGTTTGACGCACTGAATAGGATACTTCAGTGAGATGATCGGCGATCAGAGTATTTCATTTGAAATGAAGCAGAACCATGGATACACGCAAGTAGCCACATTTGAAACTTTTTTGCGATATCTTTAATATATGATGGATACTGTGGATGAGCCCGCATCTATAGTTTAAAGAAACAGCTATATAAGTGCACACTAAAGTTACCAGTAAGCAACACCATTGAATGTTGGATATTTAAAGGGACACCACAGCGATATATGTTGCGACATTCATCTTCAATACCTCAGCATGTTGTGAAAAAAAAGTTGTGAAACATTGGAGAGGAGGCAATTCCATAAGCCAGCTTAGTCGGAGTCTCATTGGATACATAAAACAAAAGTTCTTGTACCAACAGGCTTGAATGTTAATTGTTTTATTTCAGATCGTTAAAATTGTTTTTGATTATATTGCTTTGTATGTTTATATATATTTTTTGCTTTTTATTTATTTCTCTGTAAGGCTGGATTCACACCTATGTATTTTTAGAGCTTTTTGAATTTTGAAGATCTGCTCTACAGAACGTGTTCCATAGGAAACCATGTTAAATGGGCTGTAGTGCAACTGCAAAATGCATAGGTGTGAATCAAGCCTAAGGATTTGATAAGTTGGTCCTCAGTGTTCAGCTGCTGTCTTTGTGATATATCTATTGCGCTGATTGATTTCCTTGCTTTTATGCAGAAGTGTAGTCAGTAACAGGTGGTTGCAGGTTGGACTCAAGAAGAAGCGTAGTCAAGGAACAACCCAAGGGTCGGTAACAATTGATTGCAGGTTGGAATCAAGCAGAAACATAGTAAACAAGACAAAGATTGGTAACAAATGGTTTCAGGTAGGGATCAAGCAGAAGCATAGTCAGTAAACAAGCCAAAGTTTGGTAACAAGTGGTTGCAGGTTGGACTCTGGAAAGATCCTTGACTTCACTTCTGCTGGAGTCCAACCTGCAACCACTTGTTACCGACCTTTGGCAAGTTCCTGGACTTCACTTCTGCCTAAGGTCGATAACAAATGGATGCAGGTAGGAATCAAGCAGAAATGTAGTCAGTAAACAAGCCAAAGGTCAGTAACAAGTGGTTGCAGGTTGGACTCAAGCAGAAGCGTGTCCAAATTTCCCACTTCTTAAAGTGGGGTACCCCCTAAAAAAAAAAATTTTAAAGTCAGCAGCTACAAATACTGCAGCTGCTGGCTTTTAATAATCGGACACTTACCTGCCCCAGGGTCCAGCGATGCGGGGGAACGAAGCCCCCCCCTCGCTCCCCGCTCCGCTCGTGGCGCCATCATGCATACTGTGGGCACCCGGCTGTGGCTTCGCAGCCGGGCACCCACTGCGCATGCGCGAGCGGCGCAGGGCGCCGTGATACGCCGTACAGTCACCTGGGACACATGACAGGTCCCAGGTGAATGTGCGGCGCGAGGGGAAGTGATGTCACCGGGCAATGAAGAAGGCAGACTACGAGGGACCCCCTAGCAACCGGTATTTAGAGGTGAGTAAAAATTATTTTTTTTGCCAATTATTTTTTTTTGTTTTTTTTAAAGAATTTTAAGTAGTTTTATTTTTTTGGTGGCAACACCACTTTAAGTGATTAAACAGTACTGACTGGCATATTCAAGGCTTTGGATATCGTTTGTATATCCTTTCCCATCTTTGTAAAGTTTCATTACCTTGTTACGCAGGCCTTTTGACTGTTCTTTTCTGCTCCCCATGGCTCAGTGTCTAGCCTGCTTAGTGCATCTATGTGAGAGCTAACAAACTCATGGACTATTTATACACTGACACTAATTGTGATTTAAAAAGCCACAAATGTGGGGAATTAACCTTTTAATTGCCATTTTAACCTGTGTGTGCCACCTTCTCTGTACCAAGGCCAAACCTTCTAGGGTATGTAAACTTTTCATCAGGGTCATTTGGGTGATTTCTGTTATCATTAGACATTGGCGGCATCATAAAAATTTGTTTAGTTACGTTTCGTACGAAAAGAAAATCGTATTTCGTAATTCATGTAATTCAATTCGGATTCGTACGAAATATGAATTTTCGTTAGGTTCGTAAACTTTTTGTTAAAATAACGAAAGTTCGTTATGATAAATTTATCATTATGAGGGGCTCCCACCATCCCTGTGCTGTGCTGACTTCCTGGGTGTTTAACCTTTAGGTTTGTTAACTTTTCGTAACAATTACAAATGTTCGTTATGATGAATTTATCATTACGAGGGGTTCCCACCATCCCTGTGCTGAGTTCCCGGGTCTTTACACCTGCTGTGTTAATTACGAGGGGTTCCCACCATACCTGTGCTGAGTTCCCAGGTCTGTACACCAGCTGTGTCCATTATGAGAGGTTCCCACCATCCCTGTGCTGAGTTACCAGGTCTGTACACCTGCTGTGTCCATTATGAGGGGTTCCCACCATCCCTGTGCTGAGTTCCCGGGTTTGTACACCTGCTGTGTCCATTATGAGGGGTTCCCACCATCCCTGTGCTGAGTTCCCGGGTCTGTACCCCTGCTGTGCCCATTATGAGGGGTTCCCACCATCCCTGTGCTGAGTTCCTGGGTCTGTACCCCTGCTGTGCCCATTATGCGGGGTTCCCACCATCCCTGTGCTGAGTTCCCAGCCCACTGTGCCCATTATGAGGGGTTTCCACCATCACTGTGCTGAGTTCCCAAGTCTGCACACCTGCTGTGCCCATTATGAGGGGTTTCCACCATCTCTGTGCTGAGTTCCCTGGTCTGTGTGTACACCCGCTGTGCCCATTATGAGGGGTTCCCACCATCCCTGTGCTGTGCTGACTTCCTCTGATCAGTGAACAAAACACCAGTCACAATTCTGTTAATTTGGATCCGAAATTCGTTAACAAAATTTTGTATTTTGTATAAAATTCGTAAGCATAGAAATTCCCCATAGGGTTCCCACCATCCCTGTGCTGTGCTGACTTCCTGGGGTTTTTAACTTTTAGGTTTGTTAACTTTTCGTAACAATTACGAATTTTCGTTCTGAATTTGGATCCGAAATTCGTAAACTAAATTTCATTTTTCGGACGGAATTTGTATGCATAAAAATTTGGATTTCGGATTCGTACGAATGTTCGATTTCGTACGAAAGGAATCACACATGTCTAGTTATGATTATGATTTTAAAAGGAGCCAAAAAACTATGTGATAATAAATGTCTTCATGTAATTGCTATGCTTGAATTCTTGTTGGCATGATCGGTCATATTTACAATATAAATGACAAAATTTCACAATTTCTGCCAGCGGTAGGCAAACTTTTGAGCATAACTGTATATATATGTGTGTATATACACTATATATGATTGATATATATATATATATATATATATATATATATATATATATATATATATATATATGGTACATTATATGGTATATTAGTGTAATATATGGTGTATTCTTTTTTAGCATCAAGGTGTTGGTTGTAACCATGCTATTATGGCTTCATCTGGAATTCGGTGACACGCGTCATCTATAGAATGTCCCTCTGGAACGTTGGGGACAAATATGATTTCCTTCCAAAAACGAACACAGAGAGTGCCAAAAGACGACGGTCCTGTGTGTGGTCCTATTCTGATGTACGCGCCCCAGGAGACGCTATTTGGGTAAATTCTGTGTACAGAGCACACTGCATATTTCATCAGCTCCCGGAGAATTACTGCTGACTGCGGTCTCCTCTGATACCTGACCTTAAAGAACGTTCCAAGGTCACATGATGATCACGAAGAGCCGGCAGGGTGGCCTGCCATTCTGGAGTGAGCCGTCACGTCGCACAGGTGGGAGGGATGTCACACATCTTTTGCTTTCATCGATTACAGTGGAAGTCACGGCGAAATAAAAAGAAAATGTGCTTGTACATTTCTGTAATACATGCTCGTTTCTCCATGTTTGCAAGTACATAAAAATAAATGGTGATGTGCCAGGAATATTGGGTGCTCCTAAGTTCCTCTGTGACATGACAACACGGCTCTGAATGCCGAAACATGTGGTGTCAGCCCTGCATACTACTTAATTCCTAAACATGTGGTGTCAGCCCTGCCTACTGCCTAATTCCTAAACATGTGGTGTCAGACCTACCTAATTCCTAAACATGTGGTGTCTGCCCAGCCTACTACCTATTTCCTAAAAATGTGGTGTCAGACCTACCTACTACCTAATTCCTAAACATGTGGTGTCAGCCCTGCCTACTATCTAATGCCTAACTCTTAAACATGTGGTGTCAGCCCTGCTACTACCTAATTTCTAAACATGCGGTGTCAGCCCTGCATACTACCTAATTGCTAAGCATGTAGTGTCAGCCCTGCCTACTACCTAATTCCTAAACATGTGGTATCAGCCCTGCCTACTACCTAATTCCTAAACATGTGGTGTCAGCCCTGCCTACTACCTAATTTCTAAACATGTGGTGTCAGCCCTGTCTACTGCCTAATTCTTAAACATGTGGTGTCAGCCCTGCTACTACCTAATTTCTAAACATGTGGTGTCAGCCCTGCATACTACCTAATTGCTAAGCATGTAGTGTCAGCCCTGCCTACTACCTAATTCCTAAACTTGTGGTATCAGCCCTGTCTACTGCTTAATTCTTAAACATGGGGTGTTAGCCCTGCTACTACCTAATTCCAAAATATGTGGTATCAGCCCTGCCTACTACCTAATTCCTAAACATGTGGTGTCAGCCCTGCCTACTACCTAATTCCTAAACATGTGGTGTTAGGCTGTCTACTGCCTAATTCTTAAACATATGGTGTCAGCCCTGCTACTACCTAATTCCAAAATATGTGGTATCAGCACTGCCTACTACCTAATTCCTAAACATGTGGTGTCAGCCCTGCCTACTACCTAATTCCTAAACATGTGGTGTCAGCCCTGCCTACTACCTAATTCCTAAACATGTGGTGTCAGCCCTGCCTACTACCTAATTCCTAAACATGTGGTGTCAGCCCTGCCTACTACCTAATTCCTAAACATGTGGTGTCAGCCCTGCCTACGACCTAATTTCTAAACATGTGGTGTCAGCCCTGCCTTCTACCTAATCCTTAAAAATATGGTGTCAGCCCTGTCTACTACCTAATTCCTAAACATGTGGTGTCACCCCTGCCTACTACCTAATTCTTAAACATGTGGTGTCACCCCTGCCTACTACCTAATTCTTAAACATGTGGTGTCAGCCCTGCCTACTTAACTTTTGATGGATTACAAGGAACACAGAGTTCTCTTTATCTTTTCCCCCTTCCTCATCTCCATAACGCTTCCCACTTATCTCCTTCTACCACCTTATTTCCATAACCCGTCCTCACCCCCCCCCCCCCCCACCCCCCAATTACATAACCCTTCCTGCTCATCTCTCCCCCCTACGCTTCCATGATATTTTATTAAAATGCTAATAAACCCAAACGTAAACATTTATTAGGTTCATAGTCAGCATTTTTCTTCCTCCAAACACGGCGTCTCGAGTTAATGACAAAGAGCTCAATTTTGGTGTCATCTGACACCAGCACTTTCCCCCAATCCTTCTCTGAATCGTTTAGATGTTCATTGGCAGGACTCTACATGTGCCTTCTTGAGGAGGGGGACTCTTCTTGTTTGGAGGAAGAAAAATGGTGACTATGAGCCTAAGAACACCATCCATACAGTCAAGCATGGAGATGGAAACATGATGCTTTGTGGCTGTTACCCTGCTAAAGGTACGGACTGACTTTACCGCATTGAGGGGCCAAAGAACGGGGCCATGTATTGTAAAATCTTGGATGAGAACCTTCTTCCCTCAGCCAGAACACTGAAGATGGGTCATGGATGGGTCTTCCAGCATGACAATGACCCAAAACATACCACCAAGCCAACCAAGGATTGGCTCAAGAAGAAGCACATTAAGGTCATGGAGTGGCCCAGCCAGTCTCTAGACCTTAATCCTATAGAAAATTTATGGAGGGAGCTGAAACTTTGAATTGACAAGAGACAGCCATGAAACCTTAAGGAATTAGAGAAGATCTGTAAAGAAGAGTGGATCAAAATCTCTCCTGAGATGTGTGCAAACCTGGTCACCAACTACAAGAAACGTCTGACCTCTGTGCTTGCCAACAAGGGTTTCTGCACCAAGTACTAAGTCATGTTTTGCTTGTGGATCAAATACTAATTTTACTCACTGAGCTGCAACTTATTCATAACATTTGTATCATGTCTTTTTCTGGATTTTCGGTTGATATTCTGTCTCTATCATATAAAATACACCTATGATAACAGGAGATCAAATAATTATTTTCCCCACTGTGTGTGTATATATATATATTATAATTACATACATAAAGAAATATATGCGTGTGTATATACAGTGTAATATATAATATATATATATTATATACACATATATTTCTTTATGTATTTAATTATATATTTTATATACACACACATATTTCTTTATGTATTTAGTTATATATTATGTGCATATACAGTGTATATATATATATATATATATATATATATATATATATATATATATATATATATATATATATATATATATATATATATATATGCATTTAATTATATATTTTATATATATATATTGTATATACACACACATATATTTCTTTATGTATTTAGTTTAATTATGTGTATATACAGTATATATATATATATATATATATATATATATATATATATATACTCATAATATATAACTAAATACATAAAAAAAAAAAAAAAAAATATATATATATATATATATATATATATATATATATATATATATATATATATATATATATTACACTGTATATACACACACACATATATTTCTTTATTTAATTATATATTTTATATATCTATATCTATAGATATAGATATATATATATATATATATAAAATAGATAGTTAAATAAAGAAATATATGTGTGTGTATATAAACGTGTGTGTGTGTATATATATATATATATATATATATATATATATATATATATATGTATGTATATATAGATAGATAGATAGCTATATATATATATATATATATATATATATATATATATATATATATATATATATATATATATATATATATATATATATATATATATATATATATATAGATAGATAGATAGCTATAGATATATATATATATATATATATATATATAATTGTTCTCCTAATATAATCTGATATATATATATATATTATACATACGCACACACCTTGTAGAACCCCTTTTCTTCAATTGGGATTAGGAGAACATTTTAGGGCAATAAATGTTAGTCACGGTAAAATAAAAACTCTAATCTAAATTTCACATAACATGTTGCAAGCAGATTCAGCAGTCCTTTCCCAGTGCTTCTAGGTGGGAATGTGTAACCTCCCCCAGTAACCACTAGGAGCAGCGTTTTAAATTCTAGGCACACAGTCCATCTTCCCAAGCGTGGATCACAGACCATTCATAAGTGGAGACACCGTCTGCACAGCGCCTGGATGACAACAGGAAGCCAATGAGCAGATGGGCTTTGCCCTGGGGGGGGGGAGACAGAACAGACATTTCCAAGCATTTGGCAGCAGGCTGAGCACCCCCTTAGCACCAATCACAGCGCAGTTCTATCAATTGTGTTCTATTTATAGAGCGGATACAATGTATCAATCCAGAATAATAATGTTACTATGCGACCTTGCTACTTCCTTCTTTGGGGTGACTCCTGGAGGTCATTTAATGATCCTTCCTGCAGTCTGTGGGATCACCCACCCACCTTTCTGGCAGTAACCTTCACAGCTAAGTTTAGAATCCCCCAGCAGGCTTTACACCAAACAAAAACAAAAATTAAAAAAAATCAATTTACAGCCAAGCAAGCAGGCAAGACTGGATGAGCAATGCTTGGTGCTCTGTAACCATGCAGCATCTGCACAACCATGGCAACCGGAGGAAAGGAGAGAATATTTAGGGAATACAAGCCTTACCTAGCGCAGACTCTTTAATATTACTCTGCTCAGCGGATGAGGCTCACAAACCGGCAATGAGCGAGGCACGCCAGTTCAATAGGCCAATCTTTTTTTTTTCCGCATTCTGCAGTCAGGTTAGGATGATAAAGTTGCCAAAAAAAAAAGTAGATGAATCAAAAGGATTTCTGGAGAGTACTCCTGACATGACCATCCCACTGCTAAGTCACTGCTGCAGACACACAAAATTCCATTTGGGTTGATGTAGAGCTGGAGGTGAGTGGGGGGGACAGGAGTGCCACCTTGTGGTAGTTCTTGATTTTGAAATAGCTAAGAAATTAAAGCCCAACTCCAGGGAATCTGAAAATGCAGCCTCACTGCAAAGGTTAACTCCTCGTTTAGGTGTACAGGGCATGGAAAAAAAGTAGATTTACTTACCTGATCCTCATCTCTATGGTGTTAGGCTGGTCTCTGCTGCATCTTCTCCGCCCATGCTTCAGAGGTCTAAGGTCCTGATGTCTTCAAGACTGATGCTGGATCCATAGCCCTGCATTGGATCTGGCAGGAAGCATTCCCCAGTGCTCTTTAGAGAAGCCGTGGATCAGGGAATAAGATAGCCTTTACTCCCTTCTAGGCCTAAACTATCTGTGAGCATAGCGTATTATCTTAGTCATATGCTGTGTTGAGTTTGCTCCAGAAGGATATGCTAGAAAAACATTCTGTGTTAAAGAGGAACTTCGCTCCCTATGTGCTCATTTCTGCTCCAATTGCATGTTCTTCTTTCTCCAGCCACAAGGTCTTCCAACTGCAGGGCCTTCCGCTAGTCATAAGTTCTTCCACCTCCAGCCATAGGTTCTTCACCCTCCAGCCATGGGTCTCCAGCTTCAGGGCCTTCCTCCATTAACCACAAGTTCTTCTACCTTCAGCCACAGGTTCTTCCCCCTCCAGCCACAGGTCCTTTCTTCTCCAGCTTCAGGGCCTTCCTCCACTAGCCAAAAGTTCTTCCTCCTCCAGCCACAGGTTCTTCCCACTTCAGCCACAGGTCTCCAGCTTCAGGGCCTTCCACCTCCAGCAACAGTTTTTTTTCCACCTCCAGCCACAGTTTTTTTTTCACCTCCAGCCACAGGTGTTTTCCACCTCCAGCCACAGGTTCTTCTCCCTTCAGCCACAGATTCTTTACCCTCCAGCCACAGGTCCTTCCTCCTCCACCCACAGGTCCTCGACCCTCCACCCACAGGTCCTTCCTCCTCCACCTACAGGTCCTTCCTCCTCCAGTCACAGGGCATTTCTACATCAGCCACAGGTCCTTCCTCCTTCAGCCACAGGTCCTTCCTCCTCCAGCCACAGGTCCTTCCTCCTCCAGCTACAGGTCCTTCCTCCTTCAGCCACAGGTCCTTCGTCCTCTAGCCACAGGTCCTTCCTCCTTCAGCCACAGGTCCTTCCTCCTCCACCCACAGGTCCTTCCTCCTCCACCCACAGGTCCTGTTTCTCCTCTAGCCACAGGTCCTTTCTCCTCTAGCCACAGGTCATTTCTCCTCTAGCCACAGGTCCTTTCTCTTCTAGCCACAGGTCCTTCCTCCTTCAGCCACAGATCCTTCCTCCTCCAGCCACAAGTCCTTCATCCTCCAGCCATAGGTCCTTCCTCATTCAGCTACAAGCCTTTCCTCCTCCAGCCTTTCTCCTTTAGCCACAGGTCCTTTCTCCTCTAGCCACAGGTCCTTTCTCCTCTAGCCACAGGTCCTTCCTCCTCCAGCCACAGTTTCTTGCTCCTCCAGCTACAAGTCCTTCCTCCTCCAGCCCCAGATCCTTCCTCCAGCTACAGGTCCTTTTACTTCCAGCTGCAGGGCCTTCCTCCACTATCCATGAGTTCTTCCACCTCCAGTCACAGGTCCTTTCTCCTCCAGCCACAAGTATTTCCTCCTCTAGCCACAGATTCTTACTTCTCCAGCTGTAGGGCCTTCTTCCTGCATCCACATGTCCTTCCTTCACTATTCACAAATTCTTCCACCTCCAGCCACAGAACCTTCCATATTTAGCCACATGTCCTTTTTTCTTCAACCACAGGTTCTTCCTCCTCCAGCTGCAGGTTCTTTCTCCAGCTACAGGTCCCTTTCTCCTCCAGCTTCAGGGTCTTCCTCCACTATCCACAAGTTCTTCCACCTCCAGTCACAGGTTCTTCCCCCTTCAACCCCAGGTCCTTTCTCCTCCATCCACATGTCCTTTCTCCTCCATCCACATGTCCTTTCTCCTCCATTCACAGGTCCTTTCTCCTCCATTCACAGGTCTTTCCCAATGGCCACAGTCCGGCCCCCTCTTCATTTTGGACGGGCTCTTAGTTCAGAAATTTTAGAGACCCCTGCTATAGACTGTCCAGTGATGGGGTCACATCAAGAAAAGGTGATCATTTGGCGCCGGCACAGACTGTGGTGCTCTGGATTACCAGTTATGAAAAATCACCAAGCTGAGAAGTGAGACAATCAATGTTCTGATTTATTTAAAGTTCCACAAGCTATTATTGTCTATATGAGTAAAGCTTTTATGCTTTTATAAGTAACATATTCCACACACAGTAGATTCTAATAAGGTATAGCACAGTGCAATACGTGGGTGCTCTATAAACAAAGAACAGCCTGATAATTATCTCTAACAGGAAGACGTCCTGATTCATGAAGGTGAACTGTGTGAAGCAATGCATGTAATTGTTCTGCAGCAGTTGCTTGGTGACATTGCAGATGTACTGTCATTTACGGAGGAGGACAAAGATTTAAGTCATGACACAGGGAGCTTAATTCTATAATACTCATTTTACTCACGACGCTTCGCCAGCTGGCGAACAAAGTTATACAAGCGTTTATCATCTTGAATTTTATTTTTAGTTTTACATTTCCTATAAAATGGATTTTGTTAAAACACTAAAAACATCAAAACTTTAGATTAAATTCCCCTTTTTAATTTTTTTTTTTATTACTGGGACAGCTAAGCAGCATGGCAGCATTATAAAGCTGAACTCCAGCCAAAAATGTTTAAAGTGGAACTCTAATAATTATATATTTTTTGCAAACATTGGGCCAGCTTGGCACGATGTAAGAATCTCCTCTCAGAGGTCACTTTATTAGGTACACCTTGCTAGTACCTGGTTGGACCCCCTTTGCCTTCAGAACTGCTTTCATCACATAGTAGGTGAGGTTGAAAAAAGACACAAGTCCATCAAGTCCAACCTATGTGTGTGATTATATGTCAGCATTACATTGTATATCCCTGTATGTTGTGGTCGTTCAGGTGCTTATCTAATAGTTTCTTGAAACTATTGATGCCCCCCGCTGAGACCACCTGTGGAAGGGAATTCCACATCCTTGCCGCTCTTACAGTAAAGAACCCTCTACGTAGTTTAAGGTTAAACCGCTTTTCTTCTAATTTTAATGATTGGCCACGTGTCTCGTTAAACTCCCTTTCACAAAAAAGTTTTATTCTAGGGTCACCAGTACGGTATTTGTGGTAAATCATATCCCCTCTCAAGCGTCTCTTCTCCAGATAGAATAAGTTCAGTGCTCACAACCTTTCCTCATAACTAATATCCTCCAGACCCTTTATTAGCTTTGTTGTCCTTCTTTGTACTCGCTCCATTTCCAGTACATCCTTCCTGAGGACTAGTGCCCAGAACTGGACAGCATACTCCAGGTGCTGCCGGACCAGAGTCTTGTTGAGCAGGAGAATTATCGTTTTACCTCTGGAGTTGATCCTCTTTTTAATGCCAATATTCTGTTTGCTTTGTTAGCAGCAGCTTGGCATTGTATGCCATTGCTGAGCCTATCATGTACTAGGACCCCCGATCTTTTTCCATCCTAGGTTGCCCCAGAGGTTCTCCCCCCTACTGAGTAGATTGCATTCATATTTTTGCCACTCAAATGCATTATTTTAAATTTTTCCACATTAAACCTCATTTGCCATTTAATTGCCCAACCCATTAATTAGTATCGTCTGCAAATGCAGAGATTGAACTGTTTACCCCATCCTCCAGGTCGTTTATGAACAAATTTAACAGGTTGGTCCCAGCAAAGAACCCTGGGGGACCCCACTACCCACCCCTGACCATTCCAAGTACTTCCCATTTATCACCACCCTCTGAACTGGCCCTTATAGCCAGTTTTCAATCCATGTACTCACCCTATGGTCCATGCCAATGAACCTTATTTTGTACAGTAAACGTTTATGGGGAACTGTGTCAAATGCTTTTGCAAAATCCAGATATACAGGCCTTCTTTTATCTAGCTGGCAACTAAAATCTTGTATATAATCCCTTATCATCCCCTCCAAGAGTTTACATAATATTGATGTTAGGCTAATTGGTCTGTAATTTTCAGGGATGTATTTTGGGCCCTTTTTAAACATTGGTGCTACATTAGCTTTCCTCCAATCCGCTGGTACCATTCTAGTCAGTAGACTGTTCATAAAAATTAGGAACAATGGTCTGGCAATTACTTGACTGAGTTCTCTAAGTACCCTAGTGCAAGCCATCTGGTCCCGGTGATTTATTAATGTTAAGTTTCCCAAGTCTAATTCTAATTCTGTCTGTTAACCATGGAGGTGCTTCCTGTGATGTGTCATGAGGATAAACACTGCAGTTTTGGTTACTAATAAATTTAATACCTTCACCATCTCCCCATCCTTTGTAACCAGATGTCCTTCCTCATTCTTTATGGGGCCAATATAGTCTGTCCTCCTTTGTACTGTTTATATACTTAAAGAATTTCTTGAGATTTTTTTTTTTTGCTCTCCTCCACTATGTGTCTTTAATGTTCTATCTTTGCCGCCCCAATTGCACCTTTACATTTTTTGTTGCATTATTTATAAAGTTTGAATGTTGATGATGATCCCTCAACCTTGTATTTTTTGAAGGCCTTCTCTTTTGCTTTTATATACATTTTTACATTGGAGTTAAGCCATCCAGGACTTCTGTTTGCTTTTTTAAATGGGATGCACTGGCTAATACCCTTTTTTAATATGCTCTTAAAGAAAACCCATCTCTCCTCCGTGTTCTTTTTTCTTAAGATTTTATCCCAATTTATATCTTCTAGTAAGGTTCGTAGTTTAGGGAAGTTGGCTCTTTTAAAATGAATTGTTTTTGTATTCCCCTTATGTTTCCTATTTGTGTGATTTATACTGAAGCCAATTGACCTGTGATTGCTGTTTCCTCAATTGCCCCGTATTTCCACATTCGTGATCAGGTCTGTATCGTTGGTAATCAGTAGATCTAGTAAGGCTTTATTTCTATTTGGTGCGTCTACCATCTGACCCATGAAATTGTCCTACAAGACATTTAGGAATTAAGGCGAGCCTTAGATGAATGCGTGGTTCCCTCCGCCCAGTCTATGTCTGGATAATTAAAATCCCCCATTATGATAACACTTCCCATCCTTGCTGCTAATCTAACTTGTGATAGGAGATCCGTCTCCCCCTCCTCCCTCAGGTTCGGGGGCCTATAGCATATTCCCAGTATTATTTTCCCCTTAGCTTCATCCCTTTGGAGCTCTACCCATAAGGATTCCACCTCCTCCCTTGCTCCATTAGTGCCCTCTCTGTCCTTCTAAGAATTGAGTCCCCTACTACCAGAAAATGTCTGTCCTTTCCCTTCGCTCCCCCCTCCCACTCTCACTGGAGGAGTTCTTCCCCCGGCAGCCAAGAGAGTCCCCCAGCTCCAGCAGTGCTGGTCCCTGACTGGCTTCACCAATGTAACTCAATGGAGCATACTTATCGGGGTGCTCCAGCCCAGGATCGTCCTCCCTGGCACTTCCCCCTCTATCCTTCCTGTCACTCATCTACTCTTTTCTGGTGCCTGCACCTCTTTGTCTCCACTTGCCTCTGTGCTGGCCCCTGCCAGGTACGTTTTCGGCTCCCCTTTAGTATGGACGGTCTTCTCAGGGCTGACATTTGCTTCCCTAGATTCAGAACCTGGGCTTCCAGGGAAGCAATGTTCTTACATTTTGCACAGCAGTATTCGCCCTCGATCAGATAATCAACGAATGCGTAAATGCCGCCAGAAGTCACATCTCCACACCCGCTTGGCATTGTACCTACCAATTTAATTATACCCTGTCCAAATTACCTAACAACTAGCCTCCTGGCACTAATACTCAACAATACAATACACAGGTACTTGCAGACCACGTGCACCTGCAGACCCACGTGCACTCACAAACAACGTGCACTCGTAGACTATGTGCACTTGCAGCCCTTGTTCACTCACAGCCTACTTGCACTCGTAGACCACTCGCAGCCTACATGCACTCACAGCCCACGTGCACTCATAGCTCACGTGCACTTGCAGACAATGTGCATTCGTAGCCCACGTGCACTCGCAGCCCACGTGCACTCGCAGACAACATGCATTCGTAGCCTACATGCACTCACAGCCCACGTGCACTCCCAACACTCAGGTACAAACACTACACAGGTACTTTAAAACAGGAGGTTATAACAGGGTCCAAACTCTGGTTTTTAATTTTTTCAACATTTAGACCAAGTGGTGAGTTAAAAACCAGAATTAGTGGAACTGGATTAAGTTCTAGCAAGCTCCAGATGTGGCATACATTCAACAAGGTGTTGGAAACATCCCTCAGAGATTTTGGTCCACAGTAACATGATAGCTTCACACAGTTGCTGCAGACTTGTCAGCTACACATACATGATGCAAATCTCCCATTCCACCACATCCCAAAGGTGCTCTATTGGATGGAGATCTAGTGACTGTGGAGGCCATTGGAGTACAAGGACCTCATTGTCATGTTCAAGAAACCAGTGATGATATCATTGGAGCTTTGTGACATGGTGCATTATCCTGCTGGAAGGAGCCATCAGAAGATGGGTACACTGTAGTCATAAAAGGGATGAACATGGTCAGCAACAATAGTCAGGTAGGCCATGGTGATTAAACAATGCTCAACTGGTACTAAGGGGCCCAATGTGTGCCAAGAAAATATCCCCCCACACCATTACACCACCACCACCAGCCTGACCTGGTGATACAAGGCAGGATGGATCCATGCTTTCATATTTATGCCAAATTCTGACCCTACCATCTGAATGTTGCAGCTGAAATTAAGACTCATCAGATCAGGCAATCTACTATTGTCCAATTTTGTATCGGTGGGAGGAATAGTAACTCATTATTTGTATCAGTGGGAGGAATGGTGCTCCAGCATTGGTATTAGTGGGAGGAATGTTGTCCTATCATTGGTATTATTGGGAGGAATAGTGACTCATCATTGGTATCAGTGGGAGGAATACTGCTCCAGCATTGGTATTAGTGGGAGGAATAGTGACTCATCGTTGGTATCAGAGGGAGAAATAGTGCTCCATTACATCCCCACCATACCTGTGCTGTGCTCATTATGAGGGGCTCCCACCATCCCTGTGCTGTGCTGACTTTCTCCTGGGGCTGTACCCCTGCTGTGCCCATTATGAGGGGTTCCCACCATCCCTGTGCTGAGTTCCCGGATCTGTACACCTGCTGTGCCCATTATGAGGGGCTCCCACCATCCCGGGGGGCTGTTCTCATTATGAGGGGATCCCACCATCCCGGGGGGCTTTTCCCATTATGAGGGGCTCCCACCATCCCGAGGGCTTTGCCCATTATGAGGGGATCCCACCATCCCGAGGGCTGTTCTCATTATGAGGGGCTCCCACCATCCCGAGGGCTATGCCCATTATGAGGGGTTCCCACCATCCCTGTGCTGAGTTCCCGGGTCTATACACCTGCTGTGCCCATTATGAGGGGCTCCCACCATCCCGAGGGCTGTTCTCATTATGAGGGGCTCCCACCATCCCGGGGGCTGTGCTCATTATGAGGGGCTCCCACCATATCGAGGGCTGTGCCCATTATGAGGGGTTCCCACCTTCCCTGTGCTGTGCTGACTTCCTGGGTTTTTAACTTCTTCATAACAAATAATTGTAATTATTATGACAATAATAATACGATATTAACGAACATTCTTATTTTGTCCGATTCTGAATCTCCCATCGACTACCAGTACCAGTCTCCCACTCCCATATTAAATAAAGGTCATTTTCCCAACCCTCACTCAGCAGAAGAAAATGTCTGATTGGTCAACAAAACACCAGTCACGTTTCCGTTGTAACGGAATTTGGATCCGAAATTAGTCAACGAAGTTTTGTATTTCGTATACAATTCGGAAGCATAGAAATTCGTATTTCGGATCCTCCCGAATGTACGAATTTCCAGAAATTCGGACGAAACGAATCACACATGTCTAGTGGCCATTTGATCCGGTGAGCTCCAGTCCAGGAGGTGGAGGAATTCTACCTGGAGTACTAAGTGATACACATTGGTGGATTTATTGATAATTCAAAATTGCACATAGAGGTACAAATGATTCACGTTTTAAATAACTCGATTTACAAATTACATTTTTTTATACTTTGGTATTATGGTCTGTTATGATTTGTTTTAAAGCCGTAGAACTAAGATTCTTTCCCAGCTCTATACAGTGTGATATTTTTGTACAGCCGTATCCAGGACAACGGTCAGTTTAGTTTTAGCGTTCATTATTTAGAGGGTGGAGCATGAAGAAACCATAGACTAAAGAAGAAAAACAAAGATAAAAATACATTTATTAAGGAACAACTCCAGGGGCTCTGGATCCCTGAATCAGCATGAGGAAGGTTTCATAATGTGCATTTTACTGTAGGTCTATGCCCAATGCCCATCAGAACTTTGAGAGCTACCATGCTAGCACACGTTGCAAGCTCTCTTCTAGAAGTCTAATGGTGGCCATATATCTGTATCCGCGATTGGTCTAGGTACCAGAAATCACCAACAAGTAGTTCATCATCAGTTGTATTGACAATATTGTTCCAAGCTTTGTGATTGGCTGAAAAAATGGATTGAAAAATATAATTTATCAGTTATAAATCTCTAGGACCTCAAAAGAGAAGCATATTTTTTTTTCTCAGAATCATACTTACCTAGGTTTATGTGGCATCTGCCCCCCACCGCCTCTAACACTGCTGATCGCTCAGTTCTCAGGGCTCCCTGAGCAGAGAGCTGGTGACTGTCAGCCACTGCCTCTCTGCTCTGCCCCCCCCCCATCACTGGGCTGTTGAGATGGCTAGAACGGCTGGCTCAGACTCTCAGCGGCTTGCTGAGAGGCTGAGCTGGGTGCCGGTCCAGGCATGTGGGCAGATCTGGACCATTTGGTTGCGATCTTTCCGAAGCCTGGACTGGCTCTGTGACTTCAGTTCGCTGTCTGCTGAAAACGGGTCACAGATGTGCAGAAGAAACTGCGCTCCTGTGATCCATAGGAGAAGTACAGCCAAATGCGGTTTGGACATACTTCTCCTTTTTAAAAATGTCTTAGTCCAGCCATTCTCAATCACAGTTTCATGGAAACCCAGGGTTCCTCCAGAGATTGCTAGATGTTTGTTGAGCTATGGCTGACTGACCTCCCATTTTATGGTTTCTGCATAGCTTCAGGGACAATACCACTTGCGAAAGTCAACAGCAACAGCGCCAATTACATTTTTGAAGCTACCTGTAAGTGTGGCATTCCCACTGACCACCAATCGAAGGAGCATCCCCCAGAGACTGCTAGGGCCAAGTCTGTGCTTAACCTGGGTCAGGTGAGTGATCCAGGGAGGGCTGGTATGACTCATTAAGCAGCATCTCTCCTACCTCTGTAACTTGGTAACTAAGATTGGGAGGGAGGTTAGGAGAAGCTACCTTGAGTATTCATAAGTGCCCTGACCAATCCCCAACAGATGTGTTGGCAGGGGGCTGGCCCCCTCAAATACTCAGGGTCAGCTCAGGTGGGCAGGAGACTTCAGGTGGAAGTTGGAGATTGAGGGTAACCCCCTTAGTCTGGATGAGTGACCCCGGGTCTGGGAGCTTGGGTCAAGGAGGGATCTTCTGAACATCCAAAGAGGAAAAAAGTGGCAGGAGCCAGTGAGCACATCCAGGAGATCTCCAAGGAGAAGACAGCCAGGTGGGCTGGTGAGTGTTACAGTCGGGGAGGATGAAGAGCAGCCTGAGAGGACTTGGTGAAAGCAGTCTGAGATGGATGCAGAGTCAGTCTGGGAGGAGTGTGGAAGATTAGCTGGTAGGGCTGGAGAAGGGGGCAGCTGCAGCCAGGTGGGCTTTCAGTGTCTGAAGAGGTGGTGCTGGGATCAGTAGCCACAGGAGGACAGCTGGGCACTAGGACTTTGCTACACGACCAAAGAGACCCATGGTCCCTGCCTGTAAAGGGCATTTGCTGAAATCTGACTAAGCACTATTGTCAGATCACCTAACAGTGTGCCAGCTGGTTTTGTGAGTTGTCCGTCAAGCAAATGTTGTGCTGGAGGAAGCTGAGAAATGTGTACATAGTCTGTATAGAAGAAGTTGATCCTGGAGAGTTCTACCAAATTCAAGTGGGCATCCCATAATACTCTTTACCCCATCCATGTTCACTACCCCTAATAAATATACCAAAAAAAAAAAAACAAGGATGCAAGGACTGTTTCCTGACTCAAGAGTGCTGTGGAAATTCTGTGTGCCAGGCTGTGCAGGGTGGGGGGAACCCTTGTTCACCAGCTGCTCCTGTGGGGGTAGCGCTACACATATAATGGGGCTTTCTCAACACTGACCAATAACGTAAGGAACATTAACACCAATAAGGGGCATTCTTCCCACTGACCACCAGCGTAAGGAGCATTCTTCTCACTGATCACCGATGTAAGGAGCATTCTTCCCACTGATCACCAATGTAAGGAACATTCTTCCCACTGATCACCAATGTAAGGAGCATTCTTCTCACTGATCACCATTGTAAGGAACATTCTTCCCACTGAACACCAATGTAAGGGACATTCTTCCCACTGATCACCAATGTAAGGAACATTCTTCCCACTGATCACCAATGTAAGGAGCATTCTTCCCACTGATCACCAATGTAAGGAACATTCTTCCCACTGATCTCCAATGTAAGGAGCATTCTTCCCACTGATCACCAATGTAAGGAGCATTCTTCCCACTGATCACCAATGTAAGGAACATTCTTCCCACTGATCACCAATGTAAGGAGCATTCTTCTCACTGATCACCAATGTAAGGAGCATTCTTCCCACTGATCACCAATGTAAGGAGCATTCTTCCCACTGAACACCAATGTAAGGAACGTTCTTCCCACTGATCACCAATGTAAGGAGCATTCTTCCCACTGATCACCAATGTAAGGAGCATTCTTCCCACTGACCACCAATGTAAGGAGCATTCTTCCCACTGATCACCAATGTAAGGAGCATTCTTCCCACTGATCACCAATGTAAGGAGCATTCTTCCCACTGACCACCAATGTAAGGAGCATTCTTCCCACTGACCACCAATGAGATGAATTTACACTTGAGACTTGAGAGGTTTTGACCTGAGGTGAGACTTGAGACCTCTTTACCTCAGTCGCTGTTGTTACCATGTTGCGATGCCAATGACGGCATCTGTTAAAGGGGGGGGGGGGGGTGTAGGCAGGTGCAGACAGTTCCTTTCACTGCAGGTGGCACTCAACTGTGGTGGTTCTGTAGCTGGAGATGAAATCACGAGGAACAAGTTTCCTCTATGGTTTCCTGGGGTCACTGGGAAAGCAATCTGGTTGGATGCTGTCGCCCCATTTGACTCTGACAGCCATCTTGGGTCAGGCAGAGCCTATCTAATGCTGTTCAGCGGCAACTCTCACTGAGTTTGACAGGCTGCCAGCGTTGGGACTGTACAAGCGCACCTGCCCCCTTCATCCACAGCTAAACGCTGGATTCCCGTGCTTTGCGCCTAAACTCCATTGTTCGTAGAGCTTTAAACTGGGTCCACACTTGAGTGCGTTTACGTGATTTTGGAGCTTATTTTTGGATATTTTTCAGACACTCCCATTGAAGTCTATTGGGGCCAAAAGCACGAGGAAGAGGGGCTTCCACCCTTGAAATGCGTCAGCCATCTGGAAGGTCCTCTGGCACGCTGGTCGCTTTGTGTCCATTGTGGACTAAAAATGCTTTTATGACTGGTTTGTTTATTAATATAAAGAGAAGTATTCACAAACATCACTTGGTAATGCGCAAGGTTGGTGCGCCCTCTTTTCGTTCTTTTACAGTATTTCCATTGGGTCCCCCCCCCCGACCCCAGAGATCAGCAAGTCCTGTGTGTTTACCTGGAGCCATAGAGATCCCGGGCATCACCCTTTTTATTTGTTTTTTTGTTGCAAAGAAGCACTTGCATGTTTTCTGGGCTTTGAGCGTCAACATAGTGTCCAATACGTGATGGGGTACCATAAAATAACATGTAATTCGATCGCTGGACCGCTCTTTCTTCAAATAGGTCAGGTGTGAACAGGGGCTTATTGCCTCCTCCAGGCCTCGTTCACAACTGCCCACCTCGGCAAGTACAATAGACCCCCTTAAATGCCACGTAACTGCTCACATCCCTCTGCTGCCTATTTAAAAAGTCCTGATTGATTCAGCGACCTTCTCGAAAAGCGCAGCAAGAACGCACCTTCTGTTATAATCAATAAAAGTGCACCAAAAACACACCAAAAAACACCTCTTTTGCCGCGCTTTCGAATAGCTTTTAAGGCGATTCGGAGGCCATGCCCATTCATTTTTGGAGCTTTTTTACATCGCTCCAAACACACTCCAAAGATGCTGCTTGCAGGACTTTTTCTAACGTCCCACCTCAGTGTGAAAGCACCCCTTGCAAATGAATGGGAGGCAGCTTTACAGTCGCTATTTCTAGTGGTAAAACGCCTGAAAACTCAGTGTAAAAGGGGCCTTGTGTTTATATTTAGTTGTTGGGGGGGCTATCAGAGTGACGGACCTCCACAATTTCACACAAGCTTTACTTTCAGTACTTTTCTTTGTAAGGTGTTTTTTTTTTTTTTTTTTTTTTTTTTTTACATTTTTCTTTATTTTTGCATCATATTTTATTACATTTATATTTATTTTATTTTTATTACATTTTTATTGAATTTTTTACATTTATTTTTTTATATTTTTCTTTATTGTTTATATTTTTACATTTATTAATTTTTTTGTTTACATTTTTCTTTATTTTTTTACATTTTTATTTTATTACATTTTTTTACATTTAATTATTTTTACATTTATTTGTTTACATATTTCTTTTTTTATTTTTATTTTATTACATTTTTATTAAATTTTTTTACATTTAATTATTTTTTTTGTTTACATTTTTATTTATTTTATTTTTTACATTTATTTTTTTGTTTACATTTTTTATTTTTTTTTATTTTTAATGCATTTATTTTTTGTTTATATTTTCTTATTTTTTTTACATTTATTCATTTTTTGTTTACATTTTTCTTTATTTTTTTACATTTGTATTTTATTTTTTACTTTTTTTTTGTTTTGTTTACGTTTTCCAATTTTTTTTATATGTACTGAGCGCTGTAAAGGTTAGCAGACCGTGCATTTTTATGTGAAGGCGGCTCCCCGAGTTCTTTGCCAGCCATGGCAGCCTCCATGCTTCCTTCTGACACTTTGTTTTACCTCAGAAGCTTCTAAAATTGCCTCTCTAATCAACCAGCCCAATCAGAACCAGCTTCCCTCGATCAGCCAGACAATCAGAGCCCCTGATTAGCCAGCCAATAGGAGCCCTCTTCCCTGATCAACCAGCAAACCAGAGCCTTTCCATCTACGCAGCCGCAGTGTGCTATCCGACAGTGTGCTTGTTGTAGGCGAGCCTCACTCTCATTAGTGTGGGCGGGGCTAGAGGCGGCGTCCTCCCTGAATTTCCTTGTTGGCGTGGGCGGGGCTGGGCTCTAGAGAGGATATTCTCTCTGATTGGTGGGCACGGGGATGTAGGTTGGCGTGGGCTGGGCTCTAGATGGTATTCTCTGATTGGTGTGGACGGGGCTCAGGTCCGTACGACGCGGGGTAGTAGTCAGTTCGCGCTGTGAATACACGGAGGTCGTCCAGACTGCCAGGTACTAGGGCTGTGTGTGGGCTGTAGAGGACTACATCTCCCAGCATGCATCGCGCGTCCGCCTACACTCGCAGGGCATGCTGGGAGCAGTGTGGGCGGGATATCTCCTCTGTACTGATGATGAGTCTATGTTCTGATGTGTTCTAATTGCAGTCAGCCCCTCCCACTCCATAGAACATACTGCTTTCATGGAAGGGCTCATTGTCTGTGCTGGCCCAGCTCCTCCCCCATTTCCCTGCATAGCCCTGTCTGTGCTGGCCCAGCCCCTCCCCCATTTCCCTGCATAGCCCTGTCTGTGCTGGCCCAGCCCCTCCCCCATTTCCCTGCATAGCCCTGTCTGTGCTGGCCCAGCTCCTCCCCCATTTGCCTACATAGCCTTGTCTGTGCTGGCCCAGCTCATTCCCAGAAAAGGACAGGATTATGACAAGAAAAAAGAGGAGCTGGGCCAGCACAGACAGTACACACAGGGCTATGTAGACAAATGAGGGAGGAGCTGGGCCAGCACAGACAGTAATTAGGCATGCCCAGGGGATCAGAGGGCTAATTACTGTCTGTGCTGGCCCAGCTCCTCCGTCCTACTTCCTAGCATCCTAGCTTCCCCCTCCTCCTCAGGGAGTTTCCAGTTACTGTCTGTGCTGGCCCAGCTCCTACATCCTAGCTTCCTCCTCCTCAGGGAGTTTCCAGTTACTGTCTGTGGTGGCCCAGCTCCTCCTGACTTTTCTAAATGTCAGTAATAATTTGCTAGACACTCCCCCTTTCCTGTGTGGGGAAAAGGTAGGTTGTCCAGGCACTACATTGTGAGGAGGGTGCATGTTAGAAAATAAAGAGTAAAACGTTTTCTGTCCTCTATGGAGTATCAATAAAGTTAGGTGAAATAAAAAAAAAATTGAAAGTTGAATAAAACTTTCTGAAATCTCTCCCATACATGCAGAGATCAGTATTTGTTTGCAAGGAAATTACATATATATATATATATATAATATATACATTTTTTTTTTTTTTATGCAAAGACACTAAAGAATAAAATGGTGGGTGTTGCAATTTATTGTTCTTTTTTTCTAAAGGTGCTATTGACATTACATTTTCCCCACATGTCAGTATTAGACATGTGCAGAACAATTTTTTTTTTTTGTTTGTTGTTGTTTTAATTCAGCATTTACATAACTTCATTTAGTTAAACTCATTTCGGAATTAGTTTCATGAATTCATATTTGAATCGATTCGAAATTCTCCGAATTCAAATCGTTTTCGATTTGTTTATCCAATTTCCAAAGAGAATAAAATAGAGTAGAAAAATAAAAGACTAAAATAGAAAAAAATAAATAACAGAAAAGAATATAACGGAAAATAAAAGAATGGTATATAATCAAGTAAAACAGGACACAATAGAAAAGAAAATAAAGCAACAGAATAAGATAAAAAAAAAAGAATAGAATGTAACCATTTTCTGAAATGTGAATAGAGGAGAATAGAATTAAAAAAAAAATAGAATAAAAAGAATATAACCACTTCCCAAAAAATAAAAATATAATCAATTCAAATTTGAATAGATTAAAATAGAATAGAAAATAACAGAATAGTATAGAAAAAAACAATAGAAAAGAATAAAATATAACCATCTTCCTATTCTATTCTATTCTATTAGAATTTTTGGAAATTGTTATATTCTTTCTATTCTATTGTTTTTTTTTAAATTGTATTATTGTTCTATTTTTTTATTCTATTTTCTATTCAAATTAGAATTTATTCTATTTGAAATTCAAATTTCAGAAGACAGTGATATTATTTTATTTTCTATTCTGTTCTGTTTTACTCTATTATATTCTATTCCAGCCGTCATTAAATGGCGGCCCGCGGTCCGAGTCTGGACCGAACGGAGCTTCTGCCCGGACCGCCGTCCCGCCAGCATACTACTAAATTGAAGCAATCACTGGTTTGCTGGGACCGCGGGTTTCCCCAGCAACCAGTGACGCTGCGCGCATGCGCCCGCCCCCTGCTCCTGGCCGCGTCTCTCGAAGCTGAAGAGAGACACGCTCACGGGCAGTAGGGGTGTGACGTCACATGCGCGCCCCGCCCCCTGCTGCCCGCGGTTCCCTATTCCCGGGTCCTGGCTCTCCTTGCCAGGCAGTTTCAGTTGTGCCCTCGCTCCTGTAGTAAAGGTATGTGGGCACATTATGGATAATTCATTCGTTTTTATTGTGCACACTGTTGGGCATATTTTAAGGGGCACACTGATAGGTATATTATTAATATGCACAATGCTGGGCTTTTTTGTAAGGAGCACATGGGTATATTTTTTTATGTGCACACTGATGGGCATGTTTTGTTAAGGTGCCCCTTAACAAAATATGCCCATCAGTGTGCACAATAAAAATATACCTATCAGCGTGCCCCTTAACATAAAATAAGGGTCACGCTGATGGGCACCTTTTATGTTAAGGGGTACTCCGATGGACACATTTTATTTTGCGGGGCACGCTGATGGGTATATTTTTAATGTGCACATCAATGGGCATATTTTGTTAAGGGGCACGCTGATGGGCACAACAAAATGTGCCCTACAAAATATGCCCATCGATGTGCACATAAAAAATATCCCATCAGTGTGCCCTGCAAAATAAAATTTGTCCATCGGAGTACCCCTTAACATAAAAGGTGCCCATCAGCGTGACCCTTATTTTATGTTAAGGGGCACGCTGATAGGTATATTTTTATTGTGCACACCGATGGGCATATTTTTGTTAAGGGGCACCTTAACAAAACATGCCCATCAGTGTGCACATAAAAAATATACCCATGTGCTTCTTACAAAAAAAGCCCAGCATTGTGCATATTAATAATATACCTATCAGTGTGCCCCTTAACCACTTCAATACAGGGCACTTAAACACCTTCCTGCCCAGACCAATTTTGAGCTTTCAGCGCTGTCGCACTTTGAATGACAATTGCGCGGTCATGCTACACTGTACCCAAATGAAATTTTTATCATTTTTTTCCCACAAATAGAGCTTTCTTTTGGTGGTATTTGATCACCTCTACGGTTTTTATTTTTTGCGCTACAAATAAAAAAATACCGAAAAATTTGAAAAAAATAATGTTTTTTTTTTTGTTTCAGTTTCGAAACTTTGTAAATAAGTACGTTTTCTCCTTCACTGATGGGCACTGATGGGGCTACACTGATGGGCACTGATAAGGCGGCACTAATGAGGTGGCATTGATGGACACTGATGGGCGGCACGGATGGGCGACACGGATGGACACTGATAGGTGGCATGGATGGGCATGGATAGGCGGCACGGATGGGCATGGATAGGCGGCACAGATGGGCATGGATAGGCGGCACAGATGGGCACGGGTGGGCACTCATAGGCGGCACAGGTGGGCACTCATAGGCGGCACAGGTGGGCACTCATAAGCGGCATTGGTGTTATACTGTACTAATGAATGCCAATCAGTGCCAAACAATAATGCATGCCAATCAGTGATGCCCATTGGCATCCATTATGGGCACTGATTGGCATCCATTGTGCTGACCATTGGCATCCCTGGTGGTCTAGGGGGAATTACCTTTTCCCTGGTGGTCTGGTGTGGGCATCCTCGGGGGGGGGGGGGGGGGTGCTGATAATCGATCAGCACAGACCCCCCCTGTCAGGGGAGCAGCCGATCGGCTCTCCTCTACTCGCGTCTGACAGACGCGAGTGAGGAAAAGCCGATCACCGGCTCTTCCCATTTACACTGTGATCAGCCGTGATTGGACACGGCTGATCACGTGGTAAAGAGTCTCCGTCGGAGACTCTTTACCGAGATCGTAGTTGCCGGGTGTCAGACTGACACCCCGCAACAACGATCGCCACGATGCGCGCCCCCGGGGGGCGCGCAGCGGCTCACAATCCTGAGGACGTCATATGACGTCTGGTCAGGATTATGAAACCACTTTGCCACCGTCAATTTGTAATAGGGCGGGCGGCAAGTGGTTAAAATAGAATTTGTCCATCAGAGAGCCTCCTAACATAATAGGCGGCCATCAGTGTGACCCTTATTTCATGTTAAGGGGCACGCTAATGGGCATATTTTATTTTAAGAGCAACACTGATGGGTACATTTTATATTAAAAGGGGCACTCTGATGGGAAAATTTTAAGTTAAGGGGCGCATTTTGTTGTGTCCATCAGAGTGCCCCTTAATATAAAATGTGCCCATCAGCATGACCCTTATTTTATGTTAAGGGGCACCCTGATGTGCACAGTTTATGTTAAGGGGGACTCTGATGGGGACATCTGATGTAAGGGGACACTCTGACAGCAATGCCTGATGTAAAGGGGCACTGTGATGGGGGCACCTGATGTAAAGGGGCACTGTGATGGGGACACCTGATGTAAAGGGGCACTGTGATGGGGCACCCAATTTAAAGACGCACTGTGATGGGGGCACCTGATGTAAAGGGGCACTGTGATGGGGCACCTGATGTAAAGGGACACTGTGATGGGGCACCCAATTTAAAGACGCACTGTGATGGGGGCACCTGATGTAAAGGGGCACTGTGATGGGGACACCTGATGTAAAGGGGCACTGTGATGGGGCACCTGATGTAAAGGGGCACTGTGATGGGGCACCCAATTTAAAGACGCACTGTGATGGGGGCACCTGATGTAAAGGGGCACTGTGATGGGGCACCCAATTTAAAGACGCACTGTGATGGGGGCACCTGATGTAAAGGGGCACTGTGATGGGGACACCTGATTTAACTTGACAATAAATATTGTTGAAATGCTAAGGAAATTGTACATTTCTCATGTTTTTGATAGATATACAGTTACTACAATATTTTCTGAGTCATAGAACAGACTTGAGATTCGGACCTCGGCCCAAAGAAAATTTTGGCGATCGGACCTCCTTGAATTTTAATTCATTACCCCTGTTCTATTCTTTTATTTTCTGTTATTCTTTTCTGTTTTACTCTTCTTTTACTCTTCTTGATATGAAGATTGTCAGTACCATATGGTGAAAAACCGTCCCACACCATGATGTTCCCACCCCCCAACCTCACTATTGGTATGGGGAATGTTTTTTGGGGTGATGTGCCATTTGACCTCCAAACATAGTGTGTATTATGGCATCCAAAGAGTTCAATTTTGGTCTCATCTGACCAGACTATATTCTCTCAGTATTTCACAGGCTTGTCTAAATGTTGTGCAGCAAACTTTTTTAAATGAGCTTCAACATGCTTTTTCTTCAGCAATGGAGTGTTGCGTGGTGAGCGTACATACAGGGCATGGCAGGTGAGAGTGCATTACTTATTGAAACAATTGTACCTGCTAATTCCAGGTCTTTCTGAAGCTCTACACAAGTGGTCATTGGCTCTTGGACAACTCTTCTCATAATTCTTTTCCCTCCTCTGTCAGAAATCACGTGAGGAGCACCTGGCTAAGGACAGTTTAGGGTGAAATGATGATCTTCTGGATTATGGCCCCAGCAGTGCTCACTTATCCACTGTTGAAGAGCTTCAACATGCTTTTTCTTCAGCAATGGAGTGTTGTGTGGTGAGCGTACATACAGGCCATGGTGGGTGAGTGCATTACTTATTGAAACAATTGTACCTTTTAATTGTAGGTCTTTCTGAAGCTCTCCACAAGTGGTCCTTGGCTCTTGGACAACTCTTCTGATAATTTTTTTCCCTCCTCTGTCAGAAATCTTGCGAGGAGCACCTGTGTGAGGCTGGTTTATGGTGAATCAAGAATATCTTGGTACATTTTTCCATTCGTCCTTCCTTCAATGACATCAAGTTTGCCAGTACCGTATAGTGAAAAACAGCCCCACACCTTGATGTTCCCACTTCCAAACCTCACTGTTGGTATGGGGGGTGTTTTTGGGGTGATGTGCCATTTGACCTCCAAACTTGGTGTGTATTATGGTATCCAAAGTGTTCAATTTTGGTCTCATATGACCAGACTATATTCTCTCAGTATTTCACAGGCCTGTAAACAAGCTTCAACATGCTTTTTCTTCAGCAATGGAGTGTTGCATGGTGAGCGTACATACAGGGCATGGTGGTTGAGTGCATTACTTATTGAAACAATTGTACCTGCTAATTCCAGGTCTTCTGAAGCTCTACACAAGGGTCTTGGCTCTTGGACAACTCTTCTGATAATTCTTTTCACTTCTCTGTCAGAAATCATGTGAGGAGCACCTGGCCGAGGCCATTTTAGGGTGAAATTATGTTCTTCTGGATTATGGCCCCAACAGTGAGTGCTCACTGTTGAGGCCTTCTCCACTGTTGAGGCCTTCTCCACTGTTGAGGCCTTCTCCACTGTTGAGGCCTTCTCCACTGTTGAGGCCTTCTCCACTGTTGAGGCCTTCTCCACTGTTGAGGCCTTCTCCACTGTTGGGGCCTTCTCTACTGTTCAAGAGCTTCAACGTGCTTTTTCTTCAGCAATGGAGTGTTGCGTGGTGAGCTTGCATGTAGGCCATGGCGCCTGAGTGCATGCATTACTTATTGAAACAATTGTACCTGCTAATTCCAGGTCTTTCTGAAGCTCTTGGCTCATGGATAACTCTTCTGATAATTCTTTTCACTCCTCTGTCAGAAATCTTGCGAGGAGCACCTGGTCGAGGCTGGTTTATGGTGTAATGATGTTCTTCTGGATTTTGGCCCCAACAGTGTTTACTGGAACATTCAGAAGTTTAGAAATCCTTCTGTAACCAATGCCATCAGTATGTCTTGCAACAATAAGTTTGTGAAGGTCTTGAGGGAGCTCTTTGCTTTTACCCACCATGAGATGTTTCTTGTGTGACACCTTGGTAATGAGACACCTTTTTATAGGCCATTGGTTGAGACTGAAGCGGCTGATATTAATTTGCACTGACAAGGGGCAGGATTGCTTTCTAATTACTGATAGATTTCAGCTGGTGTCTTGGCTTTCCATGCATTTTTGAACCTCCCTTTCTTCATGCATTCAATACTTTTTCCCTGTGTTATTCCATTTTATTACACAGAACTTCATTTCTGAACTTATTTGTTTTGTTTTCTTTGTATGTATGGACCGACATGTGGTGAACATTTCATGTCAGTAGCACCTTTACCAACCTATTTACCTAGAAAAATGGTGACATGTTCAATACTTATTTTACCCACTGTATATTATTATAGTTTTATATTAGCGTGAATCCACTGATTCCAGGTTTTATTATTTTATACTTCTCCCTGTTATTCTCTTTCTTATCTCATTATCAGGGATCTCGGCATGATGGAGGTTGAGGCCGGCTCTGCTGCATCATCTGATGAAGACAAAGCCGTGAAGACTCACTTTAGGGTGACAAGGTTTATTATGGAGGCCGGTGAGTTCTATGAGAGTTCACTCCAACCCACATCCCAATCTTTTACAGCTCAACCCACTCATCCACATAATCCATGATAAAAATAAATTATAGTGTTTTATTCCTGCGTTACCACTGGTGATCTATCAAATGTCAGGGGCTGCTGCTACTACCGGAATGGATCACACCGTATCCACTTAATATGAAACTAAAGATATGTTGGTATTGCGCTGCCCCTATATTAAATAACCCTCCAAGGGTGATAAGTATAATGCCTAGTTACATAAATCAATAGTGTAGTATAAAAATATATATAGAAATGTCTACTGAATAATAACAAAAAGTGCAAAGTGCTACATTAAGTAAAATAAACACACCACAGAGGTGATAGAATCCAAATAAATGAAAATCAAGTGAACAAAGATAAGTAACTAAAAACAGTCTCTTAAAAAATTTCTATTTTGATAAAGTGCAAAAAAAAAAAGTAAACGCACTACAGAGTCAATTGAAAACCTCCAGGGAAACACAACTGCTTCAATTGAGTGCAAAGCCAGAAAACAGTGAATTGATCATAAAGTTCCAAGTGCGTCTTATAAATGTGCAAATAAGTAAACACTCTCCAGAGGTGATATAAGTGAACCACCCTAATAATAAACAAATGATATACAAGAAAGTAAGAAAGAGTATACCTAGACCAAAAAGAGGGTACCCTCTCCTGATCACATGGAAATAAACTTTAGAATTAAACAAAAAATATATATAGTAGTAAACGCACTACAGAGCCGGCTGTAACATACGTTATAACAGAATGAATCTGGCCTCTATAGATTAAATATACATATTGCAATCCATCAAAAATAAAAAGATATAAATATTCAAGTCCATAAATAAACAACAGTCTCCTTTAAGTGCAAGTGCTTTGTGCAAACTTGTGCAAATTCAACTGAGGTGTGGATCTCCCAGTGCTTAATCCCGCTGTGATCACACTTTAGTGGGCAGTGGCCCCTTACCTATAGCAAGGAGGGATTCGCATAGAGGTATATAGATTTCTTTATATGTCTTCTCTCCTGGTAAATTCAGTCACCTTCTCCTTTGAATTTTATTCTTATTGCTCCATAGGACCCAATAGATTAATAGAGAGGGAATACCATAGTGTAGTATTTCACAAATAGCATTTATTAAAAATTTTCATACACAGGGTACTCACACGTTAATAGATAGAAAAAAGCCTTTTTCTAGTAATCAGCAGAAAGTGCATCCACAGTCAGCTTCCTTCCCGTCCCTACGCGTGACATCACATCACGTGACTTCATCAGGAGACTGTTGTTTATTTATGGACTTGAATATCTATATCTTTTTCTTTTTGATGGATTGCAGTATGTATATTTAATCTATAGAGGCCGGGTTCATTCTGTTATAACGTATGTTACAGCTGGCTCTGTAGTGCGTTTACTACTATATATATTTTTTGTTTAATTCTAAAGTTTATTTCCATGTGATCAGGAGAGGGTACCCTCTTTTTGGTCTAGGTATACTCTTTCTTACTTTCTTGTATATCATTTGTTTATTATTAGGGTGGTACACTTATATCACCTCTGGAGAGTGTTTACTTATTTGCACATTTATAAGACGCACTTGGCACTTTATGATCAATTCACTGTTTTCTGGCTTTGCACTCAATTGAAGCAGTTGTGTTTCCGTGGAGGTTTTCAATTGACTCTGTAGTGCGTTTCCTTTTTAAATTTTTTTTATTTTTATTTTTTGCATTTTTTTTTTTTGCACTTTATCAAAATAGTTACTTACCTTTTGTTCACTTGATTTTCATTTATTTGGATTCTATCACCTCTGTGGTGTATTTTATTTTATTTAATGTAGCACTTTGCACTTTTTGTTATTATTCAGTAGACATTTCTAGATATATTTTTATACTACACTATTGATTTGTGTAACTAGGCATTATACTTATCACCCTCGGAGGGTTATTTAATATAGGGGCAGCGCAATACCAACATATCTTTAGTTTCATGATAAAAATAGTCGACTATGTTCATTATTGCTTAGTTGGTCAGCCGATTAGTAGGCCTTCATACAGCATGCATTATTTTTTACACGTCAGTATACACAGTGCAGCACACATACAACTGAGTACACTGTCCATACATGTCAGTAAGTGCCTGAGAGCTTGTGAATCTGTGAGGAGCAATGCCTCATGGAACATGCAGTCCTAGGCAGGAGAAGGAAGTGATTTAAAAGTGATTTATAAAGGCAGAAGATTTTTTACTGTGGTATAGGGGCACTCTATAGTATAGTTTGCGGCTTGCTGTAGGGTTGGGAGAAGGCAGAAGCGCTGGCGGGGGACCCAGAAGAGGAAGGTGGGGGCTGCTCTGTGCAAAACCACTGCACAGAGCAGGTAAGTATAAATGCGTTAAATGCCTGTCGATCAGAACTATCACCCCCTGGATCCATCTTGCCCACCATTGATGGTACTGGAGGTAGACTGTTCTCGGTTGTGGACAGACCTGGATGTTCTCAGTGGTGGGTATGGGCAGACCAGGATGTTCTCGGTGGTGGCTATGGACAGACCTGGATGTTCTTGGTGGTGGGCATGGACAGACCAGGATATTCTCGGTAGTGGGTATGGATGACCATGAAGGTAGACTGTTTTTGGTGGTGGCTAAGGGTGAGCTCAGGCGTGTTTGCATACTCCATGTGCAGAGCCCGCCAGGAAGTCGGCGCAGAGCTGCGCTAATCACAGGCAGTGAGACATTGCCCCGATGCATGGCTGCGGAGATCGGGGCAATGTCTCACTGCCTGTGATTAGCACAGCGCTGCGCCGACTTCCTGTCGGGCTCTGCACGTGGACCATGCGAACACGCTGGAGCTCATCCTTAGTGGTGGCTATAGATGGACCTGGAGGTTGACTGCGGTGGTGGGAATGGACGGACCTCAAGGTAGACTGATCTTAGAGGTGGGTTTAGACAGAATTAGATGTTCTCGGTGGTAGGTATGGACGGACCTGGATGTTCTCGGTGGTAGGTATGGACTGACCTGGATGTTCCCGGTGGTATGTATGGATGGACCTGGATGTTCTCGGTGGTGGGTATGGATGGACCTGGATGTTCTCGGTGGTGGGTATGGATGGACCTGGATGTTTCCAGTGGTAGGTATGGATGGCCCTGAAGGTACACTATTCTGGGTGATGAGTATGGATGGACCTGAAAGGACACTACTTTGGGTGCTTAAGGGGAGACTGTCCTGGGAGATGGGTATGTATAGATGGACCTGGAGGGAGACTGTCATGGGTGACACGTATGTATGGAGGGAGACTGTCCTGGGTGATGGGTATTTATGAAGGGAGGCTGTCTTAGTTGACAGGTATGTATGGATGGATCTGGAGGGGGATTGTTCTGGTTGACTGATATGGATGGACTTGGAAGGAGACAGGAGAACCATTAACCTGGTCCTGGCTTCACCATCAAACTTACTGTCCTGGAGAAAACATGCAAAAACGAGAGTTCAGATTTCGCAGACCACCTGCTTGTGCTAAGTCTGCAGTTGTCTAGTAAAGGCATTACCATCCAGGATGATAATTTCCAACCAATCTAGCAATGGCCTCTCCCGTGTTTCTACCCTCTAAGGCTTTCTTTGACTTTAGTAAACAAAAAGAGTTTCGCAAGCGTTCTATTAAGTTTATCGCCAACTCCGGGGTGTCATTCTGAACACCTGATTTATTGCTGTGCCGCCAGCACTGAACTTATCCATCATTTCTCCGATTGCCTGCTATGCTCTAACTACAGGCTTCAATTTGTCACCTGGATTATGAAGATTCAAGCTGAGCAGTGATAATCCTATTCGTCTTGCTTAGTTTGAACCCTTCATTGGTTTGATGCATCCTCTGGCTTTGTAGGGGCTCAGGGTATAATATTCGTGTTCTGTGCTTTGTCTCAATCTGAGAAGAGTGACAGCGACATCTTCAGGTGACTAAACGGTACTGCAGGCCAGCACATATAGTCTTAGCTTCTTACGTGGAACATTTGTTCTCCTAGCTGCTCCCTTCTGCAGGAAGCGACCACAACTTAAATGACTTATGTGTCATAGTGCATAGGGGGAATTTTAAATTGCAGAACAAGAGATCGAAGGAAAATTCAAGACTTTGGAACATGGGCTAACCAGAGGCAGAAATTGCAGGTGCCACTATGATTTGCACATCTCCACATCAAAGGAACTCTACAAAAGACTCAACACAACCCCCTTTAGGTATAAGATTGACAAAGTGGCTCCTCTGTCTTACAGAAACACTTATCCCTATCTATCTATGCTATTTATTTATTTTTTTGCACCCAATGCATCTCATGTTGTCAAGTTGATAACCTCTCCGGCAGTGCACTGTCCCTCGGCATCCTAATATCCAATGCAGGACTATGGGCTCATCATTGCTCTTAAAGCAGATCTTCCTCCTCCAATTTTATTTTTACCCCTTCCCGGCCGTGCTATAGCCGAAAGATGACTACAGCATGTTGTTTTCTGGGAGGGCGTCCATTGATGTCCTGGAACCACGTCAACCTTGTGCATCCCCTGGGGATCACAGATCGTGCTAAAGGGCCAATCACAGCAACCCTTTACTATGTGATCAGCTGTGACCAATCACAGCTGAGCACAATGTAAACAGAGTTGCTAGTTATCAGCTCTTATTTTCTCATGCGTCAGGAGAGGAGAGCCAGTAATGGGACATTTACACATATTATCAGTGTCTCCTCATCAGTGCCGCATATAAGTGCACATCAGTAAAGCAAAAAAATGACTTATTTGCTAAATTTTATAACAAACTAAAAAAAAAAAAAATCTTTATCTGTCTCAAAAAAATAAAATAAAAATGGCATGTGGGTACTGCACGCAATTGTCCTTCAAAGTGTGACAGCGCTGAAAATTGGCCTAGGCAGAAAGGGGGGGTATAAGTGCCCAGTAAGCAAATGGTTAACCCCTGCTTATCTGGTTGCGGGTGCTGCACAGTGGGTGCCGCCAAGCAGACCCAGCATTCAGCATTGTTCTCCCCCGCCCCCCCCCCCCCGATTCTGTTTGAATGATATCATCAGGAAGCTGTCGCCTCTTCCGGGTTCAGCCAGTGGCTCTCCTGAGAATGAACAGCTAGGCCTGTCCCCACCTTCAGTGAAGGACTGTGCATATTAGTGCCCATCATCAGCGCCTATCAGTGCCACCTCATTGGTGCCACCTTATAAGTGCCCTTCAGTGCAACCTCATCAATGCCCATCAGTGAAGGAGAAAACATACTTATTTACAAAATTTTATAACAAAATCTGTCTTTTTTTATTTCTTTAGCAAAAAATAAAAACTGCAGAGGTGCTCAAACGCCACCAAAAGAAATCTCTATTTGTGGGAACAAAATGATTAAAAATCCTGTTTGTATACAGTGTAGCATGACCTCAAAATTGTCATTTAAACAGCGACAGCGCTGAAAGCTGAAAATTGGCCTGGGCAGGAAGGGGGAGAGTGCACAGTATTGAAGTGGTTAAAAGCTTCAACAAAGCCTGCTAAAAGCACTGCAGATGCTTTGTCAAAGCTTGCTGTTCACACTTCTTATACAAGCTGAAGCCCATGTGAAGTAGATCTAGGCCTGACCCATTAGGATATCTGATTCTGTACAAATCACGGATATAACAGAACTAATTATCTGTTTCGTAGGTGTTAAGTTGGGAATGCAGTCCATCCCAATAGCTACAGCTTGTACAATCTATCACAAGTTTTTCCATGAGAGCACGCTTGATGAGTATGACCCGTACCTTGTGGCAATGTCCGCCATTTACCTGGCTGGAAAGGTAGAGGAGCAGCACCTTCGAACGCGAGACATCATCAATGTTTGTCATAGGTGAGAACTACTTTTGCGTGGCATGTTGCTTCTTTATGCATATTCACATGTTTGATGCCAATGGACTGAGTGGGTGAGGGCATGGGCCGTGGTCCTATTCTTTAATTGGGATAGTGTGAGCGGGGCCGACACTTGGCTTTATTCCTATTCTTGCATTGTTTTTGTTTCAGGCAGGGAGACAGTAAAGCACACTACTGTGCAAAATTCCTATGCCCCGTACACACGGTCCGACTTTCCAACGGAAAATTTGCGATCAGATCATGTTGTCCAGAAAATCCGACCGCGCGTGGGCTCCATCGGACTTTTTCCATCAGATTTTCCTACGCACAAAGTTTGAGAGCAATATCTAAAATTTTCCGACAACAAAATCCGATCGCATAAATTCCGATCGATTGTGTGTAGACGTTTCCGAGGGACAAAGTGCCACGCATGCTCAGAGTAAACTAAGAGACGGAAGCTATTGGCTACAGGCCCGTTTATAGTCCCGACATACGTGTTTTACGTCACCTCGGTCAGAACGATCGGATTTTCCGACAACTTTGTGCGACCGTGTGCATGCAACACAAGTTTCGGCCAAAATCCATAGGAAAAAATCCGACAGATTTTGTGGTCAGAATGTCCGACCATGTGTATGGGGCGTTAGACAAGTGTGAAGAAATGCTGTAACGTAAGATGGCTTTCATAAATCTGCATTTTGTAAAATTGATAAAAACAAAACAATTAAAATATAAAGCGAATGAAGAGAAAAAAAATCTAAATCAAATCAATATTTGGTGTGAACCCCCTTTGGCTTCAAACCTGCATAAATTCTTACACACTTTGTACACTTGCTGTCAGAAACCATGAAATAAGGTAGAGACAGAAGTACATTTTAAATCACTCTTGTTTAATAATAAAAGTAAATAGAACAAATGTAGTCAAAACATAGCCAGAGTTCAGAACCAGAATGAATAGTCAGCCAAGCCAGAAGTCAGGGATCAATGTAGTGGAACACCAGGCAGGACCTGGAGCCAGAAGGGATGTTAACAAAGCAAGTCTTTATTTAACAGGAATGCAGGAAATGGTCTCTGTGATGTTGACCAAGGCAAAGGCAGAGATCCTCTGGGATGGGCGGCTTAAGTAGGCAGGACTGAGGAGCAGGATATCAACAACAGCTGAGTCACTGTGGAGAGATAGGAGCTGGCAATCAGCCAACAGCTGAGCCCAGCCCTGACACTTGCACACAAGTCAGGGATTTTGTAGGATAAGGCCAGGTTCACACTGTTGCAAATTGGATGTGGGCTTCCCCGCATCCAATTTGAATAGCAGGAGATTGTGACCGGCTCTCTATGGAGCCGGTTCATACATCTCCAGAGCGGCTCCGGCGTGAATCGCACAGGACTCCTGTGTGTTTTCTGGTAATTTTAGGTCAAAATTTGGGCAAAAATCAGACCTAAAGCGATGAATGGAGACGCACTTGACCCCCGCTGTGAGCCGGAGCGTGCTGCGGTGTGAACCCAGCCTTGGAGTCAGGTGTCTGATTAACCAATTATCCCAAGCATGTGCTAATGATCATCAATTTCATATGTAGGCTGAAACACAGTCAAATAAGTGGTTGTAAACCTAGTTACACCACTTGTACCAACAGGTAAGCCTATAATAAGGCTTACCTGTAGGTACTGGAAATATCTCCTAAACCTGCAAGCGATATGTCTGGCAGAACACCATTCTTACAGTAAAGCATGGGGGTGGTAATATCCTGTTATGGTGGTGATTCTCAGCAACAGAGACTGGAGCACTTGTCAGGATAGAAGAAAAATGGATGGGGCAAAATACCTTCAAATTCTTTAGAAAAATCTGCTGCCAGAAAGTTGTCAATGGGAAGAAGGTTTACCTTCCAACTGTCAGAAACCATGAATCAGACTGAGACAGAAGTACAGTTAAATCTCACTTTTTTAATAATAAAAAAGGTAAGCATAGTCAAAACATAGCCAGAGTTCAGGAACCGGAACGGATAGTCAGTCAAGCCAAAATGTCAGGGAGCCAAAGATGGAGCCCACACAATGTCGGATTATCCGACAACACGGTCCTATCGGACATTGTCCATCGGAATGTCCGACCGTGTGTACAAGGGCTAACTCTCACACCACGCATGGGAAAGTCAACAGCATGTGGATCACCAAGCCCATGGGTAATATAGCAAACCACAAAACATGGACACGAGGTACCTCTTTACTTTATTTCATGCATAGGACTTGTGATAACAAATATTTCAGATGGAGACACGACTGTTGTTTGAAGCCTTGTATAATATGTACCATACCTGGAAATGTACACTGTAACATGTATGCACTGAAAACGAAATAAAACTTGTTGATTCAAAAGATTTGAGATTTAACTCAACTAAAGGTTTTGACTCTACTAACTAAAGCTAAAGGTTTGAATGAAATCAAAAATTTGAGATTTGACTCTACTAATTAAAGCTAAAGGTTGGAATGAAACACTGACATAAGGGGGGTGATCCTTTTTCCAACTCTGTGATTCTGTTTTTGAATTATATTTGTATTTTTTTTTTTTTTTTTTTGACATGTCGGTGTTAAGTTGCTCTAGTAAATACAGCTGGATAAAAAAAGTTCCTGTCTTCGATTCAGGCTGCAAAGCAACACAATTTGATTATTTTAAGGGGGGGGGAGGAGTAATTCTTTTCTAAACCCCACTGTAAATCTATGAAAATTTTGTAAAATTGTAGAGCAGTGAGTTTGAGGTGAGTTTGATGGTCCTTTTTTTTTCCCGCATGTGTCTTGAGCAGGTATCTGAATCCGGGGAGTGATCCGCTAGAAGTGGACTCCAAGTTCTGGGAGCTCCGGGACAGCATTGTGCAGTGTGAATTGCTGGTGCTGAGGCTGCTACATTTTCGGGTCTCCTTTAACCATCCGCACAAAGTGAGTGATTGAACACAGCATGTTATGTGCAGCGGCATAATGGAAGCATGACTTGGCAGGACTCACGTAATGATAACACTATGACTACCCGTCATTAGGGAAATGAGTACAGAATGTTCCAAGGATACCCATGGAGTGAAGTTTATCTCTGTCGTGCTTCACTCTCAGCATGAGACCCGGCGTACATTGTCAGTCTTTTCTGTCTGTATAATAGAATAGACAATGTGTACCGAAATGTGGATGGCAAAAAAAAAAGTAGAGCTTAATTGTGTATTTAACCACTGGACCTCCGGAAGATTTACCCCCCCTCCCCCTTCATGGCCAGGCCATTTTTTGCACTATGGCGCGCGTTACTTTAACCGCTTGCCGACCACCTCATGCTCCTATACGTCGGCAGAAGGGCTCATACAGGCAAACTAACGTACCTGTACGCTGCCCTTTAAGAGGCGGGCGCGCGCCACCAGCAGCAAGCTTCATGAGTCGGGTCCCACGGACTCATGCCGCGGGGGATACCCGCAATCATCTCACGGAGAGGAAGAACGAGGAGATGCTAATGTAAACAAGCATCTCCCCGTCCTGCCCAGTGACAGGACACTGATCTCTGCTCCCTGTGAACGGGAGCTATGATCAGTGATGTGTCACATGTAGCCATGCCCCCCCCCCCCCCCCCACAGTTAGAAACACTGGCCAGGACATACTTAACCCTAATGCCCTGTACACATGGTCGGACATTCCGAAGACAAAATCCGTTGGATTTTTTCCAACGGATTTTGGCCCAAACTTGTCTCGCATACACACTGTCGCACAAAGTTGTCGGAAAATCCGATCGTTCAGAACGAGGTGGCGTAAACCGCGTACAACAGGACTATAAAGGGGGCAGTAGCCAATAGCTTTCGTCTCGTAATTTATTCTGAGCATGCGTGGCACTTTGTCCGTCGGAATTGTCTATACATGATCGGAATTTAAACGATCTGATTTTGTTGTCGTAATTTTGTTAGCTCCAGCTCTCAAACTTTGTGTGTTGGAAATTCTGGCGTAAAAAGTCAGATGGAGCCCAGGCAAGATCGGGTTTTCCGACAAAACTATCCGACCGCACATTTTCCATCAGAAAGTCTGACCGCATTACACTACCCACCTGGTGGTTAACCCCTTCACTGCCAGTGTCATTTACACAGGAATCAGTGCATTTGTGTAGCACTGATTGCTGTATAAATGACAATGGTCCCAAAAATGGGTCAAAAATGTCCGACGTGTCCGCCATAATGTCGCAGTCAGGATAAAAATCATTGATTGCTGCCATTGCTAGTTAAAGAACAAAGAATTAATAAAATGAATAAAAATGGCATAAAACTATCCCCTATTTTGTAGACGCTATAACTTTTGCACAAACCAATCAATAAACGCTTATTGCGATTATTTTTTTTTTTACCAAAAATATGTAGAAGAATACGTATCGGCCTAAACTGAGGGAAAAATTTTTTAGTTTTTTTTTAATATATTTTTGGGGGGATAATTATAGCAAAATGTAAAAAATAATGCGTTTTTTTTTCAAAATTGTTGCTTTTTTTTGTTTATAGCGCAAAAAATAAAAACCACAGAGGTGATCAAATGCCACCAAAATAATTTTTTTGTGGGGGAAAAAAGGGCGTCAATTTTGTTTGGGAGCCATGTCGCAAGGCTGCGCAATTTTCAGTTAAAGCGACACAGTGCCGAATCGCAAAAAGTGCTCTGGTCAGGAAGGGGTTAAATTCTTCCGGGGCTGAAGTGGTTAAGACCGAGCCTCTTTTTTTAGATGTGGTGTTTACAAGTTTTTTTTTTTGCTAGAAAATTACTTAGAACCCACAAACATTATACCTTTTTTTTTTTTTCTAACACCATAAAGAATAAAATGGCGGTCGTTGCAATACTTTTTGTCACATCGGATTTGCGCAGCGGTCTTATAAGCGCACCTTTTTTTGAAAAAGTACACTTTTTTTTTTTAATTCTTTTTATTTGTTTTAAAAGAGAAAAGTACAGAACATAGCCTTGGGGCATTCCCCGGGAAAAAGTACACTTTTTAATTTAAAAATAAGTCAACAGTAAAGTTAGCCCAATTTTTTTTTTATTTTTTTTTTTATATATTGTGAAAGATAATGTTATGCCGAGTAAATTTGATATCCAACATGTCATGCTTCAAAATTGCGTCTGCTCGTGGAATGGCGGGTGCAATTTTACCCTTAAAAAATCTCCTTAGGCAACATTTAAAAAATTCTACAGGTTGCATGTTTTGCATTACAGAGGAGGTCTAGGGCTATTATTGCTCTCGATCTACCGATCGCGGCAATACCTCACATGTGTGGTTTAAACACCGTTTTCATATGCGTTCGCTTCTGAACGCGAGCTCGGCGGGACGGGGCACGTTTAAAAATTGATATATTTTTTTTTCTTTTACTTTCTATTTTTAAAATGTGTTTGTTTGTTTTTTTGTTTTCACTTTTTTTTATTCCTATTACAAGGAATGTAAACATCCCTTGTAATAGAAAACATGACAGGACCTCTTAAATATGAGATCTGGGGTCAAAAAGACCTCAGATCTCATATTTCCACTAAAATGCAATAAATAAAAAAAGTTGTCATTTAAAAAAATAAAATGGCCCTTTAACCACTTCAGCTCCGGACCAATAAACACCTTAAGGACCAGAGGTCTTTTTGCAATTTCGCACTGCGCTGCTTTAACTGGTAATTGCGCGGTCATGCAATATTGCACCCAAACGAAATTTGCGTCCTTTTCTTCCCACAAATAGAGCTTTCTTTTGATGGTATTTGATTGCCTCTGCGATTTTTTTTTTTTGCGATATAAATGGAAAAAGAGCGAAAATTTTGAAAAAAAAAGATATTTTCTTCTTTTTGTTATAAGAAAAATCGAATAAACTAAATTTTAGTCATACATTGAGGGCAAAATTTATTTAGCCACATGTCTTTAGTAAAAAAAATGTCAATAAGCGTATATTTTTTGGTTTGCGCAAAAGTTATAGCGTCTACAAACTAGAGTACATTTTCTGGAATTTACACAGCTTTTAATTTATGACTGCCGATCTCATTTCTTGAGGTGCTAAAATGGCAGGGCAGTACAAATCCCCCCCAAATGACCCCATTTTGGAAAGTAGACACCCCAAGGAAATTGCTGATGGGTATGTTGAGCCCATTGAATATTTATTTTTTTTGTCCTAAGGGATTGAATAATGACAAAAAAAAAAAAAAAAATTTTTTTTTACAAAAAGTTGTCACTAAATGATATATTGCTCACACATGCTATGGGCATATGTGAAATGACACCCCAAAATACATTCTGCTGCTTCTCCCGAGTACGGGGATACCACATGTGTGGGACTTTTTGGGAGTCTAGTCGCGCACGGCACCCCAAAAACCAATCACCACCTTCAGGATTTCTAAGGGTGCAAATTTTTGATTTAACTCCTCACTACCTATCACAGTTTCGAAGGCCATAAAATGCCAAAATAGCACAAAACCCCCCCAAATGACCCCATTTTGGAAAGTAGACACCCCAAGCTATTTACTGAGAGGCATGTTGAGTCCATGGAATATTTTATATTTTGCCAAAAGTTGCGGGAATATTACAAACTTTTTTTTTTTTTTTGCACAAAGTTGTCACTAAATGATATATTGCTCACACATGCTATGTGCAGAAGTCAAATTACACCCCAAAATAAATTCTGCTGCTTCTCCCGAGTACGGGGATACCACATGTGGGGGACTTTTTGGGAGCCTAGCCACGTACGGGACCCCGAAAACCAAGCACTGCCTTCCGGATTTGAATATAAAATGCTATAAAAAACAAACTAACCAGAGTCACCCGTAACACTTATACGGTGATCAGTGGTGAAAGGGTTAACTAGGGGCAATCAGGGGGTTCAAATTTTTATTAGGTAGTATATGGGGGTCCCTGGCGCTATATAAAAACCTGACGGGGAACCTAAATAACTAACTGGCTAACCAGCGTCACCAGTGACACTTATACTGTGATCGCTGGTGAAAGGGGGTGAAAGGGTTAACTAGCAGCAATCAGGGGGTTAAAACCATTATTGGGTAGTATAATATCGGGGTACCTAGCGCTATAAAAACCTGGCGGTGAACCTAAAAAAATAACTAGCTACCTAGCGACACATGCAGCGATCAGAAAAATGATCGCTTAGTGACACTGGCAAAAGGGGGTGAAAGGGTTAACTAGCGGCAATCAGGGGGTTAAAAACATTATTGGGTAGTATATCGGGGTACCTAGCGCTATAAAAACCTGGCGGTGAACCTAAAAAAATAACTAGCTACCTAGCGACTGTAGCGACACTAATGCAGCGATCAGAAAAACGATCGCTTAGTGACACTGGCAAAAGGGGGTGAAAGGGTTAACTAGCGGCAATCAGGGGGTTAAAAACATTATTGGGTAGTATATCGGGGTACCTAGCGCTATAAAAACCTGGCGGTGAACCTAAAAAAATAACTAGCTACCTAGCGACACATGCAGCGATCAGAAAAATGATCGCTTAGTGACACTGGCAAAAGGGGGTGAAAGGGTTAACTCTAGGGGCAATCAGGGGGTTAAATCTTTATTGGGGGGTGATAGGGGGCTACCCTGGACCTAACACTAACTGTCCTGACAGTTTTTACTGTCACAACTGACACTGAATGCATTGATCAGTAAAGAAATGATCAATGCAATCAGTGACACTGTGACTGGGGGGGGAGGGATCGGGGGGCGATCGGGGGGGGGGATCGGGGGGGGTTTGTGTGCCTGTGTGTACCTACATGTCAGTGTAGTGTTGGTGCACACTTACTTTTACTGTTCTCCTCGTAGTCCGGTCAAAAAGACCGCCCCGAGGAGAATGACATCACTTCCTCCTTCCTGTGTAAACAATACACAGGGGAGGAAGCTTCTCATTGGCCAGGAGCGATCCAGAGGGGGTGGCCGAAAACCAACGGCCATCCCCTCATCACGGAGCGCTCCTGGACCGAATCGGACCGCCGTAACCAGCGGGAGGGGGTCCGATCGGACCCCCCACCCGCTGGAAGGCAATCACGTGGATGTACGTGATTATGCCTGCCTGTGCCATTGTGCTGACGTACAATGGCAATACGGCGGTCCTCAAGTGGTTAAGAGCTATGGGCGGAAGTGACGTTTTGACGTTGCTTCCGCCCTGCAGTCTCATGGAGACGGGTGGGGGCCATCTTCCCCTCACTCGTCTCCATGTTAGCCCAGGGAACAGACGCGACCGCCTCTGCTGCTGTCGTCAGTTCCGGTAAGCGGCGGAGTACACCGGATTGCATCGGGAGGAGGGGGAGGGACCCTCTCCCACCACCGATTAAAAAGTGATCTCGTGGCGAATCCGCCGCAGAGACCACTATTATCTTGTACCGGACTGCTGGTCGAACACGGGGATACCGGGGTTATGGCAGCTAGCTGCTGCCATAATGATATCTGTCCCCAAGTAGGGATGTACATTGGCGTGCGGCGGTCTGGAAGTGGTTAACTGACAATTGAGCGGTCATGCGGCGCTGTACCCAAATAAAATTGGGTCCTTTTTTTTTCCCCCACATATAGAGCTTTCTTTTGGCATTTGATCACCTCTGCATATAAACAAAAAAAAGACCGATAGTTTTAAGAAAAAAAATATTTTGTACTTTCTACACATCCAATAAAAAAAAAAGATTGAAAAAAATCAATTTTTTTATTTTATTTTTTATAAATTTAGACCAATATATATATTCTGCTACATATTTTTGGTAAAAAAAAATTCAAATAAGCATATATTGATTCGTTTGCGCAAAAGTTCTAGTGTCTACAAACTATGTGGGATATTTTTTTATTTTTTTTTACTAGTAATGGCAGCGATCATTTGACATATAGCGGGGCTGTGATAATGCGGCAGACATTCTGACACTAACTGACACTTTTTGATCAGAGAATTTTGTTTCTCATGGTCTTATAGTCCTTCAGGTGTCTTTTGGTAAACTCCAGGCGAGGCTGTCATGTCTTTTACTAAGGAGTGACTTCTGTCTGGCCACTCAACCATACAGGCCTGATTGGTGGAGTGCTGCAGAGATGGTTGTTTTTCTGGAAGGTTCTCCTCCTTCCACAGAGAAACACTGGAACTCTGTTAGAGTGACCATCGGGTTCTTGGTCACTTTCCCGACTAAGGCCCTTCTCCCCCGATCGTTCAGTTTGGGCGGTCGGCCCCCTCTAGGAAGAGTCCTGGTGGTTCCAAACTTCTTCCATTTACAGATGATGGAGGCCACTGTGCTCATTGGGACCTTCAATGCTGCAGATGTTTTTCTGTACCCTTCCCCAGATCTGGGCCTGGATATAATCCTGTCTCGGAAGGGGGTAAAACCTTTCCGGAGCTCATGTGGTTAAAACTGAAGCGTTTAATGTGGAGAGTTACTAATGTCATATCATTTCACTTTCAGTATCTGCTGCATTACCTGGTTTCGGTAAAGAACTGGATGAATCGGCACAGCTGGGAGCGCAACCCCATTGCTACAGCTTCCTGGTCTCTTCTCAGAGACAGCTACCATGGAGACATTTGTCTGCGCTACGAGGCCCAGCATATCGCTGTAGCGGTAATATACTTCGCTCTGCAGTGCTACGGAGTGGAAGTCCAAGGGAACGACAGTGCAGAGAACCAATGGTGGAAGGTAGGTACCTGTGCCGACTGGTCACTTTTATAATTGCAGGTTGCTGTTTACTGGTGCAGTGTCACAGTGTATTGGTATGGTAGGCAGACACACTTGTTGAATGAGAAGGAAGAAATGTTAAAGCGGATCTGCACTGCATCTGAGCACCATAAACGCTAATTCATTTTTAACATTCAAAGCAAACTCCCCCATCCATCCATGTCTTCATGCTTTATTTTGTTGAGAAACAACCCCATTACATTTCTCGGCCGTGGCCATCTTGATTAAGGGCAGATGATTCATGAAGCATTTACTTCCTGGAATCCCTCTGCCTGTCACCCAAGCCACACAGTTGGGTGATATTGGCCCTTCATATTCAACAGTTGAATGTTGTTGTAAAACCGCCCATTTCGGTGTTGAACGTGAGAAACCCAGTGGAAGGCCTTTTTCTTTCTCTGTTCCTGCAAATGTGAAAGCCATCAATGACATGTTCATGGAGCCTAATATCAACCCAAAAGTATTGCTACATATTGGGGAATAATCACGTGAGAGAGTTGGTCCCATTATCCACAACAACTTGTAAATGAGAAAGCTTGGGGCAAAGCGGATCCCAAAACCTTCGACTTTTGAGACAGAAACAGGCCTTCCACTGGGTTTCTCACTTTCAACACCGAAATTGGCCAGTTTTAAAATGGACAACCCAACCTTATAACTGTTGCATATGAAGGGCCACCGTCACCCAACGTTTGTGACATTTCATCATGGACCTTCTTTGCACCTTTCCCTTGGAGTAACAGGAAATTGATTATGGCCCTAGGCTCTGCCACATTGACTTTTTCTGGAGGTGCTGCCATGTTCATTTTGGACATGAAAATGATAAGTTAAAATTATAGGTAGTTGATTTTTGCACCATTGAATATAGACAAATTTGCCAATACACCCTGCAATTTTACAGCTTTCTCCCTCAAATTTTTTCTGGGTAAGGCGCAATACTTATCAGCACCCCCTTGTATTCTGACAGCGGGGATTCCTCTGCTCTCGGAATACATTGATGTCAGAAACCATGAAATCAGGCTGAGACAGAAGTACAGTTAAATCACACTTGTTTAAAAATAAAAGTAAATAGAACAAATGTAGTCAAAACATAGCCAAAGTTCAGTAACCGGAACGGATAGTCAGCCAAGCCAGAAGTCGGAGATCAATGTAGTGGAACAGCAAGCAGGATCTGGAGCCAGAAGGGATGTCAGCAAAGCCAGTCTTTAACAGGATCGCAGGAGATCGCCTTGGTCAACATCACAGAGACTAAGGCAGAGATCCTCTTGACTAAGTAGGCAGGACTGATGAGCAGGATATCATCAACAGCTGAGTAACTGTGGAGAGATAGGAGCTGGCAATTAGCCGACAGCTGAGCGGCCAGCTCAGAGAAGGAAGGGTTGAGCCCAGACCTGACAACTGACCAACACTTCAGCTGATGATTGAAATGACAACTTGTCAGTAACCATGAATCAGACCGAGACAGAAGTACAATTAAATCACACTTGTTTATTAAATAAAAAGGTAAATAGAAAAAGCATAGTCAAAGCATAGCCAGAGTTCAGTAACTGGATCAAGTAGTCAGCCAGGCCAGAGTTCAATAACCAGATCGGGTAATCAGCCAGGCCAGAAGTCAGGGATCCAAGTAGAGTAACATCAAGCAGGATAAGGAGCCAGAAGGGATGTCAGCAAGCAGCCAGTCTTTAAACAGAACTGCAGGAGATTGTTTCTTGTGATGTGACCAAGGCGAAGGCAGAGGTGAAGTGAGCTGGACAGCTTTAAGTAGGCAGGTCAGACAAGCATGATCAGGAACAGCTGGTAACTGTGGAGAGAAATGAGAGCTGGCAATTAGCCGACAGCTGAGCAGCCAGCCCAGAGAAGGAAGGGCTAAGCCAGCCCTGACAGTACCCCCTCCTCAATGACCCCTCTCCCTCGGAGGGCCACTAGGCTTGAGGGGAAACCGTCTATGGAACTTGCGGAGGAGGACAGGAGCATGTACATCCGAGGATGAAACCCAGGAGCGTTCCTCCGTACCGTACCCCTTCCAATGCACCAGGTACTGTATGCGCCCACGGAACCTACAGGAGTCAACTATGGAGTGTACCTCATACTCTTAATGGTTTTCAACCTGAATAGGGTGAGGGCGTGGCACCGAGGTGGTAAATCGGTTACAGACCAACAGTTTCAATAAGGAGACAAGAAACACATTTGAGATGCGCATACTAGGAGGAAGGTCCAACGCGTAAGCCACTGGGTTAATCCTGCGAATGATACGGAAAGGCCCAATAAACCGAGGTGCAAACTTCAGTGAGGGAACACGAAATCGGAGGTTGCGAGATTACAGCCAGACCCTGTCCCCAACCTGGTAGGAAGGCGCAGGCGTCTGCGGTCAGCATTGAGTCTGTACCTATCATTAGCGTGATGCAAAGCCTCCTGGACTTGTACCCAAGTGGAACGAAGACCACGGAGATGCTCCTCTAATGCAGGAATACTCTGTGGAACAAACAAGACAGGCAACATGGAAGGTTGGAAACCATATTTCGCCATAAATGGAGACAATCAGGAGGCAGCATTCAAGGCACTGTTGTGAGCAAACTCTGCCCATGGTAATAGGTCTGACCAGTTGTTATGGTGGTCAGAAATATAGCCATGTAGGAATTGCTCCAAGGACTGATTGGCTCGCTCTGCAGCCCCATTAGACTGCCAGAACCGGGAGACAAACTGACTGCCCTGTCCGAGACAATCACTTTGGGTAGCCCATGTAAGCGAAAGATCTCCCGAGCAAAAATGGAAGCCAGTTCCTTAGAGGTAGGCAACTTCTTAAGTGCAATACAATGACACATCTTTGAGAACCGGTCAACCACCATAAAGATAACAGTGTTGCCTTGGGAGTTGGGCAACTCCACAATGAAATCCAGGTGAGTCCAGGGCCTCTCTCCATTTGGTATGGGTTGTAGGAGGCCCACTGGAAGGTGTCGTGGAGTCTTACTCTGAGCACACACGGGACAGGCAGCTACGAAGGCAGTAACATCCCTCTGACATCACCCAGACCAACGCAGGGACCATAGCAGTGCAATGCAGAAACAGTCCATTGCCATAGCATGGAGGAGTGCTGCCCGCTATGGGGTGAGAGGGGTAAAGAGCCGCCTCCCGCTGGGGGGAGCAGAGGATTGGTTAAGTAAAATGCTTTCACTCTTTCAATCCAGAGAGAAGACACCCAGTGATGGCGAACCTTGGCACCCCAGATGTTTGGAACTACATTTCCCATGATGCTCAACTACACTGCAGAGCGCATGAGCATCATGGGAAATGTATTTCCAAAACATCTGGGTTACCAAGGTTCATCATCACTGCTCTATAGGGACCAGTCTACCAGCAGGGGGTGGGGGGGGGGGGATTGGCTAAATAAATCTTTTCTTTTCTAGGCCCATCCACCTAAACGAGTAGTTAACCCCATGCAGTGCAGGCACAGCCCCCACTACAGAGGATGGTGTTCGAGTTTCCTGGAGTTGGGCTTTAAGCTGACTGCAAATATTATGCAAATTTCAGTTTAAATACCAGCTCGGTTACTGTGCCATGGCAACTTTTCAAGAGCTATTCTGGGATGTTCTATATAAACTAACAGTGAGATTCTTCTTTTTATTCCAGGAAAGCGCACTCCTAAGTAGGCAAATTCAGCTGTTCTAAAACCATTCAATCCCCCATCCCAGCCCCACTTTTTATTTTACCCATTTTCCTTTCATCGCCTCTTCAAAGCCAGTTTTTAGGTATATGTACCCTACGTAGTGCAGTTGTCTATTTATTATTATTATTATTATTATTATTATTATTATTTTATGACTGGCATAAGTTGTTAATACCAGTCTCCTGTCATCCTCTGCACAGCAGCCCTGTGGCCACTGTAAGAGGAAGGTGCAGTCCTAGGAGAATGTACATGTGCGGGCATGAGGAGAGAGCAGAGTGATGGACTTATTAGCGTATTCCTCCTCCTTTATTATCCTATTAGCTGGTAGAAGGAAGGTAATAATGCCGCTATATTTCTCAGGGCTCGCTCACTTGTGTGGCAAGTACTGCCGCTCCTCTGAAAATCGTTCAATGCTTAACAGGCGGTGAGGAGGGGCTGTATTGCCTCCTCACTGTTTATTTTAAGCCCTTGGACTCCACAGTAATGTGCTGCATTGCAACGATTGCATGTAACTTGCAGGGCAGCCCTATTCACTTGAATAGGTTGCGATTGGTGGGTGGTAGCACCACCAAAAGCAACAGGGGGGTATTTCCTGCCATGGCCGCAAAGCATTGCGACTGCGACATGTGTACCCCCCCAGCCGCTGCAGCATGTATACCTTCCCCCCAGCTACTGTGGCATGTGCACCCCCCCTAGCTACTGTGGTATTTGTATCCTCCCCCAGCCGCTGCGGCATGTGTATTCCCCCATCTGCACCATGTATACCCGCCCCCCCTAGCTGCCGCGGCATGTATACCCTCCTCCCAGCCACTGGGACATGTGTACTTCCCCCCCAGCTGCTGCAGCATGTATACCCTCCCCCCAGCCACTGCGGCATGTGTACCCCTCCCCCCAACTGCTGCAGCATGTATACCCTCCCCCAAGTCGCTAAGGCATGTGGACCCCACTCTAGCCACTACAGCATGTATACCCTCCCCCCAGCCGCTGCAGCATGTATACCCTCTTCCCCAGCTGCTGCAGCATGTGTATCCCCAGCCGCTGTCTGCAGCTAAAAAGGTAACTTACAAACTGCAAAGACTATCTCTGGGGAAAGATAAAAAACCCTCCATTGCAGTGGATCTGCCCATGTACTGTAAGGGTTACAAGGTAGCATTCGGGGGGGGGGGGGGGGGGGTGCTATAAAACTTTGGCTCAACTGTGGCGTTTTACTGCCTCATGTGTCAACAAGCCCTTCAAGAGAACCTCACTTTCCCCAAAATTGTTTTTTATTTTATCCCTAATAATTAGAATAGTAATAAACGAATGAAACAAAATGTCCAGTTCTGGAAATCATTCATCACATTATGGGGTATACCTTAGAAGGTAATCTGATGGCAATACTTCTCCATTTAAGCTCCATGTCCTGTAAGAGATACAAGAAGTCCATGCTGCTACAGCTGATTAGACGCAGCCAAAGCATGTATCCCTAGCTCCTGGAAGAGTCCATCCCCACCATCACTGAGACAGTGATTTGCCAGAGTCAATGATATTCAAGAGATGGAGGACCTTACATTTTCTGGACATTTGGCCTTGCAACGAATCTGGATTGGGCTGGAATGATAGCCTGGGAAATGTTTCCGATACCTTTGATTTTTATTTATTGATTATTGTTATTTATTTTATTTTTTTGCCCTTCCCCCTATTATGGACAGTTTCTCTTGGGAAGAAAGCTGCATACCTCCTTTCTTTTTCTTCTCAATTCTGTTCTTACTTCCCTTAGTTCCGGGGTATCCCCTCAGGCCCCCCATGCTTGCTCTTTCCCTGTATTTAAAAGCTGGAAAATGTTGGGTAGCATCATACTATTGTATATTTTTCCTCCACCCCACGGATCCTAAAAGAATTGAGCTCTGTCATTTCAAAGCCATTCTTTCTAATATTTAGGGATTCATTTAATGACTGGAATGGTACCACTGGATTGACATAAGGCCAATGTGGTGCCCATGTTTAAAAAGGGATCAAAGTCTTTACCAAGTAACTATAGATCTGTTAGTTTAACTTCTATAGTTTGGGAATATACTGGAGAGTTGAATAAAAGATCACATAGGTGAGTTCTTGCTATAGTTGGGAAGATACTGGAGAGTTTAATAAAAGATCACATAGACAAGTTCTTGCTGGAAAAAATATTTTAAGCAACAGACAGCATGGATTCATGAAAGACAGAAGTTGTCAAATAAATCTGATTTCTTTTTATGAGGTGGTAAGTAAAACCTTGGACAGAGGGTTGGCGGTGGACGTGGTATACTAGGATTTTGCAAAAGCGTTCGACACAGTTCCCCACAGTTCCCCACACATAACTCATGTGTAATGTAAAGTCTACAGGTTTGGAAATATCAGTTTGTAAATGGATAGAAAACTGGCTAAAAGACCAATTCAGAGAGTCGTGGTTAATGATTCTTACTCTGAATGGTCTAAGGTTATCAGTGGTGTACCCCAAGGTTCAGTGCTGGGACCCTTACTTTTTAATATCTTTATAAATGATATAGGACCTGGGATTAAAAGTAGCATTTCTGTCTTGACACCAAGCTATGCAGTGGAGTAACGTCCATACATGATGTCTCCAATTTTTACAAGATGAGCTCAGTTGGGCAACTAAGTGGCAGATGAGGTTTAATGTTGATAAATGTAAAGTTATGTACTTGGGGGCTAAGATAATGCATGCATCATACATATTAAGAGGAGAACAACTGGAGAAATCCATAGTGGAGAAGGATCTGGGGGTTTTTGTAGATCATAAGCTCAGTAATAGCATGCAATGCCAAGCTGCGGCTTCCAAAGCGAGCAAAGTCCTTTCTTGTATTAAGAGAGATAATTTTGCCCCTGTACAAATCATTAGTAAGATCTCATCTGGAATATGCAGTTCAGTTTTGGGTACCAGTTCTCAAAAAGGATATCGGGGAACTGGAGAATGTGCAGGGAACTCAGCTATGAGGAAAGATTAGAGAAACTGAATTTAATCTCTCTTAAGAAGAGGAGATTAAGGGTGGATATGATCAACATGTACAAATATATATGGGGACCATATAGTGAACTTGTTGTTGAGTTGTTCACGTTAAGGTCATCACAGAGGACAAGGCAGCACACTTTATGTCTAGAGCAGAGATCTCCAAACTATGGTCCTCCAGCTGTTGTGGAGCTAAACGTCCCATGAGGTATTGTAAAACTGACGTTCACAGACATGACTAGGCATGACAGGAATTATCGTTCCTGAACAACTGGAAGGCCATAGTTTGGAGACCCCTGGTCTAAAGGCAAGGAGATTTCATCTCCAAATACGGAAAGGTTTTTTCATAGTAAGAGCTGTGAACATGTGGAATAGACTCCCTCCATAGGTGGTTCTGGCCAGCTCAGTAGATTGCTTTAAAAAAATACCTGGATACTTTCCTGAATGTAAATAATATAACTGGATATGAATATATATTTATAGGTAAAGTTGATCCAGGGAAAATCCGATTGCCTCTCGGGGGATCAGGAAGGATTTTTTTCCCTGTAAGCAAATCAGATCATGCTTTGCTGGGTTTTTTGCTGCCTTCCTTATATTTTTTTTTTATATTTTTTATTATTATTATTTTGTTTCATAGATGTGGGTGCATTTTTTTATTTTTTTTTATGTTTTATTTTATTTATTTTTTTCATTGTTGCATTTATTCCTTTTTTTTTTTTTTTTTTTATTACAAAAGGTGGACTATGCCTTTTTAACTTGCATATGCCAGACAAGTTCAAAAACATTGGTGCATCTAACACTTTTTTTCCCCTTGACTACAGGTATTTAGTGAGGATATAACAAGAACAACCATCAATGACATCATATCTGAACTAATAAACATTTATACCCTGGATACTGAAATACCTTGACCACAATGTTACCAAGGACTGAAATGAACTACCTGGAGACAAGGGATATATTGGCAGCTTCTTTCAGATAATCCCTGCTATGGCCGGCCTTGGGTACATTAGTTATAACTCAAACCATCTTTTCACAACGCCAACTCCTCCAAAGTAACTTTTCAACTATTGCCTTGTGACTTTTCCTGATTACAAAGTTCAGAATGAGGTTTTATGCTGGAACACTGTTAAATTTGGACTTTACATTCAGAATCATTTGGAGCATTTATTGGGTTGTCAAGCCTAGAGGCCTAGAGATGGGTCATCAGAGCAGATCACAGGACAAGCCTTCCAGGAATCAAAAACTTTATATGTAAACAGTTGGACGATCTCTGCACGTGCCAACACTCCATATGTGCTCTTTGGTCCTGTGGCCCAGCCCGCCTTCCGCAGCCTAGAAACCCCCTCTTGTTCCACGCTGTACTCAAGGAAGGTCTGCACACCGATGATGTCTTCAAAGTACAGTTAACTTTGCCTTGTAAGCTTCTTTGCTTGCTCATTACACTACAGACCTCCAACCTCAGGCCACAAACTATAATGCATTGCGTCATGGGTGAAATGCATTAGTTATGATCTCAGGCAGTAGGTTTGACTTGTGTGTTATATGCTGCTTTGCTTACTCATTAACCACTTTACAGACTGCAGACTGTTGTGGCTTTGAATTGGTTTACTGGGTTATGGCTGGAGCTATCGACCATAGCCCCGGTATTTTTTCTTTTTTTTAGCCGATGGCTGGCTTTTTCATGAGCCGCTGGAACACTTTCAGAAGTGAGGAGGGGGGGCATCTGTCCCTCCAGCCCCCCTCTGCTCGCCGGTGTTTCTCAGGCTTACTATTTTTACAGGCGCACCTGAAAAACCGTGCGGCTGGCTGGTCACAGAGGCGGACAAAGACTAGATAGTCTTTGATCACCTCTATGGCCTTGGAGGACCGGAGCAACATCATGACGTCACTTCTGGTCCAGGGTGGAAGTAAACATTTTTTTTAACCACTTAAGGACAGAGCCTCGTTTTGAGATTTGGTGTTTACAAATTTTTGCTAGAAAATTACTTAGGCCCCCAAACATATTATTTATATTATTTTTTTTCTAACACCCTAGAGAATAAAATGGTGGTCGTTGCAATACTTTCTGTCACACCGTATTTGCGTAGTGGTCCTACAAGCACACTTTTTTTGGAAAAAATCATTTAACATTTTGAAATAAAAATAAGACAATAGTAAAGTTAGCCCAATTATTTATTTTATATTGTGAAAGTAAATTGATACACAGTATTGCACACTTCAAAATTGGTTCCGCTCGTGGAATGGCAACAAACTTTTACCCTTAAAAATCTCCATAGGCAAAGTTTCAAAAATTCTACAGGTTACCAGTTTTGAGTTACAGGGAGGTCTAGGGCTAGAATTATTGCTCTCGCTCTAACGATCGCGGCGATACCTGATGGAATCGTGGTTTGAACACCAATTTCATATGCGTTCATTCTGCGCGTGAGCTCAGTGGAACGGGGCGCTTTAATTGTTTTGGGCTTTTTTTTTTCTCACTTTTTTTTTCTTTTATTTTGACACTGTCCTTTTAAAAAAAGAAATACATTTGGGTCACTTTTATTCCTATTACAAGAAATGTAGACAAAAAAAAAGCATGACAGGTCCTCCTAAATATGAGATCGGAGGTCAAAAAGACCTCAGATCTCATATTTACACAAAAAAAAAAATTATAATTTGAAAAAAAACTTAAAATTCTCCTTTTGAGGGCAGCATTGGGCGGAAGTGACGTTTGATGTCACTAGCAGCGGCTCCTGTAAGTGGTGGAGACCAATGGAGCGCGTGCCCACCATAAAAATTATGTTGTGGCGAGTCTGCCGCTGAGACCACTTTTATCTGAAAGCGGACCGCCGGCTGAAGAAGAGGATACCTGGGTTATGGCAGCTATCTGCTGCCACGACAACGGTATTCCTCTTCAAAGTATGGACGTATAGCATGAGCTGGTCCGGAAATGATTAAAGCAAGAGATCCAAAAAAAAATATATGTATTTTTGATCTTTTGCTTTTTAACCACTAAAGCCCCGGAAGGATTTACCTCCTTCCCGTCCAAAGCACTTTTTGCAATTCGCCACTGCTTTGCTTTAACTGACAATTGCGCGGTCATGCGACGTTCTACCCAAACAAAATTGCCATTCTTTTTTTCCCCACAAATAGAGCTTTCTTTTGGTGGTATTTGATCACCTCTGCAGTTTTTATTTTTTGTGCTATAAACAAAAAAAGAGCGACAAGTTTGAAAAAAAAAAAAGCAATATTTTTTTTTTACATTTTTGCTATAATAAATATCCCCAAATAATATATAAAAAAACTAATTTCTTTCTCAGTTTAGGCCGATACGTATACTTCTACATATTTTTGGTAAAAAAAAGTCACAATAAGCGTTTATTGATTGGTTTGTGCAAAAGTTATAGCGTCTACAAAATGGGGGATAGATTTATGGCATTTTTATTATTCATTTTTTTTTTTTTATTATTAGTAATGGCGGCGATCTGTGATTTTTATCGTGACTGCGACATTATGGTAGACACATCGGACACTTTTGACACTATTTTGGGACCATTGTTATTTATACAACGATCAGTGCTATAAAAATGCACTGATTACTGTGTAAATGACACTGGCATGGAAGAGTTAACCACTAGGAGGCGATCAAGGGGGAAAGTGTGTCCTAGGGAGTGATTCTAATTGTGGGTGGGTGGGTGGGGGGTGGTGGGCTCACCAGGACGTGACAGAGATCACTTCTCCCGATGACAGTGAGCAGTAGATCCCTGTGATGTGGCTAGGCAGAACGGGGGAAATGCCTTGTTTACATAGGCATCTCCTCATTCCGCTGCTCCGTAACATGATCGCGGGCCCCCAGCAGGCAAAGTCCACGGGGCTCGCGGCCACACGCGCCCCCGCCCACAATCCCGCGATTTAAAGGGATCGTACCTGTATGCCCATTTACCCAGCCATGCCATTGTGCCGACATATATCGTCGTGCGCTGGTCGGCATGTGGTTAAGGTAAATGAGAGATTTTGGGGTCTTTTTGACCCGAGATCCCTCCATAAAGAGGACCTGTCCTATTGTAATAGGAATAAAGGTAGTTAAAAAAAGGAAGCCCCCATCCCTCCGTACTTGCACACAGAAGCGAACGCATATGTAAGTCGCACATGTAGACGGTGTTCCCACCACACATGTGAGGTATCGCAGTGAACGTTAGAGCGAGAGCAATAATTCTAGTGCTAGACCTCCTCTATAACTCCAAGGTGGGTGTAGTCTAGACCAGTCCCCCTGCACAAGGAGAGAGAGCAGCAGTGCACTGTCTTTATTACAGGAAGCCTCACACTGGATCACGGCACAGATGTGAAAGAAATACAGAAAGCACGCCGAGATTCAAGAGGAATACACATGACGTTGATATTTAGTCAATGTTGAATGTTCAGCTTTGAATTGGAAAGCTGATTTTAATTGCCATTTATTCTACAACTGACTACGCCCCCCCCCCCCCCCAAATATTCATAGGTCTCTTTCTTGAACTCAGTCAGGGTCTTCTCAACATATCTGCCCCCCCCCCCCCCCCCCAGCTCAGAAATTTAGTTTGCCCATCTGATTGGCTTGATACTTCCCATAATATTTTTTTTTTTTTTTTATTACAACTCGTGAGAATATAGTGGGACCCCCCCCCCCCCAATTCACTGAGCGTTCTTTCTTCCTTCCGTTTAAGGAAGTGAGTGGAATGATCTGGCTCAGTATATAGAGGTAGGGGAGCATCTACAAGGAAGTTGGTGAAATCCTTCCAATGTATGTAACTGAAGTGTAAAGTGAAGTTTGTTCTGCTTTGCAAAGTCCGTTATTGTATCCATGTCCATTTTAAACCGCTGTACGGGTTTTTGCAAATTGTTACTATGACCTGTCCTTATTTGAAATGTGCCATTAAAGCAGTGGACACCATGTTGCTTTTGTGTGAACGTGCCTAAGTTGTCACGGTGTGAATTTTTTACCCCTTTCCTGCAGACCGCCCTCCCGGCCTTGTTAAGGATTCTCAAAGCTAGGTGGCGGGCGTTCGGGTCATGTGATCGCTGTGATTGGCAGTCACCACCGGCCACTGTACGGTGCATGCTCTCGGCCTCTCGCTGCAAAGGCCCATGCGTCAAGAGGTGTCATTTTAATCTCACTATAAATACAGCTGTTCTGTGAAGCCCTCAGAGGTTTGTTGGAGCAGTGCCCATCAATCCTGTCCTCCGGGCCCACCAACAGGCCAGGTTTGCAAGATAACTGAAATACATCACAGGTGATATCATTTCCTGCTCAGTGATTGCACTATTCTAGTCTGCATCTCCCCAAGGTAATACATAAAACCTGGCCTGTTAGTGGGCCCTGAGGACAGGGTTGGTGGCCACTGTGTTAGAGAACCTTAGTGAACAAACAGAATCATGAAGGCCAAGGAACACACAAGACTAGTCAGGGATAAAGTTGTGGGGAAGTTTAAAGCAGGGTTAGGTTATAAAAAAATATCCCAAGCTTTGAACATCTCTCAGAGCACTGAAAATGGAAAGAGTATGGCACAACTGCAAACTTACCAAGATATGGCCGTCCACCTAAACTGACAGGCCGGGCAAGGAGAGCATTAATCAGAGAAGCAGCTTATTGGCTGTCACAGTGGTCAGGAGTGGTCCCCAATATTAGTGGAACCCAAAATCTGTCTTTATAGCTCTCTCATAGTTGGTAAGGTTGAATAAAGACACCAGTCCATCCAGTTCAACCTGAGGGAGTGTCTACCCCTATCCCTGTACATGGCACACTCGCATTGGTCCCTACCCTCAAGGTGCCCACAATCTAAGGTCCCCATTCATATACTAAGGCCAATTTTGGAAAGAAGCCAATTAACCTACCTGTGTGTCTTTGGAGTGTGGGAGGAAACCGGAGTACCTGGAGGAAACCCACACAGGCACAGGGAGAACATGCAAACTCCAGGCAGTTAGTGTCATGGTTGGGGATTTGAACCAGCGACCCTTTTTACTGCTAGGTGAGAGTGCTAACCACTACACCACTGTGCCGCCCTCTCAGCACAGGAAGTTCTGCCACCCATAGACGAATGGGTGTTAAAGCCCACCTTCTTTGCTGATGCACATTTTCATTACCTTAATAAAAACAATCCAATTTTTTTCCTCAGTTGGAGGACGCATTTCTACCATGTCCCACTTCCAGTGATTATTCATAGCAATGTAACTTTCATGCAGCAGGGCGAAAGATGGCACCAGAGGGTCAATCCCTGTGGGACAACGTGTACGTACATCCAAGAACAAAATGACTACTTACTGTGCAGTTGCTGAGATTTATCTAAGTGCATCATCCCTGGGCCAGCATCTTCGTAAAGGAAAAAGCTTCTGACCATGAATGATGCCTAAACAAAAATGGCAATGGCCTCCAAGGAAGAAAGGGAGATAAAGGCATTGCCGGGGGGCAGTAGTCGTAATAAGATTCAATACTACTATGCATAAAGCACAACTATATCCATTTAAAATTGTTTTTTTTTTTTCTTCTTTTTTTGGAACAGAGTGGTAAAAGGTTAGAACCTTTGTCATTTTTTTTTTTTAATGTAGTTGAACCAGAAAACAAAAGTTTCCAGCAGTAGTTTGTTGAGAACCACTGTACTATGGAACCAATATTGTTCTCAAGTTCCCCCACCAAGCCGTGTTTGTAGGTTTTCCTTTATCTTGCACAAGTGCTTTAAATCGGAGTTAGTTTATTTAAGAGAAATTCTCTAAACATGGCCTGTTGGGGGTACTTGAGGACCGGGTTGAGAACCACTGCCATAGTAGATACAAGGTAAAAGAAGAAGGTAGCCAACCTGTTTTGGCAGTCAAATAATCCCATTCATCAGGGCTTTGGCAGTTATCAATGTGACTAATTGGCTTCTGGATATACAAGGGCTGTACCGAAAGTATTTGTATTGCAGGTAAATAATGGTTTCCAAGCAGAAGCAACTTACCTTCATTGAGTTCTTGATGAAGGAGTGGTACAGGCTTTCCGACACCTACAGAAGGCTACAAAATGTTTTACTGAGATGACACCATTGACAAGAGTCACTGTTGACAAGACAATGCTCCTGTCAATATTATAATTTCAAAAACATTCTGTAGCCTTTTGTGGCTGTCGGAAAGCCTGTACCCCTCCTTCATCAAGCACTCAATGACTGCATGAAGCTTTTGCTCGTAATCCATTGAGTTCTTAATGAAGGAGTGATGCAGATTGTCTGACAAGAGTCAACAGTGACAAGACGCTCTTGTCAATGGTGTAATCTCCATAGACAATCTTTAGCCTCCTGTGGATGTCAATGGTGTCATCCTGCACCCCTCCTTCATTAAGAACTCAATGATGGCATGTTACTTCTGCTTGGAATTCATTATTTACCTGCAATGAAAAAGCTGAAGCAGAAATGTTAATATAGGGCAATGGTCTCCAAACTCCGGCCGGGGGACCAGATGTGGCCCCCGTATTCAGCTCTTTGAGCACTTTTCTTCCCACTGATACAAGGCACTATTCCTCCCACTGACACCAACAATAGGGCATAATTCCTGCTACTGACATCAACAATGGGACACTATTTCTCCCATTGACCCCAATAATGGGGCATTTTTCCACTCATTGATACCAGTGATGGGTCACTATTCCTCCCACTGACATGAAGGATGGAGCACTATTCTTTCCACTGAAACCAATGATGAGGCACTTTTCCTTCCACTGATACCAATGATGGGGGATTATTCCTTCCACTGATACCAACTATGGGACCCTATTCTCCCACTGATGCCAATGATGGGCGTTATTCTTTTTTTTTTTCAAATCTTTTATTTATATCAAGGACAAAGACACACGAAATACAACATCCATAAGAAATAGGCACACAGGGCATCATGGTATGCAATGAACTGAGAAAACCCCCGTAACCCATATGAGGTGTGGAAATATCATTAAAGAACATTTAGTCTCTAAGGCGACCCCCAGGCTCACCTGGGGCCCTGAGTTTCACCAAAGTGAGAAAATGTAACAATTTCTATGGGTCTCAACCATGCTGTAGTAGGAGGTATCCTTCTGCCTAGGGGCTTCCTGTACCACTGGATGGTTCCGCGAATCTCGTTCCTCATTTTTGTGTAAAAGCAGAGCAGCCTAGGCTATGAGGTTCTCAATAGGATCCCCCACATCCAAGCTGCGTGCCACAGATAGAAGAAGCAGAGAGGGAAAGGAAAAGAAAAAAGGGAAGGAGGGAGAGCATGAAAGAGGGGGGGGAGGGGACGTCAGAGGGAGAGTAAGGGAGGGGGGATGGAAGGAAGGGGGGGACCAGGGGCGCAGCCAACGCATCCAGTTCTAGTCGTGGGTGCAGGTCAGTACCTCCCGCCATCGATCACCCTCCAGTTCCAGTGGGCGTTATTCTTTCCACTGATACCAATGATGGGCCCTATTCCTGTTACTGATGCCAATGATGGGCAATATTTCTCCCACAGGCACCAATACTTCCACTGATGCCAGGTCAATTTCTACTCCCAATGGCCACAGTCCGGGCCTTCTAAAGTCTGAAGGACAGTAAACTGGACTTTTTGTTTAGAAAGTTTGGAGACCCCTGCTATAGAGGAAGACTTACTCTACTAACGTGAAATTTGATTGATTTATGTAAGTTAATAAGAATGATCAGTGAGTGAAGAGTGAAGGAGTGTTGTTATGCAGCAGAGCACTTTGATAAATGCTGAAGCCCTGATGAAGGGGATTGTTTGTTCCTCCAAACGGGTTGGCTGCCTTCTGTTTTTACCTTTTGTCTACTACAGAATGAATAAAATACTTCTGGACTCTATAGTAGGTAGTCTACATTTAGACTTCTCAGTTTTGGTAACCCCTGTGCCCAGCAGGGGGGCCCTGCTGTAAGGAGCTCTGCCAAACCCGAAGCCTTCGGACTCAATCACCGTCCCCTTTTTTGTCTCCTAAGCTAGGGATCCATATCCAGCACCTCACTACCATTTGTCTATTTTTTTTTTGTGGCCTTTTAAACAGATCCGCCTTCTTAATTTGTACTGGTGACCACTGTCACTGAGACAGTAAGTGATAGAAAATCCAAAACGTTGAAGTTGTCACCAGAACAAGAGGTGTTCCAGTGGGGACCCCTCTTTTGGTGACAATGAAGGGTAGATTCACACCTTTGCATACCAGGCACACGTGCCAAACCGCTTTCTTTTCCAACATGCACAGAAATGCGCTGCCCTTTAGCAGACATGTGATGGGAACCAGTAATTGTTCATGGCACCTGCTAATGCGTGCATTTTCATAAGTGCCCAAACTCATGGTTACATACATAGTCACACAGTCTGGTTGAAAAAAGATACGTCCATCTAGTTCAGTAGAAATGAAAGCGAAGCCTGGGAACACACATGCCCTTGGTTGCACTTGTAGAGGGGACTTCCTCTGGCCTTGAAGAGATTTCCACTTGATGGGTTCCTAGTCCTTTTCTACTCTACTAGAAGATATATTTTGATCATACATGACCAATCAAGATGGTCAAAGATGCTGAACCTGGAAGAAGACTTGGCAAGGGGATATTTTTAGACTTTAGTTACGCTTTAGGTTCTAGATTGGACCATAGAGGTGAACGAAAAATGATTTTGCACACCATTCTCCCTTCACTCCACCATGTGGAGTCGCCATATAAATTACACTTTGAAGTGAAAGGTCCACTTATAATGTCCAGGCAACCTTCGCCTGTATAAATCACTAGCAGTAGGTTTAAAACATACCTTTACAGAAAAGTTATATACATACTTATTTATATACTTATCTTAACCCTGCCTTTCGTCCATGGTGCCAAGGCCAGGGTGGCATCACAGTCCTTCCAGCAGAATTCTGAAGAATACAGCATAGCTAAATTCCAGTGAGAAGATGCTTTTGCTTTTGGAAGGTCATCTCCAGAATATCACCCAGAATTCTTCCCAGAAAGGTAGCGGTGCCATGCTCAGAAAAATATATTTCTTTAAAGGTATGTTTGGACCTACGGTATGCTAGAAATTTATACAAGGGGACAGAATAAACAGCATTTTACCGCAAGGTCTGCTTAAGGCTTTCAATATCCCACAGTTGGGAGTCAAAGGGGTTAATTTAGTAAAGGCAAATAGGCTGTTCACTGTCATACTTTCCAAAGGAATTTGCGCAAAGCTTAGTGAACGTGATGCAAATTCACTTAGCAAAGAATACCCGATCACAAGCTTGGTTTTTGAACATATTCGGATGATTGACATCAGCACAGCTTTACCACATTTACTAAGCTAAGAGGAAATTCCCACACAGTCTAGTTGCCTTTAGTAAATCAACCTACTTGTTCCACAATTCTGGATCACTTCCCAGTTACAAAGTTTATTTGCAGGTTACCTAATTTTGAAAAAAAAAATGTTCCATGTTTCCTTGCAAAGAAAGCTTATAATAAACTTAAAATGTCTGCCCTGAGCATACCTCTATCTGAGTTTGAATTTAAAGTAGAATTCCAGGTTTACTTTCACTTTAAAGCGGTTCTGCACAGACACATTTTTTTTTTTTTTTTTTTGGCTGATTGTTTAAAAAAGATGTGTTTTAATTAATATCCTTACTTGTCCTGACTTTGTCTGCTTTACATGTCCGTATTTCCGTAAAATCATTATTTTTATAAATCTATTTTGGCCGATGTCATCTTGCGTATGGGCATTTGAAGCCCACAAACAATCACTTCCTCCTTCCCTTGCTTCGGAGGAACCAGCTTTCCTTGCTGGTTCCTGCGCATGCTCAGTGGCTACAGCTACGAGCGGCGTATTCGGCTAGGCGCAATGACTCCTGGGATGAACTATACGAGATCCCAGGAGACAGTGCGGAGATCAGCGGAAATGATGCTGATCCCCGCAGAAACCCAGCCCATAGCCGCAGGGAGACAATAAGAAACACAGCAGAGAACGAAACGAAGGAGGTAAAAAAAATTAAAAACAAGGGGCATTGAGCACTAGTTAGAGCTTCGTAAAAAGAAAGGCAGGAAGATAAAAAAATGTGTGCAGAACCGCTTTAAATAGTTCAGGCCAAGCTGGCCCAAAGAAACTAATACCATTATGTGGCTGCTGTGTGTCCTGTAATGGGCTGTTTACATTTGCAGTTGGGATGCTGGTGAGACACATTTTTACAATCCCCCAACTGCTCAATCTTAAGCTGCAAAGGCAGTGGACGGGACGGTACACATGCCACGACTGCGATGCTCTGCTGGGGGAAATAATTGAATCACTGTCATGTATTGGCCAACCTGACCCATACTGGTGAATAGGGCTGTGAAAAAACCACACACATAAAAAGGAGTGGGACTTTAAATAAGGTGCAGAGTATACCATTGACATATAATAAACGCATTTTATATACCATACCATGTCCCCACCGAAGGGAAAGAGATGGAAGAAAAAAAAAAATTCTTTCCCTTGGGTGGGGGACATGGCCACTCTGGACAATAGTTTCACCATGCATCATGAGAATATCCTTGGGATTGCTAGACTGTCATCTCCTACCACCCAATGGAGATTCTTTTGGCCCCACATCCAGTCGCTGTCCAAAGCTTATCGCCTCTGCCGTCGTGACATCTCTAAGATACGCCCCTTCCTAACCATTGTCACCACAAAGCTTCTAATCCACTCCCTGGTTATCTCTCTCACCCCACACAGTTGTTACCTCTTGTATTAATGTCCGATAGGACCGCGTTGTCGGATAATCCGACAGTGTGTGGGCTCCATCGGACTGTTTCCGTTGGAGTATCCGACGAACCACGTTTTCCAGCTGGGCTATAAAATTTTCCGACAACATGATCCGATCGGACTTTGTCCGATCATGTGTAGAGAATTCCGATCGGACAAAGTGCCACGCATGCTCAGATCAAATTCCTAGACCAAAGCTATTGGCTACTAGCCTGAACGTAGTCCCGTCCTAACGAACTAACGCCATCATGTTAAGTATGATCGGATTTTCTGACAACTTTGTCCGACTGTGTGTATGCAACAGTTTCGGACAAAATCCGTCGGACAAAATCCGTCTGACAAAATCCCACGGATTTGGTTGTCGGAATGTCCGACCGTGTGTACAAGGGCTAAGATTGTAAACTGTAACGAGCAGAGCCCTCTTATGCCTCCTGTATTAAAGTGTATTGTATTTGTACGGTCTACCCTCAAGTTGTAAAGTCTGTGCTATATAAATCCTGTATAATAATAATAATCACAATCCGCAGTAACTTGGAGATCCTCTCTTTTGTGCCATGGTGCTCACGGGTATTACTCCCTCAGCTCCCAGTGCAGATGTCCCCATATGAGTCTTTTGGCCATGGTAACACATGTTGAATAGCGAACTGATTTATACGCCTATTTGCATCTTCTCCTGAGGAAGTGGAGCGTTCTCCACGAAAAGGGGCAAAGCTCTTTGCATGCAATTTTATCAATCCAACTATGCGTTTCCATGTTTTAGTTTATATATATGAATTTTTGCCAATTTTATATTGACATTTTAATTGTCTACTGAAATACATTAAAAATCAGCTCTTAAACCTCCACCCACACATTATAGTGTGGTGTGATCTAGTTGAACCAGTATGTACAGGTTTTTCCATAAGGATGAAATACTGCAATCATGTACTATTTGTTTTTATAATACTGAATTATTATTCAGTATCATTTAAAATCCCACTCCCCATTCACTTTATGTAATTGTTTTAGGGATGGAGACACAATGGTCCAGCGCACACGTGCCTCATTTAAAGCTCCACACCTTCCCTCTCTTCCGCCACAACCACATGTAATGCTATGGTTGTGGTGACGTGGTGTGTGCTTCTAGGGTTGGTTCACACAAGCTTTAATCTCTGAAGAACGATCCTCGTTTAGATGGCTCTTCAGAGAGAATTTAACAGGTGATCAGGAGGCATTGTATCGCCTTGATTGCCGCTGCAACCGTGTGCATTGCAGAGCAGCCCTAGTCCCTTGAATGGGTTGGGTTTGGAGGGCCCTAGATCCGCCGCCAGCGACAGAAGTATAATTCTTATGTAGCCGTGGCATGTGTACACCCTGGCCGCTGCCCTCTGCAGCTAAAGGGGGTAGCAGTTGGGGGCAGTAAAAGCATAGCTTAACCATGGGGTTTTTCGTCCACCCGCCCAAACTCACATGTCAACTAGCCCATAGGTGTTAAAACAGGCAGGGGTGGCCACCTTTCCACTTCAGCCAATTAGGGGAAACCTTGTATTTTTATCAATGAATGCAAGGCTTCCCCTGATTGGCCAAGGTGGAAATCGTGACGTCATCTGCCCACCTTTCCACTTCAGCTAATTAGATTTTATCAATAAATACAAGGCTTCCCCTGATTGGCCAAGGCGGAAATCATGACATCATCAACCCACCTTTCCACTTTGGCCAATTAGAGGAAGCCTTGTATTTTCATCAATGAATGCAAGGCTTCTCCTGATTGGCCAAGGTGGAAATCGTGATGTCATCTGCCCACCTTTCCACTTCAGCTAATTAGATGAAGCCTTGTATTTTTATCAATAAACACATGGCTTCCCCCGATTGGCCAAGGTGGAAATGATGACAGCATCCACCCACCTTTCCACTTCGGCCAATTAGGGGAAACCTTGTATTTTTATCAATGAATGCAAGGCTTTCCTTGATTGGCCAAGGTGGAAATCATGATGTCATCCACCCACCTTCCCACTTCGGCCAATTAGAAGAAGCCTTGGATTTTTTATCAAAAGAAAACAAGGCTTCCTCTGATTGGCCGCAGTGGAAAGGTGAGCAGGTGAAGTCACGTTTTCCACCTTGACCTAACTGGAAATAGTTCATTTGGGCCAGCTTGGCCCGAACAAACAATTTAAAGTGAAATAAAACCTGGAATTCTACTTTAATCATTACCCAGAAAAGTAAGGAATCTTTATTGTGAAGTGAAAACCTTATCCTTCAGTACAGATTATCTGTTCATAAATTTAGATGACTGAACAAAAAACACATTATCAAAACTCAGCTTGTAGAATAGTTTCATATTTTTTTTTTTATACAGACAAAGTTTTTGCCTATTGAAATTTTGAAATTTCGATACAGACTTGTTTATGCTATACAGGGTGTTGTCTTTCATATATAATTATTTTTTTTATAACAGGCAGGTAAAATTTTAACATTATGTAGCAGTTTGAACAAAATCAGCCATTCAATACAGTATATTATGCTTCAGGGAGGCTTCCCAATATGAGTTTTTAAGCCCTTCCCTGAATAATGTACAAGCAGTTCTCTTTATTAAAAAAAAAAAAAGGAAAAAATAAAGACAGCATGGACATATTGCACTGCTCCCAACCCCACCTACCTCCCCACCCAATAAAATAATAAGCAAAGCACACTTACATTTGGCAGATTTATACAGCAGTAGTGGCTTTTTTCATACCTTTTTTTTGTTTTGTTTTTAATTTTTTTTAATTTTTTGGCTTTTAAATATATAATTCTTTGTATCATTTGTTCTATCAATATATCTACAATATTGAATGAAAAGAAGCCTGCAAATGAACAGTAATTACACATTTTGTAAACACCACTTTCTTTTTTGTTTTGTTTTTAATATCTTTTTTTTGTTACACTCATATGCTGAAAGAAACAAAGTTGCATCTTTTTACTTTGTTTTTGCTTTTTCTCTTTTTATTTATTTTTTTCTCTTTTTTTTATTACTGTTGTATTTTTTCAGCAGATAATTTGCTGCAATCTTTCAACATAAAGGAATGGCTTTAACCATCTAGAGCTGGTAGTTCTGAGTGTCACCATAGGCATTACACAGATGTTCAAATAAAAAAAATACAAAAATAAAATAAAAATAAGAAAAAGGACCCTGTCATGATTTTTTTTTTTTTAATCCACCACAATTTTTTTAATTCACTTGCTCTAGATAAGTTTGCTCTTACAAGGCTACAGAAACATAATTTTTTTATTCACCTTGCATTGGTTTGCAACTGTGAATCGAATTCCTAGTTTTTGTGAAATGCCTACAGAGCAGAGGAAAAAAAAAAGAAAGTTGGCATTTAAGATTCATTACGCAGGATTTCGCATGGCTTATATTTAATGCAAACGTGATATATAAGTCATTTTATAGGCATCATCCCTTCAAATTAAAAAAAAAAAAGAAAAGAAAAAAGGGATCTGGAGGCTTCCACTTTGCTTGTAATTAGAACAAGTCCACTTTAATCTCAAACCACTTAACAGTCCACCATTTATGACTCTCTTCATCTGGAATTCAGTTGAGTTTTGGGCAGGAAGGTTTTCAAGGCAAGACAGTCTTCCACATGCGTGGCAATCCATAATTGGCCAGCTCCAGCATCGCTTACCTACATACTGCATCCTCATTAGGTTTGATTTAGTTATTTTAATATGTTGAAAATTTTATTTTCCAAAGCATTTTTTATTGTGTAAAAAATTGGCAAGTAAAGCATGGAAGTGGCAGTTGTTATGATTCCCTCATCTCTTACCAAATAAAGATAGGCTTCTCCAGCAGAAATGTAGGATCATTTAGGAACAGGACACGGTATTTAAGACAAATGGTGTGGTTCTAATATGAAAATAATAAATAAAAATTACATTGTAAAAACCATGCACTGAATGGCATAGAATAGCTTTATATATTGGTGTGATTCTAATATTAAAATAAATAATAATAAATAAAATATTCTAATATAAAAAAAATGGGTAAATAGGTTTATGATTTTACATTATCTTGGTGTGTTTGTAAAATATATATATATATATATATATATATATATATATATATATATATATATATATATATATATGTATAATGTAAAAATCGTGCACTGTATGGCATAGAATAGGTTTATGATTTTAGATTATTATTAGTTTTTTTTCCCCTTCATGTTTGACTAAAGGTTTCTATTTCATGCTGTTTTTCAAAGAGTATAAGCATTAAATAAAGTGAAGCTTTTAAAGCTAAGGTGTATTGTCCCTTCAATGTAAATTGTATTATGTTTTTTTAAATGAAATACATAATTAGGTCACCTAAAAAAAAAATAAAGTTTTTTTTTTAATTGGGCATTTGATTTTTTTTTTAATTTACAATTAAATATACTGCAACATATTTTTTGTGTTGCCCAGATAATATTACTATTGATTGTAAATTAAAAAAAGAAAAAAATCTAATTCCTAATCAAAAATTGACCTTTCCTTGTCATCCAATATAATTAGGAAAAACACTACAAACTGTAATTGGTGAGCCTAATCTAAAACATGAGAAATGCCCAGGGTACATCATTGAGACCCTTGCGTAAATCAGAGGGCATTCAGCTTAACTTACAATTGCAACCTGGAACTTTAAAAGATAAAGCATTTTAGAGATTGTTTAAACAAATAAAAAATAAATGTCAGTGGCAGGCCAATTGGGGGGGGGGGGGGGGGTTTGGGGGGTTGGGGTTAGGGGGGCAATCTTTTATATGTTTCCCGAAGGGCTTTTATTTAAAAATGTAATAGTAATATTATCTAGGCAACACACAAATATGTTGCAGTATATTTAATTGTAAATTAAAACGACTTTTTTTTTAGGTGACCTAATTATGCATTTCATCTAAAGGGACAATACACCTTAGCTTTAAAAGCTTCACTTTATTTATTGATCAAAGGTGTATTGTCCCTTCAATGTAAATTGTATTATTTTTTTTAAGATGAAATACATAATTAGGTCACCTTAAAAAAAGTTTTTTTGATTGGGAATTAGATTTTTTTTTATTTACAATTAAATATACTGCAACATATTTTTGTGTTGCCTAGATAATATTACTATTGCATTTTTGAATAAAAGCCCTTCTGGAAATATATAAAAGACTATCCTGTTTTTTTTTTTTTTAACAATCTCTAAAATGTTTTATCTCTTAAAATTCGATGTTGCACATGTAAGATAAGCTGAATGCCCTCTAAAACACAGGAGGATCTCAATGATGTATCCTGGGCATTTCTCTTGTTTTAGATTAGGCCAACCAATTACAGTTTGTAGTGTTTTTTTTTTCTAATTATTTTGCATGACAAGGAAAGGACAATTTTTCATTAAGAATTTGATTTTTTTAAATTTACACCTAAGTATACTGCAACATATTTTTAGTGTTTCCTTGATAATATAACTATTGCATTTTTGAATGATTGTTTTTTTTAATTTACAATCAAAAATTGCCCTTTCCTTGTCATCCAAAATAATTAGAAAAAAAGTAAAGAAATAAACACTACAAACTATAATTGGTTGACTGAATCTAAAACAAGAGAAATGCCCAGGATACATCATTAAGACCGTTGTTTATTTCAGAGGACATTCAGCTTAGCTTACATTTGTACCATGGAATTTTAAAAGATAAAGCATTTTAGAATTTGTTAAAAAAAATGCCAGTGGCAAACCAATAAGAGGATAGTCTTTTATATATTTCTAGAATGGCTTTTAAGCTTGTATTCAAAAATGAAATTTGTATTTTTTTTTTATTTTTATTTTGGGTGATAAGGAAATGGCAATTTTTGATTAGGAATTTGATTTTTTTTTTTTGATTTAAACCTAAGTATACCGCAACATGTTTTTAGTGTTGCCTTGATAATATAACTATTGTATTTTTGAATAAAAGCTTTCAAACCTGTCTGGAAATATATAAAAGTCTATCCTCCTGTTGGCTTGCTACTGACATTTTTTTTTTTTTAACAATTTCTAAAATGCTTTATTTTTTAAAATTCCATGTTACAAATGTAAACTAAGTTGAATGCCCTCTGAAATACACAACGATCCTAATGATGTTGATGATGCTTGGCATTTCTCATGTTTTAGATTGGGCCAATCAATTACAGTTTGTATTTTTTATTTATTTTTGACAAGGAAAGGGCAATTTTTGATTCTGGATTAGTAGGTGTAAATAAAAAAAAAATTGAATTCCTAATCAAAAATTGCCCTTCCCTTGTCATCAAAAAAAAATAAAAAACACTACAAACAGTTTGTAGTGATTTTTTTTTCTAATTATTATTATTTTATTTTTTTTAGCAATTTTCTAAAATGCTTTATTTTTTGGAAACTGGAATTTTAAAATGTAAGCTAAGCTGAATGCCCTCTGAAATACACAATGGTCTTAGTGATGTATCCTGGGCATTTCTCTTGTTTTAGATTAGGCCAACCAATTACAGTTTGTAGTGTTTTACTTTTAATTTTTTTTCTAATAATTTTTTTTTTAACAATTTCTAAAATGCTTTATCTTTTAAAAATTCAATTTCCAAATGTAAGCTAAGCTGAATGCCCTCTGAAATACACAAAGGTCTTAATGATGTATCCTGGGCATTTCTCATGTTTTAGATTAGGCCCACCAATTACAGTTTGTAGTATTTTATATATTTTTTGTTTGCTAATTATTATTATTTTTTTTGCTAATTATTATTATTATTATTTTTTTAACAATTTCTAAAATGCTTTAACATTTAAAATGTCATTTTCCAAATATAAGCTTAGCTGAATGCCCTCTGAAATACACAACGGTCTTAAGGAGGGGTTTTTCTATTATTTTTTTTTATTATTTAGATGACTGGAAAAGGGCAATTTCCCCCCAAAAAAAAAAAAATTCCCACCAATTACAGTTTGTAGTGTTTTATTTTTATTCTTTTTCTAATTATTTATTTATTTATTTTAACAAAAGTGCTTTATCTTTTGGAAAATTTAATTTTAAAATGTAAGCTAAGCTGAATGCCCTCTGAAATACACAACGGTCTTAAAAGAAATGCCAAGGGTATATCCTTGTTTTAGATTAGGCTTATCAATTACAGTTTGTAGGGGGTTTTTTATTTTTAATTTTTTTATTATTATTTAGATGACAGGGAAAGGGCAATTTCCAAAAAATATAAAACATGCCCACAAGGTGCTAAAATCACTGCCATTTTTTTTTTCCTTTTCTTTGCTGGATTTGAGATAGTGACCTGTTAATGTTGCCTCGGGTTGCAAAATACAAACCAATTAGGAAAGACGCTTAATAACCTCCAATAAATACTTTTCTTTAAAATGAATACATAAATGAATATTCATATTTTTTGGTCTTGGATAACCTTTTTTGTGTTTTTTTTTTTTTTTTTAGTACATCTAAGCTGTTTCAGCTGCAGATATAGGCTCTTCTGACACATTAGCAAAAGCAAAGAGTTTCTATGGTCTTGCTTGTGGTTACTGGAGATGAGTATGTTGTTCTGTTATAGAGAAGTCTCCACACTGTGCAAAGGACTTTCTGGATTGGAAGAGGCAGCTGACTTGCTTGTGTCTGTGGTCAAGTAGACGCCGCTATCAATAGCATTGTTGTTCTTGTTGGGGGACGGAGGCGGAATGTACCACAGCACCTTGCCCGGAGGCTCCTCGCTATCTTCTGCATCTGTGTCATCGATAAGGGGAATATTATGGATGTAATCGTTGATCAAGAACTCAGGGGTTGCCATGAAATTGTGAATGGAGGTCTTGGAGTCAGGTTTCTCTAGGCCTTCGTAGAGGGAACTACGGAATGCTTTCACCACCCGGATCTAAAGAGTTTTGGGTTACAAAGGTCCGAAGGGGGAAAAAAATAAAAAACCCAATGATAGGACATGGGATGAAAAAGACAAGGAGAAGCAAAAACGGAGAAAAGGATTTGAAGGGAAATAGAAAAAAAAAGAAGTGTTAGATTAGTAGAGGAAAAGGAATGGTCTTTTGTTATCTCTTATTTCAGTCCACATTAATGGCAGCACGCGTTGTTATTCATCATATAATAGTTTTTAAAAATGTAATATTTGCATTATGAAAAGCTACTTGTGGGCTAGGCTTTGATTAATGTATAAAAAAAATAAAAAATTAAGATTTTTTTTTTTTTGACGGACTTTACAGGTACCAAAGGAGAAAATAATAACCACATGCTGATGGCCCTATAGTAGTTTTACTGCTACAGGGCGGCAACTCTGCGCAGAATCATGCATATATATATATATATATATATATATATATATATATATATATATACGTGATCCTGCACTTCCACCTGCAGGGGGCATGCATGCTCACTTCTCAGCTGTATCTATACACTTAAGGACCGACCTATAGCAGATATACTGCTACGGGGCAGCCCTCCTGTGCAGAAACATGTATATATAGGTGATCCTGTACTTCCGGCCACAGAGGGCGTGTGCGCTCACTTCTCAGCTGTATCTATAGCAGATATACTGCTACAGTATACAGTACAGATATACTGCTACAGGGCCACCCTCCTGTGCAGAAATGTGTGTGTGTGTGTATATATATATATATATATATATATATATATATATATATATATATATATATATATGTGTGTGACCCTGCACTTTCGCCTGCAGGGGGCGTGCACGCTCACTTCTCCAATGTATCTATACACTTAAGGACTGACCTATAGCAGATATACTGCTACAGTATACAGTACAGATATACTGCTACGGAGCAGTCCTCCTGTGCAGAAGCATGTATATATAGGTGATCTTGCACTTAAGGCCACAGGGGGCATGTGTGCTCACTTCTCAGCTGTATCTATACACTTAAAGACTGACCTATAGCGGATATACTGCTACAGGGCTGCCCTCCTGTGTAGAAACGTGTGTATATAAATATATATATATATATATATATATATATATATATATATATATATACACGTTATCCTGCATTTCTGCCTGCAGGGGGTATGCACGCTCACTTCTCCATTGTATCTATACACTTAAGGACCGATCTATAATAGATATACTGCTACAGTATACAGTAAAGGTATACTGCTACGGGGCAGCCCTCCTGTGCAGAAACATGCATATATATAGGTGATCCTGCACTTACGGCCACAGGGGGGCGTGCACGCTCACTTCTCAGCTGTATCTATTCACTTAAAGATTGACCTATAGCAGATATACTACAGGGCTGCCCTCCTGTGTAGAAACGTGTATATATATATATATATATATATATATATATATATATATATATATATATATACGTGATCCTGCATTTCCGCCTGCAGGGGGTGTGCACGCTCACTTCTCCGCTGTATCTATACACTTAAGGACCGCCCTACAGCAGATATAATGCTACAGTAGGGTTGCCACCTCATCCCTTTAAAACCAAACACATATTAATTACACAGGCTAGTTTTAGCAGCACTTTACTGCTGCCTTTAGCCGCTAGCGGGGAGCTTTCAGCCCCCAAAGAAGGGGTTAAAAACTCCTGTGTTGCAGCGCTTTCTGAAGCGCTGCTCATTCGTTGCAATGGGCAGGGGTGTTTTGGGAACGGTGTATACACCGCTCCCAAACCGCCCCAAAGATGCTGCTTGCAGGACTTTTTCTATCGTCCCGCAACCGCACTGCTTCCAGTGTGAAAGCACCCATTGCAATGAACGGGAGGCAGTTTTTCTAGGCGTTTTTCAGGCACTATTTCTAGCGCTAAAACGCTTGAAAAAAAATATGCACTGTCACTGTACTAAGGCTGGGAAGGGGTTAACATCTAGGGGCGATCAAAGGGTTAACTGTGTGTTTTACGATACTGTTCTTCCTCTCTGCCTAATGATTGGCGGGTTCCGAAGGACATCGTCTTCGGCTGTGTGTAATCACACTGGAAGGGAGCCAGTGGCGGCACGCATGTGCGCCCCCTTACCCGGAAGTGTATTTTTATAGGTGATCTGGAGCACAGGTGCCGCCCCGTAGCAGTAAAACTGTTATAGGGCGGACCTGAAGCGATTTATTAAAAAGTTAGGTCTACTTTGGCATTACTTTCGGTATATTCCTCATATTATCACCACCCATGAAGTCGGCCAACGAAAAAAAAATTATTTATTTTTTATTTATTTTTATTTTATTTTTTTGTTTTTGTTTTTTGTTTTCTGACAATTCTTACAGATGTGGTACCGAGTCAGCCCTCTCTAATATCTTTGATAGTAAAATATACAAAAAAATACTCTTTACATTCCTTTTTATGATGTTATCTCAATAAATAAGCCCCATTATTGTGGTCTGAAACATTTAAAACATTGTATCCACTTTTGGCATCATTCTTGAGTAAAGTAGTTAAATGTGTTTTGCCATATATGTATGTATATATTAAAATAAAACATACATATATAGAATTGTAATAATGTTAAAAAAAATAATAATTGAATGACATTTTATGAGAGACAAGACAGCTAGATAGACGTCTAACAAGGAGAATAATGCTTTGCTAACAAACTGCTTAAAAAAACATACATTCACTATGTGACAATGAACAAATGCACAAGCGGTGAAAATGCAATGTAGACAAAAAAAAAGGGAAGTCGAAAGAGTGCACAAAGGAACTATAAAAAAAATAAATATGCTGTTTTAGAAACGTACAAATTTTTTTTTTATATTGCTTACTTACATTTTGCTTTTTTATATTGGTACATATTTTATTCTGTATACGGTATTAATACTAAGGAAAAGCAATTTATTAAATAATATTTTGTTTATTTATTTATTTTGAAGTTCCCATTTAGTAATTTAGTACGTTAGTAATTGTTAGCAATTGTTGAATATTGTATTCTGCATTTTAATACTAAGAAAAAGCTATTTATTAAATTATATTTAATTCATTTTTCATTTTTATTTTTTATTTTGAAGTTTCCACCTAGTCATTTAGTAAGTTAGTAATTGTTGAATATTTTATTCTGCATTTTAATACTAAGAAAAAGCAATTTATTAAAAAATATTTAATTCATTTATTTATTTTTATTTGTAAGTTTCCACCTAGTAATTTAGTAAGTTAGTAATTTATAGCTCAAAATAAAGTTAATTTTAAATATTTCACTGGAAAATTGGTAATATTACTGCAGTGTATAGTTTAAATATTTTCAATATGAATACCTTTTTTTAAAATAGTTTAAATATGAAACCTTTACAATATGTACTACCTAACGGGTGGTTGGGGGAAGGGTGATATTGGGGGGAGATTTACTAAAACGGGAGAGCAGAAAATCTGGTGCAGCTCTCATTGACCAACCTGAAGTTAGAAGCTTTAAAGAGACATAAAAATCCGGCACCACAATGTCTCAAAAATAAAACATGTACAATTTTATTAAATTCATCCAATAAAAGGAATCAATACCTATAGCTATTGACGTGTTTCAGCCTCTTATATTGGTCTTAATCAGCTACTAACTCTATGACTATGGCCAATGTAAGAGGCCTAAATGCACTAATCAGCTTCTAACTTCATGGCTAAGGCCAATGAAACATGAAACATGCCAATCAGCTTATAACTTCACGACTGGTGCATTTTAGCCTCTTACATTGGCCTTAATCATGAATCTAGAAGCAGATTTGTGCATTTCAGCCTCTTACATTGTGTCAGGGCTGGGCTCACAGAAATCTCCTGCGATCCTGTTCAAGAATTGCTTTGCTGACATCCCTTCTGGCTCCAGATCCTGCTTGCTGTTCCACTACATTGATCCCTGACTTCTGGCTTGGCTGACTATCTGTTCCGGTTACTGAACTTTGGCTATGTTTTGACTAAGTTTGTTCTTTTTACTTTTATTATTAAACAATTGTGTTTTAAAGAGGAAGTAAACCCTGATGGGTTTACTTCCTCTTTTTTTCCCTGCAAAGGTAAAGTATAATGGACTACTATGCATCGCATAGTAGCTCATTATGTGTCACTTACCTGACACAGGAGCCAGTGAAGTCGCCGCTGATCCCTGTAGTCCGCCGCATCCATCTTGCTGGTGGCGTCTCGCAGCTCCGACCAATGACAGCGGCGAAGCCGCGATGACGTCACTCCCGCGCATGCGCACGGGAGTCGCGTCTCGCAGCTCCGCCGCTGCCATTCGGCGAAGCCGCGATGACGTCACTCCCGCGCATGCGCACGGGAGTCGACAAATTAGGCAAATCCATTCTTGGATTTGCCGCATTTAGTGCGCCTGCGCGCCGCTGTCTACGGCGCATGCGCCGTAGACAGCGGTGCCCATTTTCGGGCAAATATCTCCTAAACCATATAGGTTTAGGAGATATTGCTTGGACCTACAGGTAAGCCTTAATCTAGGCTTACCTGTAGGTCAAAGTGGTTTGAAGGGGTTTACTTCCTCTTTAACTGTACTTCTGTCTCAGCCTGATTTCACGGTTTTTGACACATTGGCCTTAATCAGCTTCTAACTTCATGACTAAGGCCAATGTAAGAGGCTGAAAACATGGCAATCAGCTTCTAACTTCATGACTGGCGCATTTTAGCCTCTTACATTGGCCTTCATCATTAAGGTTAGAAGCAGTTTGGATGTTTTTCAGCCCCTTACATTGTGTCAGGGCTGTGCTCAGCCCTTAAAGTGCGCAGGAGTGACGTCATCGCTGCTCTGCCGCTGTGAGTGGCCGAAGCAGCAATACCCGGAAGAAGATGGATGCTCTGGACTATAGGGGACAGAGGTGACATCGCTGGCTCCTGTGTCAGGTAAGTGACACATAATGGGCTACTATGCGATGCATAGTAGTCCTTTATGCTTTACCTTTGCAGGGAGACAAAGAGGAAGTAAACCCATCAGGGGTTACTTCTTTAATTCTCAGAGTTGGCCACTCAGCTGTCTCTCCAAAGTTACTCAGCTATTGATGATATCCTGCTCGTCAGTCCTGCCTACTTAAGCCGTTCAGCCCAGTGGATCTCTGCCTTCGCCTTGGTCAATATCACAGAATCTCCTGTGATCCTGTTCAAGAATTGCTTTGCTGACATCCCTTCTGGCTCCAGATCCTGCTTGCTGTTCCACTACATTGATCCCTGACTTCTGGCTTGGCTGACTATCCATTCCGGTTGCTGAACTTTCGCTATGTTTTGACAAAGTTTGTTCTTTTTTATTTTATTATTAAATAATTGTGATTCAACTATACTTCTGTCTTGGCCTGATTTCATGGTTTCTGACACATTGGCCTTAATCAGCTTCTAACTTCATTACTAAGGCCAATGTAAGAGGCTGAAATGCGCCAATCAGCTTCCAACTTCATGACTAGGGCCATTGCAAGAGGCTGAAACACGCCAATCAGCTTCTAACTTCATGACTGGCGCATTTAAGCCTCTTACATTGGCCTTACTCATGAAGCTAGAAGCAGATTGGTGCATTTCAGCCTCTTACATTGTCCTTAATCATGGAGCTAGAAGAAGATTGGTGCATTTCAGCCTCTTACATTGGCCTTAATCAGCTTCATGTCTAAGGCCAATGTAAGAGGCTGAAATGTGCCAATCAGATTCTAACTTTATGACTATGGCCAATGTAAGAGGCTGAAAGGTGGCAATCTGGTTCTAACTTCATGACTAAGGCCAATGTAAGAGGCTGAAACATGCCAATCAGCTTCTAACTTCATGACTAAGGCCAATGTAAGAGGCTGAAATGTGCTAGTCAGCTTCTAACTTTATGACTAAGGCCAATGTAAGAGGTTGAAACGTGGCAATCAGCTTCTAACTTTATGACTAAGGCCAATGTAAAACGCAGAAATGCGCCAATCAGCATCCATTATATTTACATAAACATATGCTTTAATTTAAAAAAATGTAAAAGTTGCTAGCATATAACTTTAATTTTACATATACATAATTTGACTATGCATTATATGTTTTTTATGTTTTAAGTTTTTTTTTTCAAAGTAAAACAAAAAATCACAACAAATTTTTCATATGTTTATTTTTAATTATGTCCCGCCAACTTTTGACGCTGCAGTTGTTTTTTCCTAATTGTGTGAGGGATGTGGAGAAATCACAACTACTTTGCCAAAAGTTAAACTTACAGCAGTGCTGATAACTTACAAACAGCAGGAATTGGTATTGCTATAGTCCAACAAAACATGCTAATAAAAAATAAAATAAAATAATAATAATTAAATGTTTGAATCAAGAGCAGCTGTGCACAACATGAAGAGCCAATGGATGTTTTAAACAAACAGTTGAGATGACATAAAGTAAAATAAAATAAAGCTTTTCTAAATGATGAAAAATGCACTCATGCTGCGCTTGAGACCCAAAGGAAAGGGAAATTGAGAAGGAGTAAAAAAAAAAAAAAAAAAAGATCAAGATTTTCTATCATGACTGTGTTCAGCGTGACTTGTAATAATGAAACACCAATAGAAGGCTCAGCCCACACAGTGACACAGCCTTGACTGCATGGAGGCGGAGCTCCGATTCGATCATGCATATTTGGCACAGTAAACATTCGAGTATTTAAGCCCATCGTTGCTGTATAAAAGGGACTAGCTCGATTAGTCAGCCTTTTGTGGATAAAGGATTATAGCATGCGAGGATGTTTTTTTTGTGTTCTTCCATGCCTCGGGAAGGGAAGAAATGGAGAAAAGAAGGTAAGGGTTTAGGGATTAAAGCCAATGAAACACAGAGTGGAACACACCTAGAATTTTGCAAAGAAGTGGTGCTAATGGGATTTATGGAAGGCTTCAAGCATGGAATTTTAATTTTTGTTGATTCTTTGTGAATGTATGTCTTTCAATCAAAAAAAATATATATATTTTTTTAAAATCAGTACCCCCTTTTTTCTATTTTTTTTTTTAATACTGGGAGTATTAGTGTTGGTCACTTTCTGAAGGATGTATGATTGTACCTTTGCGGTAGTCAACAAAATTAAAAAGAAGACTATCCATAAGCATGAGCACTGCTATGTGTTCATTTTCTAAAATTATTTAAGCAATATACTACACCAGTCTTTAAAAATATCTACATTTGAATTTTATCTTATCTAATTGCTTGCAAAATAATCACTTTCTTCTTTAAAAAAATTAAAAATAAAAATCCGATGAAGTTAACGTTGAAAAGATATTGTTATTTATGTGTGGCTGTTGAGATCTGTAAACTGTATCTGACTATTCACTGTATTTAATATTCCTTCAGTGTTCCTGAGATTCTGTCCTGAATATTATTTTAGATGCCTCAAAAGGCCTTATGTCTTGAATAAAAATAAAATAAAAAATAAATGTCTTGATGTGATATGAAGGCCTTCGAAGAAAAAACATGATTGTGTGCTGATGACAGAAAAAGGCAAACAAGCTAAAAGGAGAAAATTTTGTTCAATGACGAAAACTGGCACCAATTCATAAAAAGTAAAAAAAAATAAAAAAATAGGGAAAAAAAACATTTATTTTAGATCAAGCACCAGAGGAGAGACAAATCCACCAATCCATTTTGGTAACTTAGACAACTGAGAGAGGAAACGCTTACTATTGCGCTGTAAAATTTGGTAATGAAATGCAAAGAATTCGCTGAGCCCTTGGTTAAGGTTTCATTTCAGGCTTAACTTGATGTAGTAAATACATCCATTACATTTTACAAAGATGAGAAGACGACGGCTCATGGCAGTCCACTTTTGAAGTCTACGTTACATAAAAAAAAAACAGTCTTCCTTCTCCATCTAGTTTCATTTAATTAAATTGAAAATAAAATAATTATTTTAGTAAACCTTTCTGGATCGAGACTGATGGCTGCCTACATTTTGGTTTGACAAAGACCAATGTAAAAAAATGGTAAAAGTTATACAATTTCTTTGCCCTTTACTAAACTTGAATATTGTTTTTGTTTTTGCCACTTTTTTTTGTAGCATTTTTCGTTGGGGGAAATGCACTGTTTACCTATTTTTTGGAAACATTGTCAAATTTAAAGATTTGATTTTAGTAAAAAAAAAAGAAATGGTATAATAACTGGACCGAAAATACTGAGACTGATGGCTGCATAAGTTTTGGTTTGACAAAGACCACTGTAGAAAATTATTAAAGTTATACATTTTCTTTGCCCTTCACTAAATTAGAATTTTGTTTTTGCTACATTTTTTTTGTAGCATTTGTCGTTGGGGCAATGCACTGTTTACCTGTTTTTTGGAAACATTTAACCACTTGCTTACTGGGCACTTAAACCCCCCTCAGTCCCAGACCAATTTTCAGCTTTCAGCGCTGATGCATTTTGAATGACAATTGCGCGGGCATACAACACTGTACCCAAATGAAATTTTTATCATTTTTTTCCCACAAATAGAGCTTTCTTTTGGTGGTATTTAGTTACAGCTCGGAGTTTTATTTTTTGCTAAACAAACAAAAAAAGATGCAAAAAAAAAAAAAAATCATGTTTTAATAGTTTGTTATAAAATTTTGCAAACGGGTCATTTTTCTCCTTCATTGAAGTGCGCTGATTAGGCGGCACTGATAGGCTGCATTGGTGGGCACTGATAGGCTGCATTGGTGGGCACTGATAGGCATAGTTAAGGCGGCACTAATAGGCACAGATAAGGCGGCACCGATGGGCACAGATAAGGCGGCACTGATGGGCAAAGATGGGCACAGATAAGATGGCACGGATGGGTAGCACGGATAAGTGGCACGGATGGGTGGCACGGATGGGCACCGATAGGTACCACTGATAGATGGGACTGATGGGCACTGATAGGTGGCACTGATAGGTGGCTCTGATAGGTGGCACTGCTGGGCACTGATGGGCGGCACTGCTGGGCACTGATGGGCGGCACTGGGGTGCAGCACCTTTGAGGCAGATTGTGGGCACTGTGGGTGGCACTGCTGGGTGGCACTGTGGGTGGCACTGTGGGCACTGCTGGGTGGCACTGTGGGCACTGCTGGGTGGCACTATGGGCACTGCTGGGTGGCACTGACGGGGGGCACTTACTTTTATTCAGGATGGCACTGCAGGGGGAAGGTGGGCACTGGCAGGGGGCAGGTGGTCGCTTGCATTGCTGGCCGTGATCGGGACTGATGTCCCGATCACGGCCACAGCGCGAGGAGGAATACTAGCCGATTACCGGCTCCATTATATCACATGATCAGCTGTCATTAGCTGACAGCTGATCACGTGATAAGGGGTCGGGATCGACCCCTTGCACGGATCGGTGATCAGGCGAGTCTCATGGACTCGCCGATCACAGAGCGCGGCGCGCACCCCTCAGGGGGCGCGCAGGCCGCTCGTACACGGGACTACGTCTATTGACGTCGTCCCGGAAAAGGAGATCCGCGCTGTAGCCGTCATTTGGCTATAGCGCGAATCACAAGTGGTTAATAAAAGGTTAAATCTTCAATTTTGAGACCAGTGTATAAAATAGTATTTTCGGTCCAGTTGTTGTACCATTTTTTTTAACATTAGTCTTTGTCAAATTGAGAGATTTAACTTTTTAGCAAATGGTTCCAACAAATAGATAAACGGTGCATTGCCCCAATGTAAAATGCTACAAAAAATGTGGCAAAAACAAATCAAATTTAGTGAAGGGCAAAGAAACATACATAACTTTTATAGTACGGAATGGTTATAATTTTTTTATTTTAATACATTTTTGTATAATACATTTTTAAAATGTCCATAGGTTCCTTTGTTAGAGAAGATCATTTATTGTACCATTTTTTAACGTTGGTCTTTGATGACTGTATAAGTTTTGGTTTGACAAAGACCAATGCAAAAAAATGGTACAATAAAATATCTTCTCTAACAAAGGGACCTATGGACATTTTAAAAATTTATAATACAAAAATGTATTAAAATAATAAATAATATCCATTCCGTACCATAAAGGTTATGCATTTCCTTTGCCCTTCACTAAATTTGATTTGTTTTTTGTTTTTTGCCACATTGTTTGTAGCATTTATCATTGGGGAAATGCACCTATTTGTTGGAAACACTGTCAAATTTAAAAAATGTAACCTTTTAGTAAATGTTTCCAACAAATGGGTAAACATTGCCCCAATGAAAAATGCTACAAAAAATGTGGCAAAAACAAATTAAATTTAGTGAAGAGCAAAGAAAATGAATAACTTTTATGGTATGGAATGGTTATCATTTTTCATTTTAATACATTTTTGTATTATACGTTTTTAAAATGTCCATGGGTCCCTTTGTTAGACAAGGTATTTTATTGTACAATTTTTTTTACATTGGTCTTTGTCAAACCAAACCATACAGTCATCAATCTCAGTATTTTTGCTCCATTCATTGTACCATTTTTTACATGTCAACATTAAAGATTTAACCTTTTAGTAAATGTTTCCAAAAAATATGTAAACAGTGCATTGCCCCCAACAAAAAATGCAACAAAAAATGTGGCAAAAACAAAATTCTAATTTAGGTGTCCGTTTAGTAAACTTTGATAAGCTGAGATCAGGATGATATCTGCTTATCTCAGAGCATTGCAGGTTTAATATACCGAGATGAGTGCTGGAGAACTATTTTTTCTCTTCTCATCTCAGAACACAGAACGGCTGCATTGACTGCAACAGAAACGGCATGTTTAGTAAACAGAGATGCCACTTTATCTCTGTGCTTCTCTTTCAAGTTCTCCTTTCTGGCTTCTCCAGCCCAGAGGTGGAGATATCAGGAGATCTCTGCCAGAGGATAGCTTCTTCCTTCTCCAGTGGCCAAAAATGAAAGTAAAAACTTTCTTAACTGCAGTGAAAAATACACCAACAGCAGGTTACAAATACATTAACTATACAATTACACACAGAGATTATATATATATATGTATATATATGTGTATATATATATATATATATATATATATATATATATATATATATATATATATATACACATACACACACACACACACATATATATATATACATATATTTATATGTGTATATATATATATATATATATACAGATATATACAGATATATATATATATATATATATATATATATATACAGATATATATATATATATATATCTGTGTGTGTATATATTTATATTTGTGTATGTATATATATTTTCAAAAAACTCACGGAACGGATCGTTCCTGGGATCAGAGTCACGGATTGGATCATTTTTCGGATCAGCAAATAATAATTGGCTGAGCATGACTGGGTATCGCTGAGTATGGCTGGGTATTACCGAGTATGGCTGGGTATTGGCAAGTATTGGCTGGGTATGTGGGTATGGCAGGGTATGGCAGAGTATTGGCAGGGTATGGTAGAGTATTGGCAGGGTATGGCAGAGTATTGCAGAGTATGGCAGGGTATTGGCACGGTATGGCAGTATTGGCAGGGTATGGCAGAGGATTGGCAGAGTATTGGCACGGTATTGGCGGAGTATTGGCACGGTATTGGCAGAGTATTGGCATGGTATTGGCAGAGTATTGGCACGGTATTGGCGCGGTATTGGCAGAGTATTGACACGGTATTGGCAGAGTATTGGCACGTTATTGGCAGGGTATTGCAGAGTATTGGCAGGGTATTGGGACGGTATGGCAGTATTGGCAGGGTATGGCAGAGTATTGACAGGGTATGGCAGAGTATTGGCACGGTATGGCAGAGTATTGGCAGAGTATTGGCATGTTATTGGCAGGGTATTGGCAGGGTATGGCAGTATTGGCAGGGTATGGCAGAGTATTGACAGGGTATGGCAGACTATTGGCATGGTATGGCAGAGTATTGGCAGAGTATTGGCACGTTATTGGCAGGGTATTGGCAGGGTATTAGCAGGGTATGGCAGTATTGGCAGGGTATGGCAGAGTATTGGCACGGTATTGGCGGAGTATTGGCACGGTATTGGCAGAGTATTGGCACGGTATTGGCAGAGTATTGGCACAGTATTGGCAGAGTATTGGCACGGGATTGGCAGAGTATTGGCACGTTATTGGCAGGGCATGGCAGGGCATTGCAGAGTATTGGCAGGGTATTGGCACGGTATAGCACTATTGGCAGGGTATGGCAGAGTATTGACAGGGTATGGCAGACTATTGGCATGGTATTGGCAGGGAATTGCAGAGTATTGGCAGAGTATGGAGGGATGACTGTGACTGCAATTGTTACAGAGCAGCGCTGTGGACACTACAGATCCAGCCCACCGCGCTGCTTCTATCCGATCTCTCCCCTCCACTTTACAGAAGGGAGAGAGGAACCGACATTTGTTTACAAGTGATTGCTCCATCATTTGACAGAGTGATCAAATCGTAAACGGCTGATGGGTGCACCAAGATAGCTGCCGCTCCAGAGCTAGGCCGAAGCCGCGACCTTTCCTAAGGCCGAGACCGTGGATCGCTGCGTGTGCCGATCCGAACAGGGTGACCCATTAGAATCACGGATCAGTGACGATCTGTTGCACCCCTTATATATATATATATATATATATATATATATATATATATATATACACTCACACAGATATACACATATATATAGGCATATATAGGCATATATATAAAGGCAGTGGCTACAGAAGTACAACTGATGCTGTAATTTTGACAGCTGCGCAGATGATGCATCGCTGATAACGCAAGGTGGCTGTAAAATTCAGAGCATCAGATGAGTCCAGTACACACTGCGTTTGCATAAGTGTATATGTTAATACGCCTGTGTGAAAAACGCCATATATACTTTACACACACACACACATATATATATATATATATATATATATATATATATATATTTATATTTATTATTATTATGTATTTATTTATTATTATTTTAATTGTTAATTTAATATTTTTATTGTTATGCTTTTTTAAAATTACTTTGAACTATTTAATATATATATTTATTGTTTTTATATGAATGGTGCATATCTGCATGACAAATAGGGTACTATCATTTCAGAATACACCATTCGCATAAATATGCACATATGTTATGTATTAATTAGAATGTTTTACAGTTATGGGGTGTCTGTTTATTGGGTAGGGGGATTATATCTTTATTATTAACTTAATATGTGCAGTGTATGTGGAGTGCTTCGTATTTCACTTTGGGATTCTGATACTGAAATCTCCTGAGCTATTGTGAGATTACAGAAACAGAAGCCGTTCAGGATTCTCAGAGCGTTTGTAGATCACTTCTATTCTCAGTGGGAGAAGTGATCTACATGATATATTAAACTGCCACATGGGTGAGAACAAATATCTCTGAGAAGAGCAGAGAACTCCAGAGATGTAAAATATCAAAATATACTAAACGGACACCTTAGTGAAGGGCAAAGAAAATGTATAACTTTTACCATTTTTTACATTGGTCTTTGTCAAACCAAAACTTACAGTAATCAGTCTCAGTATTTTCGCTCCCGTTATTATACAATTTTTTGCATTTTTACTAAAAGGTTAAATCTTTAAATATGACAAAGACTAGTGTAAAAAATGGTACAATAACGGGAGAGAAAATACTGAGCCTGATTACTGTATTGTTTCAGTTTTGGTTTGACAAAGACCAATGTAAAAAATTGTAAAAGTTATACAATTTTTTACATTGGTCTTTAAATTTAAAGATTTGACTTTTTAGTAAAAGACCAATGTAAAAAATGGCATAACAGGAGCGAAAATACTGAGACCGGAGGCTGCATACATTTTGGTTTGACAAAGACAAATGTAAATAATGGTACAATAAAATATCTTACCTAACAAAGGGACCTGTGGACATTTTAAAAATTGATAATACAAAAATGTATTAAAATAAAAAAGTATAACCATTCCATACCATATGAGTTGTACATTTTCTTTGTCCTTCACTAAATTTGATTTGTTTTTGCCACATTTTTTGTAGCATTTTTCGTTGGGGCAACGCTCTGTTTATCTATTTGTTGGAAACAGTTACTAAAAGGTTAAATCTGTAAATTTTACAAAGATTAATGTGAAAAAATAGTATAATAACTGGATCAAAATACTGAGACCGATGGCTGCATACGTTTTAATTTGACAAAGACAAATGTAAATAATGGTACAATAAAATATCTTGCCTAACAAAAGGGACCTATGGACATTTTAAAAATGTATAATAGAAAAATGTATTAAAATAAAAAATCATAACCATTCTGTACCCTAAAAGTTATACAGTTTCTTTGCCCTTCTCTAAATTTGATTTTTTTTTTGTTTTTGCCACACTGTTTGTAGCATTTTTCGTTATTTTTCGCAATGCACTGTTTACCTATTTGTTGGAAACTTTTAATAAAAGGTTAACGCTTTAAATTAAACAAAGTTGTCCATTCATAGATTTTTCCATACAAGTTTTGATATATTTGTTGGAAACATTTATTAAAAGGGTTAAATCTTTAAATTTAGCAGAGTTGTCCATGTATAGACCATCCCATAGAAGTTAAAAAAAATCCACCTTAACTGTCTTTAACATAAGACTTTTCAGATGCATGTTGAAATGCAGATCTTTCAGCTGTAAACTGCCACAAACAATATGAAAATCTGCTTTTAAGTTAAATTGGCTGGCAGTAAAAACATCAAAAATGTATTTGAATTCAAGAAAACTGTATAGCTTCCTTTGTCAAATTAAAAATAAATAAAAATAAATGATATTTTTAAAAAAAAGCCTGAAATGATAGCTCAGCAAGGACTCAATTGCACTGGATGGCTTCCCAAGGTATCCTGATGGGAAAGAAAGTGTTGTTAATGGTTTTCTGTTGATGTGAACATTCATTGCTGTTCACCGCAAGAAGAAACTATGCTTCCTATGCTGCAAAAGCAAGAAGAAGTAATGTTTATATATCAGCTTTCACTTTGGGCCCATACTCGAAGGTTTACTCTTTTATGAACATATCAAGACTTGTAAGGATGTTTTGCCATATTCTCTTTTTGAAAAAAAAGCTATTTTTTTGTTGCAGGTAAAATTTGTCTTACCATTCTGTAATTTGTCTCCTGTGTAATTAGCTGCCATTTTCATTAGAAGAAGTCATGAAATTTTACGTGCACAAAGCACGTCATGCAAATGAATGATCTCATGTGTTTGCAACCATTTGGCACTTTTTTGGAATAAATTAATAACATTGAGCACCAGGAGTTTATATCTGTATAAACATTCATTGAATGTTGTAGTTGTATTTTGCCCGTTTCCACTTTAGTTTCTATCAGAGTAAATATTCAATATTAAAACTGCAGTACAAGATAAAATACATTAATAAATGTGTATACGGTTTGTATGTATGTATCTATGCACTTCAAAAATATACAATTTAAAAATTTAGGTCTGACCATATATGTCCATTTCTGCAACTTTCTTAGTTGTGTAATCCATTTTCTTTAGAAAAAAATTTCTGTAAAGTACATAAAATGCATTTCACGTTCAAATTGTTATATGTAATGTCACGTTCAACTTGTTAAATCTAATGTCAAACACATAGTTACATAGTAGGCGAGGTTGAAAAAAGATACAAGTTCATCAAGTCCAGCCTTCAGTAGTTATATAATATTTTTTAGGAAAAAGATTTTTTTTATTTTAAAACAGGGATGTTTAAAATTCTATGTATTATTTAACATAAACCTGGGTTCTGAGATAAAAAAAAATTTGTCTAAAACTAAAAAAGGAAAAAAAAATTTGACTGAGTGGGCAAGGGTCAGAACCTCTGCCACTGGACCAGAGCAACAGGGGGTCAGGCCAATAGTCTGAGTGTTGATACAGTTTTTAATGTTTTGGAGAAATTCCCATTGGCCAGAGAACTTTGGCCTTTAACCCCCCCCCCCAGCGGTATTACAGAGTCTGGCTCGGGGTGGAATTCCAGTACCATTAGCGGTAACCCCGAGCCAGACTCTGGGCTGCATCACAGGATACAGGGAGAGTTACTTACCTTGTTCCCTGGATCCTGCGATGTCTCCACGCTGTGTGTGCGAGCTGTCTCCTCGCTCGATTCACACAGTGCCCGAGTGCCGCTGAGCTCCGTTCCCTGTGAGCGTTGCTACGTACGGGGATGGAGAATGACGCCAAATTAAAAAAAGTTAAAACACAGAACATATACAGTACACTGTAATCTTACAGATTACAGTACTGTATAAAAAAATGACAAATCCCCATTGTCCCTAGTGGTCTGTCCAGTGCCCTGCATGCTCTTTTATATTATAAATAGTGTTTTTTTCTGCCTGGAATTTGGAGATTGCCCATAGCAACCAAAAAGTGTCCCTTTATGTCAAAAGTGCTTTTAGACCAGCTAGAAAACAGCGATAATAAATTAAAATCACTTTCATAATTGAGTGATAGTGATTTGTGGGGAAATTCGTCATCAAGCACTAAATCTAATGACAGCGACAATTCTGCCACTGAGCAAATTTCAGTGTTTTTGATTTGATTACATTATTGAATACTTTTTATTATTATTATATTATTATTTGTTATAATTATTTATAGTTATTTATTATATTATAATTTAGGAGTCATTTTTCAAACTTTATTATACTCAAGATGTCTACTAGACTCTGGTTTGGACAGATTTAAGTGAGTTATTTCTAAGAATTACAGGCCTACGATATAAAACGTCAAATTTCCATGCAAAATAATTGTACCGCTTTCAGCACCAAAAATCGGAAATAATCATACTGCCAGGGAGGTTAAAGTGACACGAATTTCAAACACAACTTAAAAGGTAATAGAGGATAGTGTCAAATATTAATGGTCAGAAGTCCAGAGATAATTTTATGCTGAGGACACATACAGTAAAACAGCCAACCCCTTTCAGGAGTTTAAAAGGCCCTCCTTCACCAGGACTTAGTAGGAACTGCAAGAGGTGCATTAGACAATACATCTGGCATTATTCTTTGAGAATGCATTCAAATGCATTGTAGTACAAAAGACAAGCGTACTCATGTTGATGAGTACCCCTTGAAATTTTCCACATTTTGTCATGTTACAACCAAAAATGTAAATGTATTTTAGTGGGATTTTATGTGATAGACCAACACAAAGTGGCACATCATTGTGAAGTGGAAGGAAAATGATAAATGGTTTTTAATTTTTTTTACAAATAAATATCTGAAACGTATGGCGTGCATTTGTATTCAGCCCCCTGAGTCAATACTTTGTAGAAACCCCTTTTGCTGCAATTACAGCTGTAAGTCTTTTCAGGGATGTCTCTACCAGCTTTGCACATCTAGAGAGTGACATTTTTGCCCATTCTTCTTTGCAAAATAGCTCAAGCTCTGTCAGATTGGATGGAGAGTGTCTGTGAACAGCAATTTTCAAGTCTTGCCACAGATTCTGATTTGGATTTAAGTCTGGACTTTGACTGGGCCATTCAGACAAATGAATATGCTTTAAACCCTTCCATTGTAGCTCTAGCTGTATGTTTAGGGTCGTTGTCCTGCTGGAAGGTGAACCTCTACCCCAGTCTCAAGTCTTTTGCAGCCTCTAACAGGTTGTCTTCTAAGATTGCCCTGTATTTGGTGCCATCCATCTTCCCATCAACTATGACTGTCTTCCCTGTCCTTGCTGAAGAAAAGCATCCCCACAATATGATGGTGCCACCACCATGTATCATGGTGGGGATGGTGTGTTCAGGGGGATGTGCAGTGTTAGTTTTCCAATACACAGCATTTATCTTTTAGGCCAAAAAGTTACATTTTGGTCTCATCTGACCAGAGCACCATCTTCCACATGTTTGCTATGTCCCCCATATGGATTCTCGCAAACTGAAAACAGGACTTCTTATGGCTTTCTTCTTGCCACTCTTCCATAAAGGCCAGATTTGTGGAGAGCATGACTAATAGTTGTCCTGTGGACAGATTCTCCCGCCTTAGCTGTGGATCTCTGCAGCTCCAGTTACCATGGGCCTCTTGGCTGCTTCTCTGATTAATGCTCTCCTTGCCCGACCTTTCAGTTTAGGTGGATGGTCCTATATTGGTAGGTTTGCAGTTGTGCCATACTCTTTCCATTTTCAGATGATGGATTGAACAGTGCTCCATGAGATGTTCAAAGCTTGGGATTTTTTTTATAACCTAACCCTGCTTTAAACTTCTCCACAACTTTATCCCTGACCTGTCTAGTGTGTTCCTTGGCCTTTATGATGCCGTTTGTTCACTAATTGTATTTATACTGAGATTAAATTGCACACAGGTGGACTCTATTTACTAATTATGTGACTTATGAAGGCAATTGGTTCCACTAGATTTTAGTTAGGGGTATCAGAGTAAAGGTGGCTGAACACAAATGCACTTCACACTTTTCAGATATTTATTTGTAAACATTTTTGAAAACCATTCATAATTTTCCTTCCACTTCACAATTACGTGCCACTTTGTGTTGGTCTATCACATAAAATTCCAATAAAATACATTAAAGTTTTTGATTGTAACATGTGGAAAAAATGAATACTTTTTCAAGGCACTGTATTTGAGCTTGAAATAACCATTGACTAGGGCATTGTTACATACCATAAAACAGGTAACCCCTTTCAGGAGTTTAAAAGGCCCTCCTTCATATGGATTTAGTAGGTACTGCAAGAGGTGCATTCAGGACAATAAATCTGGAATAATCTTTTGGGAACTCACTGAAATGTTTTGCATTACAAAAAACAAGTCTGCTCATGTTGATGGGTTTCTGAGCTTGCTATAACCATTGACTGGATTATTCAACTCTATTGTCCAAATACACCTTTTGCAGAACCAACTAAGTCCTGATGAAGGGGGACCTTTCAAACCTCCGAAGCACTTTGGCTGTATTATTGTATGTGTCTTCTAAATAAAATTGTCTTTTGATTTAGGCTGGCCACAGATGGATAGAATTTTGAACAAAAATTCTTAGAAAAATAATGTTCCAAGAAAGTTTGTTCATTTTTCTAATCACTAAGTGGGTCAAATTCATGTTTTTTTTTTTCAACCGCAATGGCAAGAAAATTCAAAGGAGTAGATTAGAAAATAATTCTCAAATTCATTTCTAAGAGTGTATGGAACAAAAACCACATAAAGTCCATTCATTCCAAAATCAAACGTTAAACACAAAGTCTTTCAAATGAGAATATTCAGAGAATTTTCGTTCAAAATTCTATTCATCTATTGCCAGATTTAAACACCTGGTGTTTGTCACTTTCCCTCAATTAACTTTTAGGATGTATTATAGTCTTTATCCGAAAATAATTCACTCCCTGAACAAAAATTCTTATGCATGTTCTTAGAAAATTTGTTAATTTTTCTAATCATTATTGTGTCAAATTTGATGTTCGTTTTTAGTCCGCAATGGGAAGAAAATTCTAAGGAGCAGGATAGAAAATTTTTCTCAAACAATTTAATAAGAGTGTATGTGTTTTTTGTTCAATAAAGTCCATTCATTCCAAAATCAAATGGTAAGAGCAAAAAAAATCTTTCAAGTGACATTCGAATGTTCTGAGAATTTTCCTTCCAAATTCAATCCATCTATGGCCAGATTTATACACCTGGTTTTTGGCGCTTTCTCTCAATCAATTCTTAAGCTGTATATATTCACTCCCTTTCTGTATTGAAGTGGGACAAAAATCTCCCAAGTAAGGACCCAGATGAAAAAAAAAGCTGAAAGCTATTTTAACTACTCTGTCTAAAACAAAAAAATAAGTTTGGCTTGATTTTTTTGCATTTTATTATTTCACAATTATTATTTTATTAGTTTAACTAGATGGACTTGTGTCTTTTTTCAAGGTATCCAAGAATATGTGGAAACATCTCATTTTTTAATCTAATTTAAAAAAAGACAAAAGTAGCTGAATTATGATTATATTCAGATGTGTTTTGGCATTGTGAAACATCACATAATATTTTTAACTTAAATAATATGGTAAACAGATGTAGTACATGTGTTTGCATTGTAAGTTGTGCTTGGTGTTATCTGGTACTACAGGTTTAATATACAGATTAAACTAAAAAAACAAAAATGGAAAAGGCTCTTAAAAGCAGCAGCAGCAGCTATTGTGGCAGATAGCATACTTAGCAATAAGGAAAAGAAAATCCAGTGCAAACAAACAAAGCTGAATTAGGTATCAAATAGAAGCATGGTACGCTAGGCACACCAAATATTGAAGAATAAATGAGAATATGGCTTTAGAAATCATACACCACCTTGACTGAAAAAAGACTAGACAAAGCAATAAATAAAGAAAAAAATCACGGTGAGCAGAAAATGCAAGACTGCAAAAAAGATAAGATAAAATAACTTGTATAAAGGGTGGGTTTCAGAATGTTACTGATGAGCAGTAAGGAAATCGCACTCACTCCCAGCAGTGCTGGTGGCATTGGCGGCAGAGAGAATTACATGAGTGGGGGTAGAAATATTTGTTACATCATGGAGTTGGCTGAGGACCGAGGAACGCCGACGCACAGCACCCTGAAATGAACCGCTTCTCTTGAAGGTACTCACTACCTCCATCTGTAGGAGAGAAAATGAGATAGTGTTTTTTTTCCTTTTTTTTTCGATTTCATTTCAAATGTTCCTTCTTTGGGAAAAATAAGAAAACACCATTAAAAAAAATAACTCCATCCAAAAATGTAACGTCCTAGTTTTGGATGGTGTTTATGGTCTTAACCAATCCAAACCTTGTCTGCACCATTCTTGATCAGTCTTACACTGCTCTCCTCTGCTAGCATTCTTTATGTTCTTTGTGTAAAATTAATTGCCCAATCTCTTTAATAATGATATCTTCTAAAAAATTTGCTTCTATATAATATAGCAGATGATAGCACTGCAAGATTGCCAGACTAACGGATCAAAACAATGGTGTAACCAACCAAGAAATTGGCATTATATGAAGGCTCTACTGATAGTAATCCAAAATTTGGCATAATGTTTTTATCAACTTACTCCGGTTGTTCAAATTTCACATGTTAGTAGAGTAATGCCCTGTACACACGGATGGACTTTCTGACGGAAAATGTGAGATCGGACTGTGTTGTCGGAAAATTCTGATCATGTGTGGGCTCCATCAGACTTTTTCCGTTGGAATTTCCGATACACAATGTTAGAGATCTGTAGCTAAAATTTTCTGACAACAAAATCCGATCGTTTAAATTCCGATCGCGTGTATACAATTCCGACACACAAAGTGCCACGCATGCTCAGAATAAATTACGAGACTAAAGCTATTGGCTACTAGCCTCTTTATAGTCCCGTCGCACGTGGTTTATGTCAATTGGATTTTCTGACAACTTTGTGCGACCGTGTTGCGTGTGTATGCAAGACAAATTTGGGTCAAAATCTGTAGGAAAAAATCAGACGGATTGTGTCGTTGGAATGTCTGACCATGTGTACAGGGCATAATTCTTCTTCCGTAGTAACATTTCTTCTTCGTTAAAGGTAAAAAAATGGATTCCAAGCAGAAGAAATATGTTGTCATTGAGTTCTTGATGAAGGAAGGCTACACACTGTCCAACATCCACAGAAGACTACAGAATGCTTATGGAGATGACACAACCGACAGGTCACCAATAACAAAACATTGCTCTTGTCAATGGTGTCATCTCCATTATCATTCCATAGCCTTCCGTGGATATTGGACAGCCTGTATCTTTCCTTCATCAAGAATTCAATGGAGGCATGTTGCCTCTGCTTGGAACCTATTATTTAACTTCAACAAAAAAGAAGAGCAAAGAAGAGTTAATATAGAAGAAGATTTACTCTACCAACATGTGCAATTAAATGTAAGTTAAAGAAAATGTTTGCCCACTTTTGCATTTCTTTCAGTCTATCCTCATATTTATCACTGTATGTTTTCAGTGAGGTCCCTCCTTTTGTATGTTTGTAACAATTTGGCAGTTTTTGTTTGGGAAGAGCAGTTTTCACCTTTGAGGATATAGACAACCTCCACAATATGTAAGCCTGAAATACTTTTCCAGTTTCTCCTCAAATTTCAATCCTTTTTATACTTGCCACTTCAAGAAGTCACATTTTAAATGTGTCACCATTTTGCCAAACCCTTATTTTTGTTTCTACAAATTTTCATAAAATTTTGTGATAACAAGCACATTGAAGAGACTCTGTTGCTAAGTTGAAAAATGTCAAAAAGATGGACCTGCAAAGGAAAAGGTTTATACTCTCCTCTACCACTGCCTGTTCCTGGTTATTTGCTCTCTTGTACAGCAATCTTATCATCCCACACATTTCCAGTTGAGGTGGATACCTGTCCTCCTGCTAGGTGTTGTGGTTTCTTTCACTGGCCCCATGCATCACTACCATCACTACCGAACACAGTAGAGGTGTATGGTCAGCGGAAGAAACCAAAGTAAGTAGTAGAGGATTCAGGCATTAAGTGATGAGCGTGAAGATTCTTCAGGTGGTCATAGCTCTTTAGAAGGTAAAGAATGGAAGACTTGGTGGCAGGACAGATGCACAACCTTTTGCAGGTCCTACTTTTCTAAGTTTTTTTTTTATTTAGCAAAAGAGTCACTTCAACGTTTAGCAGGTAAGTGGAGAAGGTAGAAAATGTTAGAAAAATTATGTTAAAAAAAGTTGGAGAAAGAAAATATACTTTCTGGTTCAGTTTAGCATCAGAGTCTATAAATATACTCCAAAATTAGGTCTGTCTTAAAGAGTCAGTCCATTAAAAATGAATCCCCTCTTCAGTGTATCATGAATGCTGCTGCTAGACTCATCCACCTTACCAACTTACCACTCCTCTATGCCAATCCCTCCACTGGCTTCAGATTGCCCATCAAATAAAATTCAGAATACTAACAATACTATACAAAGCCATTCACAATTCTGCCCCGAGCTACATCACCAATCTCACCTCCAAATATCACTCAAACCGTCCTCTCCACTCCTCCCAAGACCTTCTGCTCTCTAGCTCCCTCGTCTCCTCCTCTCATGCTCATCTCCAGGACTTCTCCAGAGCCTCTTGCATTAAACTCACTACCCCAATCCGCCCGGTTTTCTACTACTCTGTCCACTTTTAGGCGATCCCTGAAAACTCATCTCTTCAGGGAGGCCTATTCTGACTCCAGCTAACAACCAAATCTTCTACTCCCTTCATCAGTTCATCCCACACAGTCCCTACCTTTTGTTTCACTAGCTTCTCCCTCTTAGATTGTAAGCTTGCAGGAGCAGGGCTTCTCTAACCATCTTTTTTTGTACTGTGGGTGTAGTATCTCCCTCCATTGTACAGTGCTATGGAAGCTGTTGGCATTATATAAATCCTGTATAATAATAATATTTCAGTTACATGTGAGCTCTTCTATATTTTGGGAGAGTCTAGAAGAGCCTAGTCATGGGGTTTCTTAGAACTCTTGGGACCAGTTGCATTTTAGGTACTAGGTTTACTTCACTATAACAAATTTGCATACCTAAAATGCTTTCTCTATATTATATATCACTGCTCAAAAAATGTATTCTTTATACTTTTTAATCAGAGTATAGCATCAAGTCAATTACACTCCTGGGATCTGGTTAGTTAGGTAGCAGAGGGAATTGTTAATCAGTTCCAGCTGCTTTGGTGTTAACGAAATTAACAATGGGTGCACATAGATGGGCAACAATGAGACAACCTCCAAAACAGGAATGGTTTTACAGATGGAGGCCACTGACATTTTTTTCCCCTACTCATCCTTTCTGACTGTTATTCACCAGTTGGCTAGGGTCAGTTTCACTACTGGTAGCATGAGGCAATACCTGGACCCTATAGAGGTTGCACAGGCAGTCCAACTCCTCCTGAATGGCACATCAATACGTACCATTGCCAGAAGGTTTGCTGTGTCTCCCAGCACAGGCTCAAGGGCATGGAGGAGATTCCAGAAGACAGGCAGTTACTCTAGGAGAGCTTGACAGTGCTGTAGAAGGTCCTTAACCCATCAGCAAGACCGGTACCTGCACCTTTGTGCAAAGAAGAACAGGATGAGCACTGCCAGAGCCCTACAAAATGACCCCCAGCAGGCCACTGGTGTGAATGTCTCTGACCAAACAATCAGAAACAGACTGGTGCCCTGTGCTTTTCACAGATGAGAGCAGGTTTCTCCCTGAGCACATGTAACAAATGTGAAAGGGGCTGGAGAAGCCTTGGAGAATGTTATACTACCTGTAACATCGTTCAGCGTGACCGGTTTGGTGGTGGGTCAGTGATGGCTTAGTGAGGTATACCCATGGAGGGACACACAGACTTCTACAGGCTAGACAATGGCACTCTGACTGACATTAGGTATCAGGATGAAATCCTTGGACCCATGGTCAGACCCTATGATAGTGCAGTGGGTCCTGGGTTCCTCCTGGTGCATGACAATGCCCGACCAGATGTGGTAGTATGCAGCCAGTTCCTGGAGGATGAAGGAATTGATACCATTGAATGAATCCTATGCTTGCCTAACCTAATTTCAATAGCACACCTCTGGGACATTATGTTTCGATCTATCCAATGGTACTAGCTGTTCAGGAGCTCAGTAAAGACCTGGTCTAGATCTGGGAGGAAATACCCCAGGACATCCTCCATGAGTACTATTCTGAGCTGTTGCAGTAAAATTTCAGCAAAAGGGACGAGCCCGCTGCATCATTTTTTTACTTTGATTTTTCGGGTATCTTTGAATTCAGCCCTCTGTAGGTTGATCATTTTCATTTCCATCAAACAATGTGCCATCCTTTCGTTCCTAACACATTACCCAGTTCATATCAGTATAGATATCCAGCATAATATTTTTCCCCTTTGAGATCTGATGCGTTTTCAATATGTTCCTTTCATTTTTTTGAGCAGTGTATATATATATATATATATATATATATATATATATATATATATATATATATATATATACCGTATTTGCCGGTGTATAAGACGACCCGGCATATAAGACGACCCCCTAACTGTACAGGTTTTTAAAATGTTTTGCCCGTACTCACCGTTTAAGACGACCCCCCATTCCGAGGCTTCCGACGTTTCATATTCCTCTTCTTCGTTCTTGCTGGAGCCATTTCCTTCTTCCTTCTTGCTGGTGCTGGGGAACCAATCACGGCGAGCAATGTATTCTATTAATGAATACAAAGCCTGCTGGGATTGGCGGAGGCTGTAACATCATCAGCCCGCGCCTCTCTCACTCTCAAAGCCAATCGGAGCAGGCTACTGTGTGTAGCCTGCTCGGATTGGCAGAGATTGTTACTCCAATCCGAGCAGGCTCTGTATTCATTTGAATACATCGCTCACTGGGATTGGCTCAGTGGTATATACTGTATGTAGCCGAAGCTACATACAGTATTACCGGACATCCAGAAGGCATCCCAGCAGCTGACCCGACGTATAAGACGACCCCTCCTTTTTGCCCAGTTTTTTTAAGTGTAAAAGGTCGTCTTATACGCCGGAAAATACGGTATATATATATATATATATATATATATATATATATATATATAAAATGTGTGTTTTAATACTGCAATTGTATCTAACAACTACATGATGATATATACAGTATATATTCTTTGTTTTAATTCTGTAATTGTATCTTACAACTACAGTAGTAAGCAAAAGCACAATGCCATTTTCAGGCTGCAGTATTCTTTCCAAGCTGAAGGCTTGTTTTTTGAATGGAGCCTCATTTGCATTTGACTATTACTGACATAGCAATCACATTATTAGGGAATGTTACCAGTCATTATTGGGAACCTGGGGTGACAGCAGCTTTGCACAGTGTGCTTTGCTTTTAGCTTTCAAAGGGAGGAATGTCGTTTTAAACTTCCTTTAGTATGGGGCAGAGCTGGGGGATGTCAATCTACCTACTGTGGGTTACAATAAAACCAAAACTTTGTTTTGCATAATGAGATCAGTCAGCTTAGATGAGGAATGTTTTGGCTGCATACAGTATTAGCAATTTTCCTTTGGTGGATCTTCATAGCAAGGCTGCACATCACCTAAACCTTCCACCCATATTTCATTTTGGGTCATAACAGCTGTTCTATATTTCATACCTAGGATATTTTTTAAATTAAAACTTTATAATCATTTTCCCCCTGCAAAAAAGACATTCATGTTTCCTTTTCCCTGTGGTCCGTGCCATTGATCTCTGTGGTAGTAAAGAGAAACAGCCCAATCTGTCAATTTCAGGGGTGTCAAATTCCTGCTCTACCACTCTGTGCTATGGATCCTCAAGTCAGTCCTACACTACATGGTAGGGGCCAGCCATCTAAACCACTTAGTGCATCTGGAAACCATAAATCTGACACAGCCATAAATGTCGGATTCACCAGGATCTTCAACTGGCAGCACTCTACAATCATTTTCCATCTGAGAAGAAGATATAAAGTCTGCTTTTAGTGGTATAGTTGGCAAATTCACTTTAAAGTTGAACTGAAAGCAAAACTTTTTTCATTTAGAATAGAGTAAGGGAGGGGTTGAAACCCCTATCAGGTTTTTATTTGCAATCTGTGTCCCATTGGAGATATTTCTCTTCACTTATTGTCCCATAGCCACAACAGGAAGTGAGAGGAAATACCTCCAAAGTGAGGGTACCCCTGGTATCCCCAGTGTATTTCTCCTATACCCTTTTTGATGACCACTCAAAATCTCCTCAATGGGAGATAACAATAAAAACTTGACGGGCTCTAATCCCTCTCCACTTTATCTAAAACTAAAAAAAAAGTTTGGTCTTCAGTTATACTTATAAATAAGTAAAATATATGATTAAAGGTATAAATATCTAGCTTTTCAAGAATTGTTTTCCAGTCCATTACAGATACAAAAATTGTTAGTTTTAGAAAGTGTCCTATGACTTCCAACAATTTCCAATTGGCAATATGTGTAAGAAAAGATCTCAACGTAATTTTAGAATGTAAAGTTGTCTTTACTGAACTATTCAGACAAAAGCCAGGAGTGCTCACCAGTACTACCTCAAAAGACATCAGTATTTCCAAAGTTCCTTTGGTGGAACAAACCACTGAAGATATAAATATGAGTGTTTCTTTGGTAAATTATCTCTGAATGATGAAGGGAATCTATCACAAAAAGTTTTTTTCAGCTGATTGGACAGCTGCTGCTTCTGATTGTCCCACTGATATCTACACCTACATACCGTTCAGTGCTGTACCTGTTCTACCTACCTGCGATATACATGGATAATTCTATACTATGCTAAGGAAAGACTGGGAATACCATATACAAGATATACAAGTACTGTATTAAAAGTAATGCAAATGTGAGCATAGCTTTTTTATTAGCTCACATAGGTCGTTCAAATTTCACATGTTAGTAGAGTAACTCTTCCTCTATAGAAGCTCTTCTTTGTTCTTCTTCATTGCAGGTAAATAATAGGTTCCAAGAATAAGCAACATGCCGCCATTGAATTCTTGATGATGGAGGGGTGCAGGTTGTCCAACATTCACAGATGGCTACAGGGTGAGAATGGAAATGACACCATTGACAAGAATAATCTCTTGTCATTGGTGACTCTTGTCTGTTGTGTCATCTCAGTAAAAATGTTTTAGCCTTCTGTGGATGTCAGAAAGCCTGCACCCCTCCTTCATCAAGAAATGAATGACGACGTGTTACTTCTGCTTGGAATCCGTTATTTACCTTCTTTTTTGTTGCAGGTAAAAAATGGATTCCAAGCAGAAGCAACATGTTGTCATTGAGTTGGTGATGATTTTGTGATGTAGGAACACTGGACCTTTTGGTGTTATAAAATGATGGGTGGTTTTTGGTCCTAGAGGCTGCTCACTAGCAACTGTAGGGTCCTGCTGGACTCCCAGCAGAGTTTACTAAAGTTTTGAAAGGACGGAAGCGCCACATCAGATTGTATAGCCCTTTGAAAGAATTTACTTTGCAACAGCCAAAGTGCATCATTGGCTCAGTACTCCCCTTCGGCAGATTCTGTAGGCGTCTGGATTGAAAAAAAGTTTTTATTCTTTATACAATCTGGTGTGACTCTCCCACCTTTTCAAAACTTGAGTTCTTGATGAAGGAGGGGATGCAGGCTGTCTGACATCCACAGAAGACTACAGAATGTTTATAGAGATGACACCATTGACAAGAGTCACCAATGATAGGACATTGTTCTTGTTACTCAATGACGGCAAGTTGCTTCTGCCTGTAATCCATTATTTACTGGCAATGAAAAAAATAATAAGAAGAGTTCTCATAGAGGAAGAGTTACTTCACCAACATATGAAATTTGAACGACCTATGTAAGTTAAAAAATGGCCACTTTTGCATTTTGGCACAGCCCTTGAATATCATGTCCATACAGACACTGACATTCAAAGGATATCTAAACCCCAAAACAAAAATTTAATATATATTGCATTATACTAGTCCAGAAATCTTCAAACTATGGCTCTCCAGCTGTTGCGAACTACACATCCCATGAGGCATTGTAAAACTCTGACATTCACAGACATGACTAGGCATTATGGGAATTGTAGTTCCTGAACAACTGGAGGGTCATAGTTTGAAGACCCCTGGACTAGTCCTTAGATGTGGTGGCTGCATTGGTATACTGTTTTTCATGCTTTTTTCCGTTTATTCCACCTGGTGATTCTGCAATTACCACACTTCCTGAGTGACAGCACTCACTTCTCCGCTCTATCCACTTAAGGACTTCCCTATTGCAGATTTACGGCTAAAGGTTGAAGAATCATGCACAGTTCCTTGAAAAATTATTTATAACCCTGGAAATTTTCCATATTTTGTCATGATAAAACAAAAAGAAAATTTGGGTTGTATGTGATCAAAACAAAGTGGCACATAATTGTGAAGTTCACATTTTTTTACAAATAAATATGTGAAAAGTGTGGGGTACATTTGTATTCAGCACCCCCCTGAGTCAATACTTTGTAGAACCACCTTTCACTGTAATTACAGCTGCAAGTCTTTTCAGGGATGTCTCTACCAGCTTTGCCCATCTAGAGAGTGACATTTTTGCTCATTCTTCTTTGCAAAATATCTCAAGCTCTGTCAGATTGGATGAAGAGTGTCTGTGAACAGCAATTTTCAAGTCTTGCCACAGATTCTCAATTGGATTTAGGTCTGGACTTTGACTGGGCCATTCTAATACATGAATATGCTTTGATCTAAACCATTCCATTGTAGCTCTGGCTGTATGTTTAGGGTCATTGTCCTGCTGGAAGATGAACCACCGCCCCAGACTCAAGTCTTTTCGAGCCTCTAACAAGTTTTCTTCTAAGATTGCCCTGTATTTGGCTCCATCCATCTTCCCATCAACTCTGACCAGCTTCCCTGTCCCTGCTGAAGAAAAACATCCCAACTAGAACAAAAAATTACTTTTGTTTCGTTTCATTCTGTTTTGTATTAAAAAAAAATCATATTTCGTAATTCGTGTACGAAATTCAATTCGGATTCGTACAAAATACGAATTTTCATTAGATTCGTAAACTTTTTGTTAAAATAATGAAAGTTTGTTATGATGAATTTATCATTATGAGGGGTTCCCACTATCCCTGTGCTGTGCTGACTTCCTGGGTTTTTAACTTTTAGGTTTGTTAACTTTTTGTAACAATTACGAATGTTCATTATGATGAATTCATCATTATGAGGGGTGCTGACTTCGTCTGATTGGTCTGATTGGTGAACAAAACACCAGTCACGTTTCCAAAATTCCAAAATTTGTTAACAAAATTTAGTATTTCGTATAAAATTCATAAGCATAGAAATTCCCATAGGGTTCCCACCATTCATGTGCTGAGTTCCCAGGTCTGTACACCTGCTGTGTCCATTATGAGGGGTTCCCACCATCCCTGTGCTGTGCTGACTTCCTCTGATTGGTGAACAAAACACCAGTCAAGTTTCTGTTAATTTGGATCCGAAATTCCGAAATTCAATTTCAATTTCAATTTCATATTTCGTACAGAATTCGTATACATAAAAATTTGTATTTTAGATTCGTATGAATGTACGAATTTTTGATTCGTACAAAATGAATCGCACATGTCTAATCCCCACAACATGATGCTGCCACCACCATGTTTCATGGTGGTGATGGTGTGTTCAGGCTGATGTGCAGTGTTCATTTTTCGCCACATATATTGTTTTGCTTTTAGGCCAAAAAGTTCCTTTTTGGTCTCATCTGAAAAGAGCACCTTCCACATAAATACTAAAGCAGCCACCACATCTAAGAACTGAAGCAATATATTACATTTTGATGGTTAGGTTAATTTTTAAGTAACCGCTCCTTTACAATGGTGTATAGAAGATTACAGGACAGGAAGTCGTATATAGCACCTTAATTTTAAATATCCTTTGCTCTGATAACCTACTGAAAGTATACTGTATATATTGTATATATTGTGTGTGTGTGTATGTATGTATGTATGTATATATATATATATATATATATATATATATATATATATATATATATACAGAATATATATTGTTAAAAGTATCGGGATGCCTGCCTTTACACGTACATGAACTTTAATGGCATCCCAGTCAGTCCGTAGGTTTCAATATTGAGTTGGCCCACCCTTTGCAGCTATAACAGCTTCAACTTTTCTGGGAAGGCTGTCCACAAGGTTTAGGAGTGTGTCTATGGGAATGTTTGACATTTCTTCCATTCGTTGTTTTATGGACCTTGCTTAGTGCACTGGTGTGCAGTCATGTTGGAACAGGAAAGGGCAATCCCCAAACTGTTCCCACAAAGTTGGGCGCATGAAATTGTCCAAAATGTCTCAGCCCAACCCCTGAAAAACAACCTCACACCATAATCCCCCCTCCACCAAATGATTTGGACCAGTGCACAAAGCAAGGTCCATAAAGACAAGAATGAGTGAGTTTGAGGTGGATGAACTTGTCCAAAATGTCATGGTATGCAGGCCAGTCAAGTTCCTCCACCCCAAACTCGCTCATCCATGTCTTTATGGACCTTGCTTTGTTCACTGGTCGAAATCATTTGGTAGAGGGGGGATTATGGTGTGGTGGTTGTTTTAGGGGTGAGGCTTGGCCCCTTAGTGCTACTGAAAAGAACGCTTAAGGCGTCAGCATACCAAGACATTTTGGACAATTTCATGCTCCCAACTTTGTGGGAACAGTTTGGGGATGGCCTCTTCCTGTTCCAACACAACTGCTCACCGGTGTACAAAGCAAGGTCCATAAGAACATGGATGAGCGAGTGTGGGGTGGAGGAACTTGACTTTTTTTTGTTAATAAGATCTCTTTTACTTATTTATTGGTTATTGTAATTATATGCATGTGGAATGTATATATTCTTTTTCGTTTTGAATATGTATGTGTTATGGAATAAGTATTACCTCTGACCGTAATATAATTATAGGAAAGGTTTGTGTGTGTGGGAGGGGGTTGGGGGTTGAAAATGAGGAATATTGCTTTTAGTACATATCTTTCAAGGGTTAAAGCAAATCTCTAGGCAAACAGATACATGCACACTGTAGAACAACATATATCCTGGTTTACCTGCCATAGGATTACCTATTCCATACAGCCAGTCTTGTGATGCATAGCCTGGAAGATGACTTACTTATGTCCTGGTTCAGAAAAACTATTTCCCATATCATCTTTCCCATTCCAGCCTGCTCACAAGACTTTAAATCTGCATCATATCCTCTGCTCAAGGAGCAGGGAGGTGATTCAGAAAGTAGTAAAGATGAACCAGAAAGTGGTATAGTTATCTACCTGGCAGAAATCTGTGAGGAATGGCTAAATAAAATTCCAAAACCTTCGGCAAGTAAAACAGTTAGCGCACATGTATTTCAATTTGACTGGAGTATGTTCAGCTTTAATGCACATACACTAGAGACTAGTCACTGAGGGGTTAATTGTGCATGCACTGGATACAGGTCACTAAGAGGTTAATGCACACACACTGGAGACTGATCACTGTGAGTTCAAAGCACATACAGTGCCTTGAAAAAGTATTCATACCCCTTGAAATTTTCCACATTTTGTCATGTTACAACCAAAAACGTGAATGTATCTTATTGGGATTTTATGCGATAGACCAACACAAAGTGGCACATAATTGTGAAGTGGAAGGAAAATGATAAATGGTTTTCAAAACTTTTTACAAATACGAAAATGGAAAGAGTATGGTACAACTGCAAACCTACCAAGACATGGCCGTCCACCTAAACTGACAGGCCGGGCAAGGAGAGCATTCATCAGAGAAGCAGCCAAGAGGTCCATGGTAACTCTGGAGGAGCTGCAGAGATCCCCAGCTCAGGTGGCAGACTCTGTCCACAGAACAACTATTAGTTATGCACTCCACAAATCTGCCCTTTATGGAAGAGTGGCAAGAAGAAAGCCATTGTAGAAAGAAAGCAATTAAAAGTCCTCTTTGCAGTTTGCAAGAAGCCATGTGGGGGACACAGCAAACATGTGGAAGAAAGTGTTCTGGTCAGATGAGACAAAAATTGAACTTTTTGGCCTAAAAGCAAAATGCTAAGTGTGGTGGAAAACTAACACTGCACATCAATCTGAACACACCATCCCCACCGTGAAACATGGTGGTAGCAGCATCATGCTGTGGGTATGCTTTTCTTCAGCAGGGACAGGGAAGCTGGTCAGAGTTGATGGGAAGATGGATGGAGCCAAATACAGGGCAATCTTAGAAGAAAACCTGTTAGGCCGCGTACACACGGGCGGACTGTTCGTCCAACTTTGTCCGCTGAACAGTGTTTCAGCGGACAGTCCGCTCCTGTGTGGGCTTCAGCGGACAGTTTCAGCGGACAGTCTGACGAACAAAGTTTTTCGGAATTTCCGTAAGACTGTCCGCTGAAACTTGGTTTGAGCGGACAGTCCGCTCATGTGTAGGCTTGTTCGTCAAACTAAGTTCCGCGCATGCTCAGAAAGGATTTACACGCCGAAGGTTGCATTGCAGTGTATAGGACTTCGAATCTCTCGTCCCGTCGTACGTGCCGTTCACGTCATCGCGCAAGTTTTCAGCGGACTGTTCGTTCGTTGTGTGTGGTCAAGTCCGCTCATGCTAATTTTGAGCGGACTGTTTGTCAAACTGTTTGACGAACAAAGTTGGGCGAACAGTCCGCCCGTGTGTACGCGGCCTTAGAGTCTGCAAAATACTTGAGACTGGGGCGGTGGTTCACCTTCCAGCAGGACAACGACCCCAAACATACAGCCAGAGCTACAATGGAATGGTGTAGATCAAAGCAAATTCATGTGTTAGAATGGCACCAGTCAAAGTCCAGACCTAAATCCAACTGAGAATCTGTGGCAAGACTTGAAAATTGCTGTTCACAGACGTTCTCCATCCAATCTGACAGAGCTTGAGATATTTTGCAAAGAAGAATGGGCAAAAATGTCCCTCTCTAGATGTGTAAAGCTGGTAGAGACACCCCCAAAAAGACTTGCAGCTGTAATTGCAGTGCAAGGCAGTTCTACAAAGTATTTACTCAGGGGGGCACCATACAAATGCACTCCACACTTTTCATATTATTTATTTCTAAAACAATTTGGAAATCCATTTATCATTTTCCTTCCACTTCACAATTATGTGCCACTTTGTGTTGGTCTATCACATAAAATCACAATGAAATACATTTACATTTTTGGTTGTAACATGACAAAATGTGGAAAATTTCAAAGAGGTATGAATACTTTTTCAAGGCACTGTATACTGGAGACTGGTCATTGATGGGTAATGCACATAAACTAGAACCTGTGTACCAAGAGTTTTTGCACACACTGGAGACAAATCACTAAGGGGTTAATGTATATACACTGGAGAGTGATCACTGAGGGGGTTAATGCACATCCATACATTCACCAGACTCATCACAAACTTATTGTGAATAGAGAAGGGGGGGTGGTGTCTGGCTCATTATAGTTATCTGGTGCACTCTCAGTGCTCTATTGAGGAAAGCTGTAGTGTCTGAATCCCTTTAAATATATTTAGGCAAGGGGAGTTTGTCACTAAAACTAAAATTCCCACACCTAAAATCTGACCTGTTTCTTAGCACAGACCTTTGTGAGTATCAGTGAGCCAATCACAGCAGCAGGAAATGACATTTCTGGGGGCGTTCTGTATAACGATGGTGTATACACCGCCTCCAGGTTGCCACATTATATTGGATTCAATTTTATAGGAACTTACAGAGCTGCAGAAGGAAAAGGAAAAGTCATTTTTAATAACATTAAATTACAACATGGCTTGGGTAGCAATTACAATTGTTTATATATATATATATATATATATATATATATATATATATATATATATATATATATAATATTATATTTGCTATAAGTGGAGTTACTCTTTGCGTGTTTTATCTAAATAAGGAAATTCATTAGGAAATGAAGTACATTTATAATTTATGAGGGCAGAAATACCCCATCAAGAGTTTTTTTTTTTTTTTTTTATCTGAAGGTCACTATTAGACTTACCCAATGAAGCCACAAATCAAATGAGACTTTCTTTGATATCAAACTAGTAAAATAATAAATCTAAATGGCTGTTATGATCAATTGCACTTGATCACAGATGTTTGCCTCGCTGATAATAATGATGTCTATTGGATAACTATCACTTATACTGGTTGTTTTTCACAGAAACAGCCAATGATCTAATATCTACTGGGCCTCCTCAATAAGCCCTGAACCAATGTTCTAGAAACCTTTTCCAATCAGGAGTTAAAGAGATCCAGTCCTCTGAAAACATCCCAACCATGACCTCTGCCACGTCTCTGCGTGCCATGGCCCTGTTCATTTAAGAGCAGTACACCGCTGGACCAGTGGAGGAAGTCGTGAGTAGGACTCTGCCATAGAAATATACACGGCCATGGCGCACGTGCTTGCTAAGAGGACCTAGTGGGGACGTTTTTGGAGGAGCAGCTGTGCAGCGCTGAGTAGGGCCATGGGAAAGCAGGCTAGACTTGAAGGAATGGGGGGCTTCCTTAAAGAACAACTTACACTATATTACTAAAAGTATTGTGACGCTTGCCTTTATACGCACATAAATGTTAATGACATCCCATTCTTAGTCCGTAGGGTTCAATATTCAGTTGGCCCACCCTTTGCAGCTATAACAGCTTCAACTCTTCTGGGAAGGCTGTCCACAAGGTTTAGGAGTGTGTTTATGGCAGGGGTCTCAAACTGGTGGCCCTCCAACTATGGCAGGGGTCTCAAACTACAAGTCCCATCATGCCTCTGCCTGTGGGAGTCTTGCTTGTAACTGTCAATCTTTCAATGTGTGACAGAACTACCCGGGACCGAGGCTCTTGGAGGGGACTGAATGCCAGCCTCTTGCCTTGTGATTATGGGCCCTGGCATTTGGGGGAACAGTGATCTTTGTGAGTTGTATGCCTGGGAACCCCTGAGGTGGTTTTACTTGGATTCAGGTCCATGCCACCCCCCAAGACACACAGACTCTGGATATGTAAATGCCATGTTAGCAATAGACGGAATCACACTGTTGGGACACAAACTCTTAGATGCTAATATCATCAACTCCAGCCACCTGTCTGTTGTCTTGTATAATGTAAATGATTCTAGTCTAGCTTGACACAGATTCTAAAGAGTATTTCACCAATTGTTGTTTTTTTGTTTGTGCTAATTAACCCTGCAATTGAATGAAGGAGTCCAGTGTTGATTAGATAATTAGCTCATGCTAATTCGGTTAGGTTTTAGTCACCCTGCTGTATATATTTTGTGTGAGATCTCAAATAAAGATGATTCCTGATGTACTCCAAGACTGGTGTTGTCTAGTTCTTGGGGGTTCCTATAGCCAGACCCATTGGACTCGTGTTCCAGGACTTAGGAAGCGGTATTACTGACTGAAACACTCAAATGGAGTATAGGAACGGATCTGTCACATAATGCCTCATGGGACTTGTAGTTACGCTACAGCTGGAAGGCCACCAGTTTGAGACCCCTGGTCTATGGGAATGTTTGACCATTCTTCCAGAAGTGCATTTGTGAGGTCAGGCACTAATGTTGGACGAGAAGGCCTGGCTCACAGTGTCCACTCTAATTCATCACAAAGGTATTGTATCAGGTTGAGGTCAAGACTCTGTGCAAGCCAGTCAAGTTCATCCACCCCAAACTCACTCATCCATGTCTTTATGGACCTTTCCTTGTGCACTAGTCCAGATCATTTGGTGGAGGGGAGAGTATGATGTGGAGTTATTCTTCAGAGGTTGGGCTTGGCCCCTTAGTTCCAGTGAAAGGAACTCTTAAGGCATCAGCATACGAAGACATTTTGGACAATTTAATGCTGCCAACTTTGAGGGAACAGTTTGGGGATGGCCCCGTCCTGTTCCAACATGATTGCACAATAGTGCACAAAGCAAGTTCTATAAAGACATGGATGAGCAAGTTTGGGGTGGAGGAACTTGACTGGCCTGCACAGAGTCTGGACCTTAACCCAATAGAACACCTTTGGAATGAATTAAATCGCAGACTGCGAGCCTCCTTCACATTAGTGCCTGACCTCACAAATGCGCTTCTGGAAGAATGGTCAAACATTCCCATAGACACACTCCTAAACCTTGTGGACAGCCTTCCCAAAAGAGTTGAAGCTGGTATAGCTGCAAAGGGTGGGCCAACTCAATATTGAACTCTACAGACTGAGAGTGGGATGCCATTAAAGTTCATGTGTATGTTAAGGCAGGCGTCCCGATACTTTTAGTAATATAGTGAATAATAAAGCATAGTTGTCCTTGTATAAGCCAGTTCAACTTTGGTTGACAACAAAAAAAAAAAAAAAATCACATGTTGTCTCCAATAAACCATTTTTAACGTTCCTACTTGATAAAAAAGGTAACATCATCATTTTCAGTAACCTAGCTCAATCAGTTTGCAATATGCCGCTACATATGAAAAACTTATTTAACCCATGATAGATTCCCTTTAAACAATACAGAAGGGAAGAGGAGATGGTTTCTCTGTTATCTAGTCAAGCGTCTTGCTGCATTTGTTGGCCAACCTGGATAGAAGAGAAAAGTTATCAAAACAAAACATTTGAATTATTAATACATGCACGGGTTTATAGCTCAATCGTTCTGAACCGACTACAACATAGGCATGCAGTACAGATCCCCTGAGATCTTCATCCACAGTCATTAGCCATCACAGACAAATGTTGGAAAGCCATACCTGTGTCTGGATACGGTTCAGCCCGCGAAACCATAGGATCTGACCCCTGCGGAGCTCTCTCTCTGCGTGATCAATTTCGTCTTCATCCTCAGCCATCTCCTCATCTGTCATTTCATCTTTGCCTGGCCCGTGACCTGCTTCCTTCAAACACTTCAGATGGCTGGTGGGGATGGTGGCAATGACCTAGATAAGAGAAAGATTGTCAAGTACAGATGCCAAGGGCAACTCCAATATTCTCAACATTGGAACCATTGAAATAATTTTTTTGTTTTTAATCCCTGGATAGAGTAGGAAAGGCATTGAACCTCTGTGTCTCCATAAGTAGATTAACCCTCCATATCTGTCCCAGAGACCACTGAGACAACAAGTAACTCTAACTGTCTGGTGGGGACTGTGGGAATGAGTTAGCTAGAATAAAATCTGTAAGGTACAGATGCCAAGGGCAACCCCGGTATTCGCAACATTGGAACTATTGGAAACATTGGTAAGAAGGATAAAGTCAACTCTTATTGGAAAATTCAGTTATACCTAGGACTGAGTCCAAATAAATTTCCTTAATTTTTTTAAATTCCTGGATAGAGTAGGGAAGGAATTGAACCCCTGTGTCTCCCATGAGTAAGTTTACACTCTATAGCTGTTCTGGGGACCACTGAGACAACTAGTAACTTCAGCTGTCTGGTGAGGACCTTGGACCTTGGGAATGAGTTTGATAGAAGAATGCCAAGGGCAACCCTGTTTTTTTCAACATTGGAACCAATTAATATAATTGGTATTACGGATAACGTCAACTCTTAGGCCCCTTTCACACTTGTGCGACTTGTCATATGTGATTCTGCAGTCCAAAGTGGTAGGACAAGTAGTTCCCCTATGATTTCCAATAAGTACCGTTCATATATGTGCAACTTCAAGTCGCAAGATTACAGAGCCATTGCTTCAAGTCGTGTGACCATTAGGTCAAACAAGTGTGAAAGGGGCCCCACTGGAACATTTAGTTACTTGTAGTGCTCCAAAAACGTTATCTTTTAATTACAGCCAAAATATGTTTTTAAATTCCTGGATGTAATTGGTAAAATGGATTAAAAGTCAGCTACTGTTGGTTGCTCTAAACATTTTTCCTCCCTAAAGCCAAGAACCAAGTGTATGTAAATCCAATACTTTTTTTTTAAATTTAGAGTAAAAATCCCACCCAGGTTTTCATTGCTGTCCCACTGGGAAGATGGTTTTTAATATTAACTGTGGTAGTGAGAAATCCACAATGTTAGAGTTGTCACATGAACAGGAGGTGAGAAGGAATCTTCCAATGGTTCCAACATGTTCTGAAGGCAACTGTCTAAAATGCCCTGGAACTCACCAACAAAAAAGTTCATAAAAATTCAAAACAAGTATAGAGGCACTCATGAGGCTTGAAGTAGAGATCATTCAAAGCAAAAGCATTTTATTTTCAATGTTTCAATGAAGCTCAATCCATTTTTCTATTATGTCTGCTGCAAGACCCATGAGTGACTCTATACCTATTTTGAACATTGGAACCATTATTGTGTAGCGGCGGCTCCTGAAGAGCACGCGCTATGCCTTTTTCAAAGTTAAAGTTATACCTAAACTGCAGTTTGGTTTGGGTACAATTGTCTAAATTTGGACTTCAGAATCAGTCTGACTGGACTATGAGATGTTCAGCCTGGCCACAGGGGGCACTGTCTCTTCTGGCAGGTATGGAACTATGGTCTGGTTAGGTGCTTAAGTTACTCTCTCTGTGCTTTCTGGGAGAGGGTATTTAAGATGCTGACGTCACGTGGTTTGGGGTTCTGGTCCAGAATGTTGTACTGACTTCATGGTCCTGGTCCTCCTGACCAGCCCCCAGGAAGGCTATGGCCTGGGGTGCGGATCCACCCGATCTTGCTGTCTCAGGGCAGGCAAGGAAACTAAAGGAGGATTCTGAGGTGTTTGGGTGCCGTCTCCAGTTTGGAAGAGACCCAGTGACTTCACGCTATTCAGGGGAGGACTCTTCAGAAGAAGGCCACGTAGGGGTTGGTTTCTTAGTAAGAGCCTGGAGGAGCTGGAGTACCCAAGAGAATCTGTTCTCGTGGATATCGCCAAGCTGGCTGAAAGATCCAGGTATCCTAAGAGTTTAGTTTTCCTACGTGTTCTACAACAACGTCTGTGGCAGAAACATCCATTGTACATTCTACAACATCTGTGGCAGAGACTTGTTCCTGAGTAAGCACCTTATTGGCTGCTAGGCCTTGTGACAGAAGGACTGTCCAACTTGAGTGAACATCCAGTTGCGAATGGCTATTCTCTGGATGCAATCAAAGTAAGCAAGTTCTTCAATACATGACTTTAACACTAAGAGTACCTGAACTTCCTTTCCAACCCTCTGATCCCATTTTAGGAGACTGTTCATTGTCTACGTTTTGCAAATAAAATCCATTCAAGTGGATCTGTTGTCAGTCTCTCAAGTTACTGGGCCATCTACCACGGGACCCCCCTAGACTTGAAGTAAAGAGAAAAGATGGTAACGGTAAGCTCATTCTAACCAGCAGCTCCTTCGGGGGTTAGTGCTACAATTAGAATTGGTAAAATTGAATAAGTAATTTCTTGTTGGTTGCTCTGAACATGTCTCTTCTTCAAAACCCATAACTAAGTGTATTTAAATCCAAACCTTTGTATAACTTTAGTTAGAGTATGGAAGTGTAAAACCCCAGCCAGGTTTTCACTGCTGTCCCACTGGGAAGATTTACCCTCTCCATTGTTCCTGGTGACCATTGTCTTCAAGACTGAAAGTGGTGGAAAATCCACAATTTTAGAGTTGTCACAGAAACAGGAGCTGAGGGGAAATCTTCCAATTGTTCCAACACATTCTGGAGACAACTGTCTAAAAGGGGATTTTCAATGGCTTTGGAGAGATCTCCTTTTTTTTCCTGTTGTGTTTTTGGGATAAGACGTGGAGGGAAGTCTCTGCAACAAAACCCAGAGACAACGAAAACACTAACGGGGGTATTAACTATCCCTTACTCTATCAAACAGAAAAATGGCTCTATGTAATCTTTAGGCCGCGTACACACGGGCGGACTGTTCGCCCAACTTTGTCCGCTGAACAGTGTTTGGGCGGACAGTCCGCTCGTGTGTGGGCTTTCAGCGGACAGTTTCAGCGGACAGTTGGACGGACAAGGTTTTTCGGAAATTCCGAAAAACTGTCCGCTGAAACCTTGTTTCAGCGAACAGCCCGCTCGTGTGTAGGCTTGTTCGTCAAACAAAGTTGCGCGCATGCTCAGAAAGGATTTTCACGCCAAAAGCTATAATGCAGTGTATAGGACGTCGTATTTTTCGTCCCGTCGTACGTGCTGTTCACGTCATCGCGCACGGTTTCAGCAAACTGTTCGTTCGTCGTGTGTGGGCATGTCCGTCCATGCTAATTTTGAGCGGACTGTTTGCTGAAACTGTTGGACGGACAAAGTTGGGCGAACAGTCCGCGCGTGTGTACGCGGCCTTAAGGGGTAATACAGTTATTTTGATCAAGAAAAAATATATATACGGAGAGAACTATGCTGTGCTGTTTATGGTCAGGTCTTCCAAGATGAACAGATCATTAAAGGGTTCTTCATGTGTATTCATAAGCAGATCCATGCTTCCATCCTTACAGTCAAGGTACAAATTTCATAAGTAGTAAAGGCTGAAAAACACGGTATTTTTGGTCATCTATGTAAATATTGGTGTTCCAATCACCACAATTACATAAGATTGGTGTCTCAAGAAAATCTAAATAGAAATCTCAGAACATGATTCACCTGTAAGGGAAGTTAGCCTATTACTATATATGTTAATGTGTGCTACAATTGTTGGTGTAACAAATCTCAAGCCCTGTTTGTTAAGACACAGGCCCTTATTCATCAAATTTCATGGCAACATTTAAGGCATGCTAAAGAGTGCTTACAGTATGCTATAAAAACATGCCAGTAGCACTGGCAAAGAGGACACTTTACCATAATGCTTAAAGTGGACCTAAAAAAATAAGATCTGCTATGTTATAGTGAACATCTAGAAATCTTAATTGTACCTAAGCAGATTCTCCTGAAAGATAGCAATGCACTTCCTATGCCTTGAGCCTCATAGCTGTATATGTGGGTTGTGAGATCATCTAAGGCACAGCCGCCTCTAATTGTTAGGCCCATTTTACATGAAGGGTCTGATCAGGTCTACCTTTCAGTTTTTCAGGCAGGCCAGATCAGACCTTCAATTCACCCTTATGGACCAGAGGGTGTAAACAGACTTGTGTCTGTTTACACCCACCTACCTCCAATCCAATCTATTCTGCTAAAAAACAAAGAAACAAGAAACAAAAGGGGGAATGAGCCTCCTCCATCTAGCCGGATCATATGACAGGGCGATTGGGTCTAAACAGACAACCAGAGTCAATTTACACCAGGCCACCGATAGAGCAGAGCGGGCTCGGTCCATGTCTACTAAACTGAGCAGACACGGACCTATCATCTGCCCGCTTTGCTGATCTCAACAGAGTCCACCCCATGTGAGAGGCCTAAGTCTCAGTTTCAGATTAAAATTTGGTGATGTCCCTGTTCTTGTTCATTGTTCTCCTTACTGAAGAGTAAGCTGTTGCTGAGGACCTGCAGTGCAAGGATCTCCCTGCTCCTGCTTCATTCATTCGTGAATCTGCTCAACCTTTCTTGCCCCTTCTTAAATATTCCCTTAGTCATCAGATTTCCATCCATTGAAAGAGCATATCTGACATTTGAAAGCAAAGCCCTGCTCCTCTACCAAGATGGCTGCCTCTACACATAGGCACAGTGCAAAACAAGTCAGGATAAAGCTAGCAGGACTAAAGAAGAGAAATGAATTGATTCTTCCATCCAGCTAAGTGATCAATAAAAAGAATCCCCCCTGCTGGCTATTGTATTCAGTATCTGATAAGATGTGATCACGAACAAGAATTTTTCGCCTTCTCCAAAAGTTGATTGAAATATTGACTTTTTGAGCCAGGTGGTATCGGCAGGGCCACCTATAGCTCAAATTCCAGCTAATTGAGCAGAAATTAAAGGAATGTATCACAGGCTTAAGTCATTACCAGAGAAAAGATCAGCTGTGGTAAACCTGTAGGCAATACAAGCCTCTCTCCTTGGCACAAGCTCTACAGTACAGGTACACTTTTTAAGTTGCCCTAAATGCTGCTAAAGCTTGATGTACCTCACTGGTAACTATTCAGATGAGCAGTTTCACTACTAACAGAATCCATATTAGGTGGATAATCATACAGCAATATTTCACCTGTCCCCAAACAAGCTCCCCCACTCCCACAAACAGACACCACAGCCATTGTTGCGCGTTTAAAGGAGCACAGCTGAAGGGCTTCCCTCCGAACTGGACAATCAAAATCTGAAACGAGAATAACAAAATGTAGAAAAAATACTTAAAATGTAATACTTAGAAATAGATAATAAACCATTTAGTTATAACAGAGATTGTATATGTTTGCACAGCAGTTGTATATTGCAGATTATTGTTTTTTTTAATGGTTGCTAAAATCAGTAGCAGAATCTTTTTTAACTTCTTCCCCCCCATGTAAGAGGTATACTTCGGTAAAGGGGTGGCATTTAACTTCCACATGCTCATCCAAGGATGGCAGGGTTTTCTGTGTTGGGAGCCCTGCTAAAGATTGGGAACTGGCTACCGATCATGTGACCTTTGTGACATCCAATAACAGTGGAGTCAGGACCCAGGTCTTAACCTGCAACCTCTGTGTCTCCAGCTCCCTGGACAATTCCTTGAATAATACTACCTTGTACCTTGCTTCTTTTGAACCGTGAATCCTTTGTTTCCCCCATGAACTTCCTATTTAAGCCATGTCTCTACACGTCCTGTTTGTCAGATTATTGTGCTCTCCTCAGGCAATATTTTACTCTTTTCACTCCTACTGCGGTCCATATCTTCGCTACCACTCGTTAGGATCTTTGGCATGTTCCTCAACTAACCTTCTGCTTGATACCAACCACTTGTTACTGACCTTTCGCATGTTTACTGACTACACTTCCGTAGACATGAAATGCACAATGACAGTCGAGTGTGAACTTGAGGTCAGGTTAGATGGAAATACAGGGAACTGCAGTGATGTCAGCCTATAACCGGCTGTACAAAAGCATTGTGGACACCTGTTCCTCCCACTAACCAATGCCCTAATATGCATAACAATAAGGCAGTGGTAAAGTGAGACTCTCTCCACTAGGAGCACATGACTATGGAAGCAGAGCCTAAGTAGATGAGGTATCGCCGACTGACAGATGAACAAAAGTTCCACTGTATGCTAAATGGAAACCCACAATTCCCTTCACACTTTCAGTGAGTAATTAGCACTCTAAATAAGCCTGTAGATAATCCCAATACTGGGAAAGTCAATGGGTGCTATTCACAGTTGTGATGGTGGTGGGGGGGTTGTAGCAGGCCAGCTCTGTGTTGTGTTCCTTCCAGTCCTGGCTGGGTAGGACAGCGTAGACGACAGGAGGATGCTGCGAGGGAGGGTGGAGGGAGGGTGGCAGGTGCTGGTGAGAAGCGGGGTGTGTGCTGAAAGATGCACCAATGCGTTTCATCCACTAGGTGGCGTGGACTTCCTCAGGATCAGATGTCTCTAGCTTTTAAGCTCTCTGGAATGTTCACAAGCAGGAAATCTCTAATGGGGCACGCCCTATCCCGGGCTTGAAGTACTAACCCCCCGTGTCCAAATAGGTGTGTGGAAATTAGAGGTGACAAGGCACCATCTGGGGGACAGTTAGCAAAGTACCAACAATTTGTAATAGTAGCAATACATATATACAATGTTGCAAAAGTATTTACACCTACAAAATTATATATTTACTTATACAGTTGAAATATTCTTAATCAGCTGTATATTTAATGACTGTTCTGTCAGTTGCACGCATAGGCTATAGGGATGGAGGTGGTCAAGAGGAGAAGTGGCAACTATCTTGTTATGGTGTTAGGAACACCAGAAGGTTCAGCTCATTGTTCAACCCTTTGGAAGCCAGAGTCCCTAAGCTGTAGATCCATTCTTTTTCACGCTGTAAGAGGATGGTATTGAAGTCTCCTCTTCTGCAGGGTAGTTTGAGGGCATTAGGTTGTCCTTTTGTGATATTTGGCAGTGTTGGCCAAGCGGTGTCTCATCGTCCTTACCACGGATACTGGACATATGTTCCCCGATTCTAACTTTTAGGGGGTGCTTTGTTTTGCCGACATAATATTTATCACATGGACACTCTAACATATAGAGTACCCATGTAGTGTCACAGTTGATAAATTGCTATATCTTATAAGTCTCCCACCTATTGGCATTGGTGAAGGTATTTGTTCAATGCAGTAGTTTGCCTTTAAGTTCTGGGAGATCAGTCAGCTAGTTGCATAGAGTGGTCTTAGTGAATTCAGATTTCACTAATTCATCAGTGAGGTTCTTGGCCCTTTTAGCTACCAGTTGGGGGGTCTACGACCAACAATATTTGCTAGTTGGGGGTGGGAGAGTCAGAAGGTGCCAATGTTTAGTAAGTATATTACTGTCCTCATCCCATTGGGAGCCATAGGAGGTAATAATTCTCAGGGGATCTGAGTATTCCCTTTGGGCCTGATCTTTGGTACCCTTCACTTTTAACAAGTCTGATCTTGATCTCTGGGATGCCTTTCTTTTTGTGATGAGTTTCCTTTGTTCAATTCTGATAAGGAGATCCAGAAACCATATTTCATGGCCATTATAGTTGAAGGTGAGGCGTATATTCCTATTATTGGAGTTGAGCTCTCCAATAAAGTTTTCAAGGGTCTCAGGACGTGCCTGAGGTACCATCTGGAACAATAGACCACTTATTCTTCCCACCACCCAAGGTGGAGACAGGCATAAGCTGGCGCATGGGGCGCCCATAGATGTACCCTGGGTTTGTCTGTAGCTGGTTCCCATAAATTGAAAACAGTTGTTTGTGAGAGCGAATTGCAGGAGTTCGAGTAGGAATTTGTTTTGTGCCCCCACTGTTTGAAAATTTGCATCCAAGAAGTGTGCTATTGCCACTAAGCCCCAAAGATGGAGTATCAAGTTGTACAGGGATTCTACATCTATACTAACCAAGATAGCATCAGGTGGTACAGAAATAGTATCAATCCTCAAAAGGACATGTCTGGTGTCTTGCACAAACGATGGCAGCTCAGTGACCATCCCCTTAAGAAATGCATCAAGATATGGCTGAGATAGTCGGTCTGCCGGGTGGATTTTGAAGCGACTTATGGACTTAATTCCTCCATTGGCTGCGTGTCTGTATCCTGGTTCTATCTCTCCTGGGCTCTCCTCCTTTTTTCTTTTCTTTTACGCTTGCTGTATATTTTCTAAGTTTTTGAGTATTTCTTTCAGTGACTGGTTTGCCTTGCTTGGCGACTGATCGTCTAAAAAACCCACTGAACGATCGTTGTTCTTCTCACTTCCTAAAGGGATGGATCAATTCCTTGATGCAGATAGTGATCCCTTTGTAGGTCTTCTTATTCTACTACATCCTGTATTTGTTAGGTCAAAGATCTTACCTTCCTCTCAATCATCAAGTGAATGGCTTCATTACCTCAAGACTATGATTGATACATGTCTGCTTCCATTTGATGAGGAACCTTTCATTTTGTAGGTGTTTAGCTGGAGTCACTCGTTCCTGTAATCCTCAGGATTATTTTCTTATCAATATATGATGATAGGGACAGAATCTCCCACTTATGATTTAGTTGTTTAATAATTAGTTTTTTATGATGTTTGAACAAAATTTTTATAGAATCATCCTCTGATAGTTGTTGATCATGTGGGTTGCCAGTAAAATGTAACCCTTATTTCCTCTTCAATATCCTCACCTATCACATAAACCATGTGTGCGACTCAGCCAAATATAAACCACCAACTCACACACTCTATGTAACAAATATACCTCTGAGTAGTCTGCTAAGTTTCAACAAATCATGTCAATAGGTCCTGGGTGCTGGGTATGATTAAAAAAGATCAGCTTATAGATAGCATTAAATTGATTTAATAAAAAGCACACCAAAGGATCCCAGTGCTAGATAGTGGTAGTATATGCTAGCAAATTAGGAAGTATTGACTCACCAGGGTGGCGCCAATCCCTACAGCTCCCAAACACAGACTATGACTGAACAAGGTTGGAAAGATCCCTTAGGAGTTCTATAGGGGGGAGGGAATCAGGCGACGGCAGTCTCTTCCTATAAACTTTATTGATAGAGGTTAAAAATAATGCACAAACCAAAATAGCAGACTACACAGAAGATTTAAAAAGAGGTAATGTTGCCATTAAGAACACACACATATCCCGAGTTCACCAGTACACTGCAGACGTGAAATGCACAATGACAGTCGAGTGTGAAAACTAACTCAGGTTAGGTGGAAATACAGGGAACCGTAGTGATGTCAGTGTCAGGATGCACATGCCAGCAGACAAGTTCGGCCCTCTAGAAGTACTCCAAAATGCAGAAGAACACTTATTCCCTTTGCTCATAGGAAACGAGCATTGACGCATAGAAGTGCACATGTGCAAACTGGCGCGCAAGTTGTCATTCATCCCTGTGCGTGCCAACGCTTACACCCGCGCACACTTGCTTGCACCCGCGCTTGACGCTGGTGTCAAACAGTCTAATTAAACCCAGCCAGTGCCTGCCTCCAGGGCTGCTTCGTCTCAGCTCCTGCGTGCTCTGTTACCTGTGAAACCTGTGTTCTGATCTCTGTGTTAACCCGGCTTGTTTTGACCTTCCCTTGAACTCCACCTGCATTGACCTTGGCTTGTCCTGTGACCCTTCTTCTGCCTTCTCCCTTGGCTCCTGTTTGCACTCATCTGGTTCCAGACCTGACTTGTCTCCTAACTACGTTCCTGCCTGAACTCTGCTATCGTGTATGACCCAGCCTGCCTGACCCTGCTATCTGTTGCTGTCACCTGCACCAGCTGCCTGCCAAGACCTTCCAGTATCTTCTCCAGCCTTCCAGGACATCCGCCCTGCTTTCTGCAAGATTCCTTGGCACTCGTACGACTCTGCACTCCGGTGCCTTCTGTTTACATTATCAGAGATCCCGAGTCAGAGGTGTAAGGGAGGCCTTCCTTGTCCAATCAGGCTCTACTACCAGGTACGTGATAGTCAGCCTATAATCAGCTGTAAAAAAGCACTGTGGACATCTGTTCCCCCCATTTGGTGTGATCCTTTGGTGTGCTTTTTATTAAATCAATTTAATGCTATGCTTCCACTTATCCCTACCTGCTATATCAACTACTGGACCCCGGTCCTCGGTTTGCTCACCTCCTAGTGGGATGATCCTGAGGAACACGACCTGGTACTAACATGCAGCAGAACCCTTCCCCACCACCAGGACCTCTAGTGAACACTGGTTAGTACTTAGACTCTGCACCTCGGGCGTCATCAGCCAGGGTGACCTGCTTCTGTACATATCTAGCTGGTCAGTTGGAGCCTCTCTACTGCTATGACAAGTGGTCATGTGATTGTCCAGTCCTTCTTGCACCCCCTCTGATCTGAGTGCAGGTGTATTGCATGACTCATTCACACAGCTTTATAAAGACTAGTAAACTTGCTCCTTGATAATTCAACTCAGTGTAGAAGATGTTACATGAACACTGGATTTTTGATCACTAGTGAACAGTATGGTAAAATGAAATGAATACAGGAGATTCTTACCTGGACTCCAAAAGTGCCCAGCACTATGCTACAGAATATTAGGTTTGCAAAAATACCATCGAATACATTCCTCTCTCCGTGGATTTTGCGTGCATTGATTTCATTAAACAACTGCATCATGACAAAGGTGTTAAAAATTATGGTATAATGTTCTGAAGGAGGGGAGTGCAGTGGAGCGTTTCTTCCACTGTCAATGTCAAAGATAAGTTCACCTAGAAGGCAAATATGAACAAAAGCAATCATATAGCATCATTTCTTGGAATATACCAAATAAAAATGTACCATAAACACAATAAAAATCCTAAGTTTTTATCTATTTACAATATTTTTTAGGGGGTCTGGAGGTCCCAGTCTTTTGAGAGATTTTCCCAAATATGTCCTAGTTTGTATGTTACTTGTAATTCTCTCTTATTTTTCATAAAAATGTATGTGTAGCCAATTTTTTTTAAACTTCTGGATACTGGAGGGAAGGAAATGAACCCCTGTGTCTTCCATGGGAAGATTAATCTCCTCTCTCCGTCCTGGTGACCATGGAGGCATAAAGTAACTTCAGCTGGCTGGTGAGGACCATGGGAATGAGTTAGATAGGAGAAAGATTGTCTAGTACAGATGCCAAGTGCAAACTCCTGTATTATCAACACTGGAACCATTGGAAGAATTGGTAAGAAAGATTATGTCAACTTTTATTGGAACATTCAGTTACACCTAGGGCTCCAAAATCCCTTTCCTTCATCTTAAAAAAAAACCCTGAATAGAGTAGGAAAGGCAATAAACCTTATGTGTCTCTCATGAGTAGATTAACCCTCCATATCTGTCTTGCTGACCACTGAGATAGAAAGTAACATCAGCTGGCTGGTGGGAACCATGAGAATGAGTTAGATAGGAGAAAGATTGTCAGGTACAAATGCCAAGGTCAACCCTGGTATTCTCAACATTGGAACCATTGAAACAACTGGTAAGGAGGATAAAGTCAACTCAAATTGGAACATTCAGTTACACCTTGGGCTCCAAAATCCTTTTCTATTAATTTTTTTAAATCCCTGGATACAGTAGGGAAGGCATTGAACCCCATGGGCATTATAACCTCCTCTATCTGTCTATCTCTCCTGGTGACTCCTGAGGCAATAAGTAAATGCAGCCGGCGGGGACCATGGGAATGCGTTAGCCAGGAGAAAGATTGCCAGGTATTCTCAACTTTGAAACCATTGGAAGAATTGGTTAGAAGGATTACGTTAACTCTTATTGGAACATTCAGTAACATCTAGGTCTCCAAAATCTTTTTCCTTTCATTTTATAAAATCTCTAGATACAGTGGGGAAGGTATTTGACCCCTGTGTCTTCCATGGGCATATTAACCTCCTCTATCTGTCCTGGTGACCCCTGAGACAATAAGTAAATTTAGTTGGCTGATGGGGCCTGTGGGAATGAGTTAGAAGGATTAAGTCAACTCTTACTGGAACATTCAGTTATACCTAGGGCTTCAAAATACTTTTCCATAATTTTTTTAAATTCCTGGATAGAGTAGGGAAGACATTGAATCCCTGTGTCTCTCATGAGTGGATTAACCCTCCATATCTGTCCTAGTGACCACTGAGACAGCAAGTAACTTCATCTGGCTGGTGTAGACAGTGGCAATAAGTTAGGAGAAGGATTGTCAGGTACAGATGCCAAGGGCAAGCCCAGTATTCTCAACTTCGGAAACGATGGAAGAATTGGTAAGAAGGATTAAGTAAACTCTTACTGAAACATTCAGTTACACCTAGTGCTCCCAAATCCTTGCCCTTTGTTTATAGTCAAAACATGTTTTTAAATTCCCAGATAGAGTAGGGCAAGAATTGGACCCCTGTGTCTCCCATGGACAGATTAACCCAGCTGTTGTCACTGAGACAGAAAGTTACTTCAGATGGCTGGTGAGAATGGTGGCAATGAGTTTGATAGGAAAAGAGACTGTCAGGTACAGATGCCAAGGGTGACCCCTGGTATAGTCATCACTGAAACCATTGAAAGAATTGGTAAGAAGGATAAAGTCGATTCCTACTGGGACTTTTATTTACACTGGGGAATCTAGTGCCCCAAAATCCTTCATAAAGCAATTTTAAAAAAAACCTCAGAGGTTCTAACCTTTCCCTCCTCTGTAAAAGGTTTTGGCTTAATTACTAATTTAAAATAACCTATTTATAGAAGAATTAAGGAAAATAGGGTCAATGGTGGAGTGTCATCACTTGACCAACTGAACCATCTTTATTAACACTTACCAACAAACAACAATGTGAAGATGATAACGAGTTGGTAGACTGCGTGACCAAGTATATTTTTCATCATGGTGCGAGATATAAGGGGTTTGTTTCTTCCATAGGGTTTGCGTAGAAGCAGTGATTCTGTAGGGGGTTCTGTTGCTAACGCCAGGGATGCAAAGGTATCCATAATTAGATTGACCCAAAGCATCTGCACTGCTTTTAGTGGTGAGTCCTAAGTATTAAGCAAATTGAAAAGTTAAAAGAAAAATATTTTTATTTGCCACAAAGTTTCTGAATTCTGGTTAATAGATTTTTGCCTTTCTACAGTGATGACACTGAAATGCACTTTAGTGGGTGGGGAAGAGATAAGGAAGTCCTTATTTGATCACTTTACCAGTTTAACCATGTCCTTCTTCCACTGTAGATTAACCTCCCCCTGCAAGATGCTGGGACAGCTAGCAGCTAACATCATGCTCTGCTGCTAAATAAAACCAGGTACACATTAATAGTTTTTTGGAGCCGCTGTACTAACTATCTGACATTAGAACAGCAACCTCCCCCCTTGAAGCTCTTATGTTCTGCCAGGGGGGCGCCCAGGGACCTTAGTACAGTGACTTCCCCCATTAAGCTATTGTGTTCTGACAGGGGGATGCTGGGGGATGTCAGGGGATGCCCGGGGACACCCCCCCACCAGAACACTGTCTGAGAGTGCTCATCGGGAGCTGGTCAGCTGCTGGTTTTCTGAATGGCTGGCTTCTGTCTGACAGGCTGACATACACATGGGCCAAATGTCGGCCGTTTTCTTTTTTAACCCACCGATATCTCCTGATGTTCGGCCTGTGTGTACTAGGCATTACAGACTTAGGCCTCTGTCACACAGGGCCCCGTGAATGATCCGCCCCGTGAAGATCCGCTCGCTCAGCGGGGATTGCTCCGTTGTCCCCGCTGAGCTGGCTGCAGAATCGGACTGTTGCGGAGGCGGACGAAATCGGGTGTCTGCGGATGCTCATCCGCAGACACCCGCTATCCCATAGGGATGAATGTATGCCCGTATTTCATCCGCAAATGGATGGATGAAATACGGACATACCATCCGCATGTGTGAAAGGGGCCTAAGTTGTCCCTTACAGCAGCAAAACCCACTAACATTCAGGAACCATCACAGGTGTTCCTAATCATGTAATTACATAGTGGAGAGGATTAAGCTCCAACAGAAACAAGGGTGACATCAACCAACCATAAAATAGACCATCGACGTGTTTTGTAGCATTGAGATGGTCACCTTATCAGGACAGGTGTATGAAACACTGAAGAAAAAAGGGGATGAGGATAGAAGTCAAGACAGAGTATAGTAAATCAAGTGTCCTCTTTAAAAGGTAGTTATTTATTGGTCAATCAACAGTAAAACACATCATCAACACTTTTCATGGCATCAAGTTGGTCACTTCATCAGGACAGGTGTATAAAACACTGAATCAAAAATAGGGGTTGAGGATACATGCCTAATAAATACATTTTTGGATAGATTCAAGAAGTTTATTTTTCAATTACCTTTTGTCGAAGGAGCTGTTGGAAAATTCTCAATCAAACAGCTTCTGCATCCAATCAGATGCAGACACTATATGGGTATTCTGACAGCTGTGAAAACCGGTTAGCCACAGTAGCCAGCACTGAAGATTCGTCCATCCATGCTAGTTGGCGTGGATGGGGGAATCCAATAATTCCTCTCGTTCAGCCCGTGGGGCTAAAGAAGAGAAATATTAACATGTATGGCCATCCTAAAGGAGTAGAGAATGTCCTTCTTTCAAAGAGAATTTTCACTTGACTCGAAAATTCTGAGCACAAAGAATACCCAATTGTGCAAGGAAAATTTTGTAATAGAATTTTGGAAGCATGGAGGATTCGAGGAATTAAAGTTAGCTTAGTGAATGAGGTTAAGTTGCACTAAGTAAAAATTTTCTTCACAAAAATAAAATTCATGTGGTGAATTGGTGCTGACTTCATCATTCAATCATGTGAAAGCAAAAATTTCATTTTCTTTGCTCATGATTGGGTAGTCTTTGCAAAGCAAATTTTTACTTTGTTTTGCCTAGTTTACCACTCTAAGTAAAAATTCACTTTGGAAGTGAACATGAAAACTTCTTTACTTACTTTACAACATGCAAGGGTCTGGAGCCCTCATGTATATTCAGTAATAGTTTACTCCAAATATGCCTGTTTATGAACTGCAGGCCATTTAAACCAGTGGTAGTTAACCTCTAGGACCTCACGGACCACTAAACTCTCATTCTGAATCCCGCAGAGCACTAACATTCATTTTCAAAAAGCCCTCCGGCAAACGCTGCGCTATAACCAAGGTGAGATATATACTATAAGCAGCCAGCACCAAAAAAGTCCAGTACCTAGTACTTCTTACACAAATATAAAAACAAAATAGATGCAGCGCTAATAACAACACATAATTGAAATACGTGATAAATTAATTTGTGAATAATGAATACAGTTAATTAACCACAAAGGGAAAAAAAAAAGAAAAAAATGTGATCAAAAAAAAGAAAAAAGAAAACTAATGCAGAGTCCCATTAGAATCAATAGTGAAAAAATGTATATAAAGTGCCCACGCAATAAGTGAGTAATAATGATCTCCGTGATCTATCTTCAAACAGCATGCAATGTGCGTCCTCTTCACCACAAATAATGTATCGATTGCCTGCTTACCAGGGGGCGATGACTGCCAAAAGAACAGTCTCGCCTAGCGTTTGGGAAATAGGTCTCCTGCAACCCCTTAGATGTTCATAGAGCCTCCGTATGTAACACTCAATACCGGGAAACAAAAGAGACTTCTGCATCTATTTTGTTTTTATACTAACATTAATTTTACATACCTTTTACACACAATGCTCCGGCTCTCTGCCCTCCTCCCTCTGGATCAAACTGCTGCCTTATACACACAATGCTCAGCTCCCTTCCCTCCTCCCCCTGGATCACACTGCTGCCTTATACACAATGCTCCGACTCTCTGCCTCCCTCCCCCTCCATCACACTGCTGCCTTATACACAATGCTCTGACTCTCTTCCTCCCTCCCCCTCCATTACACTGCTGCCTTATACACACAATGCTCTGTCTCTCTGCCTCCCTCCCCCCTATCACACTGCTGCCTTATACACACAATGCTCTTACTCTCTGCCCTCCTCCCCCCTCGATCATACTGCAGCCTTATACACACAATGCTCCGGCTCTTTGCCCTCCTCCCTCTGGATCACGCTGCTGCCTTATACACACAATGCTCTGGCTCTCTGCCCCTCTCCCTCTGGATCACACTGCTGCATTATACATACAATGCTCTGGCTCTCTTCTCCCCTCTGTAGCCCCCCTCCCATCAACTCTGCATCACACTGCTACTTTAGCACTACTGACTCATCATTGGATCTCACCTCCTTATCCAGCCATGTACTCGAGCTCTGTTCTCCCTCCCACAATCTATAATCAGCATTGCCATTGATAATCGCCTCCTCCTTCGCCTCCGGCTCTCAGCACTACTCCTGGTGCCTCCCTCTGAGTTCACAGGAGCTGGAACTACAGAGGATGCATCTGGTATCCATGCTGGCTAGCGCATTGAGAACAACATTGGGCGGGAAAAATACGCCACAATGTTGATTTGCGGCAGAACCTCTGGGGACCACCAAAAATGTACACGTGGATGATCAGTAGTGCACGGACCACTGGTTGGCGACCGCTGGTTTAAGCTGAAGCTCAACAGAACAAGATGACACAGGTAAGACACAGTTGGGCTAAATTGAAAATCTTTACTTTGGAACTTTTTTATCAGTTATATCTGAAAAGTTTGAGGGACTCTAGTGATATAATGAACTGATTTATTGAAGACTCATCAATCATAATTTAAAAAATTGTGTGAATATTCACCAAATGTATTCAATCATGCAAAAAAGCATCTGCACATGAGGCTGTGCAAAGTGATCAGGAATTTACTTTTCAAATGATTGGATAATTAAAGTGAATATTCACATAATGTTTGAATTATGATTCCCAAAGTCTTCAGAAAATCAGCCTCAGTATATCATTAGAGTCCCTCAAACCTTTCAGATAATTGATAAAAAAAAATTCCAGAGTCAGAATAAACCATGAGCATGCAGGTCTGGAGTTAAATATGGACATCCAATCTACAGTATGTCTAGCCTGGGCCCATCTAAAACGAATATATACATTTTTGGGAAGGATTAGTGAGTCAATATACAAGTTGGCTCTGTACATTTTTTTGGGACAACAGTTGTGAGATCCATGACTCCCCCAATCCAATAGTTTGTGTCTCCGCTACTTCCTATAAGGCCATAAGAAATATGTCACTCTTAGCCCTTGTACACACGGTCGGACATTCCGACGGAAGATGTCCGATCAGACCGTGTTGTCGGATAATCAAACTGTGTGTGGGCTCCATCGGACTGTTTCCGTCAGAATATCCGACGGACAAAGTTTTAGAGCTGGGCTATAAAACTTTCCGACAACATGATCCGATCGGACTTTGTCCGATTGTGTGTAGAGAATTACGATCGGACAAAGTGCCATGCATGCTCAGATCAAATTCCTAGACCAAAGCTATTGGCTACTAGCCTGAATGTAGTCCCGTCCTAACGAAATAATGCCATCACGTTACGTACGATCGGATTTTCCGACAACTTTGTCCGACCGTGTGTATGCAACACAAGTTTCGGACAAAATCCTTCAGACAAAATCGAATGGATTTTGTTGTCGGAATGTCCTACCGTGTACAAGGGCTTACAGTTGGATTCCCTGATTATTATGGAATCCAATTTTGCCAAATATTCACTGAAGGAGACTTCTGGTGGGCCTTGTCAAATACTAGAGTCCTTGAAAGAAACAATTTGTTTTCGTATCTTCTGCATTTGGTTCATATATTCATTGGCCTGGGTGGATTTGAAAAATGTTGCAGTTTTTCAGGAAGATTGCTATATATTCGATATATATTATCGAATCAGATGGATCTGAAACGGAAGGATTCGATATTTTCCAACCCACCTAGAGAAATGGCATGAGCTGATTGGACAATATCAACTGGCGTCATGTGCATCCGAATTAACAAATGGAAAGAAGTTTGGATCCATTCGTTATCCGAATTATCAAACAAAAATTAAAATTGAACTAATTTCCCCATGGGCCGGACATGATATGTGATTTTATCCAAATGAAACAAATGCATTTGTTAATTTCATTATAACTTTTTCAGATATGTTTACATTGGTTACTTTGTCCATTCAGAGCTTCATATACATTTGAATCTCGGAAAAATGTAATTTTCATCTGCAGAACGAAGCATAGTGAAACAAAACACACGTCAAGTCAATTTACTAAAGACAAATAGCCAGTTCACTTTGCAAATGAATTTAATGTTGCAAAGAATAACCAATCACATGAACGAAAAATAAAAAGAACAGCAATGTTGCTTCCACATGCTTGGATGATGGAAGCCGGTAGAGCTTCCCATCATCCTCTGGGTGAATTCTCTGGGGTGCATTCCCTTGCAACGAGCAACTTGCCTTGCAAAGTGATCAGCCTATTTGCCTTTAGTAAATCGTTTTTGGACACCTGATCATCACACCTGCACTAAATTGTCAACAGCATGTGGACCCCCCAAGCAAATGACTGAGTTCAGGTATTTTTAGTAAAGGGTTCTGTTACTGCTACAACACACAAAGACATTGTAGACAACGCTGCCTTTTCAATCTTGTGGTAACTGTTTGGGGAAGACATTTTTCTGTATCAGAAACAAAGTCAGCTCCATAAAGACATGGCTTGACCAGTCTGGTTTGGAGGAACTCAAGTGGTCTGCACAGAGCCCTGACCTCAACCCTACTGAACACCTTTGGTATAAAATAGATATTTGAAGGAGAGCCAGGTCTTCTCATCCGACATCAGTACTTGATCTCACGAAAGGTGTTTTGGATCAATGAGACCAAATTGCCACAAACATCAGATTGTCAGCCTTTTGGCTCTTCTTTATCTGCATCATCAGAAGGTTTCAACAACATTAATTAAACTCTAAAATTAGCACTAGATGCCACGTCATAGTGTACATTGACAGCATGCTTACTACTCAGTTGGTTTTAGTGTTGATCCAATTCATTCCAAAGGTGTTCGGGTATTTACAAGCTGTGATGACAAAGGGGCTGGAGGGGTAGCGCTGTGGGAAGTACTCTATTTGGAGGTTCTGGGGGATGGGAGTTGGGAAGCCCCAACCAGCTCCTGAATGTGGCTGAGCTCCTTGTAGATTCACAGTACATATACACTAATCAGCCATAACATTGTGACAACCCACCATTACTTTATGATCACCCACCTAATATTGAGTAGGTCCCCCTTTTGCTGCCAAAACAATGCTGGCCAGCTAAGACTTGGACTCCACTAGACCTCTGAAGGTACTCTGTGGTATCTGGCATAAAGCCATCAGTAGCAGATCCTTTAAGTCCTGTAAGTCGGGAGGTAGGACTCCATGGATTAGACTTCCCATAGTGCAACTTGATGCCATCTCTCCCCCAAGTAATCAATGCACATGCACCCGGCCAGCCACAAGATGTAAAAGAAAATGTGATTCATTAGATGAGACCCCCGGCCCCATCTCCATTGGTCCATGGTCCAGTCCTGATGCTCGTGCCCACTCATGCCCACTGTGTGGACACTGATCAGCTTGGACCCTCTGACAGCTATGCAACAAACTGCGAGGCACTGTCTGTTCTGACGCCTTTCTATCAGAACCAGCATTTACTATTTCAGCAATCTAAGCTACAATATTTCTTCTATTGTATTAGAATACATGACCAGCCTTCGCTCACCATGTGCATCAATGAGCCTTGGCCGTTTATGACCCTGCTGCCGACTATCCGGTTTTCCTTCCTTGGACCACTTTTTCTCAGTCCCGACCACTGCAGACCAGGAACATCCCAAAAGAGGTGAAGTTTTGGAGCTGCTCAACTGTCTAGCCTTTATAATTTGGCCCTTGTCAAAGTTGCTCAAATCCTTATGCTTGCCCATTTTTTTCTGCATTCAACATATCAACTTCATGGACAATATGTTCACTTGCTGACAATATAGCCCACCCATTTTCAGTTGCCTTTGCAACAAGATAATCAGTATTACTTTACCTGTCAGTGGTCATAATGTTACAGCTGTTGAATGTATATCACCATCCAGAGTCCACATCATCATTCTCAAAGCCCCGATGGAGGGGGGAGTTGTATGGCCATTGAAACGCATTGGATTTTGCATTTAATATGTTTAGAATAAAATCCAACTTTTTTTTGGACTCTAGAACTCTAGTGTGGTGCCTAGATTTTTGACTAAGACACTGCACTTATGTGACAGTTCCTCAGGGTATGGATGCAGCCAACGTATGACTTTGTTGCCCCATTTGGTCACCATTAGTACAGTTGTGATAAAATAAATTTTAAACATGCAGGCTCTATTACTCAAGGTTGCAGCGCCATCAATTCACCACTTAATGGGTGGCTGCCATAACGGAGTACGTACTGACCTGAGTGATGCAGGCCCCAGTAAACGCCACAATCACAGCTACCACGTTGACGGTCAATTGAAACTGAAGGAATTTGGAAATGCTGTCATATACGTTGCGGCCCCACATAACAGCTTTGACAATGCTGGAGAAATTGTCATCTGTTAGGATGATATCTGAGGCTTCCTTGGCGACATCTGTGCCTGCCAAACCCTAAAGGACCGAAGAAAAAAAACAAAAATACAATCTTACTAAATACAAATTATATAATAATTACCTTCCAGATGTTGAATTTATATAGTTTTATGCCAGACAATCTGGGCCTGAGATGGGAGTGAGTATCTTTCAAAACCAGGTACCTGAAACCCCCCAAAAAGTGGCAAATGTGGCAGTGGAGGGGGAGAGGGTGCAAACAAGCCCTTTTGGGCGAAGTTCTACTTTAAATAGCATTTTTAGATTGTGGTGTTCAGATTTAGTTTGGTTCCACTTTAATGGTAATCTGACTTAGCTAAAAATGGGTAAAGGCAGCGCGCCGCTAAAATAAAAATAAATTATAATCATAAAAGTCCACTAATGCTGGCACTAAGTCCATCTTTCTTTTCTGGAATCAACCAGGGTGTAAATCGGACAACTAGAGTGAATAAAGATTTCCTCCACCGAACATCAACACACTGGGCCTCTTACCGCAAGCAGTGGACAACTAGATTTTAGGTGGTCAAACAGGCATGGCATATCCACAAGATGGTCATGTCTCCACCAAAGGTAAAAAGCACCTGGATCTTGTGCAGCCCTCACATGTGATAGATCCACAGGTTCATACATTAAATGAGAGAAAATAACTCCTCATGGTGTAATATATCAACCCAATATGAATTTATTCCAATAAGAATTCCAAAATTCCATATGTTAAAACGAGTATGTCATGAAGTAAAAACTATCAAACATTTCCATCCAACAAGATGACCGCGGTCAGTGCGTATAGCATTGTGACGTCAGATCCCAGGCTCCACCCTACACATTTCGTCTAACGAGGAACGTCGGGGGCTCACTGGACAAAACGTGTAGGGTGTAGCCTGGGATCTGACATCACAACGATATACGCCCAGACTACAGCCATCTTGTTGTTTGGAAACATTTGATCGTTTTTACTTCATGACATGCTAGTTTTTAACATATGGAATATGAGTATTTTGGAAATCTTATTGGAATAAATTCATATTGGCTTGACATACTACACCATGAGAAGTCCTTTTCTCTCATTCAATGTATGAACCTGTGGATCTACCATATGTGAGGGCTGCACAAGATCCAGGTGCTTGTTACCCTTGGTGGAGATGTGATCATCTTGGGGATATACCATGCCTGTTTGACCACCTATAATCTAGTGGTCCACTGTTTGCGGTACGAGGCCCAGTGTGTTGCTGTTCGGTGGAGGAAATCTTTATTCTTTTCAGTTGTCTGATTTACACCCTGGGTGATTTCAGAAAAGAAAGGTGGACTTTTTCTGCCAGCATTAGTGGACTTTTATGATTATAATTTATTTTTATTATACCAATTTTTATCTGTGTTATTGTTACCAAAATTTGTATGCTAGCTGCTCCCTAGAATCTAAGCACAGTGAACATTCATATTTCTAATCTGATTTAGAGCTGATAACAGTTTATAAACTCCATAAAAATGCATTAATTAATGGCTGTGGAGATGCTTTCCTAGGGTTATATGTTTGGGTGCCCTGTGTTCCTTCCCGTCACTCTACTAGACATGCCAAATGACAGGGTTGGAAAGATGTTGTCACAATATGATCTCACCGATGATAATGTAATTTCCTCCAGTTTTTTTATACATGCAAATCATCCAGGAGAAAGCCACAAATTGAATTACCATTGCAAATCCAACATCTGCTTTTTTGAGCGCAGGGCCATCGTTGGTGCCATCTCCTGTCACTGCCACCACTTGACGTTGTTCACCAATTGTGCTGTCAATTATCCCTGGAAATAAAGAAAGGGTTAGGGCAGCCATTGCATATGATGATGCTCGGGTATTAAATTGAAGCATCCAGAACGTTTGTCATCTGATACAGGTGAAGCTTCCATTCCGTGCTGGACGATTCTACCGCCTGATTCTCAGTTCTGGAGAAGAACACACCTGCTCAGCACCATGTTCAGTGATGTGCTCTGCTCTGGAACTTAGTAGCTTGCTTCCAGTAGACAAGCAATAGTAGCCACCAGCACTGGATGGGTGCCAAGGCCTACGCTGTAGCACATATTTCAATAGATTCCTTTTACCCTTTTGCTGCCAGGGACATGTTTGTGTTTTTTTGCATATTTAAAGTGGCAGTAAAGGGGGAAAAAAAAAGAAGTGGCAAAAAAAAAAAAAAAAGCAGCAGTGCAGCCCTTAAGCGCGAAATCACATACCTGTACGTGATTAAGTCCTTCGTCTCTGGGGCGGGCGTGGCCCGCCGGAGCCCCGCTCTCGCTGTAATTGGACACAGCGGGAGCCAATCAGTGGATCCGGTGGACCCGATGTCCACAGTGGTCTGCCTATGTAAACAAAGCAGATCGCCTTTCTGCTAGTAAGGGAGAAAGAGATCTTGTGTTTCTGCTAAGCAGGAACACAGACCTCTGTCTTCCTACAGTTAAACTATCCCCCCTAAGATTGGAAAACGCTCCCAAGGAACACAGTTAACCCTGATCGCCACTGATGTTAAACCCTTCCATGCCAGTGTCATTAGTACAGTGACAGTGCATTTTTTAGCACTGATTACTATATTAGTTTCACTGGTCCCCAAAAAGTGTCACTAAAGCCTCGTACACATGATCAGATTTTCTGCAGGGAATTGTGTGATGACAAACTGTTTGCCTAAAATCTGACCGTTAGTACTGTACTCTCAATCAGACAATTTTCGGTCAACAAATGTTGGATGGCAGGCTTGTAAATTTTTCGGCGGACAACGGTTTGTTGTCAGATTTTCGTATCGTGTGTACACAAGTCCCTCACACAAAAGTCCAAAGTACAAACACGCATGCTCGGAATCAATACTCACATTAGCAGAAGGTGCCCAAAGGGTGGCACTCAAGAGCTGAAACTCCACGTAGTGCCTCACTACGTTCATGTTTGTTGGCAGACATTTGTGTGCTGTTAGTTTGCAAGACAAGATCCAGGCACACGCCCTTTGGACAAAAGTCTGGCGCTTTGTCTGCCGAAAATCTGATCGCGTGCACGAGGTTTTAGTGTCAGATTTGTCTGCCGCAATGTCGCAGTCCCGCTAAAAACTGCTGATCGCTGCCATTACTGGTGAAAAATGTCTATAAATCTATCCCATTGTTTGTAGACGCTATAACTTTTGTGCAAACCAATCAATATACGCTTATTGTGATTTTTTTTTTTTTTACCATAAACATGTAGCAGAATATATATTGGCCTAAATTGATGAAGAAATTAGATTTAAAAAAAAATAATATTGCATTTTTTTTAGCAGGTTTTTTTTTCAAAATTTTTGGCCTTTTTTTGTTTATAGAGCAAAAAATAAAAAATGCACCAACAGAAATCTCTATTTGTGGGAATTTTTATTTATTTATGTACAGCATCGCACGGCCGCAGAATTGTCAGTTAAAGCAACAGAGTGCGGTATCACAAAAAACGGCCTGGTCATAAAGGGGGGGGGGGGGGGGGGGTAAAACTTCCGGAGCTGAAGTGGTTAAAATCAGAACAGTGCTGGGTTCTATTTCTTCAGTGCCGACATTTTGCCTCTATGACAAGTGTCAACATGTTGATTCCTGACTCCAAACAGTGTGCCCATGTCAGGACCCAGTGTGCCAAAAAAATAAAAATAAAGAGATCTGATCACAGATAGCCGTACTGTAAAGGGTATTAAAGCAGGACTGCAGCAATAATCCTCTGATATAATGAATAAGTACGAGGCTATGTAAGGCTAAAGCCGAAACGAGTTAGCTTGTTACTGCTGTAGCCAATAAAGAATTAATGCCATGGATAATACAGAGTAGCCGGCTTCATTATACACTGCTCAAAAAAAAAATTAAATGAACACTTTGAAAACACATCAGATCTCAATGGGGAAAAATCTCATGCTGGATATGTATACTCATATGGACTGGATAATGTGTTAGGAAGGAATGGAGGCCATATCGTCTGATGGAAATGAAAATTATCAACCTACAGAGGGCTGAACTCAAAGATACTCCGAAAATCAAAGTGAAAAAATGATGCCACAGACTAGTCCATTTTGCTGAAATTTCATTGCAGCAACTCAACATGGTCCTCAGTAGATTGTATGGCTCCCGCGTGCTTGTATGCATGCCTGACAATGTCGGGGCATGCTCCTAATGAGACGATGGATGGTGTCTTGGGGTATTATCTCCCAGATCTGGACCAGGGCATCACTGAGCTCCTGAACAGACTGAAGTGCACCCTGGCAGCATCGGATGGACCGAAACATAATGGCCCAGGGGTGTTCTATTGGATTTAGGTCAGACGAGCGTGGGGGTCATTCAATGGTATCAGTTCCTTCATCCTCCAGTATCTGGCTGCATACTCTCGCCACATAAGGCCAGGCATTGTGGTGTATCAGGAGTAACCCAGGACCCACTGCACCAGCGTAGGGTCCAAAATGAGTCCAAGGATTTCATTGCGATACCCAATGGCAGTCAGGGTGCCATTGTCTAGCCTATAGAGGTCTGAACGTCCCTCCATATTATATATGCCTCCCCAGGCCACCACTGACCCACCACCAAACCGGTCATGCTGAACGCTGTTACAGGCAGCATAACGTTCTCCACGGCTTCTCCAGACCTTCTCCCGTCTGTCACATGCAGTGGCGGAACTACCGCCATAGCAACACATGCGGGCGCTATGGGGCCCGCAGTCAAGTGGGGCCCGGTGAGGATAGGCTCCGTGGCTCCGTGGGAGATAGCGGGTGAGAGCGGGCTGTCCGCGGGTGGTCCGCGGGCGGCCCGCGGCTCCGCGGGTGGTCCGCGGGTAGTCCGCGGGTGGTCCACGGGCGGCCGCGGGTAGTCCGCGGCTCCGCGGGTGGTCCGCGGGTAGTCAGCGGCTCCGCGGGTAGTCAGCGGCTCCGCGGGTGGTCCGCGAGCGGCTCCGCGGGTGATAGTGGGACTGGGAGGCAGATGAGAGTGGGCATGAGTGGGCTGGCCAATCAGGGAGCTGACGGGCGGGGGAGCATAGAGATGACATCATCTCTCGCTGCCCTCTCATCCCTGTAGTGCAGTTCCCCCTCACTGTGCAGGCAGCCAGGAAGCAGAGAGATGACATTATCTCTCTGCTGCCTGACTGATAATCTGCTGCCTAACTCTGTGACACAGCAGGAAAGTGGCAGAGCAAGTGACAATCCATAATGTGTGGCAGGCGACGTGGCAAGTGACAACCCGGGACGTGGCAAGTGACAATCCGTAACGTGTGGCAGGTGACATGGCAAGTGACAATCCATAATGTGTGGCAGGCGACGTGGCAAGTGACAACCCGGGACGTGGCAAGTGACAATCCGTAACGTGTGGCAGGTGACATGGCAAGTGACAACCTAGTTGTGGCAAGTGACAATCCGTAACATGTGGCAGGTGATGTGGCAAGTGAAAATCCATGACATGGCAAATGACAATCCATAATGTGTGGCAGGCAACGTGGCAAGTGACAACCAGGGACGTGGCAAGTGACAATCCGTAATGTGTGGCAGGTGACATGGCAAGGGACAACCTGGATGTGGCAAGTGACAATCCGTAATATTTGGCAGGTGACGTGGCAAGTGAAAATCCGTGACATGACAAGTGACAATCCGTAATGTGTGGCAGGTGGCGTGGCAAGTGACAACCCGGGACGTGCAAGTGACAATCCATAATGTGTGGCAAGTGACAATCTAGGATGTGGTAAGTGACAATCTGTAATGTGTGGCAATCTAGGACGTGGCAAGTGACAATCCGTAATGTGTGGCAGGTGACGTGGCAAGTGACAACCTGGATGTGGCAAGTGACAATCCGTAACATGTGGCAGGTGACGTGGCAAGTGAAAATCCGTGACGTGACAAGTGACAATCCGTAATGTGTGGCAGGTGACATGGCAAGTGACAATCCGTAATGTGTGGCAGGTGACGTGGCAAGTGACAACCCGAGACGTGGCAAGTGACAATCTAGGACATGGCAAGTGACAATCCGTAATGTGTGGCAGGTAACGTGGCAAGTGACAATCCGGGACGTGGCAAGTGGACAATCCGCAACATGTGGCAGGTGACATTCTGCAAAGTGTGACAAGTGACAATCTGCATCTGGTGGCAGGCGACGTGGCAAGTGGACAATCCGCAATGTGTAGCAGGTGATGTGACAAATGACAATCCTTAATGTGTGGCAAGTGACAATCCAGGACGTGGCAAGTGACAATCCATAATGTGTGGCAAGTGACGTGGCAAGTGACAATCCAGGACGTGGCAAGTGACAATCCATAATGTGTGGCAAGTGACGTGGCAAGTGACAATCCAGGACGTGGCAAGTGACAATCCATAATGTGTGGCAAGTGACAATCCAGGATGTGGCAAGTGACAATCCATAATGTGTGGCAGGTGACTTGGCAAGTGACAATCTGGGATGTGGCAAATGGACAATCCGCAACATGTGGTAGGTGACATTCCGCAACGTTTGACAAGTTACAATCTGCATCTGGTGGCAGGCGATGATGGCAAGTGACACGCTCAGGGATCCCACTGATTTTGCATTATGGTGAGTTGAACTATTTCATTTTGTATAACAGAACAGAAATTGGTTAAAAGGCCTGGAGGTCAGCAATGTGTTCCCTTCAGGGGCTGCATACAGTATACTGCATACTTTGTTGTTCAAAATTAATATAAGCTGTTGCCTGGGTACTGTGCCACATGGGTGTGGTAGTCTGTTGTTTAATAGCATTAGTTCATTTTTTTTTGGTGGGGGGGGCCCATACAACATTTTGCTATGGGGCCCTGTGATCTCTAGTTACGCCCCTGGTCACATGTGCTCAGGTTGAAGATGCTCTCATCTGTGAAAAGCATAGGGTGCCAGTGCTGGATCTGCCAATTCTGGTGTTCAATGGCAAATGCCCATCAAGCTCTACTGTGCTGGGCAGTGAGCACAGGGCCCACTAGAGGACGTCGGGACCTCAGGTCACCCTCATGACGTCTGTTTCTGATTGTTTGGTCAGAGACATTCACACCAGTGACCTGCTTTGAAGTTCTCTGGCAGTGCTCATCCTGTTCCTCCTTGCATTAAAGAGCAGATATTGGTCCTGCTGATGGGTTAAGGACCTTCTACTGCCCTGTTGAGTTCTCCTAGAGTAACTGCCTGTCTCCTGGAATCTCCTCCATGCCCTTGAGCCTGTGCTGGGAGACACAGCAAACCTTCTGGCAATGGCACGTATTGATGTGCCATCCTGGAGGAGGTGGACTGCCTGTGCAACCTCTATAGGGTCCAGGTATCGCCTCATGCTACCAGTAGTGACACTGAACCTAGCCAAATGCAAAACTAGTGAAAAACAGTCAGAAAAGTAGGGTGAAAGAATAGTCAGTGATCTCCACCTGTAAAACCATTCCTGTTTTGGAGGTTGTCTATTTGTTGCTCATCTAGTGTACCTGTTGTTAATCAGTTTCAGCTGCTTTAGTGTTAATGAAATGAACAACCCTTCTGCTACTTAACTGACCAGATCAATATCCCAGCAGTGTATTAGAGGATTATTGCTACATTCCAAAGGCACTTGGGCCAGAGAATCGGTTCCCAGTCTTCCAGGTCATTTTAGGTAGAGCATGATTTCTCTGTTGGACTGTATTAAATCAGAACTCTGGGAATTATATTTATTGCCAACATTGGTTAAGCTTGGCACAAAGTAATTATCCATCCTATATGTGGAGGGCAACTTGGGATGCCATGATTTTTTTGGTTCTGTTCAATCAGGCTTCCCCTCTGCACACAGGGGGTTCCTAACTTGGCACTGCCACCATTCACAGACAGCCTTGTATTATTATTATTATTATTCTTTTTTTACATTGAATACAAGGTATTCTCTGATTGAATTGGAGTAGATTGGCATGTCATCCACCCCTCCTCTCCACCTCCCCAGAAAACACATTGGGCACTCTCTGCTTATCCAGGGTGACCAGTCACTGCCCCTCTCCTTTCGCTTTCTGTAGAAGGCCCCTCCAACAACTCCGCTCTCTGCACAGACTACATACCGCACAGTGATGATGTCACTACTACTTTACAAGGTAATATCTGGATTTGCAAAAGTATCTGGTATACAAAAAGTGGATTTATTCCCTTTGTGGCTAATGAGGAATATAATACAGTATTTATGCCTGAAGTTCAGCTTTAAAGACTAAGCTCATCTTATTGTCTTTCTAAATTTCAGCTCCCCTATGCACCAATATAGCATTCATCTGTAGATTTTATGGAAAGCTTTGATATTTTTGCAAAAAAAGCACATGAATGCTATATTGGTGCATAGGGGAGATGGAATTTAGAAGAAAAAAAAAAAGTGAATGTAGCCTTTAACTGTTTTTTTTTTTTTTTTTAGGAATGTATGCAGTACCTAATCATGGCCACGAGGTGTCACTGTTCCCCAATATTTACCAAACTCCAAAGGTGGGACTATTATTCCCTTTTGTCCTTTTACTTGGGCAATTGTGCGCAGTTTGATGTACATTGCCTGCTGATGTGCAACATCTATTAATTAATACCTTTTACAAGAGTGTGTTTATCAGTTGGTGAAGACCGGGCAAGGACACGCAACTTCGGCCAGATTTTATCCAGACGTTCTTGTTCTATCTAAGAAAAACAATCCACATGTTACAACAAATCACTGATATAAGCAGTACATATTATATATATATACACACACTATATACAGTTGTGTGAAAAAGTAATTGCCCCATAAACCTAATAACTGGTTGTGCCACCTTTGGCGGCAACAACTGCAATCAAGTGTTTGCGATAATTGGCAATGAGCCTTTAACATTGCTGTGGAATAATTTTGGCCCACTCTTGTTTGCAGAATTGTTTTAATTCAGACAAATTGGAGGGTTTTCCAGCATGAACGGCACGTGTAAGGTCACGACACAGCATCTCAATTGGATTTAAGTCCAATTTGACTAGGCCACTCCAAAACCTAAATTTAGCTTTGTTTTGAACCATTTGGAAGTAGACTTGCTGTTGGGTTATGCAGCAGGACAATGATCCGAAACACAAGTGCACTGATGGCTGAACATTCTCCTTTAGGATTTTCTGGTAGAGATCAGAATTCCTGGTTCCACCAATTATGCTAAGTCATACAGGTCCTGAAGCTGCAAAGCAGCCCCACACCATCACGAGACCACCACCATGTCTGACTGTTGGTATGATGTTCTTTTTATGAAATGCTGTATTAGTTTCATGCCAGATGTAACGGGATGCACACCTTCCAAAAAGTTTCATTTTTGTCTCATCAGTCCACAGAATATTTGCCTAAAAGTCTTGGGGATAATCAAGATGTCTTTTGGTAAATGTGAGATGAGCCTTTGTGTTCTTTTTAGTCCGCAGTGGCTTTGGCCTTGGAACTCTCCCATGGATAAAATTTTTGCCCAGTCTCTTTCTTATCGTTAAATCATGAACACTGACCTTACCTGGGGTAAGTGAGGCCTGCAGTTCTTTAGATGTTGTTCTGGGTTCTTTTATGACCTCCTGGATGAGTTGTCATCATGCTCTTGGAGTAATTTTTGTAGGGAAGGTTCAACACTGTTCCAAGTTATCTCTATATGTGGATAATGGCCCTCCCCGTGGTTCACTGGAGTTCCAAAGCCTTAGAAATGGCTTTGAAACCCTTCCTAGACCGAAACATGTACATTACTTTGTTTCTAATCTGTGATTGTGGCATGATGTGTGGCTTTTTGTGACCTGTTAGTGTGCTTCACTTTGTCAGACAGCTTCTATTAATGTGATTTCTTGATTCAGCAGGTCTGGCAGTAATCAGGCCTGGGTTTGCCAAGTGAAATCTAACTCGGCTTTCCAAAAAATTGTGGTTAATCACAGTTCATTCATGATTCAGCATGGGAGGGGGTAATTACTATTTCACATAGGGCTAGGCAGGTTTGAACAACTTTTTTCCCTTAATTAAATGAAATAATTAAAAACTGCTTCTTGAAATTTACTCGGGTTATCTTTGTGTAACATTCAATATTTGTTTGATCTGAATCATTTAAGTGTGAGAAATATGCAAAATAAAAAATCGTGAAGGGGGCAAATACTTGGTGTGACTGTCCTTTGCCTTCAAACCAGCATCAGTTCTTCTAGGTAGACTTGCACACAGTTTATGAAGGAACACGGCAGCTAGGTTGTTCTATGTACATCTTGGAAAAGTATCCACAGATCTTTTATGGATGTCGGCTGCCTCAAATCCTTCTGTCTCTTAATGTCACCCCAGACAGACTCCATGATGGTGAGATCAGGGCTCTGTCGGGGCCAAACCCTCACTTCCAGGACTCCTTGTTCTTCTTTACACTGAAAAAACTTCTTAATGACTTTGTATGTTTGGGGCAGTTGTCCTGCTGCAGAATAAATGTGGGGCCAATCACATACCTCCCTGATGGTATAACACGATGGGTAAATATCAATGTTGGTTTTAAAGTCAAAGAATAATCACACCAAAGATTGTTTTTTTTTTAGATTTTTCTTCTGTTTGTTCACTTTGCATTTTGTAAATTTATAAAAATAAACAGTTAAAATATACATTTTTGAAAGCATTCTTACTTCTCAGCATTTCTACACACCTGTCTAAATCTTTTGCACAGTAATTATATATATTGGGCACATAGCAATGCATACAAGTTTAAAAACATTACAAGAAAAGACCATTTGATACTGTTAGTGCATAGTAAGTAAAGGGCTCACTGGATTTCTATCTACATTGAAATCCTAATCAGTGTTGTCAGTTCTGCCCAGTTATCTTCTGCTGGACTACAAGCACCTCCACTCCATGTAACGGAGATAGAGAGGTATTCTGTAGTCCAGCATGACAACACTCAGGCAGGACTATTAACACTTCTTTTGACTTCTGTGTAGCAGGGGTTGTGTTATAAGCCAAAATGCCACCTATTAAGTCAGATCTATAGCCCGACTATCATTTTCTTTCTTGGAATGCTCTGGCAAGGGACAGGCTTTTCTATTCAGGATGTGGCTGCTTTATATAGAAGAACGCTTTGCACAGCATAATACTATGTACTGTATATCTCATATTAAGATATTATGATATAGAATTTGATCATATCTCCATAGATAGTAGGCAGAGGACATGCCTACTGGTGTGCAGGCCAGGCATCAGGGTATGGTGGGTCTTTGCCAAGAGGTTTTGTTGAGGCTACAGTGGAGTTTGGGGCAGCATCTTTCTGCACAGTGCAGAAATGGGGCAGAGTTTTAAGCAATGTGTCAAGACAAACCTCTCCTTTCTCATTCCTGATTCGTCGATTGAATTCCTTTCCTTCCAAGCACAGGAAGTCCTCCCCTGGCTGGATGATGCCACATTTGGCTGCAATGGCTCGTGCTGTGTTGATGTTGTCCCCTGTGACCATGCGAACTGTGATTCCTGCACGCTGGCATTTCCGAATAGCTTCTGGCACCTGAGGGATGAAGTTAAAAGTTAGGCTCCTGGTCAATGTGTAAAGGTATAAAAAAAAATGGAGGATGATTAGCTCAAAAAGTAACCCACTACTCTGGATAAGAAAGCCCAAGCAAAATGTCAAACAGTCAGTGCTTTTATCTTGGGCACTATTCCTCCCACTGGCACCAACAAGGGGCATTATTCCTTTCTACAGTACCAATGATTGGGCGCTATCCCTTCCCCAGACACCAACAAGGGGACACTAGACATGGGCGCCATCAAAAAAATTGTTTTGTTTCCTTCCATTTAGTATCGTATGAAAAAAAATTGTATTTCGTAATTTGTGTACGAAATTCAATTCGGATTCGTACGAAATACAAATTTTCGTTAGATTCGTAAACCTTTAGTTAAAATAACAAAAGTTCGTTATGATGAATTTATCATTATGAGGGGCTTCCACCATCCCTGTGCTGTGCTGACTTCTTGGGTGTTTAACCTTTAGTTTCGTTAACTTTTCATAATAATTACGAATGTTCGTTATGATGAATTTATCATTATGAGGGGTTCCCACCATCCCTGTGCTGTGCTGACTTCCTCTGATTGGTGAACAAAACACCAGTCATGTTTCTGTTAATTTGGATCCGAAAATTCGTAAGCATAGAAATTCCGATAGGGTTCCCACCATTCCCGTGCTGAGTTCCTGGGGTTTTAACTTTTAGGGTCATTAACTTTTCGTAACTATTACGAAATTTCGTTATGATGATTTTATCATTATAAGGGGTTCCCACCAACCCTGTGCTGTGCTGACTTCCTGGGTTTTTAACTTTTAGGTTCATTAACTTTTCGTTAATTACACATTTTCGTTATGAATTTGGATCTGAAATTTGTAACCGAAATTTCGATGGGGCACCATTCCTTCCACTAATACCAATGATGGTGCACTATTCCTCCCACTGATACCAACAATAGGGCACTAGTCCTTTCACTGACAGAAACAGGGGTGTGCTGTTTCTCCCACTGATACTAATGATGTGGCACGATTCCTCCAATTGATACCAAGGATTGTGTATTTTTCCTCCTCCTACTGACCACAGGCTGTATGTAGTTTTTATACTCCTACTGATCACAAAGCCTAAGGAAGTCTAAAGGACAGTAAACTGGCTCTTTGTTTAAAAAGTTTGAACTTGAGCTGAATTAAGCAAAAAGGAAAGAGGCCCAGACTTCAAAGTTAAGTTGAATGGGACATTAGCATATAAAGTATTGGTTGTTGCAGGAGACCCTAAGCTATATAATAATGCCCCATTCAAAAGAGCCTAAAATGAAACAGGTCTGTAATCTCAGGCAGATAACGATCCCATTCCATCCAGATAATGATTTATTAACAAAGCATAATATATAGAGTTTAGCATGTTGGGTGTACCTGGCTCTCTTGAATTCAGCCCCTTGTACTAAGACTGGGAGAAGGAAGGATGGCAGTGACAGCCAATCATGTTTTCCTGCATTGCATAGTGCTGCCCTTCTAACAGAAGTGGAGACAGCATAGTGAGGAGCTTGTTCATTTGCCCAAAAGATTTAATCTATCTTTAAAAAGGTGAAATTAACATTTTGCCTCTTTTCACCTCTAAAGATTCACCATCCTCGGTCAAGTGCATTCTATTATTTTCAATGGAGGGAGAGACTTCCATTGTTTTTTGAAGGACCACTGGCTCTGGTTTCTCTGTTTGGACAAATGAATAATGTGCTGCTGTATGCAGGTGACAGGTCCATGTTAATTTATCCACATTTATAAGGTAGAGAATATGCCCACCTCCGGTCTGACAGGGTCTTCTATTCCCACCACAGCAATACATGTCAAGTCTCCCACTATCTCATTCTCATTTTCCCACTCTGGCTCAGGTACTCCTTGGAAGTCTCGGTAGCCAATGCAGATGGTGCGCAGTCCGTCACACGCCATTGGCTCGATGACCTTCTTTACCATCTCATCACGATCTCGGGGCCGAAAAGTGCGGAGGTCACCAGCAGCATTTAGGATGTTTGTACACCTGGCAAAAGAAAAAGAAAAGTGCAAATTGGCATCCATACTTACATATGGATACATACATAAGTATGAAATCGCTTACCCGGACCATGGCACAATTACTCTAGTACTGATCTGCTACAACTCCCCACAAACTGAAACCAAACCTGGTAAGGATGCAGAACCATGTGAACAATAAACTATATGGCTTAAATTTATAGACACCTGACCGTCACACCTACCTATATGTCCCAAGGGTATGTGGACATCTGACCATCACACCTACCTTCATGACTACATATGAGGACACTTGGCCAACACACTTACTTATGTGACCAAATGTATGAGGACACCTGACCATCACACCTACCTATATGACCAGCTGTATGAGGACACCTGACCATCACACTTACCTACAGTATATGTCCAAGGGTAAATTAAAGCCTGGCCATCACACCTAGCTATATGACCAAATGTAAGAGGATAACTGACCATCCGCATCTTCCTTTATGGCTACATATGAGGAAACTTGACCACCAAACTTACTTATGTGACCAAATGTATGTGGAAACACCTGAATATCATACTTACCTATATGACCAAATGTATGTGGACACCTGACCATCACACTTACTTATGTAAACAAATATTTGAGAACACCTGAATATTACATTTACCTATATCACCAAAATGATGTGGACTTCTGGCCATCATGCCTACCTATATAACCAAATGTATGTGGACACCCCTGAATATCATACTTACCTATATGACCGAACGTATGTGGATACCTGACCGTCACATTTACTTATGTGAACAAATATATGAGAACACCTGAATATTACACTTACCTACAGTATATGACCAAACATATGTGGAAACCCCTGCATTTCATACTTACCTATATGACCAAACATGTGTGGACTCCTGTCCATCACCCTCTATAACCAAAGGCCAAAGGTATGTGGACAAACACAAGAACAAATACAGTCACTCCCAGCTCTCAGAGGTCCTTCACAGAGAGATAGGACTAAACAGGGGACACATCCATAAACGGCCCAATGCTTGGCAAATGCAGCCAACCTCAGATGGGGGAATCCGCTGTTAAACTTACAAGAAGAACAAACCAGGAAGGCGCAAACAAAAGCATTTGACTTGTTTACAAATGTAGAGCCCCGTTTTGCCGCTCTTTCCCCCGATCGTGGGTGGCCGGCAGACATCAAGTGCACCAGACCGTTTACCACAGCTGAACCACCTTGCTGCAGTATAAGTAGGTCGCCAACTGGTTAATATAGCATTAAAATATTTACTTAACAAGTCAGTAATGATGTTTACAGTACCTATAGTAGCTGGACATATTTTAGCCTCATTTTCTTTATTACAGTTAGATCAATGAAATATGCTTTATGTCAATATTGTTGTTGTTAATATTTATTTTTGTAACTTAATTCTGCGTAAAACCTTTAACAGTGTAATTTTATGAGATAATTTACGGGCATGTTTGGGGGTGGAATTAGGGGTGGGGCAGGGTTGAGTGGGGCAACTGGCGGCGAGTAACTCTTAAGGCCTGGTTAGTAGCTCAGGACTTGACATTTTGATCCTTGGGATAGTATATAACCACCATTGTCTAATTACCAACACTGTAATGCACAGTATTAAAAGCAAAACAAATACATGAATGACCAAGCTGCTGTATCCCGCTGGTCTGTGCTGATGCGTTTCACATTCAACAGCTGCTTCATTAGGGAAACCTGCCTTATTTTTAGTACAAAGCCACTGAAGTCCCCTGTGTTTGGAAAGAATTTTCCTTTTTGCTGTTCTTGAGGAAATCCATGTTGCTAGAAAATGTCATAGCTTACATCAAAGTAATAAAAAACAAAATAAAAAAGGTAAATCCCAGTTAAAACATATTCACTGGAAAAAAATCCTTTACATTGATGGTCAGTGTTAACCACTTGACCACTGGGCACTTAAACACCCTTAATAACCAGACCAATTTTCAGCTTTCGGTGCTCTCACATTTTGAATGACAATTACTCAGTCATGCAACACTGGACCTAGTTAGCTCAAAGAGCTAACTGCAGTGTTGCAGGGAAAATTGATCACACCTGAAGTACTGACGGCCTATTTCAATTCTTGAGACCCTAACATGCCAGAAAAGTACAAATACCCCCCAAATGACCCCTTTTTGGAAAGAAGACATTCCAAGGTATTTCGTTTTAGTTATGATGAGTTTTTTGAAGTTGTCATTTTTTCCCACAATTCTTTGCAAAAATCAAGATTTTTTTTACTTTTTTTTTTTTCACAAAATTGTCATATTATCAGTCTATTTCTCACACACAGCATATGCATACCACAAATTACACCCCAAAACACATTCTGCTATTACTCCTGAGTACGGCGATACCACATGTGTGAGACTTTTACACAGTGTGGCCACATACAGAGGCCCAACATGCATGGAGTGCCATCAGGCGTTCTGGAGCACCCAGGACAATTCTGACATTTCTCTCCTACATGTAAAAATCATCATTTATTTGCTAGAAAATTACATAGAATCCCAAAACATTATATATGTTTTTTTAGCAAACACCCTGGAGAATACAATTGTGGTCGTTGCAACTTTTTATCTCACACAGCATTTGCGCAGCAATTTTTCGAATGCTTTTTTTGGGAAAAAAAACAGTTTTGTGCTTAAAAAAAAAAAAACACAGTAAAGTTAGCCCATTTTTGCATAATGTGAAAGATGAAGTTACGCTGAGTAAATAGATACCTAACATGTCACACTTCAAAATTGCACACGCCCGTGGAATGGCACCAAACGTCGCTACTTAAAAATCCCCATAGGCGACAATTTAATTATTTTTTACTGGTTATATGTTTTGAGTTACAGAGGAGGTCTAGGGCTAGAATTATTGCTCTCGCTCTAACGTTCGCAGCGATACCTCACATGTGTGGTTTGAACACCGTTTTCATATGTGGGCGGGACTTACGTATGGGTTCGCTTCTGCATGCGAGCACATGGGGACAGGGGCGCTTTAAAAAAGTAAAAAAAAATGTATTGTTCATTTTACTTTATTTATTTTAGTTTGACATTTTTTTCCCCAAAAATACATTTTTTGATCACTTTTATTCCTATTACAAGGAATGTAAACATCCCTTGTAATAGGAATATGGCATGACAGGTCCTCTTTACAGTGAGATATGGGGTCAATAAGATCCCGCATCTCACCTCTAAGCTGGGAAGCCTGAAAAAAAAAAAAGATTCTGGCTTTGATCGTATTGGCGAGTCGGTAGAAGCACCGGAGGGTGGCGGGAGGGGGGGGGATGTCTATGGCTGGGTATTGCAGGGTATCATCGACTATGGCTGGGTATGGCTGGGTATCTCTGAGTATGGCTGGGTATCTCAGAGTATGGCGTTGCAGAGTATTGCGTTGCAGAGCATTGCAGAGTGTTGCAGGGTATTGGCGGGTGTTGCAGAGCATTGCAGAGTGTTGCAGGGTATTGGCGGGTGTTGCAGAGCATTGCAGAGTGTTGCAGGGTATTGGCGGGTATTGCAGAGTGTTGCAGAGCATTGCAGAGTGTTGCAGGGTATTGACGGGTGTTGCAGAGCATTGCAGAGTGTTGCAGGGTATTGCAGAGTGTTGCAGAGCATTGCTGAGTGTTTCAGGGTATTGCAGAGCATTGCAGAGTGTTGCAGGGTATTGCAGAGTGTTGCAGGGCATTGCAGAGTGTTGCAGGGCATTGCAGAGTGTTGCAGGGCATTGCAGAGTGTTGCAGGGTATTGGAGAGTGTTGCAGGGTATTGGCGGGTGTTGCAGAGCATTGCAGAGTGTTGCAGGGTATTGGCGGGTGTTGCAGAGCATTGCAGAGTGTTGCAGGGTATTGCAGAGTGTTGCAGGGTGTTGCAGAGTGTTGCAGGGTATTGCAGGGTATTGCAGGGTATTGCAGAGTATTGCAGAGTAATGGCAGGGAATTGAGGGGTTAATTTTCGGTGAGCAGCGATGTGGGCACTGCAGACACCGATCTCTTCCCCCTCCGCTGTACCGATCGGTACAGAGAGGGGGAGGGAGGAACCGGTTTGTTTACAAATGATCACTCTGTCATTTGACAGAGCGATCACGTGGTAAACGGGCGCGATGAGCGGCCATTTACCGTGATCACGGATGCTCTCGAGTGCACGCCCCAGGGGGCGCGCGAGAGTGGAATTCTGGGAGGACGTCATATGACGGCCTCCCAGAGTTAAACAACCGCCCTGTAGCCGTCATTTGGCTATGGGCCGGTTGTTAAGTGGTTAAATTAAAGCCTTTCCATACAGTGGTGGTCAGGTTACCTCCTCTACAAATAGCTTGCCTTTGGTCAAAGAATGTCAGGGCTGGCTTAGCCCATCCTTCTCTGGGCTAGCCGCTCAGCTGCCAGCTATTTGCCAGCTCTCATCTTTCTCCACAGTTACCAGCTGTTCCTGATCCTGCTCGTCTGACCTGCCTACTTAAAGCTGTCCAGCTCACTTCACGTCTGCCTTCACCTTGGTCACATCACAAGAAACCATCTCCTGCAGTTCTGTTTTAAGACTGGCTTACTGACATCCCTTCTGGCTCCTTATCCTGCTTGCTGTTGCTCTACTTTGATCCCTGACTTCTGGCCTGGCTGCCTACCCGATCTGGTTATTGAACTCTGGCCTGGCTGACTACCCTATCCGGTTACTGGACTCTGGCTATGCTTGACTACGCTTTTTCTATTTACCTTTTTATTTTTATTAATAAACAAGTGTGATTTAATTGTACTTCTGTCTCAGGCCGCATACACACGGGAGGATTGTCTGCCCAACTAAGTTCGTCAGACAATCCGACAGACAGTCCGTCCAAACTTTTGAATGAACGGACTTGCCCACACACGGCACTTTTTGAGCGGACTAATAGGGCGGACTAAGTCCGCCATACAATCCACTCTACTTTTGAAATGAACGGACTCGCCCACACACGTGGAGGAAAGTCCGCTCATTTCGAGCGCGTCTCCAGGTAGGCGGGGTCCGCGAAGGAGACGTCGCTGGCCCCGCCGCCTGGAATGAACTTAAAGGGGAACCCCAACGCCGAAAAAAATCGGCGTGGGGTGCCCCCCAAGTCCACAACAGACCCTTGTCCGAGCACGCTACCCGGCCGGCCAGGAAAGGGGGGCGAGCGAGCGCCCCCCCTCCTGAGCCGTACCAGGCCGCGTGCCCTCAACATGGGGGGTGCCTTGGGGAAGGGGGGGCCGCGCGGCCCCCCCACCCCAAAGCACCTTGTCCCCATGTTGATGAGGACAAGGGCCTCTTCCCGACAACCCTGGCCGTTGGTTGTCGGGGTCTGCGGGCGGGGGGCTTATCGGAATCCGGGAGACCCCTTTAATAAGGGGGCCCCCGGATACCGGCCCCCCACCCTATGTGAATGAGTATGGGGTACAATGTACCCCTACCCATTCACCTGTGAAAAAAAGTACAAAAAAAAAACACAACACAGGGTTAAAATATTTTATTGCACAGCTCCGGGGGTCTTCCGTCTTCGGGGGTCTTCTCGCCGGACTCCTCCGCTATCTTCTTGTAGCTCTTTTGCTAGCGGAGGAGTCTGGCTTTCTTCCTCCCCGCCGCCGGCCTCTTCTCCCGACTTCGGGGGCCTTGTCCCCCTCTTCGGTTCTTCTGCCGGGCCACCGCGCCTTCTTATAGCTCTTTTACAGGCGGTGGCCGGTCTTCTGTCGCCGCTGTCGCCGCTGCCTTCCGTTCTTCTTCTTCTTCTTCTTCTTCTTCTTCTCCAGGAGATGTTGCCTCGACGATCTCTCCGGCCGGAATGCCAGAGCCGCGCTGCGCGGCCACTTATATAGTGACAATGGGGCGGTGTCACATGGTATATGTCACATGGGTTGGTGTCACAAGGTGACCCCGCCCCCTTACGATGTCATAGTCCCCATGTGACATCAACCCATGTGACCAACCCATGTGACATATACCATGTGACACCGCCCCATTGTCACTATATAAGTGGCCGCGCAGCGCGGCTCTGGCATTCCGGCCAGAGAGATCGTCAAGGCAACATCTCCTGGAGAAGAAGAAGAAGAAGAAGAAGAACGGAAGGCGGCGGCGACAGCGGCGACAGAAGACCGGGCCACCGCCTGTAAAAGAGCTATAAGAAGGCGCGGTGGCCCGGCAGAAGAACCGAAGAGGGGGACAAGACCCCCGAAGTCGGGAGAAGAGGCCGGCGGCGGGGAGGAAGAAAGCTGGACTCCTCCGCTAGCAAAAGAGCTACAAGAAGATAGCGGAGGAGTCCGGCGAGATGACCCCCGAAGACGGAAGACCCCCGGAGCTGTGCAATAAAGTATTTTATCTCGTGTGGTGTGTTTTTTTTTGGTACTTTTATTTTACAGGTGAATGGGTAGGGGTACATTGTACCCCATACTCATTCACATAGGGTGGGGGGCCGGTATCCGGGGGCCCCCTTATTAAAGGGGGCTCCCGGATTCCGATAAGCCCCCCGCCCGCAGACCCCGACAACCAACGGCAAGGGTCGGGAAGAAGCCCTTGTCCTCATCAACATGGGGACAAGGTGCTTTGGGGTGGGGGGGGCGCGCGGCCCCCCCTTCCCCAAGGCACCCCCCCATGTTGAGGGCATGCGGCCTGGTACGGCTCAGGAGGGGGGGCGCTCGCTCGCCCCCCTTTCCTGGCCGGCCGGGTAGCGTGCTCGGACGAGGGTCTGTTGTGGACTCAGGGGGGACCCCCACGCCGATTTTTTTGGCGTTGGGGTTCCCCTTTAAGTCCATACCAGGCGGCGGGGCCAGCGACGTCTCCGTCGCGGGCCCCGCCTACCTGGATACCCGCTCGAAATGAGCGGACTTTTCTCCGGGCGGGAAAAGTCCGCTCATTTCAAAAGTTGGGCGGACTGGCACACACACGGGCGGATTGTCCGCGGATTGTCCGCCCAAATGCGAGTCCAGCGGACAGTCTTTCCAACATTCCGAAAGACTTAGACCGCCAGACTGTCCGCTGAAAAAGCCCGCTGAAGCCCACACACGAGCGGACTGTCCGCTGAAATGTGTTTCGGCGGACTAAGTTGGGCAGACAGTCCGCCCGTGTGTACGCGACCTCAGTCTGATTCATGGTTTCTGACAAAATCTCACCTTTTTGAGTTCAGGTCCTTAATGGACCTTAGTTTAAAAGTTGAGATATGCAATTTTTCTTCTTTTTTTTTTAACCACTTCAGCCCCGGAAGGTTTTACCAACTTCCTGACCAGGCCATTTTTTTTGCAATACTGCACTGTGTCACTTTAACTGAGAATTGTGCGGCCGTGAGACGTTGTACGCAAATAAAATTGACGTCCTCTTTTTCCCACAAATAGAGCTTTCTTTTGGTGGTATTTGTTGGTCTCTTTTTTTTTTATAGCTCAAAAAAATAAAAACTGCAGAGGTGATCAATTTTGAAAAAAATAAATATTTTTTACTTTCTGTTATAATACATATAAAAAAAAGTCAAAAAACAAATTTCTTCATCAATATTCTGCTACATATTTTTTGTAAAAATAATCCCAATAAGTGTATATTGATAGGTTTGTGCAAAAATTATAGCGTCTACAAACTATGGGATAGATTTAGGGACTTTTATTTATTAAAAAAAAATATTTTTACTGGTAATGTCGGCGATCTGCAATTTTTAGAGGGACTGCGACATTGCGGCAGACAAATGTGACACTTAGTGACACTTTTTGGGGACCAGTGACACCAATACAGTGATCAGTGCTAAACAAATGCACTGATATGACACTGGCAGGGAAGGGGTTAACACTAGGGGGTGATCAAAGGGTTAAATGTGTTCCCTGGGAGGTGTCTCTATCTATGGGGGGGGGGGAGTGGATTCACTGGAGGAAAAGAGAGATCGTGATTCAGCTTAGCTCTCACTTTTCATCCCTATCAGATCAGCAGTGTGCTTTGTTCACATCGGCGCACTGCTGTTCCGTCTCCCCTGTGAAGGATCGGTGGGTCGCGCCGGTCATCGTGGCCGCCGGACCTGCCGATTGGCTCCCGCTGTGTCCAATCACAGCAGGAGCGACACGCGCGTGCCCCCTACACCCCATGTACGAAATCATGCACAGGTACATGATTTTGCACACCGGGCCGTCCTGCGGCAGTAAATGTATGTGGAGAGGTCCAGAAGTTGTTAAAGAAAAAAAAATGCATCAATAAGCTAACGTAAACATAAAATGTTTTTGTTCATTATCAAAAAATACATTTACAAAAAAGGCTATGAAGGCTAGCCGAAAAGATGTAGAACAGTAGGGGTTATGTCCTAAATGGATACCATAGGCCACACGTTCATATGAGAGTTCAACTATTTTTAAGGACAGTGCTCAAAAAAAACTATTTTTAGAAAATCCATGATACTAGAAAAAGTCATAGCTTGCATCAAAGTAGTTGATGAATACATTCTTAAAAAAAAAAGGGGGTAAATATCACCTTTTTGAGCTCAAAAGTTAAAATTTAAAATGTTTAGGTTTTTTTTTCTTTATTGTTTTTTTTTTTTTTTTTAAAAACGCTTTAAAAACATTTAAACTGAAAATGTATTATTTTATTAACAATAAATACATTTAAAAAAAAGGCTATGAAGGCTAGCTGAACCGATGTAGGGGTTATGTCCTAAATGGATACCATAGGCCAGACATTCAAACGACTATTTTTAAGGACAGTGCTCGAAGAGTACTATAATTAGAAAATCTATTATGCTAGAAAACATCATACTTGCATAAAAGTAGTTGATGAATATGTTCTTAAAATAAATAAATAAATAAATAAATAAAGTAAATATCACCTTCCTTAATGGATCTGAGCTCAAAAGTTAAATGTTTTTGATGCATTTTTTTTTTCTTTAAAAATAAAAAAATTGCAAATTTTAAACTGAAAATTAATTACTTTATTAAGAATAAATACATTTAAAAAAAAAGGCTATGAAGGCTATCTGAACCAATGCATAACAGCAGGGGTCATGTCCTAAATGGATACCATAGGTCAGACGTTCATACGAGAGTAAGTTCAACTGTATTTAAGCACAATGCTTGGGAAATAGCTATTTTTAGAAAATCCATGATGCTAGAAAATGTCATAGCTTGCATCAAAGCAGTTGTTAAATATGTTCTTTCAAAAACATCAATTCCCCCTCACAGCGACGTAAAATGCAATTCTGCTTGGAAGATTACCACTTTCATCAATGAGTCTATTTAACGTAAAAAAAAAAAATGTAAACGCGAGTTCTTATGTCATACCTCGGCTTATCAGCGGCATCTGCTGTGCAGTATCACAATCTAATCCTAGCTATGGTAATGCTTTTTATTGCCTGATCTGGCTCTGATCACAGATCCACCTCCCAACAGCACAGATCGTTGCTGGCAATATGGACTTTCTCTATTTCGGCAAAACACAATGCACACTTCGAGCCTCCCCACTGTCTTTAATTAAGCTTTCTCCATGGTTCTCAGGACTAGGAAATAAAACCATCCAGGCGTATGGGAACCTAGCATAAGAAATTGAACTTTCTTACATGGAGCGGATGTGAGTAACATATGGTATGTGCCTATGACTGCGTTAATCCACTGGCAGCTCTTTGATTTCCTACCGTCCAATCTGTGGAGCTGAGGAAACTTTAATTTCCCATGCCAGATACCACAAGTAGAATATACTGCTCTTCACTTGTAAGGTGCTTACAATGTCAGAGGTGTATATTTATTTATGGCAATTTACCATGAACCAATGAATTGTAAACACCCCGGTACTCAATATAATGGCTCAAGGCTGCTCAATATAATGGCTTAAGCTCCAGCCCCCTACCAGTTCCTCTAGATCTAGAATCAGTAAAGTCAGTATAGAATCAATAAAGTGTCAGCAAAACCCAACTTTTTTTGGTTTCATTGAGGCCGATTTACTAAGGGACAGGAAGGGCCCATGGAACCCAGAATCCCAAAATCCCTTGGAGAGGTTGGGAAATCCGTTTCAGATCCCCATACAGCTTTTATCTCTGAGTCACCCTGTGCCATCCTGGCACAGGGTGAGTGAGAAAATATATCTTGGTTTACTTAAAATGGAACAGTAATATTTATCCACAATATCTCCTAGGATATATGTAAGGACTATTCTTGGTTTGTTTGATTCTGAACTCAACATGTTAATTGAGTAAGTTGATCACATTGTCCTCTGTACAATGTGGGAGACGGGCCGACTCCTAGTGGAGCTCCTGCTATTGTGAGGAATTGTAATGTGGTTGTATTTATGATAATGTATAATCTACTGTGTGAAGCTTGGTGACAACAAGTCTGACCTGTAGTGAGATTCTGACGGGCACAGAGTCACTTCGGCTGCTGTTAATTAGGTCATGTTAATTTGTTACAGGTGTATTGTTAGAGTAATATGAGCAGGAGACTTGTATTCTGATTCTAATAAAGAGTCCATGTCAGCAGTGAAACAAGTCTCATCTTGTTTTGTGCTTGGGAGCGGTTGCAATATCTGATATCTATATTCAGACTGGGATTAAGTGGTATATGGCGAAAGCACTCAAGTGGAGTGTAGGGACGTTTTGTCACAGGCTCATATACACTTGCTTCGGCTTCAACACGCATTAACAGATAGTTCTACACGTGCTACAAAACAAGGCTTCAGACAGGCTTTGTTAAAGCTCTCTGAACGCTAGCCAAAGCCCCTGTCACTAAATAAAATGGTTAGCTTACAGGCTTGTTTATACCTTGCTTTTGCTTTGCTTCAAAAATTCTACCCAATGTCACTTTAGTTGTGCTTCAAAACTTTTTCAAAGCCTCCATAGAAATCTATGGCAAAGCTCGCTTAAAGCGCCACTGAAACCCCACCAAAGGCTCATCAAAGCCCCATCGAAGCCCCACCAAAGCTTCCCCAATGGCTCATCGAAGCCCCACCAAAGGCTCATCAAAGCCCCATCAAAGCTCCACCAAAGCCTTATCAAAGCCCCATCGAAGCCTCATTGAAGCAACAAGCAAAAGCAAGGTGTAAACAGGGGTGTAAGCTAACCATTTTATTTAATAACAGGAGCTTTGACTGGCATTCAAAGAGCTTTAGCAAAGCCTGTCCGAAGCCATGTTTTGAAGCAAGTGTAAACTAGCCCTAAAGGCAAATAAACTGTTCACTTTGCAATGGAAATGTGGAAAACCTGAGCCTGGGACAATGCACACCACCACCTTAATAAAATTAGCCTCATCTATTAAGCCCCCTTTATAATATAGGCCCCCTATAATGTCAGAGATGCCCACATCACCTCAGAGTCTCCCCTAGAAGTCAAATGCCCCCATTACATCAGAGTCCCGCTATACATTAGAGTCCCCCTATACATAAGAGCCCCCATCACAAAGTCCTCTCATTACAGAGCCACAAAAGGTTTTCTTTGTGTGTTTGTTGGGTATATGTAGGGGAGGTGATCAACTACAAAGATATGCCAGTGGAAGGTATCATCCCTATAGTAAATATATTGCAACAAAAGGTAGGTAGTAGGATTTTAAATACCCCTCCAGTGTGCACTTAAAGATTTTGTACATATTATTTCTTATATATTTTAACAATAAAATATTAAAAACACATGTCAAATTGTGATGGTTTGCATTCTGATGCCAGCAAAACATTATCCAAACAAACATGTATAGCTAAGGTAAAAATCCTGCGCTAATCCCCCCCCCCTCCCGCCGGAAGAGGCGAATAATTAAACTATTGATTAATAAATAAACATAAAAAATAAACATATAAATGGAGAAAAGCTGCAATCCAAAAAGGTCTGAACCCCTGACACAAACATATATAATTAAAAACTAGGTAAAATATTGGGACACTCATATATTTTTTTTTTATCAAATATTACACTTATATTTGTAACTCTTGCCCCAATGTAAAAATAAATATAAAACGATATAAAGAAATGTGTATATAATTTAGTCTAAAATTTGGAGTTATGCACATCAATCACTGTCACATGTCATCTCCTTGCAGATGATGTTTGCCCCATTACTGATCATTCCTTGTTCTGCACAGTGGTCTTCTTGGTAGAGGCAGGGCTTTGAATCCTCATGTCAGATGATCTGGTAATAGTGGGCTAATGTTCAAAAAAGCAGCAGAAGTTATAGAGAAAGCACAAATCCACAGAATGAATAAAGTGGGGAGATCCTTGCACTGCAATTCCCAAGTTACAGCTTCCTCTCCAGCAAGTAGAACAGTGAGTAGCACAGTACTGACATTACCAAATCTCACACCAAATCCCCTGGAACTAGTATTCAGAGGCAGCTGTGCCTTAGATCTCACATGGCAGATACACAGCACAGTAGCGCCTAGGCAAACTCACCAGACAAAAAAAAACATTTGTCAGCAGGAATCAAAAACAAAAAGGTAATTTTTTCAGGGTATTGCTAATGCAAAACTACAATTTCTAGATATTCTCTATAACATTGCAAACCTTCACTTCTTTAAGTTTAGGTCCACTTTAACTACTCACTTTTTCAGCATGATCTCCGAAGCTCCTTTGCTGTATAGCCGGAATCCTCCGTTGGGCAGGCACACGATGGTGCTCATGGATTTACGGACAGAGTTAAATGTGTACACTTTGTAGAGCGTCTCCTCAGGAATCTGGTCTCGCACCAGCTGGTAGTCCCGTTGCAAATCCAGAACAAATCCAAGCAGGGCGCACTCAGTTTTATTGCCTACTTGCTGGGGAAGCGCTCCTTCTTTATCTGGAGGCTTGAAAGGTAACAGAGAAAGAAACAAAAATGTATCACTAAGTCAACATCATGGGAAAGTGGGGTTTAGGTGCTTACGTGTGTATGTTTTCCTTCTGGAAACAAATCTTCACTGTATATGGTCAAGTTACAGGCCTCAAACCCCAAAGATACCTGAAATTGTATGCCTCTCTTTAATTTCCAGACCACTAATGCCAATAAATGGACACTTCCATTTCTTTTTATTAGCTACCAGAACAGTGATACCTAGGCACTGGAGATCCAACTTCTTCCCCTCAACTAAAGAATAGATCACTGAATAGACTTATCAACAATGCATAGAGGAACAATATATTTCCACTTGAAGTAATTGGATCACCTTTATGAGCTCCATTTAAAGCAAGCCTTGTATTTCTCACAAGCTGTGATAGAGGAATAACTCCCCTGGTGGACCCCCCTCCAAACTCCTTCTCCTCAATTATGGAATGATTCCAACCATTCTTTCTCAATAAAAGAATAGATCCAACCTCTCCTTCTCAATTAAAGGGTTGATCCAACATCTTTTCTTCAATTAAAGAATGGATACAACCTCTCTTCCTTAATTAAAGAATGAATCAAACCTCCTCTTCTCAATTAAAGAATTAATCCAACCTCCTCTTCTCAATTAAAGAATTAATCCATCCTCTTCTCAATTAAAGAATAGATCCAACATCTTCTCCTCAATTAAAGAATGCATCCAAGGTCCCCTCAAAAAAATAATGAATCCAAACCCTCCTCCTCAAATAAAGAATGGATCCAACTTCTCCTACTTAAAGTGTTAGTAAACCCCCTAACGTTTTCAGCCAAGGAACCTGCCATCTTTGCCTCTGTTTAATCTACAACTGCCATGGTGCTGCACATGTGATCAGTTATGACACCAGCCATTGGATGGTCTGACAGTTTGGTTGAGACTCTTGAGAGCACAACCAGTGGGAGTATTACATTTCTGCCATGTGTCAGAAATGAAACTGTGTTTTATGGATGGGTTTACTTCTGCTTTAATTAAAGAATGGATCAAACCTCTCCTCCTAAACTAAAGAATGGATCCAGACTCTCCCCCTCAATAAAGAATGGATCACTGAAATGACTCATTTACAGTGTATTAGGATTTAATACATGGCAGATATATTTCCAGTTGGAGTAACTTGACCATTTTAATGAGCTCACTTCAAATGATGTCTTTCCTTCAATAACATAATTTCATATTCCATCTGTTGTGATCAAGGACTACCTTCCCCTCCCCTGGTGAATCCCCCCCCCCCCCATCCCTGCTTTGGCACCTCTTCCCCCCGCTACACTCTCTTACTATACTTTGTCTTTTACTCTACAGCACATCTTCCTCTGGTACTTGAGGTGACCTGAGCATCCACACTACCTCAAACCCCCACTGCTTACCTCAATCACCCACTTGGTCACCTCCAGAATACCCTAAATCCATTGAGGCTATTACGTAGACCTTGGGTTTTGTGGATAATCGGATAGGCTGTGAATATTTTACATTTGTTATATCCCTCTGTACGTTTCAATTCTCTTTATTCATTTTTGGTATAAACATAGAGTAAACATTCATTATTTGAAAACGAAAAAGTGAGAGTTAGGCTAAAAACTTATTTTTTAGTTTTAGAGTGGGGAAAGTGTAAAACCTCTGTTTGGGCACGCACCATAATGACAAAGATGGTGGTGCTGTAGGAGGGGGTGAAGCCAAAGGAAAAGGCAATAAAAGTTCCTATTTAAAGTGGATGTAATCCCATTTTTTTTAAATTAAGGCTTGTACCTTGTACAGTATAGGATTTCATGTCATCTGTGCCCAGTCTTGCCACAAAGTGTTAATCCAGCTCTGAGAAATCCACTTATTTTTTTTCAGTGAGATAAAAACTGACACACAGAGAAATAGGAGTCAATTTCTCCCACTTGCTTTGAGTGACAGGTGATTTACATATCTCATGCACGAGCCTGAGAGAGACATTCTGTGTACTTCAGACACCCTCCTCCTTTCTTCTACAGCTCTCTCAGGATTGGTTGCTCCACACCTCAGCATGATTCTGCATGCTGAAGTCATGTTGTGACTTTTCTGGGTTTTGACTGAATGTTAGTGATCAAAGCAGAAGTTCAGTGTAAGAAATACACAGGAGAAAATGTATGTTGACAAAGGGAGTGTAGAGGTGGGCAGGGAGTCTACTAACATCATGACTGCACCCTCCGAGCTCCGAATAACAGACCCACCCACAGTTTTTCGGGTCTAATACCTGACAGAGAGGAAACATTTGACAGGTAAGGATACATGCAGGAAGCATGTATATTCTTATGGATCAGCACTATGGCAGTAGTTTAGAAAGGAGAGAGGGTTTACATCCACTTTAATGCAAGTGACACCTTGGGGGTCTTTGTGGGCCCAGATTTTTCCTTCTGTGTGTCCTCCATAGCCCAGAGGTTTTTATTGTGCGAGGCATCCTTTTATTGCCATGGATAAGGATGGGGGTGGCAAAAAAGGACTCCTCAAGCAGCAATTAACCTAGGCACACTCCTGCATGCACTACTGGTGGAGAGTACAAGCGGCTGTGCTAAAACACATTGTGCAGGCTTGGTCCACTATTTTCTCACATAGGAAGCTGGGCCAGAGGAATGATGTGCTGGAGTGAGTGCATGCAGCCAGAAAGTGGTTGAACAAGCCTAGAGGAGATCAGCAGCACTGAGTTGGGAATAAGGATTAAAAAAAGGTCAAAAGGCAACTGGCCACAATACACAGTCTGCAGAGAAAATTTTATGTCATTGGGTTAGGGTTTACAACCACTCTATCCAAGTCCTGTTATTTTATGACTCACTAGTATCTTAGTGGTGTAGGCACAATTAATGGCAATGGCATTAACAAGCAGGTCCAAGGTTTTGGAATTGAGGGTGCTGGGGTCTGGCTTCTCTTTATAATGGACATCTCCCAGATAGGACTGGACGACAGTCATCCGGTTGGTTGTCAGAGTCCCTGTTTTGTCAGAGCAGATGGCAGTGGCGTTGCCCATGGTCTCACAAGCATCCAAGTGCCGTACAAGGTTGTTGTCCTTCATCATTTTCTGTAAGATAAACAGCTGTGAAATATCTGAACGCATAATCGGTCCTAAGAAGAACTTATGGAGCAACAATAAAAAATTATAACAAACTATAAAATTGTCAACGATGCCCCAATGGGAGGTTTTTACTGGACAATATGTGTGATGGACATCAGTACCAGGGCTGTGCAAGAGGATTATTTATATATGGTCTGGAATTCTCATTGAATATTAAAAAGCTACCCAAACCTAATGTTTAAATTTAGGTGAGCAACATAAGGTTCTCACCGATCATTACTGGCTAAATCTTTAGAATTGTAATAAAGCAGCAGGAAAAAGATCAATGTCATGCTAGTCTTTGTAAAGTTTGGGAGTGAGAAGGGCAATCTCATGACTTAAGATGGCCATACACCATGCAAATTTCAGCCAGCTCCTGATGATGGGTTTCAATTTGCTATGTGGGTGGCTCTGCTGGCATCCTCCTGTGTCCATATCCTTTTATTAACAAATTGAAGGATCTGGGTGGAAAATTGCTGGAAGAACAGTAGCTTCATCCCATCAGATTGAGCCGCTGTTTCATTATTTTGACAGAAACTGGCTACTTGTCACCTTAGTTTTCTTTTAGGGTACACTAGGAGACCTGTTTGGCCAACTCCCATGGTTGAGAGCCTGTTCTCAACCTATAGGATGCTAGGGATGCCATAGAAAGGCCAACAGTGTGGCACAGGAGGTCAGAACAGACTGGCAAGCACAGTTCATATCTGGTTGTTTGAGCGACCACCCCAGTGGAAGCTGAGGTCTTGGCGCTGCTTGCTATGTGGTAATAGTTATATTTCCCATTTAGATCACTTTAAAACATATGTAATGTTTAATTTCCAGGAGTTTCCTAATAATAAACAGGCTGATTTGGAGGGTTGCATTATGGCATGCTTACCTTGACTGAATAGGCTAGAGAGATGGTAACGGCTAAAGGCAAGCCCTCTGGCACAGCCACCACTAGGACAGTAACTCCAATGATGAAGAATTTGACAAAGTACTGCACGTAGACAGGGGTACACTCCGCTAGCCACACTTTGCCTTCCACCACAAAGGTTTGAATCACAAAGTAGAGCACCAAGATGATAACTGTAATTGCCGACATCACCAGACCTGGTGGGGGGAGGGGTTGGTGCATTAAAGGGAGTAGGAGAAAAGGACAAGAGCATAAGAGAAGAAGAGTGTCAGAAAGGACAAACCAGGTTAATAAGGGACAGAGATTCAGAAAAGGGATGCAGCACACTGATTCCTGTTGCAAGTTTTATTTTAGAGCAGTAGGGCTCAGCAGCTTGGAGCAAATCTAAACCCCAAAAACAAAAATCAGTCCATAGATGTGATGGCTACATTGTTTGTTTGTTTTTTTGCACTTTATTTTTACCTGGTGATCATGTCATGATCTTCATGCCCTAAGGTATACACTGCACTGTATCTATCTTGTGTTGGAGACCGCGCTGGAGTGACTGGATTGGTCACTGGATCTAAGTGGGTATACGTGTTGGTAAAAAAGGTAGGAATGCCTTTTCTTGGATAATGCCCAGTGATTAATGGTGGCGATGGACCCTCTTGGAAATTGGGCTGCTGCCTTTTCTGTGCGACCATAAGGTTATTTTAGCATGTAGACTTGGATAAAAAGGAAGGCGTGCCAAGTGTCCAGAGACATGTAACCTCTAAAATCTGGTTCGTGGATCTTTATTAAAAACGATCAACATGCATATCAAGCGTTTCAGGGGAACAGACTTCTTCAGGGCTGTTGCTGCATTCTATTTGGTGGGAACAATTCCCATGAGTGGTTATGTTGGATCAAGGTTCCTAAATGGCAGGATGGCAGTATCTGGCTGCTTATAAATATAAGCCGGCATCCTGTCATTCGGGAACCTTGATCCAACATAACCATTCATGGGAATCATTCCAATCAAATAAAAAGCAGCAAGAGCCCTGAAGAAGGGGGAGTCTGTTCCCCTGAAACGAATAGGCTTGATATGCATGTTGCTAATTTTTAATAAAGATCCATGAACCAGATTTTAGAGGTTACATGTCTCTAAACTCCAGGCACTCCTTCCTTTTAGCATGTAGACTTGGATAAAAAGGAAGGCATGCCTGGTGTCCAGAGAAATGTGACTTCTAAAATCTGGTTCATGGCTCTTTATTCAAAATGAGCAACATGCATATCAAGCCTACATGTTTCAGGGGAACAGACTCCACCTTCTTCAGGGCTGTTGCTGTGTTTTATTTGATGGGAACAATTTCCATGAATAGTTATGTTGAATTAAGGTTCCTGAATAGCAGGATGTCGGCTTATGTTGTATAGACAGCCTGGCATTCAGGAACCTTAACCACTCATAGGAATTGTTCTCACCAAATAGAATGCAGCAACAGCCCTGAAGAAGGGGGAGTCTGTTCCCCCAAAACACGTAGGCTTGATATTCATGTTGCTAATTTTTAATAAAGATCCATGATCCAGATTTTAGAGGTCACATTTCTCTGGACACTGGGGGCACCTTACTTTTTATCCAAGTGCACTGTATCTATGGAGGAGCGGTGCTATCACCCTAAGCTGCTCTCCTTAGACTACAAACATCTCCTCTTCTCTATTACATAGATGATAGGTGTTTTGTAGTTCAGGAAGAACAGCTGGGAAAATGTATCACATTGTTTGAGATATCAGTTCAGTGCATGCAAGGGCACTGGATTTCTGGCAGGATCAACAAGTATTCTTCTGTACTTGTAGTAAGGAAACAAATGCAAACACCACATTCAAGAGATTTTAATATGTTTCAGATTACCATTTGGTTCTCAGGTTTAGATCTACTTTACGCTGCCCACCAAATAGCATGTTTGTGATTTCAGAACAACTATGGCTGTTTGAGATAGATAATGTAGAACATTTCACAATTTTTAGCTAAATACCAACCAATCATGAAGAGACACAGTAGAATGCTGAATAATTCTGTCCAAATTGCTACAATAAATGATGAGAGTGCAGAGGTAGCAACAGCGATATTCAAGTTAGTGACACCTCGCCGGTAACAGGTAAGTGGTCTTCTAGAAATCCTGTTTCTATGGAACAATTCTGTAGAGATAAGTACAAGACTCCCCCAAGCGATTCTACTGCTAGCAATTTGTCAACAGCAGCAGAATTTCCGTTTTGATATGGCCCCTTAAGGTTAGTCAGTTAGTCAGCCTTGTCTCAGATTTCACTATATTTTTCACAAGGGGAAGTCGACTATGTGGGCTAGTCATATGAATTATACACCCATGGAAGCAATGTGTACAGTGCCAGTGTATTGTTCTATTGTTTAAGTATAAAGAGCACCTTCAGTGTTGTTCCATTTTTGCAAAGGCTGAAGCCCTTCCTAGAGGAAATGTTATAGCTGAGCTCTAGGCAAAAAACAGTTACCCTGTCACTTGAACATACAAGCTAAAATACAAGCATACCTATACCATACTGCAGGCAGCGACTCCAATTTTTATTGTTTTGTAGAGCTACACCATTTCTGGTTGTGGCAGACAGTAATAGTATGGAACCACAATTTGTGGCAAGGAGCACACTTTTTGATACACTTATGCAGTGTACACACCATCGGACTTTCCAGCGGACTTGGTCCCGTGGACCAGAGTCCGTCGGACAATTCAGTCATGTGTTGGCTCCAGCGGACTTTTTCTTCCCAAAAGTCCTGCGGACCTAGAAATAAGACTGACTTCAAATTTGTCTGCTGGACTCGGCTTTTAGCGGACAATCCGTTTGCCTGTGTGCTAGTCCAATGGACTAAAAACGACACTAGGGCAGCGATTGGCTACTGGCTATGAACTTCCTTATTTCAAGTCATCACGTTCAAATCCATCGGACTTTTGGAGTGATCGTGTGTGGCCAAGTTCGTTTCTTTGAAAGTCTGGCGGACCTCAGCTACAAAGTCCATTGGATTGTCCACCAGACCAACTCAGTCGAAAAGTCCGGTCGTGTGTAAGTGGCATTAGAGGTGTTGAATATCATTGTCAGCCACAACACTGGAAGACAGCAAAGATTGGATTTGTCGCCTGCCGAACAGGTTAGAAATAGTAAGGACAGAGAAATGTCTGGTGTAGTTCCCTCAATTGGCTACTAGGTGTCATCATCATTAGGGTCAGGATCCCTTGTAGTGAGAATAGGTAGTGTAGTTGCCTAGGTAGCTGCTAGAGGTCCCCAGAGTAATAAGTGAGGGATTTACCATGGAAGGTGAGGTAGTGCCAACCCCCGCCCCTGCCAGTGTGGGCCATCTTGGGAAAGAAGGTTAATTGACCACTACGTTTCGCCATAGTTAGGGTCAGGATCCCTTTTAATGAGAATTGGCTTTGTAGATTACTCTGGAGACCTCTAACAGCTACCAAGTAATGAGTGGGGTGTTTCCATAGAAGATGAGGTTGTGCCAACCCCTGCCACTGCCAGTGTGGGGCATATTTGAAGGGAAGGCTAATTGGCTACTAGTTGTTGCCATAGTTAGGGTCAGGATCCCTTGTAGTGAGAATAGGCATTGTAGATTACTAAGTAGCTGCTAGAGGCCCCCCACAGTAGGTGTGATGGTTAGGTGTCCACAAATGGCTGGTCAAATAGTGGATGTGATTAATATGTGCTCAGAATTTACATCAGCATATGTACTATATATTCATGGCAGACATCCTTATTCTGTCAGATTGCAGTGACTTTATTGCTGGCCTCACGCAAATCAGCTTTTGGTTACAAAACCCAGTGCATAGAGACAAATGACCACCACCAATAGTTTCACAACTTCAATTAAAAACTGTTAGTGATAGCTTCCAATAATGCGTTCTATTGTTCTGGAGATTGACAGGTGGTTTAGAGTGAGGGTGTTTTTTTTTTTTTGTGAGGGCCCAAAAACGACATATTTTGCTATGGGGCCCTTTGCATGTAGTTACAGCCCTCTTCAGGTTCTGGTCCAATTTTAGCAATATCCATCATCAATCTTAGCACTATTATTGTTGTGCTGGTGTTGATCATGCATCACCAGCACAACAAGGTGAACCAAAAGTTATGGTTTCCTTGGTAAAGGGGCCCTTCTAAGGCCTGAAACATCGCAACTTGCCAAGAATAAATATCTATTAGGCCGCGTACACACGGGCGGACTGTTCGCCCAACTTTGTCCGCTGAACAGTGTTTGGGGGGACAGTCCGCTCGTGTGTGGGCTTTCAGCGGACAGTTTCAGCGGACAGTTTGACGAACAAGGTTTTTCGGAAATTCCGTAAAACTGTCCGCTGAAACCTTGTTTGAGCGAACAGTCCGCCCGTGTGTAGGCTTGTTCGTCAAACTAAGTTCCGCGCATGCTCAGAAAGGATTTACACGCCGAAAGTTATAATGCAGTGTATAGGACGTCGTATTTTTCGTCCCGTCGTACGTGCCGTTCACGTCATCGCGCACGGTTTCAGCAAACTGTTCGTTCGTCGTGTGTGGGCATGTCCGTCCATGCTAATTTTGAGCGGACTGTTTGCCGAAACTGTTTGACGGACAAAGTTGGGCGAACAGTCCCCGCGTGTGTACGCGGCCTAATGGTGTGTTGGTGATGAGGCTTGGATATTCATGAGGCCTATAGATGACATCACCATTTACCATTCATCAATACTCAATGTAATTGAGAGTCCAATTTTAGGGACTAAATATGTCTCCTACTTGAGTACATTGTGTTTCTTTTTATACATTTAAAGTATGTAGGCAAAAGTACATTCTATATATTTGGAGTAAAAATTGCAACAGTGAATCTATATTAGCTTGAGCATGAAAAAAAGCATTCTTGTTAGACTTACAAGGAAAAGAAATTCAGTTTTGCACTAGAGAAAAAAAGATAATTTTCTTTCTACAGTATCTATGTTTTTTCCAGCCTGTTTCCAGGATATGAGGAAAACATGTTAGTCATATTAAATTTAGATAACACAGATGTTTTTTCAAGATTAGAATGGCTTTAGACTAAAGACAAATCAAAGATCAGTTGATGGAAAACAACTAATTCTGTGGAAAGCCCATCCCTTAAAGGGGGTCTTGTGTGGACGCTATGTTTCAAAGGGGGTCTTGTGTGGAGCTTATCCCTCAAAAGGGCCTTGTGTGGGTCCTATTCCTCAAAGGGGGCCTTATGTGGAATCTATCTCTCATAGGGAGCCTTTTGTGGAGCCTATCACTCAAAGAGGGTCTTGTGTGGAGCCTATCCCTCAAGGGGGGCCCTGTGTAGAGTCTATTTCTCAAAGGGGCCTTGTGTGGGTCATATTTCTCAAAGTGGGCCTCATATTGAGTCTATCCCTCAAAGGGAGCCTTGTGTGGAGCCTATTTCTCAAAGGGGACATTGTGTGGAGCCTATCACTCAAAAAGGGTCTTGTGTGAAGCCCATTCCTCAAATGAGTTCTCATGTGGAGCCTGCCCATTGAAGGAGATCTTGTGTGAAGCCTCAAAGAGGGTCTTGTATGGAGCCTATGCTTCAAAGGAGACCTTGTATGGAGAATGTATCCCTCAAAGGGGGTCTTGTGTGGAGTATTTCCCTCAAATTAGGCTGTGTCACAGGTATAAAGGTGCAACCATGTTGCCCATAACAATTAAAGTTCTATTTTTTTATTCTCTAACCTCTGCAGAATAAATCAGAACTGGAAAGTCATTTTGCTTTCAGACATATTTGTTACACAAGACCCAAGGGGTCTATTTATAAAGCAGTGAATGTGACTTTCACCAAACATTCTCTGTGGTAGACAATCAATTTCTATCATTTAAAACATATGGGCATGGGAGATTTACCTATAATGTGAAATTCAAGTATATCTAAAGTCAAAACATGTTTTTTTTTTTCATTTTGCAGAGGTTGGGTAAAACCTTTGTCTTTATTTTGCTATTTTTGTCCCTAAAAGTAGACACAACAGAAAACTAGAGGAAAACTTCTAAGTCAGGGAATTCTCCCCTTAGATAATTATCACTGGAAGAAGTGTCCCAACTGGATGATTTCCCTTTACCTCCTGTTCTGGTGACAAATCAAAATTTTGGACTTTCCATCACTTTTTGTCCCGCTGACAATGTTCACCAGGTTAAATAAAGAGAGTACATGGTAACTCAACACTGTATACCAAAATGTTTGGCTTTAGATACACTACTCTGAAATTTTGTAGCTGCCATAGTCAACAATATGACTTCAAGAACAAATAAAGCTATACTATATATATATATATATATATATAAAATGAGCCTCTAGGAGGCTGCCGCCTATACATCTCTGTACACGTTGCATTTACCGTAGTTGTTGATGAGCCCATTTTACCTGCTTTTCCTATCTGTACTGCCAGTTTGGTAAGTTTCCCTTGTAACACGGACTTCTCCTTTTTTGGGATGCTGGCCTTTTTCTTCTCTCTCTCCTCCATTTCTCCACCTTCTGCGCTCTTCAGTGGCTGCATCTCCATGGCAACCGCTCCATCCTGCTTTTTAGCTAAAGGGGAACCACAAAAATTTTATTTTAAATGACAAGACCAGGGAACAGTAGAGTACATTCCAATGATTCCACACACCTTACGATATTTAGGGGTATGTTAAATGAAGACGTAAAAATTGCAGCTCACTTTTCACAAAGTGTGAGAGAACGGGACCTATATTGGTGCAGGAATTGATGATTGCCTCATGCCCAATAAACATACATTAGTATACTATTGAGGTTGGAAGGTCAAAATAACTTGAGTGAAGCTTATATGTAACAAAATATATAAAATATGAAGAGTCTGTGTTCAAACATGCCTTGAATGACAGCTAGAGTCTGGTCTGTAGTTAGAAAGCAAAAAAGACACTTCTTTTTTCAAAATTGTATTAATTGAAGCTCTAGGACTTTAATCACCTCCTTGGAGTGGGCCACGTAGCAATACTTAGTATTATTCTCATGACCGATTTTCTTAATATGGGCAATGCCCATATTATGTCTTGCCTTCAGATGTCAAACATGGCGGCCTAGAATTGCGACCCATTGGAGTAGCTGGGATCACAAGGTGAACATGGGCAGAACTGCTTGCTGGCTTTGTAAAGAATAGGTTTGCTGTTGTTCAAGTCCTTGTATAGGTTACAGAAAAATGGGCACTGCAATGATAATGTCATGAATTTGCCTTCCTCAAAGCAAGTCTAAATGATGTTTATTGATCGATGCATTGTGTACTGGAACTCCCAACTGTGCTTGGGTTCAAAACTTAACCAAAGTGTCCACCCCACCATGTTCCTAACAGGAACTAGAAAGCCTTTTCTGGCCTGACCCAACCTTCAGCAAACAAACAAAACAGTGTCAAGTGCAAAATACTGAGAAGTTGATTCAAAGAACAAAAGGCACTTATAAGGTATTATGCTTTTCACACAATAATATAGACCCCGTCACCAACCTAAAAAAAATGCAGGGACAAGCACAGAAAAATCAAGTATTTTAAATGCTTACCTGTAGCATTTTTATTTTTTAAACTAGTTTTACTTTGCTTACATAAGCAGTTCAGTTTTGGGCACCAGTTCTCAAAAAGGATATCGGGAACTGGAGAAAGTACAAAGAAGGGCAGCCAAACTGATAAGAGGCATGGAGGAGCTCAGCTATGTGGAGAGATTAGAGGAACTGAATTTATGTATGGGGTTGTGTGATTTTTTTTCTTTGGTTGAACTGGGTGGAATAGTGTTTTTTTTTTTTTAACCTGACGAACTATGTAAAAATGTGCCCTTGAATTTCCTAGGCAACTCGTCTAGTCCAGGAAAAGTTGATTCCTTAGCACAGTCACAGATCAACCTCCATTTTTGCATGTCATATTCCTCTCCTTCTGAGAGAGTCAAATTTTTTCTGTGCTGGGCAATCTCCTCTGATCCTTCCCATAACTGCATAACCTAGTAACTGCTGAAGGAGAGAAAAGGAATATATTAAAGAGCTTATATCTATACAATCTTATATCTATACAATTATTTGTTATAATTGTCTTGGATATACTGTACTCATCCACACTGTCTATGGACCATTAGGTATTCTATTTCGTTGTGTATTGATAAACTAAATATTTGTCTTTAGAAGAATTAGGGAAAACCTTTAAGGGTAAATTTTGTGTACAAGCAAAGGTATTATGCATGGTGACCATTGGCTGACCACTGACCCTTGTCTGTCATAAATGGGTGGCTTAGAGGCTAAAAGCAACCACGAAGGTGCTATATTGCTGGACACCTGGGCACCAGAAAAGGTAAGGATAACAAAGAACAAGACATCACCAGGATAGAACAGACCAAGAAACAAGATGGAGGAAGCACTTCAGCTATGCGGTAACATAGAGACATATACAGGAACAAGGAAACACTTAAAGAAGGGGATCCATAAAACATAAATACTAGCCTACGTAAAAAAAAAATCTGGATAAAATTCATCAATGTTAGGTAATTGAGCAGCACAGTGCCCTAGGGACTCCGTTCGAATTCCAACCTGGACACTACCTGCATGGAGTTCTCATGTTCTCCCTTTGCTTGGGGGGTTTCCTCCAGGTACTCCCACATTCCAAAGACAATTGCCAATATTGTCTAAATTGTCCCTAGCATGTGTATTAGTGCATATAGTGCCCTCAGATTGTAAGTTCCTTAAGGGTAGACTTATGTAAATAAACAGTATGTACAATATATATATATATATATATATATATATATATATATATATATATATAATCTAAATAACAAAAAAACAAAATAAACACATTTATTAAAGAGCAAAAACAAAGCAAAAAGCTTTTAACCCCCAAATCTCTGGTTACAACAATCTAAACAACCCTGTTGTAAGGCAAATGTATTTGTTGCTCATTATTTTATTTCTTTTTTTTTCTGTCAAATTTTATCCTTTCCCTTCTTACTCGTCTTTAAGAAAGTGTTTTTCTTCCTTTTTCATGTCTTCGTGCCCTGCCTTCTGTCCCTGAAGAAATATCTGCACTCACAAAGCCTTTTCATCCTGGGTTCTCTTTCATGTCGGAAAACAGTATCTGTTATTGTCTTCATGTTGCATCTAGGATAAGTGCACCCATAACACATTCCTCTAATTAGATATTCCCCAAGGTAAGCAGAAAGACCCGCCTTGATAAAAATTCTGTCTACAAGGATGACACATGTCCACACTAGGAAACATTTGCATTGTCAAACAACTCAGCAAACTAAGTATTTATTTTTCAATTAAAATAAAAAGAAGAAGCAAAAATGTATGCACAGGCTGAGCTTAGGTCTACCAGTTCAGTAGCATAGTGACCTCTGAATTAGTCCTGAAATGCTGACTTATATTTTTACTGTTAAAACAGCAGAGTGTTGCATTGTGTTAGCCATTAACAAAAGTAGGAGTTTGGATTTAGGGTGATACCATTTAATGGCTAAACAAAAAAATTGTATTGCAAGTTCTAAAGGCAGGCTGACCTCTTGTTCGGGATATTGCCCAAGGAAGAGGCCAGCATGCTACGAAAGCTTACACTACAATGTTTTTATTTAGCCATTAAATGGTATCACCCTAAATCCAAACTTCCACTTTTACTATTAATGCTAACACAGTTCACTCATAAAAAAGGCAGAGGACTTCAATGGCCCAAAAATATTATTCATATTCACTTTTCAAAAAGCACAAAACTCCCCCACCACAAAGACATTGCCAATGTTTGTGGGGCTTTGCGAATAAACCAGTTTTTCTCAAACTTTTTGTCCCGGGGAACCCTTGAAAGAATTTTTAGGTCTCACGAACCCCAGTTAAAACATATTCACTGGAAAAAAATCCTTTACATTGATGGTCAGTGTTAAATTAAAGCCCCTTCGTACAGTGGTGGTCAGGTTACCTCCTCTACAAATAGCTTGCCTTTGGCCACAGAATGTCAGGGCTGGCTTAGCCCTTCCTTCTCTGGGCTGGCTGCTCAGCTGTCGGCTAATTGCTAGCTCTCATCTCTCTCCACAGTTACCAGCTGTTCCTTATCCAGCTTGTCTGACCTGCCTACTTAAAGCTGTCCAGCTCACTTCATATCTGCCTTGGCCTTGGTCACATCACAAGAACCATCTCCTGCGGTTCTGTTTTAAGACTGGATTGCTGACATCCCTTCTGGCTTCTTATCCTGCTTTCTGTTGCTCCTCTTGGATCCCTGACTTCTGGCCTGGCTGATTACCTGTTCTGGTTATTGAACTCTGGACTGGCTGACTACCCGATCCGGTTACCGGACTTTGGCTATGCTTTGAATACGTTTACTCTACTTACCATTTTATTTTTATTAATAAACAAGTGTGATTTAATTGTACTTCTGTCTCGGTCTGATTCATGGTTTCTGACACAGAACCATGTAGAGCAGGGGTGTCCAACCTTTTGACCTTCCTGGGCCACACTGGAAAAAGAGGAATTGTCTTGGGCCACACATAATACACTAACAATAAGGATAGCTGATGAACAGAAAAAGTCAGGCAGATGACAATTTAACGATCACTGATATAGATAATGTATCTGAGTAATAAAACTTAATTTTTTTAATTATAAATGTAAAAGAGGGCAAGATAAAATGAGTGTGATAATTGGCACTGTTTTTGATAAACTAAGACAGGGATCCTCAAAGTACGGCCCTCCGGCAGTTGCAAAACTACACACCCCATGAGGCATTGTAAAACTCTGACATGCACAGACATGACTAGGCATGATGGGAATTGTAGTTCCTGAACAACTGGGTGGCCATAGTTTGAAGACCCATGAACTAAGGCATCAATATTTGGTTCAATGGAATTAGTACCAATCCCCAGTGAATTCTCAAGGTGCTCATCAGATATTTTGGTTCTAATTTTGCCCTTCCTGTACTTCATCCTTAAAATTTTTAATAAATATACAGTAGGTGCTCTCGAAAACTGATGACAAGAATAAGGCATGATTGTGAAGAGTGGAATATTTTCTTTTGGAAAGAGAAAATGTATAAAAGTCCAGTAAAGAGACACTGTCAAATTTTTCTTCAGCCTCATGTGTAAACACATTTTTTTTAAAGTTTACAATTTTGTGTTTGGCCACATTCATAACCATCTTGGGCCGCATGTTGGACAACCCTGATTTAGACGCTATCAAATTGGAGGTCAATCAGCCACAGCTCAAAAACCCCACAAAACCCTGGTTGAAAATGGCTGGTGTAAACTGATCAATATATTTTATGCTATGCCCAGGATTCTCAGGTTGCAATATGATACTGGAAAAAAAAAAAGGCCAGAAATACTATTATCAGATTGGTGAATTTTGTATATTTGTAATGAATTAGCATTTGTTATTAATCTGATATTATTAATGTAAACTAAAATGTAATGTAAACAGAATATGCAATGGCTGATTTAAGAAACCTTGGTTCATGGTTTGGATAGCAGGAATCTAAAACAAAATGTCCTACTGTTTTTTTTTAACTGTGAAATTTGATTTCACCAATTCATTTAATCTTCCAGATGTCCCAGAACTGGCAAGTTCACAATTACTTGACCTCAGCATAAAGGAGATGCTGACCTTCCAGAACCTTTCCTTTTATCATGCTAGTTTCAATTGGCATGATGCCTCCCATCTTACTCTACTGGTCAATTGGTTCTATCACACTTCCACCAAATGGACACACTTGATCAGGAATTATCTCTCATCTTCCCCACTGTGGCCCCTGGGGGAAACCAAATTCTCCACCAGACTCTGTGGATAACATCACCTACAGGAATGCCCTACATACACAGATTTCCAACTTACGTGGCCCCTTTAAATCTAATGTTGAGTGTCCCTTATTGTCCCCAAGAATAGATGATACCAATTTTATCCGTGGCTCTATTAAATTACAGACTATTTTCTTTACTATTAAAGGTGACAGGACCTATAGACAGCCTGCTCTTAATTGGTTTTAATATCACCAGGATTTTGGATATGAAACCATTACCATCAGTTCTTCAAATTATTTTCTGCATCTAATAATTTTAACATAAACTTGACATCTTTAGAGACTCTATGTATGGATCCTATTCCAGCAAGACATTTCATGTACAGTACCTTGAAAAAGTATTCATACCCCTGGACATTTTCCACATTTTGCCATGTTACAACCCAAAAAATGAATGTATTTTATTGGGATTTTATGTGATAGACCAACACAAAGTGGCACATACAAAGAATTACCGCTCTAAGGTAATGACTTCTCCCAAAACAGCTGTCTCCACAATCCCACAGGGTGCCGGCTCTGTTTGCAACAGGAACTGAAGTAGAAAAGATGTAGCTGGATAGCCGCACTCCGAATTATTCAACTTTATTTCAAAAATGTAATTAAAATCATAGCATCTAGGCTGGTAAACAGACTAACTGCACAGCCGCTGATATGTTTCACACCGAACACGGTGATTAGTCATAGGTATGACTAAGCAATAATTCGGAGTGCGGCTATCCAGCTACATCTTTTCTACAAAGTGGCACATAATTGTGAAGTGGAAGGAAAATGATAAATGGTTTTCAAAATGTTTTACAAATAAATATGTAAAAAGTTTGGCGTGCATTTGTATTCAGCCCCCCTGAGTCAATACTTTGTAGAACCACCTTTCTTTGCAATTACAGCTGCAAGTCTTTTCGTGGATGTCTCTACCAGCTTTGCCCATCTAGGGAGTGACATTTTTGCACATTTTTCATTGTAAAATATCTCAAGCTCTGTCAGATTGGATGGAGAGTGTCTGTAAACAGCGATTTTCAAGTCTTGCCACAGATTCTCAATTGGATTTAGGTCTGGACTGTGACTGGGCCATTCTAACACATGAATATGCTTTGATCTAAACCATTCCATCGTAGCTCTGGCTGTATGTTTAGGGTCATTGTCTTGCTGGAAGGTGAAACTCCACCTCAGTCTCAAGTCTTTTTCAGACTCTAACAGGTTCTCTTCTAAGATTGCCCTATATTTTGCTCCATCCATCTTCCCATCAACTCTGACCAGCTTCCCTGTCCCTGCTGAAGAAAAGCATCCCCACAACATAATTGCTGCCACCATCATGTTTCACGGCGGGGATGGTGTGTTCAGGAAGCTGTGCAGTGTTAGTTTTCCGCCACACATAGTGTTTTGTTTTTAGTCCAAAAAGATAAAATTTGGTCTCATCTGACCAGAGAACCTTCTTCCACATGTTTGCTGTGTCCCCCACATGGCTTCACACAAATTGCAAATTGGACTCCTTATGGTTTTCTTTTAACAATGGCTTTCTTCTTGCCACTCTTCCATAAAGGTCAGATTTGTGGAGGGCACGACTAATAGTTGTCCTGTGGACAGATTCTCCCACCTGAGCTGTGGATCTCTGCAGCTCCTTCAGAGTTACCATGGACCTCTTGGCTAGTTCTCTGATGAATGCTCTCCTTGCCCGGCCTGTCAGTTTAGGTGGATGGCCATGTCTTGGTAGGTTTGCAGTTGTGCCATACTCTTTCCATTTTTGGATGATGGATTGAACAGTGCTCTGTGAGATGTTCAAAGCTTGGGATTTAGTTTTATAACCTAACCCTGGTTTAAACTTCTCAATAACTTTATCCCCGACCTGTCTGGTGTGTTCCTTGGCCTCCATGATGCTATTTGTTTGCTAAGGTTCTCTAACAAACCTCTGAGGGCTTCACAGAACAACTGTATTTATACTGAGAATAAATTACATATTGGTGAATTCTATTTACTAATTAGGTGATTTCTGAGGGCAATTGGTTCTACTAGATTTTAGTTAGGGGTATCAGAGTAAATGGGGCTGAACACAAATGAACGCCAGACTTTTCAAATATTTATTTGTAGGCAGTTTTGAAAAACATTTATCATTTTTCTCCACTTCACAATTATGTGCCACTTTATATTGATCTATCGCATTAAAATCCCAATAAAATACATTTTCGATTTGGCAATGACGTGACAAAATGTGGGAAATTTTATGAGGGTAGAAATACTTTTTCAAGGCACTGTATATTGACACTACATTGAATGAATATTTTAGGATTATTTTGCTCTATACTTCATGGGAATCTGATTTGGGCATGTCTTTTTCCCCTGAAAGAATGAGAATCTGTTATATTTAATGCAGATGGAAGATTTATGGGTGAAAAAGGAGGAGACAAATGACTTCCCCATTGGTACAAAGCCCCATCATCCCTTCACAGTGTTTTTCACAATCCCACTCTTTGCTGGAACTGTGGAAAAGAAAAGGCATGCTTTTCATATCTTTTACTACCCAAGTAAGTATCCTTTGTTGTGGGACCAAGTTTCCCACATAATTAGCCAGCCACTGGCATCTTCTAACCCATTGAACTAATGCTGTTTCCTTAACTTCTCTAGGAGGACATTAAAGAATTTCCTGCTAATTCACTTACTTAATGCAGTTCATTCTTGTGTGACTGGCTGGAAGCTGGCCTCTCTTCCTGTACTGGGTCAGCGGTTTGTCAGGATAAATGAGATAATGAATATAGTAAATCTTACCTTATCCCTAAAAGGTTACTACAATGTTTTATCTTTTTTTTTTTTTTTGAGAATCTGGTATTACTAAAAGAAGTTACAGACATTTTGGAGTTCTTGCCCAGATCCTGTACCTTTAAGATTTATCTACTTTCTCTCTTATGATATAGTAGTCCCTTTAACAAACTAAGAATATATTGAGACCTGCTGAATCCGAGAACTGCCTACTCCCCTACTTAACAGGGGCAGCGTGGTTGGGGTCTCCCTCTCCGTTTTTTCTCTCCATTTTCTCCTTTTTTTCATTCCTTTATTTTTTTTCTTCCTCTGCCTGCTCATCCTTGCTTGTTCTTCTCAAAAGGGAAAAATAATTGTTTATCTACTAGGGCAGGGGTCTTCAAACTTTTTAAATAAAGGGACAGTGTACTGTGTTGTTCAGACTGGGGGGGGGGGGCGGTCAGTGGGAGTAAAAAAATGACATGGCGACTGTGGTCAGTAATGCCACGTACACACGATCAGACTATCCAGCGGACTTTGTCCAGCGGACCAGAGTCCGCCGGACAATCCGCCGTGTGTGGGCTCCGGCGGACTTTTTTTCCCCAAAGGTTTGGCGGACTCAGAAAGAAGTTTTGACTCAAAATTGTCCGGTGGACAATCCGGCCGTCTGTGTTCTAGTCTGCCGGACTTTTGAAATGAACGGACTTGCTCACACGGAGAAATGTCCGTTCATTTTGAACGTGGCTCCAGGTAGGCGGAACTAGCGAAGGGTGTCAATGTCGCCGTCTCCAACGGCGAGATTGACACCTCGCTGGCTCCGTCACCTGGTATGGACTTAAAGGGGAAGCCCTACGCCGAACAAACAGCAACGACGAGCAAGCGCCCCCCCCCCCCCCCCTGAGCCGTACCAGGCCCTCAACATGGGAGGGTGCTTTGGGAAAGGGGGGCCCTGCGCCACCCCCACCCAAAAGCACCTTGTCCCCATGTTGATGAGGACAAGGGCCTCTTCCCGACAACCCTAGCCGTTGGTTGTCGGGGTCTGCGGGCGGGGGGCTTGTTAGAATCCGGGAGCCCTCTTTAATAAGAGGGCCCCCAGATACCAGGCCCCCACCCTATGTGAATGAGTATGGGGTACCATGTACCCCTACCCATTCACCTGGGGAAAAAAGCATCAAGAAAAAAACACAACACATGTTTTTAAATTAATTTATTGGACAGCTCCGGTGATCTTCCGTCTTGGGGGGTCTTTTCGCCCCTTGTTCCTATATAAGTCGCCGCAAAACACGTCCCTGTCATTGCAGCCGGAGAGAGCATCGAGTTAACATCTCAAGGAAGAAGAAGAGAAGGGAACAGCGACAGCGACAGAAGACTGGGCCACCACTAGTAAAAGAGCTATAAGAAGAACCGAAGAGCCGGACGAGGCCCCCGAAGTCGGAAACAGAGGCAGCTGCGACAGAAGACCGGGCCACCGCTAGCAAAAGAGCTGGAAGAAGAAAGCGGAGGCCCGGCAAGAAGAACCGACAAGACCAAGACCCCCGAAGTCAGAAGAAGACCCCTGGACGGTGACAAAGAAGAAAGCCGGGCTCCCCTGCTAGTAAAAGAGCTAGCAGAAGATAGCGGAGGAGTCCAGCGAGAAGACCCCCCCAAGACGGAAGACTACCGGAGCTGTGCCATAAATTATTTTAAAAACATGTGTTGTGTTTTTTCTTTACGCTTTTTTTCACCAGGTGAATGGGTAGGGGTACATGGTACCCCAATACTCATTCACATAGGGTGGGGGCCGGTATCTGGGGCCTCCCGGATTCCGATAAGCCCCCCGCCCACAGACCCCGACAACCAACGGCCAGGGTTGTCAGGAAGAGACCCTTGTCCTCATTAACATGGGGACAAGGTGCACCCCCCCATGGAGACTGATGGAGACTCTATACCACACAATCAGCCATGTCCAATCATGGCTGTTCACGATGTAAACAGGAAGAGCCGTTGATCGGCTTTTCTTCACTCGCATCTGTCTCCTCGCGAGTAGAGGAGAGCCGATCGGCTGCTCTTCTGACTGGGGGGGGGGGTCTGTGAAGATTGATTATCAGCGCAGCTCCCCCCAGGGATGCCCACACTGGACCAGCAGGGATACCACCAGGGATGCCCACCACTAGTCACCACCAGGGATTCCAATCAGTGCCCACAATGGATGCCAATCAGTGCCCACAATTGATGCCAATCAGTGCCAAACAATAATGCCTGCCAATCAGTGATGCCCATCAGTATCATCCATTAGTGTACATCAGTGCACATCAGTGCCATCTATCAGTGCCCATCCATGTCCATCCGTGTCACTTATCAGTGCTGCCTTTCAGTGTCCATCAGTGCCTCCTTTCAGTGCCGCCTATGTTTACCCATCAGTGCTGCATATTAGTGCCCATCAGTTCTACCTCATTGGTGCCACCTCATTGGTGTCCATCAGTTCCGCCATATCAGTGCCACCTATCAGTGCCCCATCAGTGCTGCATATTAGTGCCTATGGGTTCCACCTGATTGGTGCCACCTCATCGGTGCCCATCAGTGCCACCTTATCAGTGCCACCTCATCGGTACCAGTCAGTGCAGCCCCATCAGTGAATGAGAAAACGTACTTATTTACAAAGTTTTTCTAACAGAAACATTAAAAAGACTGAAAATGTTGAAAACATTTTTTTTTTTGTTTAGCAGAAAATAAAAATCCCAGAGGTGATCAAATACCACCAAAATAAAGCTCTATTTGTGGGAACAAAATGATAAAAAAAAATTTGGGTTCAGTGTTGCATGGCCGTGCAATTGTCATTCAAAGTGCGACAGTGCTGAAAGCTGAAAGTTGGTCTGAGCAGGAAGGTGTATAAGTGCCCGGTATTGAAGGGGTTAAAGAAACATGGAGCAACTGATTTCAGGCAACTAGCACTTTCAAAAGACTTTCACAAGTATCAGTATCTCTCCAGATGGGTTTCCTTGAACAACGCTAATTTATCTTAGCTGGTGTTTCAAAATCGTCAGTTAACTTTTTTCAAGCTCCGGTCATGAGCGTTTGTCGGAACTTGTTGTCACCGGTACAATCTGTAACTGGAGAATTTTACGTCAAAGTACTATGTGTCCAACGCAACTCTTTTTAATATTTTTCAAACTGTAATTGCAAACGTTCCACTGGGAAGTGTGAATATTTTCAATTCCTCATATCCATTTTTAAGCTGCCAGCATGTCCTACTGAGATTGTATTGTTGTCATACAATTGTGCTTCTCAATGGAGGCTGCTATTTGACCATCAGGCCACTACCAAAACAACGTACCTGAGGCGTATAAATGCAGGCCCACAATAGAAGCCCTGTCATGCCTTATTGCTGTAATAGTACACACCCTGTTGTGCCTCATTCCTCATTTATGAAGTGGGCAGGGAAGAATGAGATGCCTGATTGGCTGGGGGCTTCCATGCTGGGAACCATTATTTGGAAATAAACATTTAGAAAAGGGAAAAAAATAAAGCCATAGTTCCATTCCTCCACTGGGAAGGACTGATCAATAGTAGACTGTATTAACGCAACACACATCGGGGCTGAAATATAAAATCTGGATCTAAAGGGAAAACGTTGCTTTTGGGGACCAATCAGGCTTTATCTTTCACTCTCTGGGCAAAAGGAAACAAAGAATTGAATTGCTTGCTATGGTACAAATCTCCACTTTTGCTCACGTTTTATTAAATCGATGCACTATATAACCAAAAGTATTGGGATGTCTGCCTTTACACGCGCATGAACTTTAATGGCATCCCAGTTGCTCATCCATGTCTTTATGGACCTTGCTTTATGCACTGGTGCGCAGTCATAGTTAATAGTTGAAAAAAGACACAAGTTTATCTAGTTCTACCATAAAAATAAATAAAATAAAAAATAATATACATAATCCTTCACCCACGGTTGATCCAGAGGAAGGCGAAAAACCCCAGCAAAGCAGGATCCAATTTGCTACAGCAGGGGAAAAAAATCCTTCCTGATCCCAGAGAGGTAATTGGATTTTCCCTGGATCAACTTTACCTATAAATGTTAGCACCCAGTTACATTATGTACATTTAGGAAAGAATCCAGGCCTTTCTTAAAGCAATCTACTGAGCTGCTTATTAGCAGTCATGTTGGAACAGGAAGTTGTCATCCCCAAACTGTTCCCACAAAGCTGAAGGTGTGGAATTGTCCAAAATGTCTTGGTATGTTGACACCTCAAGAGTTTCCTTCACTGAAACAAAGGGGCCAATCCCCACCCCTGAAAAACAACCCTACACCATAACCCCCCTTCACCAAAATGATTTGGAGCAGTGCACAAAGCAAGGTCCATAAAGACCTGGATGAGCGAGTTTGGGGCAGAGGAACTTGACTGGCCAACACAGAGTCCTGCCCTCAACCCAACAGAACACCTTTGGGATGAATTAGAGTGGAGACTGCGAGGCAGGCCTTCTCTCCAACATCAGTGCCTGACCTCACAAATGTGCTTCTGGAAGAATGGTCACACATTCCCATAGACACACTCCTAAACCTTGTGGACAGCCTTCCCAGAAGAGTTGAAGTTGCTATAGCTGCAAAGGGTGGGCCAACTCAATATTGAACCCTACAGACTAAGACTGGGATGCCATTAAAGTTCATGTGTGTGTAAAGGCAGATGGCCTTTGAGATATGTGTAGGCATACTTAGGATCTCTCCATAATTAACCCACAAAATGTAGCCAATTGATGCAATTATAGGGTCCCCAGGTTGTGAAGTGTTATAGCCAATTTGCTAACTGGAGTATTGAGGTATACATCACTAAACCCAGCCACACAGCAAACCAAGGCAGCAAAGTTGGAAAGAGTTTGGAGGAAAGTCATCCTTTCAGTGACCAGAGGAAGAAGTCTAACCCATGGCCAGAAATGATTGCCTCTGCCTTTTATTGCTTGTTTTTTTTTGTTGCCCTCATTCCCCTTTTGTTGCCCATGTGCTGTCACCACTTCAATTAGGCAGTGGTGGCAATATACTGATAACTGTTTGTTGCACACCTATTGACACAACTATTCCCCCATTGCAGATGTGCTGTCACAGTTGCTCAATTTGTTCCCCACTGTCAAGATTGCTTATACAAGGTGGTATTAAAAAGTTTCACGGCAACAGATGGCAGCACCAAGGCTGCACGCACAGTCACAGGGAGCACTGACCTTCATAAGTCAGTGTGCCAAAAGACTTTATCCTGGGTACATCAGGAGCTGTGCAGCTGGTGCTAGTCTGTGCGTTACTATGTCTGCTATTTCATCATGGACAGCAAGTTAGAACAAAGAGCAAACTTGAAATTCTGCGTGAAACTGGGCAAATCTGCCACAGAGATGCTTGACAGCATTTGGCAAGTTTACATGATGCTGCGATGAGACGTTAAAGGTGTTTTGAGTGACACAGATGCTTCAAGACTGGAAGAACATCACTGGAAGACAACGCAAGATCAGGAAGACCTTCAACGAGCTTTACTCCAAAAAATGTCGAACCATTTGGCAACTTGTGGTTGACACACTTCGAAAAGAAGACTTCCAGGTCACATTCCAGAAATTTCAGGAATGTTGCTAGCAATGTTTTGCTGTGGAAGGGGGCTATTTTGAAGGTGATAGTGTGTAAACATAGATAAATAAAGTACTTTATTGTAAACAGAGCTAGTCTCAAAACATTTTGATACCACTTCCTACATATTGTGGCAAGTGTCAGTTTGCTGCCCATATAATAAATATAATATCAAAACTACAAGTGTGCTACCAAATTACTGTCATGATGGTTGGCCATGTATTGTCATGATTCCCAAAACACTGCCCACATTCTACCATGGCTGCCATTGCATTGCCCATGTATTGCAAAAATTGCTAGTGTATTGCCCTTGCATTGCCAAAGTACTTTCCACATATTTTCACAACTGCCAGTGTGTTGCTCACATATTGAAAAAATTGCTGCCTTTGACCTATGATAAATGTTTAAGGGTCCCGCTCAGGCTATGAAGGTCCAATGAGTTGGATGCTGCTGACTAGTGAGGGTGCAGGCTGAGGAAAGGTTTGTCCAGACCCAAAGCAGGCTGCACAAATAGGAAGAGATAGTCCGGCTGTCGCACACCTCACCCAGCCTGAGTGGTTAGCGGGTAAATGCAGCCTCAGCTCAATTCATCCGGACGGCAACTTCAACATGTTTGTACTCCAACATGTTTCGTCCCACCCCTGGGGCTTAATCATGAAAAATTGCTGCCTTGTTACAGATGTATTTTTATGACTTTCAGTGCATTGCCCATATATTGCCATGAATGAAAATGTATTGCCTATATATTTTTAGAAAGTTACATATTTGGTAAGGTTGAATACAGACAACAGGCCATCCAGTTCAACCTGTGTTGTTTTTGCATACTTCCTGCCAACACCACCGATTGTGGAAGAGAGTTCCACATTCTTACCACCCTAGGATGCATTAAGGTTAAAAAACACGAAGGTTTACAACCCCTTTAATGCATGCTAATATTCTGCTGGCTTTGGTAGCCACAGCTTGACATTGCCTGCTATTGCTCAGTCTGTCTTCTACTAGGACCCCGTCTCCTAGATCCTTCTGCATCCTGGAAGCCCCAAGGGTTCTCCCTCTAATGAGTAACTTGCCCCCCCTCCCCAGTGCATTACCTTACATTTTATTCAAGTTAAACTTCATTTGCCATGCAGTAGCCCACTCAATTAATTTATTCAGGTCATCTTGTAAAGTTTCTATATTCTACTGTGTGTGTTCTCCCCTTATTGCCAATGTGTTGCCCAAGTGAAGCCACTATTGAGTGTGTGCTGCCTTTACATTACTACACATATACTAACAGGACCAGTGCTAGACTATTTTACGCTCTAGGCAAGGCTAGCTACTTAGCACCCCCTAGTCAGCAATGTTATACCAGTGAAGAAAAATAGATAGTGAAAAAAACTGTAATAGAGATAGCGTACTGTGAAATGCACCCCCTTAAAACAAAGCCGTGACAGGCTTACCAGTCAAACTGCCCCATCCTGGGAAAAAAACAATGTGTGGTACCATCATCAGTGGTACTTTGGAAATTAAAAGGTAAATACTGCAGACCAGAAAAGGGTCTTCAACATCTTGGTGAGCTGGTAGTATACCACACAGAAGCAGACTTATGATTTAAACCAGTCTTTCGCACTGTGTGGGGCACCAGACTAACAGGTGTCTATTATGCCGCGTACACACGGTCGAGCTGTATGACGTACTTAGTCCGTTGAAACACATTTCAACGGACAATCCGCTCGTGTGTGGGCTTCAGCGGACTTTTTCAGCGTGCAGTCCGGAGTACTAAGAATTTCGGTTTGCCCAAAAATCTTTCTGTCGTACTTTGGTTTCAGCGGACAATACGGTTGTCAGTATGCTAGTCCGACGGACTAAGAATGGCGCATGCCCAGAAAGGATTTACAGGGCTTTGCTGTGTCTTGGACTTCCTATTTCTAGTCCCGTCGTACGTGCTGTACGTCATCGCGCAAGCTTTCGTCGGACTGTTTGTGTATCCATGTGTGGTAAAGTCCGTTCAGTGGAAAGTACGCCGGATTGTCCGTCGGATTGTATGACGGACTAAGTACGTCATACAATTCGATCGTGTGTACGCGGCATTAGGTCCATACATTTTTAAAAAGCATGTGGTTTTAGGCTGAGGCTCTAATTGGCTTGTTTCAGGGTGCCCTCGGGGCGCAGAGCACTGTGCCTCAAACCCTCCCACATTTGATTTTAGCGAATCGATATTCGTCATTGAGTCACTTTCGGTTTCCTGCCTCTCGCGCCGCAAGGCATCCTATGGTGAGTGCAGACTTGGAGGGGTTTGTTTGCGCCCCCAAACATTTTTTAGCACCAGCCGCCACTGACCACCGGTGCCTCCACAAGAGGCCAAATGACCTGCCAAGCCACCCTATATACTCCTCATGGGAGAGAACGCAACACCAACACCCTATCTGTTGCGTGGCGCTTGCCTGGTCCAAGACCCACAGTTCAATCGGCCATGTGCAAGATGGCCGATTTGTGTATTTCGAAGCAGAACGGATGACCGCCGCTGCCATCTTGAAAGAGGGCATGGCCGCAGCAGACCAATTCGTATCTTTGGCAAAAACCATGACTCAAAAAAATATAAAAATATTCAAGCATATATACAATAGTTTGTAGACGCGATAACTTTTGCACAAACCAATCAATATACACTTATTGGGATTGTTTTTTTGCCAAAAATATGTAGCAAAATACACATTGCCCTAAATTGATGAGGAAATGTTTTCCATTTTTTATTGGATATGTTACAGCAGAAAGTAAAAAATATAGTTTTTTTCTAAATTGTCTGTATTTTTTTGTTTCTAGCGCAAAAAATAAAAAGCTAGTGGTGATCAAATACCACCAAAAGAAAGCTCTATTTCTAGGGAAAGAAATTGCATACATTTAATTTATGTACAGTGCTGCAGGACAACTCATTTGTCAGTTAAAGTAAAGCAGTGCTGTATCACGAAAAATGACCTGGTCATGAAGGGGGGGGGGGGGTCCAAGTGGGGGGGGGGGGCAGACTGTGGCCAGGGAAGTAGGAAATGCAACGGCATCAGTGCCCCATAGTTGGTTGTAATGGGAGGAATAGTGCCCCATTGTTGATATCAGCGAGAATAGTCCCCCACTGTTGATATCAGTGATAATAATGCCCCATTGATATCAGTGAGAATAGTGCCCTATTGATGATATCAGTGAGAATAGTGCCCTATTGATGATATCAGTGAGAATAGTGCCCCATTGTTGATATCAGTGAGAAAATTGCCCCGTTGATGATATCAGTGAGAATAGTGCCCCATTGATGATATCAGTGAGAATAGTGCCCTATTGATTATATCAGTGAGAATAGTGCCCTACTGATTATATCAGTGAGAATAGTGCCCTATTGATGATATCAGTGAGAATAGTGCCCCGTTGATGATATCAGTGAGAATAGTGCCCTAATGATGATATCAGTGGAGAATAGTGCCCTAATGATGATATCAGTGAGAATAGTGCCCTATTGATGATGTCAGTGAGAATAGTGCCCTAATGATGATATCAGTGAGAATAGTGCCCCATTGATGATATCAGTGAGAATAGTGCCCCATTGATGATATCAGTGAGAATAGTTCCCCATTGATGATATCAGTGAGAATAGTGCCCTAATGATGATATCAGTGAGAATAGTGCCCCATTGATGATATCAGTGAGAATAGTGCCCTAATGATGATATCAGTGAGAATAGTGCCCCATTGTTGATATCAGTGAGAATAGTGCCCTATTGATGATATCAGTGAGAATAGTGCCCTAATGATGATATCAGTGAGAATAGTGCCCTAATGATAATATCAGTGAGAATAGTGCCCCATTGTTGATATCAGTGAGAATAGTGCCCCATTGTTGATATCAGTGAGAATAGTGCCCCATTGATGATTTCAGTAGGAATAGTGCCCCATTGTTGATATCAGTGAGAATAGTGCCCTATTGTTGATATCAGTGAGAATAGTGCCCTATTGATTACATCAGTGAGAATAGTGCCCCATTGATGATATCAGTGAGAATAGTGCCCTAATGATGATATCAGTGAGAATAGTGCCCCATTGATGATATCAGTGAGAATAGTGCCCTAATGGTGATATCAGTGAGACTAGTGCCCCATTGTTGATATCAGTGAGAATAGTGCCCTATTGATGATATCAGTGAGAATAGTGCCCTAATGATGAGATCAGTGAGAATAGTGCCATAATGATGATATCAGTGAGAATAGTGCCCCATTGTTGATATCAGTGAGAATAGTCCCCTTTTGATTACATCAGTGAGAATAGTGCCCCATTGATGATATCAGTAATGCCGCATACACATGATCAGACTATCCGGCGGACAGTGTGTGGGCTCTGGCGGACTTTTTCTTTCCAAAAGTCCAGTGAACTTAGAAAGAAGTTTTGACTCAAAATTGTTTGCCGGACTTGGTAGTCCGGCGGAAAATCTGGCCGTCTGTGTGCTAGTCCGCCGGACTTTTGAAATGAACGGTCTTGCCCACACACGGAGAAAAATCCGTTCATTTTGAACGCAGGTCCAGGTAGACGAGACTAGTGAAGTAGGTCAACGTCGCCGCCTCCATCGGCGAGATTGACACGGCGCTAGCCCCATCACTTGGTATGGACTTAAACGGGAAGCCCTATGCTGAAAAATCGGCGTGGGGGTTCCCCCCAAGTCCATATCAGACCCTTATATGAGCACGCAGCCCGGTCGATCAGGAAAGGGGGTGGGGACGAGTGAGCGCCCCCCTCCTGAGCTGTACCAGGCCACGTGCCCTCAACATGGGGGTATTTTGGGGAAGGGGGGCCCTTTAATAATGGGGCCCCAGATACCAGCCACCCACCCTATGTGAATGAGTATTGGGGTACCATGTACCCTTACCCATTCGCTTGGTGAAAAAAAGTGTAAAGAAAAATGATACTGTTGATAACAGTAAGAATAGTGCCCCATTGATGATATCAGTGAGAATAGTGCCCCATTGATGATATCAGTGAGAATAGTACCCCATTGATGATATCGGTGAGAATAATGCCCCATTGTTGATATCAGTGAGAATAGTGCCCTATTGATGATATCAGTGAGAATAGTGCCCCATTGATGATATCAGTGAGAATAGTGCCCTATTGATGATATCAGTGAGAATAGTGCCCTATTGATGATATCAGTGAGAATAGTACCCCATTGATGATATCAGTGAGAATGATGCCCCATTGTTGATACCAGTGAGAATAGTGCCCTAATGATGATATCAGTGAGAATAGTGCCCCATTGTTGATATCAGTGAGAATAGTGCTCCATTGATGATATCAGTGAGAATAGTGCCCTATTGATGATATCAGTGAGAATAGTACCCCATTGATGATATCAGTGAGAATGATGCCCCATTGTTGATACCAGTGAGAATAGTGCCCTAATGATGATATCAGTGAGAATAGTGCCCCATTGTTGATATCAGTGAGAATAGTGCTCCATTGATGATATCAGTGGGAATAGTGCCCTAATGATGATATCAGTGAGAACAGTGCCCCATTGTTGATATCAGTGAGAATAGGGCCCTATTGATGATATCAGTGAGAATAGTGCCCTAATGATGATATCAGTGAGAATAGTGCCCTAATGATAATATCAGTGAGAATAGTGCCCCATTGTTGATATCAGTGAGAATAGTGCCCCATTGTTGATATCAGTGAGAATAGTGCCCCATTGATGATTTCAGTAGGAATAGTGCCCCATTGTTGATATCAGTGAGAATAGTGCCCTATTGTTGATATCAGTGAGAATAGTGCCCTATTGATTACATCAGTGAGAATAGTGCCCCATTGATGATATCAGTGAGAATAGTGCCCTAATGATGATATCAGTGAGAATAGTGCCCCATTGATGATATCAGTGAGAATAGTGCCCTAATGGTGATATCAGTGAGACTAGTGCCCCATTGTTGATATCAGTGAGAATAGTGCCCTATTGATGATATCAGTGAGAATAGTGCCCTAATGATGAGATCAGTGAGAATAGTGCCATAATGATGATATCAGTGAGAATAGTGCCCCATTGTTGATATCAGTGAGAATAGTGCCCTATTGTTGATATCAGTGAGAATAGTGCCCTATTGATTACATCAGTGAGAATAGTGCCCCATTGATGATATCAGTGAGAATAGTGCCCTAATGATGATATCAGTGAGAATAGTGCCCCATTGATGATATCAGTGAGAATAGTGCCCTAATGGTGATATCAGTGAGACTAGTGCCCCATTGTTGATATCAGTGAGAATAGTGCCCTATTGATGATATCAGTGAGAATAGTGCCCTAATGGTGATATCAGTGAGACTAGTGCCCCATTGTTGATATCAGTGAGAATAGTGCCCTATTGATGATATCAGTGAGAATAGTGCCCTAATGATGAGATCAGTGAGAATAGTGCCCCATTGTTGATATCAGTGAGAATAGTGCCCCATTGTTGATATCAGTGAGAATAGTCCCCTTTTGATTACATCAGTGAGAATAGTGCCCCATTGATGATATCAGTAATGCCGCATACACATGATCAGACTATCCGGCGGACAGTGTGTGGGCTCTGGCGGACTTTTTCTTTCCAAAAGTCCAGTGAACTTAGAAAGAAGTTTTGACTCAAAATTGTTTGCCGGACTTGGTAGTCCGGCGGAAAATCTGGCCGTCTGTGTGCTAGTCCGCCGGACTTTTGAAATGAACGGTCTTGCCCACACACGGAGAAAAATCCATTCATTTTGAACGCAGGTCCAGGTAGACGAGACTAGTGAAGTAGGTCAACGTCGCCGCCTCCATCGGCGAGATTGACACGGCGCTAGCCCCGTCACTTGGTATGGACTTAAACGGGAAGCCCTATGCTGAAAAATCGGCGTGGGGGTTCCCCCAAGTCCATATCAGACCCTTATATGAGCACGCAGCCCGGTCGATCAGGAAAGGGGGTGGGGACGAGTGAGCGCCCCCCTCCTGAGCTGTACCAGGCCACGTGCCCTCAACATGGGGGTATTTTGGGGAAGGGGGGCCCTTTAATAATGGGGCCCCAGATACCAGCCACCCACCCTATGTGAATGAGTATTGGGGTACCATGTACCCTTACCCATTCGCTTGGTGAAAAAAAGTGTAAAGAAAAATGATACTGTTGATAACAGTAAGAATAGTGCCCCATTGATGATATCAGTGAGAATAGTGCCCCATTGATGATATCAGTGAGAATAGTACCCCATTGATGATATCGGTGAGAATAATGCCCCATTGTTGATATCAGTGAGAATAGTGCCCTATTGATGATATCAGTGAGAATAGTGCCCCATTGATGATATCAGTGAGAATAGTGCCCTATTGATGATATCAGTGAGAATAGTGCCCTATTGATGATATCAGTGAGAATAGTACCCCATTGATGATATCAGTGAGAATGATGCCCCATTGTTGATACCAGTGAGAATAGTGCCCTAATGATGATATCAGTGAGAATAGTGCCCCATTGTTGATATCAGTGAGAATAGTGCTCCATTGATGATATCAGTGAGAATAGTGCCCTATTGATGATATCAGTGAGAATAGTACCCCATTGATGATATCAGTGAGAATGATGCCCCATTGTTGATACCAGTGAGAATAGTGCCCTAATGATGATATCAGTGAGAATAGTGCCCCATTGTTGATATCAGTGAGAATAGTGCTCCATTGAGGATATCAGTGAGAATAGTGGCCTATTGATGATATCAGTGAGAATAGTGCCCCATTGTTGATATCAGTGAGAATAGTGGCCTATTGATGATATCAGTGAGAATAGTGCCCCATTGATGATATCGGTGAGAATAGTGCCCCATTGATGATATCGGTGAGAATTGTGCCCCATTGTTGATATAGGTGAGAATAGTGCCCCATTGATGATATCGGTGAGAATAGTGCCCCATTGATGATATCGGTGAGAATAGTGCCCCATTGTTGATATCGGTGAGAATAGTGCCCCATTGTTGATATCGGTGAAAATAGTGCCCCATTGATGATATCGGGGAGAATAGTGCCCCATTGTTGATATCGGTGAGAATAGTGCCCCATTGATGATATCAGTGAGAATGATGCCCCATTGTTGATACCAGTGAGAATAGTGCCCTAATGATGATATCAGTGAGAATAGTGCCCCATTGTTGATATCAGTGAGAATAGTGCTCCATTGATGATATCAGTGAGAATAGTGCCCTATTGATGATATCAGTGAGAATAGTACCCCATTGATGATATCAGTGAGAATGATGCCCCATTGTTGATACCAGTGAGAATAGTGCCCTAATGATGATATCAGTGAGAATAGTGCCCCATTGTTGATATCAGTGAGAATAGTGCTCCATTGAGGATATCAGTGAGAATAGTGGCCTATTGATGATATCAGTGAGAATAGTGCCCCATTGTTGATATCAGTGAGAATAGTGGCCTATTGATGATATCAGTGAGAATAGTGCCCCATTGATGATATCGGTGAGAATAGTGCCCCATTGATGATATCGGTGAGAATTGTGCCCCATTGTTGATATCGGTGAGAATAGTGCCCCATTGATGATATCGGTGAGAATAGTGCCCCATTGTTGATATCGGTGAGAATAGTGCCCCATTGTTGATATCGGTGAGAATAGTGCCCCATTGTTGATATCGGTGAAAATAGTGCCCCATTGATGATATCGGGGAGAATAGTGCCCCATTGATGATATCGGGGAGAATAGTGCCCCATTGTTGATATCGGTGAGAATAGTGCCCCATTGATGATATCAGTGAGAATAGTGCCCCATTGATGATATCGGTGAAAATAGTGCCCCATTGATGATATCAGTGAGAATAGTGCCCCATTGATGATATCATTGAGAATGGTGCCCCAAAGGCCAGATAAAGACAACCAAAATTGTAGTTTGACATTTTACAGACACTGTAGACCAGTGGTCTCCATTTTCCACCATTATATATTTGCCTCCTTTTGGCGATGACAACCCCTCGTTCCTCCTTGGGAAGCAACATTTCTGTCTATGTTATTCTATTATTGTATTGTGCGTCATCCTCACAGATGTTCACCTCACTGATGTTCTTGTGTCATTAGACTATGAGAGGAAGCCACATTACCTTTGTTTTGAATATTCTCCACTGCCCCATCCTGCTGCTTTCCTACAACAAAAAGAGGGGTGACAAACACAAGACATGAAAACAGACAAGACACACTGCGCACAGTAGCCACAGAAGACGGTACGGTATGGAGGGATAGTTGGGCCATGCTAAATAACAGCCAAAGCAACATCAAACATGGAACAGTGAGTGGCTAATGGAAGGGGGTGGGGGATGGGACATCGGCAAATTCCAGGAAGGGGAACCATCAAAAAAACGAAAGCATTTTGAAAGGATATTTACACCTATCTGCAGATTTACTGTATCTTTGCCTCTTCAAACAGGTGAACGTTGTGTCTTTAAAACGGTCTGTGAAGGTTCTGATTTGTCCAGGTCATGGAATATCTAGTAATAGTCACATTCAACTGGACCTTTTCTGTAATGATGAAGATGTTTCGCAGGTTGTTCAAGCCATTCTTCAGTTGTGAGTGTCAGGAAATTACCCCAATATTGATATCCACAAACTTAGCACCAACACCTTGATCCGATTACAAGGAAAAGGCAAATGTTATTGTCTGAAGAGAGTATGGGAGGTGCAACAATTGTGGAACCCTATTCTAGTTATAAAATTCCATCCATAATGTCAGGAAAGTTAAATAAACGTTAATCCTTCGATGGCTAAAGGTGTGAGCTACATAGTTCGTCTGGTTGAAAAAATAGACACAAGTCCATCCAGTTCAACCATTAAAAAGGGGAATAAAAAAATCATACAATCCTATACCCTCAGCTGATCCAGAGGAAGGGAAAAAACCCCCAGCAAAGCATGATCCGATTGCCTCTCGAGGGATCAGAAACCTTTTCCCCTGCTGGAGCTAATCGGATATTCCCTGTATCAACTTTACCTATAAATGTTAGTATTCAGTTATATTATGTACATTTAGGAAAGAATCCAGGCCTTTTTAAGATCAATCTACAGAGCTGGCCAGAACCAGCTCTTGAGGGACTCAATTCCACATTTTCGCAGCCTGATACACACGGGCCAAATGTTGGGCGGCATTGGCCGGTTCAATAAAAACAAATAAAAATACATTTTTCACAGGTATAGGTGGTCCAAAAAGGCACCAGAAATGCTCAGGAAACACATCGGAAACATTTGTTACAGAATTATTGCTCTCACTCTGATGTTTGTGTCAATACCTCACATGTCATGCGATCTGCGTTTATGTATGCATGCTAGACTGATGCGTGTGTTGGCCTTTGCGCACAAGCATGGTGGTACAGTGGCACTTTAAGAAATTTTTTTTCTTTTATTATTTATTTTCTGTACATGTTTTTACTTTTACATTGTCTCTACAATGTATTTTTTGCTCCCTTTTTTGCTGTCACAGGGACAGAGATCCATTTGATCAGAAGCTTGTTTACATGCTGGGGAAATCAGAACTGAAGCCACTGACTTACCATAGAGATGATCGGGAAAGATCCAGCCCCTGATCACCTCTATGGTATTGGAAACCCGAAGTGACAAGTATTTAGTCACTTCTGGTTTCTAATACAATAGAGATGAATGGGGAAGATCCGGCCCCTGATCACCTCTATGGTAAGTCAGCCAAACCACTGGCTTCAGTTCAGATTTCAAATACCATAGAGATGATCAGGGAAGATCCGGTCCCCTATTACCATAGAGATGATCGTGGAAGATCCGGTCCCCGATTACCTCTGTGGTAAGCCAGCTGAATCACTGGCTTCAATACAGGGCTATCTGGTGGGATAGGAGAGCCTGCAAAAGGCACCAGAGGGCAGCGGGAGGACGGCACCCCCTTCCGCCACCTGTAAAAGCAATCTAGTGGCTAATGAGCCCCTAGGCGTGCTTGCACATAAAAGCCCATTGGTGGCTGAAAAAAACAATACTTGCTGCAGGCAACTTCCTGGTATAACCACCCTGATCAAATAAAGTACATGTACGCTGGGTAGTCAGCAAGTGGGCAAACGACACCTCTAACAAACACATGGCTCAACATATGAAGGCTAACTCTACGAATCAAGGCTCAATCATTTTCACACACCTTAAGGTAAAGGGACATTTTTTTTCAGGACAGTAATACAGTATCTCACAAAAGTGAGTACACCCCTCACATTTTTGTAAATATTTTATTATATCTTTTCATGTGACAACACTGAAGAAATGACACTTTGCGACAATGTAAAGTAGTGAGTGTACAGCTTGTAGAGCAGTGTAATTTTTATGTCCTCTCAAAATAACTTAACACACAGCCATTAATGTCTAAACTGCTGGCAACAAAAGTGAATGTACCCCAAGTGAAAATGTCCAAACTGGTCAGAATTAGCCATTTTCCCTCCCTGGGTTCATGTAACTCGTTAGTGTTACAAGGTCTCAGGTGTGAAAGGTGAGCAGGTGTGTTCAATTTGGTGTTCTCGCTCTCACTCTCTCATACTGGTCACTAGAAGTTCAACATGCACCCCATGGCAAAGAACTCTCTGAGGATCTGAAAAAAAGAATTGTTACTCCACATAAAGATGGCCTAGAGCTATAAGAAGATTGCCAAGACCATGAAACTGAGCTACAGCACGGTGGCCAAGATCATACAGCGTTTAACAGGACAGGTTCCACTCAGAACAGTCCTCACTATGTTCGACCAAAGAAGTTGAGTGCACGTGCTCAGCGTCATAGCCAGAGGTTGTCTTTGGGGAAATAGATGTATGAGTGCTGCCAGCATTGCTGCAGAGGTTGAAAGGGTGGGGGGTCAGCCTGTCAGTGTTCAGACCATATGTCACACACTGCATCAAATTAGTCTGATGCACAAGAAAGCCCCCAAACAGTTTGCTGAAGACAAGCAGACTAAGGACATGGAGTACTGGAACCATGTCCTGTAGTCTGATGAGACCAAGATAAACTCATTTTGTTCAGATGGTGTCAAGCGTGTGTGGCGGAAACCAGGTGAGGAGTACAAAGACAAGTGTGTCTTGCCTACAGTCAAGCATGGTGGTGGAAGTGTCATGGTCTGGGGCTGCATGAGTGCTGCTGGCACTGGGGAGCTTCAGTTCATTGAGGGAACCATGAATGCCAACATGTACTGAGACATACTGAAGCAGAGCATGATCCCCTCCCTTTCCTGAGACTGGGCCGCAGGGCAGTATTACAACATGATAATGACCCAAACCCCCCCCCCCCCCCTTTCAAGATGACCACTGCCTTGCTAAAGAAGCTGAGGGTAAAGGTGATGGACTGGCCAAGCATGTCTCCAGACCTAAACCCTATTGAGCATCTGTGGGGCATCCTCAAATGGAAGGTGGAAGAGTGCAAGGTCTCTAACATCCACCAGCTTTGTGATGTCATCATGGAGGAGTGAAAGAGGACTTCAGTGGCAACTTGTGAAGCTCTGGTGAACTCCATGCCCAAGAGGGTTAAGGCAGTGCTGGAAAATAATGGTGGCCACACAAAATATTGACACTTTGGGCCCAATTTGGACATTTTCACTTAGGTGTATACTCATTTTTGTTGGCAGCAGTTTACACATTAATGGCTGTGTGGTGAGTTATTTTGAGGGGACAGCAAATTTACACTATAGATTTTACACTATAGATTTCTTCAGTGTTGTCACATGAAAAGATATAATAAAATATTTACAAAAATGTGAGGGGTGTACTCACTTTTGTGAGATACTGTATGTACGTTTTGGATAGAGTAGACAACTGGTTCACAAAAGGCATGAAAGAGGTCATCTATATTAAATCAGAACATCCATCATTGAGCAGGAGCCTTCAACATCATCTGCCTCCCATGTGAAATGCCGTTTTAACATCTCCACCAAAACATTTTGACAACAATTCACACCTTCAGTCTTATACATTGAAGGATTAATATTTATGAAGCCTTCTTGACACCAAGATAAGGATTATGTAAACTAGTATAAAGATAGTTCCACTTATCTCAGAGAAGTTTTCTTTGCCTAACATTTGCTCTCCCCGTTTCCTCCTCAGGGTTTTCTATCAAGAGGAGATCAATGCATAGACTAAACTGCTCCTTAGGATTTTACTCTTTGGAGTGAGGAAACTCATTGCCAGACGTTGGATTCATTAAGAGCAACTGACTCTGGGGATGTGGATAAAAATAGTAAATGCAGACATGATGATGGATAAAATGACCTATGAAGCTAGAGGGGCTTCAAAGAAGTTTAGGAAGGTATGGTTCCAGTGGGTGGGTCTTAATTCATGGCAAAGGGAAAATAGTGAACATACTCTTCTCAATATGGACAGGCTCGGTTTCCCGTCTCTTATTAAATACAACATTGAATGTAGACATCCTGGGGGGGGGGGGGGGGTTCTTAGGTTGTTCGTATGAAAGGGAGCATCTCCCCTTGGAATAGAGAGACATGGTTTGTTTCTCTCTCAGAGGAGGCAAAGGGTTGGGTGGGCACTATCTCTTTTCTACTGGTTCAGTGTTCTTTATTACCTGGTTGTTTAATGTTTTTTTTTAAAAAAGCACATATTCTTTCTGTGCACAATAAAAACTTGAAGGAAAACAAAAAAGATAGTTCCACAATTTTCACAAATCCCATCCTTTCCTTAAACAATAGCATCTGCCTTTCCATGGTAGTTGGATCAAGGTGTATGTGCTGCCTGTGTGGATATAAATGTTTGGTTATCCTGACACTCGTTAGAACTGATAAAGTGGCTTGGATAAACATAAAACATCTTCTACAGAACAAGTCCCGTTGCATATGACAGATACATTCTTAAAACTGTTCCCATAATGTGCATATGAAGCAGCTAAATTAGCAAACAGGAAATAAGGGTGCCATAAAGAAAACAGGACGGAGACGTTTTGGCAACTGAGACATGGAAATAGTTATGAGGTCTTGATGAAACTTTAAAATAGACAAATCTGATGGTGGATTAATATTTGGTTTGAACACGTTTGTACTGTTTTCCGGCTATCTACTATCTATGTTTCTATCAACCTATCCATATAGTGTATATTAAGAGAAAGGTTTGGGCCTTCAAATGTTTCATAATTTTTCCAGACCGCCGCGGCGTCACTAGGAATTATTTCTACCACTTTCTCCTCTTAAAACATATAATCGGAAAATCAGAAAATTGGACTGAAATCAAAAATTGAATTACACTCAGCACTGGAACGGTCAGACGTCACATTTTATCTGCCAACTTCTGAGCAGAAATAAACTAGCAAAAGCTATTTGCCGATTTGCAGAGCTCTGTCATCTAAAAATACTTCTGGTATATAAGCGACACTGACAGTTCCTGCTGGAAAGTTTACCTGTCACCTACCTTGTCAAGGCAGACATTCTTTGGTACAAAGCCCTATTAGTGACATAACATGGAGCACATACTTTGCCCATTAAACTACTGAAGACCCTGAGCCTTAAGAAACTCAAAATAGGGAACCCTCACCCCTACTATGTGTGTCAGGTATATTTTACTTAATCCGCCAAAAATGTGGATTCTGCTGGGCCTAAATATAAAATATCACAGTGGCTAAGTGTCTAGCACTTTAACATAGCAGTACTAGGGTCACTGGTTCAAATACCAACCACGACATTACCTGCCTGGAGATTGCATGTTCTCCCTGTGCCAGAGTAGGTTTCTCATGGGTTCTCCTGTTTCTTCCCACACTCCAAAGACATGCAAGTAGGCTAATTGGCCAGCATTAGGGACCTTAAATTGTAAGCTCCTTGAAAGCAGGGACTGATGTGAATGTACAATATATATGTAAAGTTCTTCATAAACTGGTGGTGCTATATAAGTATCTATAATAAATAAATAAATGAAAAAATAGACTCAAATCTTGACATCAAGTTTATTTGAACATTCTCCCCATTGCCCTAACGTACAATCTTCTGAAAACTTCATAATTTTACCTACCACTGCTCCAGGTTTAGTGGGGTGCTTAAACTGAACTGTTGCTGAAGGGTCATATGTCCGCTGGCAAAAGGGAGGAAGTATACTTGGCCACAACCAATAATTAATTGATCGCTGCCAGGGTTTTACGAGTTAGAGCATGACCAAGTCTGAAGTCATGGTGGGTGAGTATATAAACACATTTCTCAGCAAAATATACTACAGCGCAATGGGCATAATATGAAAAAATTGATACAGGTCAGGGTTACGCCTTGTTTTAAGATGGTCCAACTTTTAACTAGTGCAGTTCCTACTTCTAACTTCTTGCTTATGCATTTTCTGTAATTAGAGAGTTTACTACAGGATAACCTGAAACAAGGAGCTGGTTTGTGATTAAGTCCGGAGTGTCTTCCCAAAACTGAAATCTGAATTTTGAGCTTGCTTTGGTCTACATGTTAATAGAGTTTAGCCTAACCTAGATCATACCATCTATTAAATATCCATCTGACTATACTGAATGTTCCCATATTTGAGACATACAATTAAGCTGCTTTGTTTCTGTTTGAATTGTTCCTCAAATGTTTTTTTTTATGTTTATCTATTGTATAGCATTCAGATGAAGATACATTTGACCAAGAACACTGTGTTTTATAAGGTCATCTTGACTACAATGTAATAGGAAATTGGAAAAAAGAGCGCTGACCCATAAGTTTATCTGATTAGTTTTGCCATCTTATCTTAAGGTATTCATGTCGATGTAGATGTAGGTGATTTGGTTCTTGGGCAGGTGGCTTCTACATCCCAGAATATCCCCAGGGTCTCCTTGGCTTGAAATGTAATGTAACAAAATTGTAAACTAAAGCGCCACACCAGTCCTAAAATGTCCAGATACGACTTCCAACAGAGGTCAGTAGGGACAATCGAAAGACTAGCCAACTGTCAGGGCTGGCTTAGCCCTTCCTTCTCTGGGCTGGCCGCTCAGCTGTCGGCTAATTGCCAGCTCTCATTTCTCTCCACAGTTACCAGCTGTTCCTGATCATGCTCGTCTGACCTGCCTACTTAAATCTGTCCAGCTCACTTCATCTCTGCCTTTGCCTTGGTCACATCACAAGAAACCATCTCCTGTGGTTCTGTTTAAAGACTGGCTTTCTGACATCCCTTCTGGCTCCTTATCCTGCTTGCTGTTGCTCTACTTGGATCCCTGACTTCTGGCCTGGCTGATTACTAGATCTGGTTATTGAACTCTGGCCTGGCTGACTACTTGATCCAGTTACTGGACTCTGGATATGCTTTGACAGCTTTATCTATTTACCTTTTTATTTTTATTTAATAAACAAGTGTGATTTAATTGTACTTCTGTCTCGGTTTGTTTCATGGTTTCTGACACCAACATGTTTTGGAGGTGCTGTAGTCAAGGTCCCAGGCTCCCTTGTTTAAAGAAAATTGGCCTGCTCAAAAAATTTGCTTTAATAAAGGTTTTCTTTTGAGGAACTAAAGGAATTAAGGAAAAAAGACTCAGACTGCATGGAGGTAATTAGGCTGCATCGCAATGTGCAACCCCTGCATAGAAAGGAGGAGGGTGTATAGACAATTACCTTGATCTGGTAAGAAAATTAGGAGAAATTTCCCTCCTTCAATCAGCACAGTAAATTTGTATTGTTGGCAGAGATACTAAACCACCACTTTCATTTGAAAAACAAGCAAGCAATATTATGCAAATGCCAACCTCCACCATAAAGCCTTTGCTTAGACCTATGTCCATCTTATACTGTACCTTGCTTCTGGTCAATAAAGGAAGTTCATCCCAATGATGGGCCAGTAGTGGAGTGGTGGGGTGTGCTAAAGTACTATTATCCTAGCTGAAAACAGCATTTGCATAATAGAGTTCCCTGGACTTCTGAGATTTTCTAGAAGTTTTAGCTTTGTGCAAACAATTGGAGGTGCCTGTTATTGCATTGAAGCAATGGCTTTACCATCAGATCAGCTATTATCGAATGCCGGTGGCTGTTTTATTGTCTGTTTTAATACACACTTGATGGTGTTGGCCTGGAAAACCTTTGTTCTCAACTTGGCAATGGTCCAGCTGCTGTACACTAATTTGAAAACACCCTGATGCCCAGTGGTATCTGGAAATTGGAACTTGGCTTAACCAATGCAACCAAGGGAGCCTCATCTTTTTCAGATTGTTGTGTGATTAGACAGTTTACCCGGGGGCTGTCATCTACTGGCAGGCTAAAAGAACTAACTAGCAACATGTGTGGATCACCAGATTTGACATTTTTGAAGGTAAAACCCTGCTATATATCTTGATTAAAGGAATTAAGTTTGGAAATTGACCAGTGCTTTACTGTACATTTCGTCTTCACAACGTCATCAGGAAGCCGATCAACACAGTGCGAGCGGGCGGCCATACCTTCCACTAGCCTGGTGATTTATACTGTATACTTCCAGTACCAAGGAAAGGCACCTACTAATGTAAGCGGCCATTTGGCACATTTTTTTTCAATTTTTACTTCAACTGTATTATTCTATGGTCCTGTTTTTTTAACTGTCATTGCGGTGGAGTATTAACAAGATTCCAGCCACATCTCCTCTGATATACCAGAAAAACCACAGATCCACATTAACAAGCCTAATCTGACCACCTTTTTAGTTAAAGAGATCACGGTGGTCCGGTGAGTAAGAATTGCACTCACATCCACTGGGTGATTTTCATGAAGTTTTGCCACTGGTGATGGTGTAAAGATTGAAGTTGCATCACAAAAGATTTATGGACTTTGGTTTTGATGAAATATTTGACTCACTGTTATTGTAGCACTGGATTATTAATTAATCATAAAATATTATAGCATTTAAATTAGCACTATGCACAAGATTTAGTCTAACCCATTAAATCACATCATTCACAGCGCCCTCTATCATTACACACCCCAAGTAAGTCCTTACTGACTCTTTGCTGAGGCTCTACCTCGGCTGGTTTTCCCTATACTCTAAGGTTAATTGACATCACAAAACACTTTTTGGCCTCTGGTACCTTCTTGTGTCTGTATCCTCATTAGAAAATAAACAAGCTTTAACACATGGTCTAATCATGGGCTGGCTAAGGATGTAGTCCCCAGAAATGTGTTCTTGTAACCAACAATGGTCTTCTTCAGTGTATACATTTGTTGTTACTCTGTGCCTCAAATGTCCATTTTGGTAACCCACATCATTGCTTCCGATAGCTAGCTATGCATGTGTATTCTGCATGTGGAAAAATGTTAATTACAAGTTTGTAATTGAGTATCTACTATTTCATGCTACCCAAACACAGTAATATAATTTCCTAACATCTTTTTGTGTTGTGCTTTTATAATAAAGCACAACACAAAAAGGTGTTAGGACATTTCTTTAAAATGATGGTGACTATGCCCTAGGCCAAAGGCGTTTGGAACCTTTTAATGACAGGACCTAAGTATCAGTTTGCCTTAAAACCATCACTCATGTATCAATGTTCCCTTTATCCAGGACTCAAGTATCAGAAGGGCCTATGTCTCACTGTGCCTTTTAAATCAGAGCCCATGGGTCAGTGTGCCTTTTACACTGGGGACCTTGGGTCAGTGTGCCTTTTACACTGGGGATCATGGGTCAGTGTGCCTTTTACACTGGGGACCATGGGTTAGTGTGCCATTTACACTGGGTACCATGGGTAATTGTGCCATTTACACTGGTTAACATGGGTTAGTGTGCCTTTTACACTGGGGGTCAAGGGTTAGTGTGCCTTTTACACTAGGGACCATGGGTTAGTGTGCCTTTTACACTGGGTATCATGGGTTAGTGTGCCTTTTAGACTGAGGGTCATGGGTAAATGTGCCTTTTTCACCAGGACCCAGGGGCCAATGTATCTTTAAACCAGGGCTCAAGTACCAGTGTGCCTTGTAACACCAGGTTCCATGTTTTAGTGTGCCTTTTACATTAGAGCCCACGTATAAGCCTGCCTTTTACACCAGGACCAACTATCACCATGGGGTTGATTCACAAAAACTGGAGAGTGCAAAATCAGGTGTAGGTCAGTGTGGAAACCAATCAGCTTCCATTTTTTTTTGTCAAACCCTAATTGAACAAGCTGAAGTTAAAAGCTCATTGGCTACCATGCACAACTGCACCAGATTTTGAACTCTGCGGTTTTAGTAAATCAACCCCATGGTGATAGTTGATCTTGGTGTAAAAGGCAGGTTAATAAGTGTGCTTATGTCTTTTACACTAGGGGCCACGTGTCAGTGTGCCTGAGTTGGAAGCTCACCATGGTCTGTCAATCTATGTGTTAATTTATTACGTTCCCAATATCTTTCATCCTACTGACTTAGGTAGGCCATAGACGGTGCAAATTTCTTTCCTGCAACCGCAGAAATTTGCATGATTCCCCCATCAACATGGGCAGTGCTGACAGGTGAAGCAGCATTTGTCTTTGCTGGGAGAAGACCGTGATTAGCAAAGGTGGCTATAGAAGCTGTTTGCGATAGTTGCAAGTGAATCTGGCAGGCTGGTTGTACCCAAGTTGATCAATCGATGGTACATTCAGCCTGCCCATTAACAGTTAGAATCTCGGCTGGTTCAGCAGAAAATTCTAACCATGTATGGCCGGCCTTACAGAGGAAAAAAAACAAACAAATGATGATTCAAGGGGAAGTCAAGGGGTAGCCACCTAACACTAAAGTTTTTTAAGCATAGTTCCTTTTTGATAACATGAGGCCTGCCTGTTGAAAATTCAGTCCTGAGACCTCATTATTGGTGTCTCTCAGATATGCAAGGTAGTGTTTAATTCATCCTTCTAGCATACAACCTAACCTAAAATATACAGTTTGGAGGGACCAACACCTTTTAGATGTTCTGACACCTTGAACCCTAAAGTCACACGTACCGTTCATGTAGCTGGATGTTAGGAAAGCATTAGCGGCAGTGATATGGTGGGCAGTGACGGCAGATTTGGCAGCTAGGAAAAGACAGTTTAAACAAGTGGGAGAAGAGTGCAGATTTATATAAGTGGGGTTGATAGCAAGGAAGTGAAAGAGAAAGGGAGTCAGTCAGGGTTGGAAATGTCCACGAGCAGGTTGAAGGAAGGAAGAAAAAGAAGTAAGAGAAACAAAAAATAAAACAACAATGAAATGTGTTCTAAACATCAGTCAGGCCTTCAATGAGCATAAAAGCAGCATTACCACCACAAAGCTGAATTAGTCCAATAACAATACTTTAAGTGTATAGTATTTTCCAGTCCTGGCAGAAGAACTCTAGTCAAAACAGATAACTTTGACTCTACCACACCTGCATTTTATCTATCTATCTATCTATCTATCTATCTATCTATCTATCTATCTATCTATCTATCTATCTACAACATAGTGGTCTACCACTAAGTTGGCTGAACGACATTTCAGCTCCCTGTAGTAACCTCGCACACTGCAAAACCTCTAGTCCTCCATAGTGCTCCAAAGCTCCAAGAGCGTCCCATGTAGAGTTGCCACCTCATCCATTTAAACCCGAACACATATGAATTACACAGGTTCTGAAGGCTAATTTAATGCAGATAATGCAACAAGTGAGTTTAATTACAACCTTAATCAGCCACAGAACCTGTGTCATTAATATGTATTCGGGTTTAAAATGATGAGTTGGCAACCCTAGTCCCACACTGCCTCCTCCACCCTCCTACCCCCCCCCCCCCAGCACCCTACAGTCACTCACAGTGCTCCTGGGAATTCCCCAATGCACATGTCAACAAAATCTCAACACTTCCTTCAACAGAAGCCTAAAACCTGTTGACACAGGGCCCAAGGGTGTGAGTCCAACAGAAGAAGAAACTCTGTATGTGCTTGCTTTTTGTAATTTGAACACAGTCCTTGGATTTATACTGCCTTAAGCAATAGCCTCCACTTGGAGGTTGGTGAGTGTAGCTAGAGCTGGAAGTATGAATCACCATCTTGTCAAAGCTCCTGTGATGACCTACAACGATAACTTTTTCCTCTAGGCTTCCTTCAAACTGCTGCCTGAAGATTTCCTAAAAAACATCTATCAAGGTTTTCTGTCCTAAACATATCAAAGAGACATAGTTGAAGGAAAACTAGAAGATAAAGTGCCCAAAACAGGTTGAAGGAAAACTGGAAAATTGAGAGCCCAAAAGTTGAGAAATTGGGGCATAAATGATAGTTACCCTCTAGTCTTCCCCAATATGATTATCCAAAATGTTTGCATAGAGTTCTCCTGTAAACTGGGTTCAAATACCTTGGTGGTTCTGCTGCTTTTGACATATGCCAAAACTCAACAACATTGCATAGTTATGACTAGGATCACAGGGACTGCTATGGAGTAAAATGTCATCCCAACGGCCAACTTGCATGGATTATGGGAAGGGTCTACTTGAAGGGACATAGAAAGAAAAGATGCACCCCCTGCTCATCGTGCCCAGAGGGTTGAATTAAAGCAATACAGCATGCTTTCTTTTCTTTCTACACAATTGTCTAGACTCATACATACAACATTTTTTACTGCAATGTAAGCTTTATATCACACGGGATCTGTGCAGAATACATTTTCATTTCTACCAGCATACACTGGATTGAAATGCCAATGAGTAAATGAACAAAAGAATATAACTTGCAGACTGTGAGCATTCTTAACAAATGAATTAAACATTAAAAAATTTGACCTTTTTTCTATCTGTAAAGAAAAAGTGTGATAAAACAACTTTTTAAGTGCCTTAGAATCCAATATATAGACCATTAATTAAGGCAAAAAACGGCATTGCAAAAAGCTTTAGACTCTAAGGTCATCGAGGGATAGCTTGTACCTGTTTAATACAGAATTCAATGTGAAATAAGTCTGCAGGAGGGTGAAAAAATTAAATTCTAAAATTAATAGCATGTAAGGACAGCAGAGCTTTCATAATACGTGTGGTATCTGCGTGTAAGACTTCCATTGATAATTTTAAAAAAAAATGGGGTGTAGGTCTCAATTTTAGATACCTGACAGATATTTTGAGCTTTTAAGCACAAACATTGAGTGTATTTTGGAATGGTGCATGTACATATAGTTGACCCAGGGGCCAAAAGTTTCCATTGCCTTTGCTAAAATTAAGATGGAAGTGAGATATGCAAATACCTCCTGTTTAAGGCAGCTTCGCATAGCATTGCACTAGTTTAGTGGTCAGGTTTTTCAATAATTTAAAGGACAACTTCACCAAAGGTAAAGTTTTCCTTTAATTTATCTTCCCCCCCCCCACCCCTGAGGGCAGCCTACCCTGTAACTTACTTACCAACAGCTTCAATCCAATTATATTTGCTATGCAGCCCTATCCACATGCCACACTTCATCTCCAAGAAAACCAATGGAGAGCTCAGACTTCCCTGAATTTCCATTCATTTCTTTGAGAAAGTCACACTATGTAGGACTGCTTGAAACCTCCATGAGTACGGCTGTCCCAGAAAAATGAATGAAGCCATGGTGCACATGTGCAGTCTGAAGACAAGCCAGACACAAGCTTTCTTTGTGAGTACTATACAGCAACAGTCAGGGCCACATAGTGAGTAGATGGATTGAGGCTTAAAAGTAAGTATATATTGAACTCAGGTGAGATTAAAGGACAACTTCACCAGTGGTCAACAAATATCTTTTGAATCCACCTCACAAGGACCTGTTTGGATATGTTTTTAAAGGTAAGACTGCTAAAATGTAACTGTCTATTCACCAAGATTTCAGAAAACCAGGTTTTCCAGAGGAGTATTCTCCCTCATGCCAGCTCCATCTGAACTTGAGATGATAGGTCGACAAAGGAGGGTTAAGCCTGGAAAGGATTGCCCCAGGATATTCACATATTCCAAGATGATGGGTGAAAGTACCTACCACTATTCACCAAAAGAAACAAGTTTTGAGGGAACTTAAAACCAAACTCTAGGAATGAGACAAAATCTACTCTTGCAATGCTTCCCTGACACTGCAAAGGTTAACTGCCCATTCAGTCTAGGGGTGCATAAATAAGAACTAATACCTTATTTCTTGCTTCAGTAAGGTCACTCCAGGCCTGGTCATGCTTCCTCCAGGGGTTTTAAGCCCTGCAATGTACGAGATGTCTTCTAGGACAGCTCAGAGTGCCAGAGGGAGAAGTGGAGAGCACAGAAGTGGGCCTGAGTGGGAATAAGGTAAGTAACGTAGCCTTTTCAGCTCCTTTGTAGACCTAATGAACAATTAACCCTTACAGTGTTGGGAGGGTATATTACAAGGGTAGAATTAGTCTAATTCATGGAGTTGGGCTTTGACTTCTTAATGCTAGCTGACATGATATGGAGATTTGATTATCATGTGTTTTAGAAATTTCAAAGCTGGCCTGCTGGAACTGTCAGGTCTCAAGCCTGCATAGGCAGAGATCACATTTATGTTGAAGTAGAAACCCCCTTCAATTTATTGGTTCTATTTAAAAATTCTGCTTTAAAATATGGTTATATTGAGGTAATTTTTTTATATTTAATTTTTTTTTATGTACAGGCATATTTCAACACTATATAGATATATATAGATATATATAGTGAGTACTCTGATTTACCTTTCTTGTCTTTCTTTTCTTCCTCCTCTCCACCAGCGCCAAGCAAGGTGAAAATGATTCCAGTTTGTGAGTTGACACCAACAGCTGTCACCACCATCCTGCCAGAACCCTCCATGACATGTGTACCTGCCAAGAACATGAGTCATCATTATTACTACTAGACAGCACGGGCCAGCATGAAATCCTTATCCTTGTCCTGCATGGTTCAAGTAAGGTCTTGGCATTGTGAATTATTACAGCACAGTACTTATCCCTAGCATTGCAAAAATGCCGGCAATACAATTATACCTAATATGAACTGGCTGAGCGATAGGAAGAAGAAAGGGACTAACGAGAGCCAGTTGTGGAGGCTCATGCTGAGACCACCTGCTGTCCGGTGTCTCTTTCCCATTATCTGTGTCATTAAGATATTGGCTCTTCACATTGTTTAATAACCCTTTCAGTGTCTACATGTCTGTTCCCTATGGGCTTCTCTCTATTTTCCACCTTAAAAAAATAAACCGATTCAGCTATGCCATGCTCATTAGGGCTTCTCTGGATAAGTGCTTTTTTATTAGGTTCTCCTCTGCTTTCCCAACATAATTAAAAGCATAGAGGTATGTTCTATATCGGGGGCTCCAAACTTTTCACTACATCGGCCACATTGTATATATGAATAAGTCCCACCTTACAATCAATATAGTGCAGTGCTACCCAATAATACATAAAAAAAAAAACAATTAATTAATCAATCCATAAATTAAAAAGGAGGTGGAGGGCTGCACTGACTTTGGACTTGATAAAACACAGTGGACCAACACCAGCAGATCTCCAGCAGACTCCCCTAATTATCGCTGAATGTTTAAACTTCACACTTGCCCCCATGCAACTTGGATCCTGTACATCTCCACTCTTCCTCCAGACTCTGGGACCTTGTTTTCCAAATGAAATGCAACATTTTCCACAGTGATGATTTGGGGAGCCATGACATCTGCTGGTGTTTGGTCCACTGTGTTTGATCAAGTCCACAGTCAGCGCAGCCCTCTACCAGGGGATTATAGAGCACTTCATGCTTCCCTCTGCTGACCAGCTTTATGGAGATGCTGATTTAATTTTCCAGCAGCACTTGGCCCCTGCCCACACTGCCAAAAGTGCCAATACCTGATTTAATGACCATGGTATCACTGTGCTTGATTGGCCAGCAAACTGGCCTGACCTAAACCACATAGAGAATCTGTGCGGTATTGTCAAGAGTAAGATGAGAGACACCAGACCCAACAATGCAGACGAGCTAAAAGCTGCTATCAAAGCAACCTGGGCTTCCTTAACACCTCAGCAGTACCACAGGCTGATCGCTTCCATGCACACTGCATTGATGCAATAATTAATGCAAAAGGAGCCCTGACCAAGTATTGAGTGCATACTATACTGTACATGGACATACTTTTCAGTAAGCCAACATTTCTGGATTAAAAATCCTTTTTTTATATTGGTCTTATGTAATACTCTAATTTGTTTAAATACTGAAATTTGGGTTTTTTACTAGCTGTAAGCCAAATTCATCAACATTATGAGAAAGAAATGCTTGACATATATCACTCTGTGTGTAATGCATCTATATAAAATATATGAGGTTCACTTTTTGAATTGAATTACTGAAATAAATGTACCTTTTGATGTTATTCTAATTTTATGAGATGCACCTGTATATACAGTGTGTGTATATGTATATATATATATATATATATATATATATATATATGTGTACTGTATGCACACACTCACATATTTACATAGTTTCATCATTTCATAAATAGTTGTAATATACTGAGCATATGTGCTTAACTTTAACTAAAAGAGGCTTAATAAAAGTTAGGCACAAGCTGTAATTGTAGGCACACTGCCCATCTGTCTCCTGGGATCTCTCCAGCATTATGCAGAATTTTATCATTGCAGAATCAGTCTAATGGGCACGGCATTAAAGCCACATTTCATGGAAATACATTGATCACACTTTTACTGTGTGTGAACTGTTTTACATGCCAGAGAAATTATTTTTTATCCTGTTAACCAGTATTGTAATTTACTCTTTTACCGTGTAATGTCAAGATGTCCTGGTTTAGCTCTGTAGCTTATTCTGTCTCCTCTCTGCCTCTACTTGATTTACTGAGCTATAAATTATCATTAGTACAATACTGGTTATTATTGTCCAATAAAGTGGTAGGTGACACAGAAAGTGTGCCCCCTGCACTCCAGTGGTATCTTCCTGGCACTGCAGTCCAGAAGAAAGGCATTTTCCTAAGACTGTATTCCAGAAGAGGTGTGACTTCCTGGCACCGCAATCCAGAAGAGGGATGTCTTCCTGGCACTGCAATCCAGAAGATGGGTGTCTTCCTGACACTACAGTCCAGAGGAGGAGTGTCTTCCTGGCACAGCAGTCCAGAGGAGGAGTGTCTTCCTGGCACAGCAGTCCAGAGGAGGAGTGTCTTCCTGGCACTGCAGTCCAGAGGAGGAGTGTCTTCCTGGCACAGCAGTCCAGAGGAGCCGTGTCTTCCTGGCACTGCAGTCCAGAGGAGCCGTTTCTTCCTGGCACTGCAGTCCAGAGGAGCCTTGTCTTCCTGGCACTGCAGTCCAGAGGAGCCGTGTCTTCCTGGCATTGCAGTCCAGAGGAGCTGTGTCTTCCTGGCACTGCAGTCCAGAGGAGGTGTGTCTTCCTGGCACTGCAGTCCAGAGGAGGTGTGTCTTCCTGGCACTGTGGTCCAGAGGAGGTGTGACTTCTTGGCACTGCAGTTCAGAAGAGCTGGGATTTCTTGACATTGCAGTCCAGAAGAGGGGTGCCTTCTTGGCACTGCAGTCAAGAAGAGGAGTATCTTTCTGGCACTGCAGTCCTGAAGAAGGATGTCTTCTGGACTGCAGTGCTAAGAAGTCACCCTTCTTCTGCAGTCCTAAGAAGTGATTGGGCATACTGCAGTACAGCAGGGATCCAGCTTTGTCAGAATCTAATTTTTCTCATGTTTCCCAGCATCCCACTTTCTTTCTTGGATTTTCCATTTCAGATAAGATAAACTATATAATTGCATCACTGAGACCCCCCCCTCCCTTGCTGTAGTGATAATTCAAAGTATGGAAAGATCTGACTATTGGATTCCATAAATATATGAAGCCCATGGGTAAGTTAAGCTGGTCATAGACGGTTCGAATCTCAACCAGTTCAGCAGGGACCAGACAAGATTCAAACCATGTAAGGCAAGGCTGATTGTACCCAAGTGGATCCATCTATCGACTTGTGTGCCACCAGCATGTCAGATTTTTACTTACGACTGTTTCCAGTAGCTATAGCCACTAACACTAATCACTGTTTTCTCCCGGCAGGGACGGCTCCCCATGTGATCTGCAAGCAATGCAATGTGAATCACATGCGATGTCTGGCATTGCAGCAGTGTGAACCGGCCCTAAATCATGGATTCGAAAGGTAATAATTGATAGTTCTTAGTTACATGAATGAGAAAAAGTTCAGCAAGGGGAGCTGGTGATGTTTACTTTTTTTGTTGATTTAGACCTTCTTTAAAATGTGTCTAAAGACAAATTTTTTTTTAATACAATAGTAAGGGCTTGGAGCCACTGTTGGTTTTTTAGGACTAAATCTCCCCAGCAGGGGTAGGGTGACTCTCACACTGCTGGGGAGATTGACCTTTTCTATTTTTCCTGATGACCACTGTCACTAGGACCGAAGGCAATGGAAAATTCAAAATTTTCAGTTGTCATCCAAACAGAAAAAAGGAGGAACCTTCCAATCGACACACTTCTTCCAAGGGGATTTCCCTCAAGTTGGTCCTATCTACAGGATAGGAAGGGAAGAGAAATGAACGGGACAGGGATGGAAAAGAAAATGGAAAATAGGACCAAATACTTACATAATTTTCCTTTCCTGGCACCAATCCTTGGCAGCATACATGTGATAAGTTGCCATGTTGGCGCCAGGAAATGGAAAACTGTAGCAAATACTAACTGCATACTACCACATGTATGCTGCCATGCTGGTGTCAGGAAAATAGGTTTTTACAATTCCCTACTCTATCTCTAGCTAAAATGTAAAAAGTTTTAGATATAATTTAACCACTCGCACACCAATATACGTCGGCACAATGGCATCGGTGGGCAAATTGGCGTACCTGTACGTCCCCTTTAATCAGCGGGGCTAGCACGCACCCGCTGCGTACAGCGTGACCATGCCCGCGGGACCAGTGGACTCAATGTCCGCCGGTCTCCCAGCAATCATGTCATGGAGCCACAGAACGTGGAAGTGCCTATGTAAACAAGGCATTTCCCCATTATGCCTTGTGACAGGACAGGGATATACTGCTCCCTGTCATGTGAGTGGAAGTCCATCCCCCCACAGTTACAATCACTCCCTAGGGCACACTTAACCCCTTGCTCGCCCCCTAGTGTTTAACGCCTTCACTGCCAGTGTCATTTACACAGTGCATTTTTATAGCACTGATTGCTGTATAAATGACAATGGTCCCAAAATAGTGTCAAAAGTGTCCGATGTGTCCGCCATAATGTCGCAGTCACGATAAAAATCGCCTTTACTAATAAAAAAAAATTATAATAAAAATGCCATAAAACGATCCCCTATTTTATAGGCGCTATAACTTTTGTGCAAACCAATCAATATATGCTTATTGCGATTTTTTTTTACCAAAAATATGTAGAAGAATACATATCGGCCTAAACTGAGGAAAAAAAATTTTTTTTTTTATATATTTTTGGGGGTTATTTATTATAGCAAAAAGTAAAACATATTGCTTTTTTTTTCAAAATTGATGCTCTCTTTTTTGTTTATAGCGCAAAAAATAAAAAACGCAGAGGTGATCAAATACCACCACAAGAAAGCTCTATTTCTGGAAAAATAAGGACGCCACTTTTTTTTGGGTGCAACGTCGCATGACCGTGCGATTGTCAGTTAAAGCAACGCAGTGCGGAATCGTAAAAAAGTGCTCTGGTCAGGAAGGGGGTAAAATCTTCCGGGGGCTGAAGCAGTTAAGATTCCAGAAACCAAACCAATAGCTATCAGAAGAATTGGACAAAAAAAAAAAAAGCTGATCAAACCGAATGAATTTACACAGATCTATGGTGTCATGTAAAGGTCCATGTCCTCACCAGAAAGCAGCATCGGGTCCTTTTCTACAGACTTGCGCACGTGATCCGATTCTCCTGTCAACGAGCTTTCATCAATCTTCAGATCGTTTCCCTGGATCAGAACTCCATCTGTGGGCAGCAGGTCGCCTGGAACATCAGAGAATATTAAAAAATGAATGAAGTTCATTTTCTCCTGCAATATTAATGTTGTTCACAGCATTGAACCATCAGTACGTGTGAGTCAGTGCTGTGGGAGACCACGCAGAGCAGGATGTGTCAAGGAGCAAAACACCGCTTCTGATTTATTACAATTTCAAAGTTTTTAAAAGCGGAGATAAAAACTTTATTTTCCTCCGTTTGGAGAAATTAGAGTGCATGTATTACCAGCCGCTTTATCTGGAAAAACCACTGACGGTAAAAAAAAAAGTAAGCAGTAGCAGGAGACCTAACCACTGTTGTCTTTTTTTTTTTTTTTTTTTATCAATTAAGTATGCAAGAGAAAACAGGTCAATTAGTCTTGTTGATTTAGTTTGTTTGCACATTTATTGGTGTTAATAGTTTTGCAGCCACAAGTCTTCTAGCCATCATTTGATATTTGAATTTTTTCAGGTTCAGAATCACAAATCTTAAAGGGTAACTCCACTTTCGTGTGTGTGTGTGTGTGTGGGGGGGGGGGGGGGGGGTAGCAAATAAAGAAAAGAAAAATATAGCGCATATAATTTCGACACTAATCATATTGTACTTGAATGGTGTTAAAACACATGACCTTTCCTTTTCAATCTACAGCTGCTGTAATTTTCTGAGAATGCAATGCAATATGGCTACCTGGAGTTGTTCTATACATAGACTGTGTACTGCAGTGATGTATTTAGATTTTGTGTTGCCCTAAGCCTGACTAAATTCATGACCCCCTAATTTAAGTATGACCCACCCCTTTCCTGTCAAGGCCACATCCCTTCTTGTTTAATACCCGCCCTGTCATCTGTCGGCCTAGGCCAGTGATGGCGAACCTTGGCACCCCAGATGTTTTGGAACTACATTTCCCATGATGCTCATGCACTCTGCAGTATAGGTGAGCATCATGGGAAATGTAGTTCCAAAACATCTGGGGTGCCAAGGTTCGCCATCACTGGCCTAGGCCAAGATACTGTGTACTGACCACTCCCCAGAAACATGATTTCCTGCTTGTGTGATTGGCTCATCAATTTTCCCAGAAGTCTGCACCAAGATACAAGTCAGATTTCAGGAATACCCTGCAACAAAAATGTCATTTTTGGAGAGATACTTTCAATAGGAACATGTCTAAGGCCGGGTTCACACTATACTACGCGACAGTAGTACGGATTTCATCCCACTTTGCTCTTTGACATCAGTCCTACATTGGTCCTACATTGGTTCTACTTCCATCCGACTTTCATGAACAGGATACTACTTTGATCTGACTTTTCAGATAGTACGACTTGTCCTTTGACCAATCAAAACTAACACACACTGGGAGGGGCTACAGCAGGGGGCAGGAAATAACACAATGTCGGATGCCCAAGTCGGATGGTTAGGACAAGGATCCGACTTTGATCCTACTTCAATGATAGTCAATGGGCTGAAGTAGGATCAAAGTCAGACCAAAGTAGTGCAGGGAGCATTTTCAAAGTCAGACCGACTTGAGTCGGACCAGTCAAGACGGCTCCCATAAGGAAACATTGATTTGCGACATTAGCTTCCAATGTTGGACCGTTTGTCGTACCAGTATGAACCCGGCCTAAAGGGATTCAGGCCCAGCAGATTTCCTCATTAGTGCTCTGCAGCTGCACACCTGACAATTATGGAACTACTCCCATTTGACCCACTCAGTTCAGAGGCACAGACAAACACACAGGGATTTCTTCAGCATAACAAAAGGGAGGAATCTGCAACCAACGTTGTTATAATTCTTGCAATATACATAGATCACCCAGAGGAGAATGTTTTTTTTTCTCAACAAAAGTGGAGTTACTCTTTAAATGTCCTCGGCATCAAGCCATTCACCATAAACCTACACAGTCATAGCACTAAGTTTCTCAAATATAAACCTCTCACTTCAGTGTTCTGACCCCAGGGGGGAAAGTACATGTGTTACTGTGCTATCTAGTGCTTGGTACCATGTTCCTATAATACGTGCTTTGTAAGCCTAGCTACGAGGTCAGGCAAAGCGCCCTCCCTACTCCCTATCATTCCCCCATCCATCCCTGCGACAGTTTGACAAGTAGTTAGCGAGGAGACAACCTCTTCATCAAACCATACCACACAGACATCCATAGAAAACTCTTGTAAATAGTGGATGCATGGCTTTACGGTGCCACATCATTTTCAAGAGCACAGTTGTAAGGTAAACCAGATTCCCAGCACCAGAAGACCACTGCGGGCTTATGCTCATATTTGTGCACATGTGCATTGCTCACATGCTGATACTTCTAGGTTTTAGAGCTGGGCTTAGCCCTTCCTTCTCTGAGCTGGCCGCTCAGCTGTCAGCTAATTGCCAGCTCCTATCTCTCCACAGTTACTCAGCTGTTGATGATATCCTGCTCGTCAGTCTTGCCTACTTAAACCGTCCAGTCCAGAGGTTCTCTGCCTTCGCCTTGATCAACATCACAGAAATTATCTCCTGTGATCCTGTTCAAAACTTGCTTTGCTGACATCCCTTCTGCCTCCAGATCCTGCTTGCTGTTCCACTACATTCTACATTCCTGACTTCTGGCTTGGCTGACTATCCGTTCCGGTTACTGAACTTTGGCTATGTTTTGACTACATTTGTTCTTTTTACTTTTATTATTAAACAAGTGTGATTTAACTGTACTTCGGTCTCAGTCTGATTTCATGGTTTCTGACACTAGGCAAAGAGGCAATAGATGTATGAGCTCCAATCCCAGTTGACGCCTTCTGAGGGGAAACACTTTGGGTGGAGACAGCAGTAACATAAGCGCGCACGGACCATTAAATGACTTCCTTATAAGTAGATACCATAAGGGTAGGAAAGAACTTGATATAGCATTTACTGTTTAAAACATTAACTTTTAATAAAATAACTATAAAACTGACATTTACAGATGCACTATGTCAAATAATTTCCTACCCTTATGGTATCTACTTATGAGGAACACCATTTAAGAGATTGGGAGCCTTTATACAGAAAGAGAAATGTCAGATTGCTGGACATATACCCCTAAGGAGAAGGTGCCATTGGACTGTGGGTCTCCTTGGGAGGTGAGTGCATTGGGTAAACGGTGGAGGGCACTATGGAGTGCACAGTCTTAATTATCATTTGGATTGTCACTATTGAATACCTAGACACTTGCACTAAGAAGAAGAAGAAGAGAGCACTTATTGATTGGAATTGATGGATCACCATATCAAACTCATCACCTGTATCAACTGCTATTCATTTATGTACTTATGTCTATATATTTTGTATAGCTTACCATGATCTTTATGGGATATTGTAGAGTGGTTATTGGTAATTTAATGGTAATGTATTTTATTGACTATTTGGAACCCAACAGGGAGTAATATTTTTGTTATCTTGTTACTAACCTTGGCCTGCTTCCTGAACTTGCTCTGCCTGCTGACTCGATCCCATGTTACCCGGCTGCCGCTGGTCGCTGTCTGTATACCGCCTCTGCTACCATCTTCCACTTTGGAACCCAGCTGCTTCAGTATCCTGTTCTTAGGACTGCAGCCCCCAGCTTCATCCACCTAAGAGCGGACTTCACCAGCCAGCTACTCAGGCACTCGTGCCTTCACACTCTCTGTCTCCACCTTCAGGAGTGTTGGGCAGGAGGTGCAAAAGAGGCCTCTACGACATTCTAGTCGTCACCAGGTACGTGAGAATGATGGTCCTTTTTTTCATGGTGATGGACAGAGACCATTTCTGTCTGTTACCTTGAAGAAGAAGGTCACCATGCTCTCGAAATGCTGATGTAACATTTTTACTCATATGGAACCTCAGTAAATCGACTTCTTCGTGTGCTGTTTGTTGTAGTGTATTGTGGGTATAATTTTATGTGCATATGTGTGTGTGTATATATATATATATATATATATATATATATATATATTATATATATATATATATATATATATATATATATATATATATATATATATATACACAGTGTATATCATACATACATTCTTATTATATATACATTCTTGTATGTTACGGGCTGACATATTAACCAGGCCAGGGTCTGACCAGGCCTGCTAAATATTTACACAACAAAAGGATAGCTAATGACTCTTTGGAGGTGATTTGCAAATTTCCAAAATGATTGGCAGGGGATTGTCTGTTGACAGACTGTTGTCCTAAAATCTTACCGTTAGTACGCTCCTTTTGACAATTGTTGTCCAACTTTCGGACAACAAATGTTGGATGGCAGGCAAGTACATTTTCGGCGGACAACGGTTTGACTTCAGATTTTCGTATGGTCAGTACACAAATCTGTCACACAAAAGTCGAAAGTACAAACAAGCATGCTCGGAATCAATGCTCACCAAACACAAAATTAGCAGAAGGGGCCCAAAGGGTGGCACTCAAGAGCTGAAATTCTTTGCAGTACGTCACAATGTTCATGTTTGTGGCACGACAATTATGTAACGTTTGTATGCAAGACACAATCCTGGCACACGCCCTTTTGACAAAGATCAGACGCTGAGTTGGCCAACAATTAAAATGTAGTTTGCCCATAAACAAAACAAGGAGTATTTAATTATGATAACTGAACATCAAAAGAGGTCTTAGGTATTTATGGCGTACTTGTTTATGGTAAATAGCATTCTTCAAAGGGTAACTTGTTTATGTAATTAATAGTAAAAGAATGCAATTTAGGAAATATCCGGACAACTTGGATTAGAATTTATAACTGCAGCTGTCCGAGGCCAAGAGGCATTACCCAGAAGATGAAAGGGGCTACTTAAACTGACCAATCACATTGCTTTATATTTTACTGAATGAGAAAAACGTGTATATTAGGGTAGGTTCTTTATGACAGGAGAAATATAGTTCTCTAAAGGTGTCTGATTGTTGCATGAATATTCTAAATATCTTGCCATTTAACCTGCCTGTTCCTCTGTCACCTGCTCTGATGTCCAATAAAAGTATGTCTTTGGGAAAGAACCGTTGAAGTCGTTGCTGTGGAGATCCATGTAAGAGTCTAGGGCTTACTATGCATGCACCAATGGCATGTTGCCGCAAGAGGAAATCTGTGCCAACTGAGCATGCTCCAAAGATGCCTTAGTGCGCCATCCCGCACCTGCGCAGAAGACCTGATGGAAAAGGGCACGAAAATGCTCAGGAGGCGCACAGGAAGTGACCTCAACCTGATGGAAAATGGTGGGAAAATGCCCAGGAGGTGCACAGGAAGTGAGTTCAACCTCATGGAAAAAGGCGGGAAAATACCCAGGAGGCGCACAGGAATTGACCTAAAACTTCCCTATATAAGCCCAGCCCAGACACTGCCAAATTGCTGGATTATCTTCAGTCCCCCCTTGTTTCTGTGCCAGTGTGTGATCTGTCTGAACTTGTTGTGACCTGGAAACATATTTGACTACTCTTGGTTGCTGCTTGCCATTGACCTCTGATTTTTACCTTGACCATTCTACTTTTTTGCTCCTTTTGTACACAGCTACCAGATTGGAACCAATCCTGGCTTGGATCTCAACCATTCTTCTTCTTATTAACCCTTTTATACTTCATTGCCAAACTTCACTTGACCTCAGCTCGGATCTAGGACTAAGGCTTGCAAGGTGCTCCGCACCCCTGGCACCCGTGCCACTCAGTGTCCACCAAGTCTCTGTCTCCATCTCCAGAGGCTTAAAGGACCAAAGGTGCAAGGGAGGCCTCCCCACTACTTCGGTCTCACATCAGGTACGTGGCCCCTGTGACAATTCGTTTTACAATGATAATTATTAGTCATCCCTCTATATATCACAACATATTGGTGCCTTGACCCGTATTTCCCTTCATAGTTGCATGATAACCGGCTCTTGTCTTGGCTCCAAGCACGTGCCCGAGACAAGTGGTGGCAATGGTAATGAAGAGAGAGGGGAGGATGTCAGGATCCCAACCACCTGAACTACTCCTGCCATCAACTGAAAAAAATATTGGAGCTGAAACAAGCAACAGTTATTAAGCAGCCATCTCCTTGCTAGCAACGTTGTCGGGCAGCCCTGTGGGGAGAGAGGGTGGCTTGTCTGACTTAGCTAACAAGCAAGCTGTCATTTATTGTTCACAGTCAATAAACACAGAAAGGTTCTAACCATAAAGTCAAGGCTGCGTGGCACATTGAAGGTATAACACCATCCACAGAAGTTGGGCTTGGAAGCATCCCTGAAACAGAGGTATAGAAATCCCCTGGTAGTATCATATAGAAAGTAATGAGAATAGAGTACTGAAGGAAAGGATAAGTCAAATGCCAGAAAAGGATTAAAAGAAAAGAATACAAGGATATATTGCAGAGATTTCAGTCTCATTGAGGAGCTGCCAGGGATATCTTTGGACCTGTGGACTTTTTGGACCTAAGAACCCCGCAGCACATTCACGTGTATGATTATGTTGTAGTTCGGCTGTATCCCTACCTGTGCCATTCTCTATGATTCTCTGGGCAACAAGTTAATGTATATTATTTAAGATATAACAGTATATGCATTAATATTTATGTTACAAGATGTTCCCATCTTACCATATTTGATTTGGGCGATGTCTCCCACAACGAGCTCAGCCACGGGGATCTGTATGACTTGTCCATTTCTGATGACAGAGAATCTTTGCTCTTGCTCAATGCGACTCTGCAGCCCGCGGAACTGCTTCTCCTTACTCCAGTCATTGAAGGCCGTCACCCACACCACACAAATGACAGACAACAAAATGGCGGCTCCCTCAATCCACCCAGCCTCTGCCTCCCCATCTTCGTGGCCTCCAGTCTGCACATTCCCACAGTCTAGAAGAGATAAGAAGAACATAAAATTTAACATTTCGTAATAAAGAATCTTCAAGCCTCCTTTTATCTGCCATACATAACAATTTACAGAAAAGTCATTGAAATATTAATCGGACTGGAACATAAAAACTGGTCCCTGGATTTCTGAAGCTGGAGGTACTACACAAAACTTCAACAAAAGTTTTCTTTTGGCTTTGGAAAGAGTATGGAAAGGTTTGTGATCTGTCTTGCTTCTAGGGAGATTTGCCCACACTTGCTGGACTGGACATTGAATTAAACACTTCCTGTTTTGGGGTGAGATATACATTGTTTGCTTTATTTAAGGTTGATTGCGTGTATGGCTTATCTGGTGAGGGTATATTTACCTTTTCTCCTCTTGGATATAGTTTGCAGGTGCATCAATTCTGATTGACGTTGCATCTAGATGTGCATTCCCAGCTTGTTTTTCATCCATTAAAGTTTGAACCAATGTGCTTTTGCCACCCCCCTCTTTGCAGGTGAGTGCAGCAGTATTAAGGTTTTTTGACCATCTCATGTGTTGTTGGTAACACGGCTATATGGCTAGTGAAGTGGAAACCCTGATATACTTCCTTCATTTATTCCCATTAGGTGTGTGTCTTTATTATAATCGACACCATATATGGTGACCAAGTCTCATATACGCTCCATATCAGTGAGGTGAAGTGTCCTTTCATTTCTTGGTCTCCCCTTAGCCTGAACACATCCAACTATATAGATAAAGGTGTGATCTTTCATATGTGGGTTGGATGGTTGGATATATATATATATATATATATATATATATATATATATATATATATATATATATGTGTAGCAGCGGGTTCCTGAAGAGCCTGCTCTATAGGTTTTTCTGAGTTGGTTGGGTGCCGTCTCCGGTTCGGGAGAGACTCATTGTACTTCTAGCATTCCAGGGGAGGACTCTTTAGAAGAACACCCCATGTGAGTTTGGTTTTCTTAACAAGAGCCTGGAAGGGTTGAAGTAACCGAGAGAATTGTGGATATCCCCAAGCTGGCTGAAAGATCCAGGTATCCTACAAGTATTCAACAGCTTAGTTTCCTACATGTTCTGCAACAACATCTGTGACAAAGACTTTGTTCCTGAATAAGCACCTTGTTGGCTGCTAGGCCTTGTGAGAGAGGGACTGTCCCTGAGTGTTCATCCTTTTTCTGAGCCTCTCCCATCCTCTGGAAGTCCCTAACCCAATCTGTCCAGCCATCTCCTACTCTGCTTGCTTTTAGACATTTCCTGAAAACCCTTCTCTTCAGAGAAGCCTATCTGGCCCACACCTAACAACTGCACTTTTACTTTCTCCATCAGATCATCCCCCACAGTTATTACCTTTTGTATCACTTGACCCTCCCTCCTAGATTGTAAGCTCTAATGAGCAGGGCCCTCTGATCCCTCCTGTATTGAATTGCATTATAATTGTACTGTTTGTCCTCATGTTTTAAATAATATTAATAATATATATGTTTTATCTTAACCACTTCAGCCCCGGAAAGAATTTGCCCCCATCCTGACCAGAGCACTTTTTGCGATTCGGCACTGCGTTGCTTTAACTGACAATTATACGATCATGCGATGATGCACCCAAACAAAATTGAAATCCTTTTTTTCCCACTAATAGAGGTATTTGATCTCCTCTGCGGTTTTTATTTTTTGCGCTATAAACAAAAAAAGAGGGACAATTATAAAAAAAAACAATATTTTTCTCTTTTTGCTATAATAAATATCCCCAAAAAATATATAATAAAACTAATTGCTTTCTCAGTTTAGGCCAATATGTATTCTTCTACATATTTTTGGTAAAAAAAAAATCGCAATAAGCGTATATTGATTGGTTTGCGCAAAAGTTATCCCGTTACAAAATAGGGCATAGTTTTATGGCATTTTTATTATCATTTTTTTTATTAGTAATGGCGACGATCTGTGATTTTTATCATGACTGCGACATCATGGCGGACACATCGGACACTTTTGACACTACTTCTATTACTAACTCCTAGTTGCAGGTATGAGTAGTAAAGAGAGATGGAGCTCAAAGAGTTGGAGGTAAGAGATTGAAAGGGGAGGTTAGTGTTCTGCAGAGTAGGAGCTTAGTCCTTCATCAGAAACTTAAGACCTATATGGAACTATAGATGTAGACTGTCCATAAACTAGCCTTCTCCTTTGGGGAAATGTCATGCGTTCTTTTCCCCCTAGTGGGTTACATCATGAAGCTGGAGCACTTTTATGAAAGAATATCCATATGTGGACAAAATGAACTGAACCTGACCAGTGTAAAGAACTCAGAACCATGCTGTAATGGATTGTTAAAGACCAGGCCTAATATGGACTCTTGAATTGAGCGTTACATAAGTTCAAGACATAGGTGGAGTGGGTCTCTTTAATCTAATAGTGTATGTGTAGCACTTAACCCCGAAGGAACTGCTGTTTTTTTTTTTTTTGCTTACCGTTATGTCCGTTATAAAAGAAAAAAGACCAAAAATTCTGTAAAAAAAAGAATTTTTCTTCGTTTCTGTTATACAATTTTGCAGATTAGTAATTTTTCTTCATAAATTTTGGCCAAAATTTATACTACTACATATCTTTGGTAAAAATAAGTCCACAAGCTATGGTGCCAATATCTGAAAATTGATCACACCTGAAGTACTGACGGCCTATCTCATTTCTTGAGACCCTAACATGAAAAGTACAAATACCCCCCAAATGACCCTTTTTTGGAAAGAAGACATTCCAATGTATTTAGTAAGAGGCATGGTGAATTTTTTGAAGTTGTCATTTTTTCCCACAATTCTTTGCAAAATCAAGATTTTTGTTTTTCCTTTTTTTTTTTCACAAAATTGTCATATTTGCAGGTTATTTCTCACACACATCATATGTATACCACAAATTACACCCCAAAACACATTCTGCTATTACTCCCGAGTATGGCGATACCACATGTGTGAGCTTTTTACACAGCCTGGTCACATACAGAGGCCCAACATGCAGGGAGCACCAATTCTGACAATTCTCTCCTACATGTAAAAATCATCATTTATTTGCTAGAAAATTACATAGAACCCTAAAACATTATATATGTTTTTTTAGCAAAGATCCTAAAGAATACAATGGTGGTTGTTGCAACTTTTTATCTCGCACGGTATTTGTGCAGCAATTTTTCAAACGCGTTTTTTTTTGGAAAAGAAACAGTTTTGTGCTTAAAAAAAACAAAACAGTAAAGTTAGCCCAATGTTTTTGCATAATGTGAAAGATGAACTTACGCTGAGTAAATAGATACCTAACATGTCACCCTTCAAAATTGCACACGCTCGTGGAATGGTGCCAAACTTCGCTACTTAAAAATCCCCATAGGTGACGCTAATTTTTTTTTACTGGTTACATGTTTTGAGTTACAGAGGAGGTCTAGGTCACAGTGATACCTCACATGTGTGGTTTGAACATCATTTTCATATATGGGCGGGACTTATGCATGTGTTCCCTTCTGCATGCGAGCACATGGGGACAGGGGCGCTTTAATTTTTTTTTTTTATTGTTCATTTTACTTTATTTATTTTAGTTTGACTTTTTTTCCCAAAAAATAAATGTTTTGATCACTTTTATTCCTATTACAAGGAATTTAAACAGGAATGTAAACATCCCTTGTAATAGGAATATGGCATGACAGGTCCTCTTTACAGTGAGATATGGGGTCAATAAGACCCCACATCTCACCTCTAGGCTGGGAAGCCTGAAATAAAAAAAATAAAAAAATAAAAAAATATTCTGGCTTTGATCGTATTGGCGAGTCGGTAGAAGGACCGGAGGGCGGCGGGAGGGGGGTCGTCCCCTCTCGCCTCCTGTAAGAATGATCAAGCAGCGTAACAGCTGCTATGATTGTTCTTATGGTGTAGGGAAGCGGCTGAAAAAGATGATCTCTGAATGATGCCTGTAGCTATACCCATCATTCAGATATCCCCGCACAAAGTCAAGGACGTCATATGACGGCCAGCGGGCGGGAAGTGGTTAAAATGCATTTTTTATTTAACACAAAGTTGTCCATTTATACAATATTTCTAACACGTAGCATGTACATACCAAAAATGACATCCCAAAATAGATTCTCCTACTCCTCCTGACTACGGCGATACCACATGTGTGAGACTTCCACAGCCTGGAAACATACAGAGGCTGAGTACAGCCAAGGATGGGCGAGCATGGCTGGGTATGACGGAGTATTGCAGGGTATCACCGAGTATGGCTGGGTATTGCAGGGTATCAGAGTATGGCTGAGCATGGCCGAGTATGGCTGGGTATTGCAGAGTATCACTGGGTATGGCTGGGTATTGCAGGGTATCACCGAGTATGGCTGGGTATTGCAGGGTATCACCGAGTATGGCTGGGTATCACCGAGTATGGCAATTTATGGCAGAGTATTGGCAGGGTATTGCAGGCTATTGCAGAGTATTGCTGGGTATTGCAGATTATTGCTGGGTATTGCAGAGTATTGGCAGGGCATTGCTGGGTATTGCAGAGTATTGGCAGGGCATTGCTGGGTATTGCAGAGTATTGGCAGGACATTGCAGAGTATTGGCAGGGCATTGCTGGGTATTGCAGAGTATTGGCAGGACATTGCAGAGTATTGGCAGGGCATTACTGGGTATTGCAGGGTATTGGCAGGGCATCGCAGAGTATTGGCAGGGCATTGCTGGGTATTGCAGAGTATTGGCAGGGCATTGTAGAGTATTGGCAGGGCATTGCAGAGTATTGGCAGGGCATTGCAGAGTATTGGCAGGGCATTGCAGAGTATTGGCAGGGTATTGCAGAGTATTGGCAGGGCATTGCTGGGTATTGCAGAGTATTGGCAGGGCATTGCTAGGTATTGCAGAGTATTGGCAGGGCATTGCTGGGTATTGCAGAGTATTGGCAGGGAATTGAGGGGTTAATTGTCGGTGAGCAGCGCTGTGGGCACTGCAGATCCAGCCCACAGCGCTGCTGACACCGATCTCTCCCCTCCACTGTACTGATCGGTACAGAGAGGGGAGGGAGGAACCGGCATCATAACAGGTTTGTTTACAAGTGATCGCTCTGTTATTTGACGCGATGAGCGGCCGTTTACCGTGATCCGTAATGCTCTGGAGTGCGTGCCCCGGGGGCGCGCGAGAGCGGAATTTTGGGAGGACATCATATGACGGCCTCCCAGAGTTAAGCAACCGCTCTGTAGCCATAATTCGGCTATGGGCCGGTTGTTAAGTGGTTAAAGAATGTAGAATGTTAGCTCCGACACTTAGTTCTTTTTAAAAAGATTTATTTGAAAAAAACATGAAGTTTTGCAATAGAGGGATAGAGGGTTAAGGGGAGTTCAGGTACCTTGTAATTGCGGGTTAGAGGTATTTCTTTGATCCAGAGGACAAACAGCTTCCACAGGCTGGATCTAGCAACCACCAGATAGGCCTCTCTCACTGATCTAGCAGCCGGAGAAATGCTCAAACAAAGTCTCTGCCACAGACATGTCAGTATAACGGAATCGTTGTGCAATCCTCTGCCACAGGAAAGCACAACCAGCAACTTGTTGAGAAATTAAAGAGTTGTCACACAGTACCAGTTTCCTTCAGCCGATCCAGCGATACTGTGTGGTAGGTGACCTGGGATGCATCCTCTAACTGAGTCTCCAGGCTCTTCCAGAGATACCAGCCTTGTTGCTCGGTCCTCTCCTGAAAAAGTCCTCCCCTGGATCCTCCAGTCGCTTGGCTTCTCCCCGCAGGCAAGACAGCACAGGACCACCCCTGGATCGGTAGGCCCCAAGACTTTACGGCCAGGAGGGCCATGAGGTCGGGATAACGAACCCTGAAAAGAGACCCTTCAAAATGGCGTCAGTACCTTAAGTACCTTTAACCAGAATGCACAGCAGGAGAACCACTCCCACCGGGCTGTTTATGAGTAAAAGGGGTACTCAATGCATTCAGCCTTTTGCATTTCTAACACTGCGAACCCACAGCCAAGTACCGCAAGACCCTAGTGTTAGTTGGGCTGGGTATTTAACGGAACAGCCAACCTGACCTATAACCAGAGGCCCTTCTACAACTCAGTTGTGACCGAAGAGTGATAGCCCGCCCCATGGTAAAGCCTTCTTGGCCATGGAGTGTGAGCCTGAGCATTGAAATCAGGTTTACAAACCCCCCTGCTGTAATTCTTCACTGTAGGCCCCTATATACACCTACACATGTGTTTTATTAATGTCGTATGATGACAGAATTTGGGTTTGTAGGTCAAGAACAAAAGTAATTTACAACATACGCTGTTACGGGAAAAATCTGTGTTTTGCTGAGCTTGCAGTTAGCACAACTCAACTCAATGTTTCTTGTCATTTAGTTATAGGGCATCTGCAAATATACAAATGTACTCATCAACATCCAATGACCCTGATGAAGGTGTACTTCACTTAAGAGTACCTGACATGTACACAACTAATTAAGTCATGCTTTAAATTAACCGCTTACCATCCTTAAACCATTTTGAAACGTCTTGGACTTCACTTGGTTAAATCAAGCTGATGGCTACAATTGTAAGAATGGGCTTGGTGGCATTTTGTTCAGCCAGGGGTTGGCTGTTCAGTTAAAGTGATCAAATTGAGAAGGGCCATTGAGGTTTTTTTTTTTTCTTATCACTGGAGAACAGTTCCACCCCAGCCACCTGAAACACAGTGCTACGCGGGCTACCTGCAACACAGTGCCACCCCTGTCTGCCACCTGCAACACAGTGCCACTCCAGCTACCTGCAGCAAAGCGTAACCCAGCCCACCTGGAGCCAGAGCCACCCCAGCCACCTTCAGCATAGTGCCACCCCAGCCACCTGCAGCACAGTTCACCCCACCCCCCTGTAGCACAGTGCCATGCCAGCCACCTGCAACACAGTGCCACTCTATCCACCACACCATGAGTACAGTGCCCCCCCCCCCTCCAGCTACTGGTGGCAGAGTGCTACCGAAGCAGCTTGCAACACAGTGCCACCCCATCTCCCTGTAGCACAGTGCCATGCTAGCCACCTGCAGCACAGTTCCAACCTATCCACCATCAGCACAGTGCCACCCAAGAAATTGGATGAAATGGTTTAGCACTAGAAAGCTCTTAAAAATGCCACTCCAACTATCTGCTGCACAGTGCCAACCCAACCATCTGCAGCACAGCGCCACTCCCACCATCTGCAGCACAGCGCCACTCCCACCATCTGCAGCACAGCGCCACTCCAACCATCTGCAGCACAGCGCCACTCCAATCATCTGCAGCACAATGTCAACCCAACCATCTGCAGCACAGCACCACTCAAACCATCTGCAGCACAGCGCCACTCAAACCATCTGCAGCACAGCGCCACTCAAACCATCTGCAGCACAGCGCCACTCAACCCATCTGCAGCACAATTTCAACCCAACCATCTGCAGCACAACCCAACCATCTGCAGCACAACCCAACCATCTGCAGCACAACCCAACCATCTGCAGCACAGTACCACCCCAACCATCTGCAGCACAGTGCCACCCACAACACAGTGCCACCTAAGTCACCTGCAACACAGTGCTACCCGCAATACAGTGCCACCCCAGCTACCTGCAGCACAGTGCACCCCATTCCCCTGTAGCACAGTGCTACCCTATCCATCATCTGCACAGTGCCACCAAAGCTACTTGTAGCAGAGTTCCATCCAAACAACTTGCAACACAGTGCCAGTCCGTCCCACTGCAGCACTGTGCCATCCAAGTCAAATGCAACACACTGCCACCCCATCCACCTGCAGCACAGTACCATCCTAGCCACCAGAAACAGTGCTACCCAAGAAACCTGCAACACAATGCTAGCCCACCCCCCTGCAGCACAGTGCCACGCCAGCCTAATGCATCACAGTGATACCCTATTCACCTGCAGCACACACACTTTGATGGACATCTCCATCTAGTATTCAACCTGCCCTATATTTTTTTTTAACCCTGAGGTATTTCAGAAAAAAATATAACACATTTTGGTCACTAGATTTGACAATCATAAAAAGTCATAGTATTAAAAAAATTAGGAAAATTCACACAGTCTGGATGAATGCTTGTGACATTCGTCCAACAAACGGTTTATAAATAAACACTTTGTATGGTTTATCCCCAAATTTCTTGTTCAGTCTGTTCTGTTACTTTTTTTTTTTTTTTTTTTTAGGTATTCCAATATGGTTAGAATCTGTACAAAAAAAAATTAAAAATATCCAAGATCTAATGTTTCTAAGGTTTAGAGGTTTCCCAATTCCTGGTCTTCAGAGGCTGTGGTGGTGTATTCACCGTTTCCCTTAAAGGCACTTATGGGGCCCAGGATACACCACCACTGCCTCTGAAGACCAGGAATTGGGAAACTACTATCATATAATAATAGCCAATATATTTAACCACATAAGGACCGCCCGCCGCAGTTGTACGTCGGCTCTTTGAAGTGAAATACAATTGTTATGGCAACAGATAGCTGCCATAGCCCCGGTTTCCTCTTCAACAGCGGGTGGTCCGCTTTCAGATAAAAGTGATCTCTGTGGTGGATTTGCCGCAAGATCACTTTTATCGGGGGCAGGAGAGGGCCCCCTTTCCCACTGCTCTCTGGACGTCTCCGCTGCTTATCGGAGCTGTCGGTAGTGGTCGAGATGATCGCGTCCGCTCCCCTTAATGCCTGGATGCCGAATGAGGGAAAGATGTTAAAGGGGAAATTTTTTTTTGCAAAAAATAAAAAATTACATTTTAGTGAGGATGTAAAATCTGAGGTATTTTTGACCCCCATATCTCACTTTGTAATAGAAAAAAAGCATGACAGGACCTCTTAAAAGGGATGTTTACATTCCTTGTAATTGGAATAAAAGTGACCCAAAATATATATTTTTTAACCACTTAAGGACCGCCGCATGCCAATGTACGTCATCAGAATGGCATGTACAGGCACAAGCACGCACATGTACGTGCTTGCCTTCCAGCGGGTGGGGGGTCCGATCGGACCCCCTCCCGCTGGATGCGGCGGTCCGTTTCGCTTCAGGAGCGATCCGGGATGAGGGGATGGCCATTGGTTTCTGGCCACCCCCTCTCGATCGCTCCTGGCGAATGAGAAGCTTCCTCCCGCTGTGTATAGTAAACACAGGCAGGGAGGAAGTGATGTCATTTTCCTCGGGCGGTCTTTTTGACCGGACTACGAGGAGAACACTGAAAGTAAGTGCACTAAACACTACACTGACATGTAGGCACACATAGGCACACAAACCCCCCCCCCCCCCCATCACCCCCCGATCGGCCCCTGATCCCCCCCGCCCCCTCCCAGTCACAGTGTCACTGATTGCAGTGATCATTTATTTACTGATCACTGCATTCAGTGTCAGTTGTGACAGTAAAAAGTGTCAGGGCAGTTAGTGTTAGGTCCAGGGTAGCACCCTACCACCCCCCAATAAAGGTTTAACCCCCTGATTGCACCTAGAGTTACCCCCTTTTGCCAGTGTCACTAAGCAATTGTTTTTCTGATCGCTGCATTCGTGTCACTGGTGCCGCTAAGTAGCTAGTTATTTTTTTAGTTTCACCGCTAGGTTTTTATAGCGCTAGGTACCCCGATATACTACCCAATAATGGTTTTAACCCCCTGAATGCCCCTAGTTAACCCTTTCACCCCCTTTTTCCAGTATCACTAAGCGATCGTTTTTCTGATCGCTGCATTAGTGTCACTGATGCCGCTAGGTAGCCAGTTATTTTTTAAGGTTCACCGCCAGGTTTTTATAGCGCTAGGTACCCCGATATACTACCCAATAATGGTTTTAACCCCCTGATTGCCCCTAGTTAACCCTTTCACCCCCTTTTGCCAGTGTCACTAAGCGATCATTTTTCTGATCGCTGCATTAGTGTCACTAGTGTCACTAGGTAGCTAGTTATTTTTTTAGGTTCACCGCCAGGTTTTTATAGTGCTAGGTACCCCCATATACTACCCAATAATGGTTTTAACCCCCTGATTGCCCCTAGTTAACCCTTTCACCAGCGATCACAGTATAAGTGTCACTGGTGACGCTGGTTAGCCAGTTAGTTATTTAGGTTCCCCGTCAGGTTTTTATATAGCGCCATGGACCCCCATATACTACCTAATAAAAATTTAAACCCCCTGATTGCCCCTATTTAACCCTTTCACCAGTGATCACCGTATAAGTGTTACGGGTGACTCTGGTTAGTTAGTTTGCTTTTTTATAGCATCAGGGCACCCACCTTTTATTACCCAATAAAGGTTTAACCCCCTGATCACCCGGCGGGTGATATCAATTAGGTTTTAGGGTCAGGGTCTACGTCGTCCCAGGCAGCGCTAGGTTAGTGCCAGTACCGCTAACACCCACGCGCAAAGCATAAACCTCCTGTAGTGGTATAGAATCTGAACAGATCAATATCTGATCTGATCAGATCGATACTAGCGTCCCCAGCAGTTTAGGGTTCCAAAAAAACGCATTGTTAGCAGGATCAGCCCAGATACCTGCTAGCACCTGCGTTTTGCCCCTCCGCCCAGCCCACCTAAGTGCAATATCGATCGATCACCGTCACTTACAAAACACTAAACACATAACTGCAGCGTTCGCAGAGTCAAGCCTGATCCCTAACAGTTTTTTTTGGTAGCGTTTTATATTTAAATCCGGAAGGCAGTGCTTGGTTTTCGGGGTCCCAAAAAGTCCCCCACATGTGGTATCCCCGTACTCGGGAGAAGCAACAGAATTTATTTTGGGGTGTAATTTGACTTTTGCCCATAGCATGTGTGAGCAATATATTATTTAGTGACAACTTTGTGCAAAAAAAAAAAAAATTGTAATATTCCTGCAACTTGTGGCAAAATATAAAATATTTCATGGACTCAACATGCCTCTCAGTAAATAGCTTGGGGTATCTACTTTCCAAAATTGGGTCATTTGGGGGGGTTTTGTGTTATTTTGGCATTTTATGGCCTTCAAAACTGTGATAGGTAGTGAGGAGTGAAATCAAAAATTTGCACCCTTATGCCGCGTACACACGATCAAACAATCCGGTGGAAAAGTCCGGCAAACTCAAGTCCGCCAAACAATCCCCCCGTGTGTAGCCTCCGGCATACTTTTTTGACCCGAAAGTACGGCGGACTTAGAATGCCATGTTGCACTCCAATCTTCCCGCCGGACTCGCATTTCGGCGGACAATCCGGCCGTGTGTATGCCAGTCCGCCGTACTTTTGAAATGAGCGGACTTTTCCCGCCCGGAGAAAAGTCCGCTCATTTTGAGCGGGTCTCCAGGTAGGCAGGGCCCGCGAAGGAGACGTCGCTGGCCCCGCCGCCTGGTATGGACTAAAAGGGGAACCCCAACGTCGAAAAAAATCGGCGTGGGGGTCCCCCCCAAGTCCACAACAGACCCTTGTCCGAGAACGCTACCCGGCCGGCCAGGAAAGGGGGGGCGAGCGAGCACCCCCCCTCCTGAGCCGTACCAGGCCGCATGCCCTCAACATGAGGGGTGCCTTGGGGAAGGGGGGGCCACGCGGCCCCCCCACCCCAAAGCACCTTGTCCCCATGTTGATGAGGACAAGGGCCTCTTCCCAACAACCCTGGCCGTTGTTTGTCGGGGTCTGCGGGCGGGATCCGGGAATCTTATCGGAATCCGGGAGCCCCCTTTAATAAGGGGGCCCCTGGATACCGGCCCCCACCCTATGTGAATGAGTATGGGGTACAATGTACCCCTACCCATTCACCTGTAAAATAAAAGTACAAAAAAAACACAACACACGAGATAAAATACTTTATTGCACAGCTCCGGGGATCTTCCATCTTCGGGGGTCTTCTCGCCGGACTCCTCCGCTATCTTCTTGTAGCTCTTTTGCTAGCGGAGGAGTCCGGCTTTCTTCCTCGCCGCCGGCCTCTTCTTCCGACTTCGGGGGTCTTGTCCCCCTCTTCGGTTCTTCTGCCGGGCCACCGCGCCTTCTTCTAGCTCTTTTACAGGCGGTGGCCCGGTCTTCTGTCGCCGCCGCCGCCTTCCGTTCTTCTTCTTCTTCTTTTTCTCCTCCAGGAGATGTTGACTCGACGATCTCTCCGGCCGCAATGCCAGGGACGCGCTGCGCTTATATAGGGACAAGGGGCGGTGTCACATGGGTTTATGTCACATGGGTTGGTGTCACATGGTGACCCCGCCCCCTTACGATGTCACAGTCCCGGAGGATGCTGGGACTGTCGCCGTGTGACATCAACCCATGTGACCAACCCATGTGACATAAACCCATGTGACACCGCCCCTTGTCCCTATATAAGTGGCAGCGCAGCGCGTCCCTGGCATTGCGGCCGGAGAGATCGTTGAGTCAACATTTCCTGGAGAAGAAGAAGAAGAACGGAAGGCGGCGGCGGCGACAGAAGACTGGGCCACCGCCTGTAAAAGAGCTAGAAGAAGGCGCGGTGGCCCGGCAGAAGAACCAAAGAGGGGACAAGACCCCCGAAGTCGGAAGAAGAGGCCGGCGGCGAGGAAGAAAGCCGGACTCCTCCGCTAGCAAAAGAGCTACAAGAAGATAGCGGAGGAGTCCGGCGAGAAGACCCCCGGAGCTGTGCAATAAAGTATTTTATCTCGTGTGTTGTGTTTTTTTGTACTTTTATTTTACAGGTGAATGGGTAGGGGTACATTGTACCCCATACTCATTCACATAGGGTGGGGGGCTGGTATCCGGGGGCCCCCTTATTAAAGGGGGCTCCCGGATTCCGATAAGCCCCCTGCCCGCAGACCCCGACAACCAATGGCCAGGGTTGTCGGGAAGAGGCCCTTGTCCTCATCAACATGGGGACAAGGTGCTTTGGGATGAGGGGGCCGCGTGGCCCCCCCTTCCCCAAAGCACCCCCCATGTTGAGGGCACGCGGCCTGGTACGGCTCAGGAGGGGGGGGGGCGCTCGCTCGCCCCCCTTTCCTGGCCGGCCGGGTAGCGTGCTCGGACAAGGGTCTGTTGTGGACTTGGGGGGGACCCCCACGCCGTTTTTTTTCGGCGTTGGGGTTCCCCTTTAAGTCCATACCAGGCGGCCGGGCCAGCGACGTCTCCTTCGCGGGCCCCGCCTGCCTGGAGACGCGCTCGAAATGAGCGGACTTTCCTCTGCGTGTGTGGGCGAGTCCTATCATTTCAAAAGTAGGGCGGATAGTACGGCGGACTTAGTTCGCCGTATTAGTCTGCTCAAAAAGTGCCGTGTGTGGGCAAGTAGCCCGTTCGGAAAGTCCGACGGACAGTCTGGCGGGAAGTCCACCAGACTAAGTACGTCGGACATACCGCTACGTGTGTACGCGGCTTTAGAAATCCTGAAGGCAGTGATTGGTTTTCGGGGTGCCGTACGCGGCTAGACTCCCAAAAAGTCCCACATATGTGGTATACCCGTACTCAGGAGAAGCAGCAGAATATATTTTGGGGTGCAATTCCACATATAACTATGGCATGTGTGAGCAATATATCATTTAGTGACAACTTTTTGTAAACTTTTTTTTTGTGTCATTATTCAATCACTTGGGACAAAAAAACATTCAATGGGCTCAACATGCCCCTCAGCAATTTCCTTGGGGTGTCTACTTTCCAAAATGGGGTCATTTGGGGGGGGGGGGGTTTGTGTTATTTTGGCATTTTATGGCCTTCGAAACTGTGATAGGTAGTGAGGAGTGAAATCAAAAATTTGCACCCTTAGAAATCCTGAAGGCAGTGATTGGTTTTCGGGGTGCCGTACGTGGCTAGACTCCCAAAAAGTCCCACATATGTGGTACACCCGTACTCAGGAGAAGCAGCAGAATATATTTTGGGGTGCAATTCCACATATAACTATGGCATGTGTGAGCAATATATCATTTAGTGACAACTTTTTGTAAACTTTTTTTTTGTGTCATTATTCAATCACTTGGGACAAAAAAAAACATTCAATGGGCTCAACATGCCCCTCAGCAATTTCCTTGGGGTGTCTACTTTCCAAAATGGGGTCATTTGGGGGGGGTTGTACTGCCCTGCCATTTTAGCACCTCAAGAAATGAGATAGGCAGTCATAAATTAAAAGCTGTGTAAATTCCAGAAAATGTACTCTAGTTTGTAGACTCTATAACTTTTGCGCAAACCAATAAAAATACGCTTATTGACATTTTTTTTACTAAAGACATGTGGCTGAATAAATTTTGCCCTAAATGTATGACTAAAATTGAGTTTATTCATTTTTTCTTATAACAAAAAGTAGAAAATATATTTTTTTCTCAAAATTTTCGGTCTTTTTCCATTTATATTACAAAAAATAAAAATCGCAGAGGCAATCAAATACCATCAAAAGAAAGCTCTATTTGTGGGAAGAAAAGGACGCAAATTTCGTTTAGGTACAACATTGCATGACTGTGCAATTACCAGTTAAAGCAGTGCAGTGCGAAATTGTAAAAACACCTCTGGGCCTTAGGCTGAAAATTGGTCCGGGGCTGAAGTGGTTAAAGGACAGTGTCAAAATAAAAAAATAAAAAGTAAAGTAAATAAGAAAAAAAAAACTAATAAAAAAGTAACCTAAATGAGAAAAAAAACAAATAAAAAGTAAACCAAATAAGAAAATAAAAATAAAAATTGAAACCAGTATCCCCCCTATACTAGCGCCCTGTCCTGCAGAGCTCACGCAGAGAAGCGAACACATACATAAGTTGCGCCCGCATATGAAAACGGTGTTCAAATCCCACATGTGAGGTATCGCCATGATCATTAGAGCGAGAGCAATGATTCTAGCCTCTTCTGTAACTAAAAACTGGTAACCTGTATCTATTTTTAAATGTCGCTTATGCAGATTTTTAAGGGTCAAAGTTTGCCGCCATTCCACGAGCTGGTGCAATTTTGAAGCATGACATGTTGGGTATCAATTTACTCGGTGTAACATTATCTTTCACAATATAAAAAAGAAATTGGGCTAACTTTACCGCTGTCCTTTTTTTTTTTTAATTAAAAAAAGTGTATTTTTTCCCCCAAAAAAATTACGCTCGTAAGACCGCTGTGCCAATATGGTGCGATATAAAGTATTGCAATGACCGCCATTTTATTCTCTAGGGTGTCTGAAAAAAAAAAAAAAAAAAAAAAAAAAAAAAAAAAAAATATATATATATATATATATATATATATATATATATATATATATATATATATATATATATATATATATATATATATATATATATATATATATATATATATATATATATATATATATATATATATATATATATATATATATATATATATATATATATATATATAGTTTGGGGGTTGTAAGTAATTTTTTAGAAAAAATAAATAAATAAATTATTTTAACTTGTACACATGGAGTCTGAAAAATAGGCCCGGTCCTTAAGTAGTTACCGTAATGAAAAAAAAATTACTATAAAAATGATTAGACAAGAACATCACATCAGCGAGCAGTTTTGCATACTGATGTGATTTTTGGTCCTTTGTTTCTGCCTTTCCTATCGACATGAAAAGTCTGGTCAATGGTGGTCAGAACCCATGGGTGATGGGATAGCAACACATAAGGTAACAATGAATCCATTCACACATAGCCTCCTGGAGGGATCATGTTAGAAGATAATACAGGATGTTCTTTAGATGGGAATCATGGTACACACTTCAAGAACAGGCATAAATACTTAAAATGATGAGAGCAGCTTGAATCCTGAAAGCATGAAAAATTAAAAGAAGAATTGATTTAGAACAGAAGAAATCTGCTTTACCTCATTTAACCGGGAATTTTGCAGCCTGAATTCGGCTCTCTTTAAAGGGCCATCAAACTAAGACTAGCCGTGTACCACCATGGCCGGCCAGTGCACCTTCAGTTCAGAAGCTGCTGTGGACAGTAGAGCGTGTGGACAGTAGAGCGCGTGGACAGTAGAGCGCGTGGACAGTACAGTGTGTGGACAGTACAGTGTGTGGACAGTATAGTGTGTGGACAGTACAGTGTGTGGACAGTAGAGCATGTGGACAGTAGAGCATGTGGACAGTAGAGCGTGTGGACAGTATAGTGTGTTGACAGTAGAGCGTGTTGACAGTAGAGCGTGTGGACAGTAGAGTGTGTGGACAGGAGAGTCTGTGGACAGTAGAGCGTGTGGACAGTACAGTATGTGGACCATAGAGCGTGTGGACAATAGAGCATGTGGACAGTATAGTGTGTGAACAGTAGAACGTGTGGACAGTACAGTGTGTGGACAGTACAGTGTGTGGACAGTAGAGTGTGTGGACAGTAGAGTGTGTGGACAGTAGAGCGTGTGGACAGGAGAGTCCGTGGACAGTACAGTGTGTTGACAGTAGAGCGTGTGGACTTGTGCCCATCATATGCAGCCACCTGTGTCCATCATATGCAGCCACCTGTGCCGATCATATGCAGCCACCTGTGCCCATCATATGCAGCCACCTGTGCCCATCATATACAGCCACCTGTGCCCATCATATGCAGTAACTTGTGCCCGTCAAATGCAGCCACTTGTGCCAGTCATATGCAGCCATGCGTGCCCATCAAATGCAGCCACGTGTGCCCATCAAATGCAGCCATGTGTGCCCATCAAATGCAGCCACGTGTGGCAATCATATGCAGCCATTGTGCCCATCAAATGCAGCCACTTGTGCCCGTAAAATTCAGCCAATTGTGCCCATAAAATTCAGTCACTTGTGCCCGTAAAATGCAGCCACTTGTGCCCGTAAAATGCAGCCACTTGTGCCCATCAAATGCAGCCACTTGTGCCCATCAAATGCAGCCACTTGTGCCCATCAAATGCAGCCACTTGTGCCCATCATATGCAGCCACCTGTGCCCATCAAATGCAGCCACTTGTGCCCATCATATGCAGCCACTTGTGTCCACTGACCCTCCCACTCTCGGGGCTCGTGGCTCTCGCAGCACCCCCCAACCCACCCCCCCCGCGTGCATGGCTCCTACAGAGGGGACCTACTGCAGCATCTCCTCTCCAATGCACCAGAGTGGTTGCGACCTCTGCTCCAGCGTATCTCCTCTGCTCCTCTTTCTAAGCACCAATCATCCAATAGGGTGGCCTAGCGCTTTGGCCAATCAGGAAACATGTCTGACGCCCTGCCTCTTGACTGGCAGGGAGGAGGGTTGTTGTGAATATTGCAAGAATTAATTCGCTATCGTAACACAATTGGGTGGGATCAGGGCACACTCCCTGTGCCCCGAGCCCACCCTATTTTGAAGCCTATTAGAGCCTCTGGCTCAAATCAGGTGCTTCAACAAGTACCACCCACTCCCGGCCCACCATAGGAATCCATGCATCCGGCATCCTGAAAAGGGCTGGGCGCATGGATGGGGGGGGGGGGGTGAAGGGATAAGGTGTATAACTTACCTTATTTCTGGTTCTGGCTTCCTCCATCCATGAGACTGGTCCCTCTCCTCTCTAAGCAGCTTCTGGCCATGGTTGCATGATCACCTCCTAATGTACGATTAGGGTTGCCACCATTTCTTCCTCTGATAAGATGGCACTGATAGGCCCTGATGGGTGGCACTGATGGGCACTAATAGGTGTTACTGATAGGTACGACTGATAGATGGCACTGATGGGCACTGATAGGCACTGGTAGGTGACACTAATGGGCACTGGTAGGCGACACTAAGGGGCAGCACTGTTGATGAGGCACTGATTGGTGACATTGACTGGTGGCACTGTGGGCACAGTTAGGTAGAACAAGTGGGCACAGATGAGCTGTCGGGAGCTTTCCTTGATCGAGACAATGTCCCTCTGAGAGCCGCTGGTGATCGGCTTTTTTTTATTCTCCTCAGGCTGTCGGCACGAGGAGAGAAAATAGCCAACTACCATTTTTGTTTACATCACATGATCAGACGTCATTGGCTGACTCTGTGATCAGCCGAGTCTCATAGACTCACTGATCACAGAGCGCACCGCACGTTCCCTCACGGGGGCGCACAGGTCGCTTGGGCATGGGAGGATGTCAATAGATGTACTCCCTGCAAAGTAGGATCTGAACAAGTTTAAAATATATATTTTTTTTACTATTTTGGGCCAGTTTTCCTTTGATAATAATTTTTTTTAGGAGATATTCATCACCATTTACCACCAAATGAAAGTCCAATTTGTCCTGAAAAAAACGGTATAATCCCCCTGGATGCATAAAGTAGTTTGATGATATGTACGATTCTACACATGTCAAAGAACATATATATACATATACAGTATGTTGGATAGTTTCTAAATAATCTAATATAATACTAACACATGTCAAAGTTGCAAAATTGTCCTTAGGCATTAAGATTTGTTTTACCCTCAGGAGCGAAGGGGTTAACCATAAGTAGGAAAAGCTTTTTACCAGGCAGGCCTCCACACTCATCTTAGAAGACCTACTTATAGACTGTTTATGATCAGAAAATAAGTTGGCTAATTATTGGAAATGGAGACCCAGGTTTCACTTATATCTGCAGCCAGGGTATCATTCAGATAATAAAGTCTCGTATTAAAATGATGTGAGACTCATGGATGCAATATCACGTGCGAGATAAAGTAAAACTCTAAGGTCAACACTGTAATTGCAGCAGCAAACATTTTATTGCTCAACCACCCACTGCCACCAATGGCAGAACACTGTGTGCTACTAGAAATGGCATAGAAATTAGAGGTGAGGAACCCACTCGTGGATCATCAACAGTCCACAGAACTCCATCTGAGAAAACACAGCTCTAGCAGATCAAGCAATATAATTGGAAAGGAAGGAACACGTACTCTCACTTTGTTCTCCTGGCGGTGCATAGAATGAAAGGCCCAGAGAGACGATGGCAGCAATTTCTAAAATGATGAGAGTCACATCCTGAAGGGCTTCCCAGACTAACTGCAGGAAGGTTTTGGGTTTTTTGGGAGGTATGAAGTTCACACCGTATATTTGCCTTCTCTTCTCAAAGTCTGCTACATTATCCGACAAACCTGCAAACAATAACAAAAAGTGTTAATAATTTCTTGTTTTTTTTAAAAGCATCCATTAATTTGAAGCAACGTATTAATTAATAACATACAAAACAAAGAAATCACCTAACCATTGCCTATGCCAATTAAAGCAATCTCTCTGAACCAGTATTCTGTTGAACTCTTGGTTCTAAAGGCTGCTAGTGAGCAATAAGTAAATTCTGCCTCTCAGACATAATACCACCGACTGAACATTCTTCCCTCTGATCACCAATGTAAGGAACATTCTTCCCACTGACCACCAATGTAAGGAACATTCTTCCCACTGATCACCAATGTAAGGAACATTCTTCCCACTGATCACCAATGTAAGGAACATTCTTCCCACTGATCACCAATGTAAGGAACATTCTTCCCACTGACCACCAATGTAAGGAACATTCTTCCCTCTGACCCAATGTAAGGAACATTCTTCCCACTGATCACCAATGTAGGGAACATTCTTCCCACTGATCACCAATGTAAGGAACATTCTTCCCACTGATCACCAATGTAAGGAACATTCTTCCCACTGATCACCAATGTAAGGAACATTCTTCCCACTGATCACCAATGTAAGGAACATTCTTCCCACTGACCACCAATGTAAGGAACATTCTTCCCTCTGACCCAATGTAAGGAACATTCTTCCCACTGATCACCAATGTAGGGAACATTCTTCCCACTGACCACCAATGTAAGGAACATTCTTCCCACTGATCACCAATGTAAGGAACATTCTTCCCACTGACCACCAATGTAAGGAACATTCTTCCCACTGACCACCAATGTAAGGAACATTCTTCCCACTGATCACCAATGTAAGGAACATTCTTCCCACTGATCACCAATGTAAGGAACATTCTTCCCACTGATCACCAATGTAAGGAACATTCTTCCCACTGACCACCAATGTAAGGAACATTCTTCCCTCTGACCCAATGTAAGGAACATTCTTCCCACTGATCACCAATGTAGGGAACATTCTTCCCACTGAACACCAATGTAAGGAACATTCTTCCCACTGATCACCAATGTAAGGAACATTCTTCCCACTGATCACCAATGTAAGGAACATTCTTCCCACTGATCACCAATGTAAGGAACATTCTTCCCACTGATCACCAATGTAAGGAACATTCTTCCCACTGATCACCAATGTAAGGAACATTCTTCCCACTGAACACCAATGTAAGGAACATTCTTCCCACTGATCACCAATGTAAGGAACATTCTTCCCACTGATCACCAATGTAAGGAACATTCTTCCCACTGATCACCAATGTAAGGAACATTCTTCCCACTGATCACCAATGTAAGGAACATTCTTCCCACTGATCACCAATGTAAGGAACATTCTTCTCACTGATCACCAATGTAAGGAACATTCTTCCCACTGATCACCAATGTAAGGAACATTCTTCCCTCTGACCCAATGTAAGGAACATTCTTCCCACTGATCACCAATGTAAGGAACATTCTTCCCACTGACCACCAATGTAAGGAAAATTCTTCCCACTGATCACCAATGTAAGGAGCATTCTTCCCACTGACCACCAATGTAAGGAGCATTCTTCCCACTGACCACCAATGTAAGGAACATTCTTCCCACTGATCTCCAATGTAAGGAGCATTCTTCCCACTGACCACCAATGTAAGGAACATTCTTCCCACTGATCACCAATGTAAGGAGCATTCTTCCCACTGATCTCCAATGTAAGGAGCATTCTTCCCACTGACCACCAATGTAAGGAGCATTCTTCCCACTGATCACCAATGTAAGGAACATTCTTCCCACTGATCACCAATGTAAGGAACATTCTTCCCACTGATCACCAATGTAAGGAACATTCTTCCCACTGACCACCAATGTAAGGAGCATTCTTCCCACTGATCTCCAATGTAAGGAGCATTCTTCCCACTGACCACCAATGTAAGGAGCATTCTTCCCACTGATCACCAATGTAAGGAGCATTCTTCCCACTGATCTCCAATGTAAGGAGCATTCTTCCCACTGACCACCAATGTAAGGAGCATTCTTCCCACTGATCACCAATGTAAGGAACATTCTTCCCACTGATCTCCAATGTAAGGAGCATTCTTCCCAATTTTTCTTTATTAAAAGTCTTGCAATCATTAAGCATAAAATCACAATATATAAATATACATAAATATATACATATTTACATAAATTAAAATAAATATAGCAAAACTGCTCTCAAAACAAAAAAAATACTTTACAGCAATAACATAAATCCTATTACGACTCACACCATTACACCAGACATCAAACTTGTGAGGTTAAGAAACAATCCCGCACCTATTAAGCATGCAGCCCTTCTTCAAAAAGAAGATACTAACCAACAAAAGCTAAGGGAGTGAAAGAAACAGAAAAAGAAAAGAGCTCCTCACCCAGAGATGGGCAGTTCACCAAAGGCAAGTCTGATATTCCTCCACGCCCTTATCCAGACTGCCCGAGGCTCCCTGCCCTTCTCAAGACCCCGAATTTTCCCAACCTCACCCAGAATATCGTGCACCACCACCTCAACAGAGAGGACTTTCTTCCGCAGGGTAATCTGGCACCGTGCATTCCATGTGAAGTAACGGACAACTATACTAACTAAAAACAGTGTATCGAAATCAAAATCCCAGTGAATCGGGAATGCCCCATACACCCACTCCGCATAACTCATGCGATAGAAAAAGGGGATGCCTAGAGCCCTCCCCACCCTTTTATACACCTCTATGTTAAAGGGACACTGGAGCAAAAAGTGGTCCATAGACTCCACTTTACCAACACACTCCGCTCTAGGACAATCCCGATCATCCACAGGGCGATGCTTCAAGTTCCCTCTCACATAGAGCCTTCCATGGAAAGCGAGCCAGGCTTGATCCCTAAACTTCAAGGGGATTCTTTCTAAATTGATTAAACGCAACCCCTCCCTCATTACAGAGCCTGGGCAATCCCTTAAGGCCAGTGACACACTGAAAGCAGAGCCCAAAATCCTCTTCTCCAGAAGCTTCCTGGGGAGGGACTTGATATCCTCCACTGTCACCTGCCACTGCCGAAGTATTTTCAGACACGGGGCAACATAAGCCGGGAGCTTGCCATGTCGGACTCTCAGACTTTTCACTGGCCCGCCATCTTCCCAGCATCGCAGAAAAGGCCTAAAACAAGATTGAAAAATACCCACCCATCCCGGCGGGTTCTCTGCTAGCATGTTACCAAGATTGTACTTTAAAAACAGCAGAGAAAAGAAAACTATTGGGTTGACCATTCCTAGGCCACCCTCCCGCCTAGACAGGTAAGTTACATTGCGTTTGATCAGGTTCAGCCTACTTCCCCATAACAGTTGGAAAAAGCAGCTGTACACCCTTGCATAGAGAGATACTGGCAAGATACAGACGAAGCTGACATATAAAAAAATTGGGACCAGGTACGTTTTGATCAAGTCAACCCTCTCCCTCAATGAAAGCTTCCATTTCTTCCAGCTTGCTACTTTGGCATTGGCACACACCAACCTGCTTTCCCAATTTCGATGACCATAGTCACCAGGACCAAATTTGATGCCCAACACTTTAATTTCCTGCTGGGGCTCTGGGAAGGCATCCGGAAGTACGAAGCTTTCACCTTCCTCACCCATCCAGAAAACTTCACTCTTTTCATGGTTGACTTTAGAACCAGAAGCCTCCGTGTACTGCTCTATCATAGAGACCACCTCCTGCGCCTCCTCCGTTCCAGAGACAATAACAGACACATCATCGGCATAGGCCACGACCTTCAAAGGTGGCACACCAGCAATGCCCAAAGGCACCCCGCACAAAGATCCACACTCTAGCCTTCTTATGAAGGGGTCGATTGCGAATACATATAACAGGGGGCTCAGAGGACATCCCTGGCGCACACCAGAGCCAACCTCAAAAGGCCGTCCAACCCAACCATTAACCAGTGGGAAGCTCTCAGCCCCTTTATATAATGTCTTCAGCCAATCTATAAACCTCCCCTGCAGGCCGTATCTACCAAGTAGCAAATACAGGTACTCGTGATTGACTCTATCAAAAGCCTTCGCCTGATCCAGTGCCAGCAAGTACTTTCTCCATCCAGCAGCCCTGCATCGCTCCAAAGCCTCCCGGACAGCTAAAACCGCTGAAAAGGTACTTCTACCTTGGACCGAGCAGTGCTGATGACTGGACAACAAATCGCCTGCCACTGACGACAAGCGCCAAAAAAGAATCTTCGCCAAGATCTTTCTATCAACATTGAGAAGACTGATGGGGCGCCAGTTCTCAATCATTGAGGGGTCTTTACCTTTTGACAGAAGAATCACAGCGGATTGCCTCATGGAGGGAGGGAGCGAACCCTCTTCTAGACAGCTGTTATAAACCTCCGCTAAAAAGGGAGCCAGAATGGACTTAAAACACTTGTAGAATTCAGCTGTCAACCCATCTGGCCCAGGCGATTTTTTGGTAGCCAGCTTCTCTATAGCATGAACTACCTCATCCACTGAAATTGGTTCTGTCAAATCCATCAAAGGCAATGTACCATTTCCCAATCCTGGAGTAGAATCCAGAAAGCTTTCCATCTTGTCCCGACAAAGGTCCTTTCTTCCCAGAAGGTCTGCATAATATGATCTGAAGATCTCCAGGATCCCTGATCTGGACTTCACCAGGGAACCCGTACTATCCCTCAGGCCTAAGACCGTCTTAACTGCTATGCCTTGCTTACAGTTCTGGTAAGGATCAGGCGAGTGATATTTTCCATAATCCCTCTCCAGAACCAAGGAGGCATGCCGGTCGTATTGACACTTTCTAAGAAGAAACTTCACCTCAGAGATCTCCCCTGGATCTCCTCTATACGAGACAAGACGATCAAGCTTCCTCCGCAAATGCTGGTAGGCAATGTACATACCAAGCTGCTTCTTCTTACTTATGGCCTTGAAAAGTCCAATCGCCCTTTGTTTCACAAGCTCCCACCACTCTGACTTAGTGCTGCAAAAGTCCAGAATAGAAACCTGTGCCTGGAAAAAATCCTCAAAGGATTGTCTTACCTCTACGTCTTCCAGGAGAGCCGAATTCAGTTTCCAGGTACCCCTTCCCCTGGGTGGAGTGTCCGAGGCATTCAGAGTCACAGACAGCATACAGTGGTCAGAGAACTCCACCGCCCTCAACTCAGGAGCCGAGAAAGCAGAGTTCTCCTTTAAAAAAAACCTATCTATCCTACTCTGACTATTCCCTCTCTGAAATGTGAATCCCGTGCTGCCAGGGCAGTGCTTAATATGCACATCTACCAGGCCTGCTTGTCTCACCATATCTCTAAGAAAAACGCTATCGTACGCCAGCCTGTCTATGGAGCCTCTCCTGTCTTCAGGCCTAATTATGGTGTTAAAATCACCTCCAAAGACAACCTGCTGGGACGTAAAAAGGAAGGGCTTGATCTCTGTGAGGAGGCATTTCCTGCCCCATCTTGACTGCGGTCCATAGATATTAATCAGACGCAAGTCCTGCCCCCTAACAGAGACGTCCAAGACCATGCATCTCCCAATTTCTACCTCAATTACCCGCCGGCACGTTACCATATCGGTTTTAAAAAGGACCGCAACTCCGCTGCAGGGCTCTGCCGCAAGAGACCAAAAGGAGGGACCGCATCTCCACTCCCTTTTTGCTAGATGGACATCGGCCAAAGTATTGAGCCAGGTCTCTTGCAAAAATAAAATCTCGGCATCAAACTCGCTGAGCAAAAATAAGGCAATATCACGAGCTCTTGCAGATTTCATGCTGGCGACATTAATGGTCGCCACCTTTATCGGAGTGGGAACTGCCATCAGGATGATTGGGGTAGTCGTTTCTTAACCTTTGCCACACTCTCATCACCAGAAACAGCTCTCTTCAAACTATGTGACTCCCCCTCATCCATGGATGATAAAGAAAAAGATAAATCAGACATCCCATCACCCGACAAAACTGAAAAAGGGTTACCAGGAGGTACCCCTCCTGGGTCCGACTCTGAGGAAGAAATAACTACTTTATTTGTCTTCCTCTTCTTCTTTTTCTTCCTCCTAAACGTCTCCCACCCCTCATCATCCGAATCCCCCCCAACAGAGGGTGAGACATGGGATATGGACACCCTTCCATCAGCCCCACCCCCATCCAGCACCCCCACACCCCCCTGACCACGTTTGCGCTGCCGTGGGACAGGGACTGGAGGCTGAGAAGGAAGATCCGCCAAACCCGCCCCCCCAGCAGCCTCCGCTAGCCTGGAAGATCTACGCGCAGCAGGAATAGGGACCACCACATGGGGGACAGACTTAGGGACCACATCACTAGAGGGAACAGAATCTGAAGCAACAGATGGAACTGACACAGGAGGGACAGACTCAGGGACCACATTACCAGGGGAAACAGAACCTGAAACAGATGGAACTGACACAGGAGGGACAGACTCAGGGACAACATTACCAGGGGAAACAGAACCTGAAACAGATGGAACTGACACAGGGGGGACAACAACAGTTACAGCGGCCTCATCCTCCTTATCCAGCCTCTGCAGCTCAGCCTCCAATCCTGGCAGGTTATGTAAAGCCTCTGGGCACTTACTGTAAGGATGGCCAAGCTTTTGGCACAGATTGCACCGAATTTGGGTACAATCTTTTGCCAAATGGTCCAGATCCTGGCATAGAGAACACTTTTTACGGGTGCAGGTAGAGGCAAAATGGCCCTTTTCACCACATTTATTACAGACTTTGGGCTGTCCCTGGTAGAAAATAGTCAGCCGATCTCTTCCCAGAAAAGCTGAACAGGGCAGATGTTGGACTACATTGCCCAGCACCCCCAATTTTAGCGACACTGTCCAGGCCCCTGTCCATATCCCATGTTCATCCAGGACCTTCCGCAGTGGAGCGAGGACCTCACCATATCGGCGTAGCCATACTATCAAATCAGCCTCTGGTATGGATTCGTTACGCACCAGGATGGTCACCGATTTTATCAGAGGCTGCCTGGAAATCACCTTTGGCACCAAACCACTCCACTGCGAAAGGCCCTGGCACCTCCTATGTCGCTCCCAAAATAAGTCCAACCCCTCAGGTTTTACAAAAGACAAATCAAATTCATAACTCCCCACTGGGCAAATCAAAGCAAAAATATCCACAGCTTTAAACCCCATTTCCAAAATCAACTCAGCCACCCTCCCCCTCACTGGTGGCGTCCCCTCCCCCTCCCACTTCAACTGAACCACATTTCTCCTCCTATACCCACTACCAAACTTCCCTAAATTGTGACCACCAATATTTACAACATTCCCCCCACCCTCCTTGGTGCGACTCCCCACAACAGACGCATAACTCCCCATATTCCTCCCAGCAGAAGAGACATCTCTAGTAGATATCGATTGTACAGATTTGGTCTGTACAATCGATGAGTCTTTCCTCTGAGCAGAGAGAGAAATGTCATTTTTATTTTTCCCAGCAGTATTAACCCCTTCACCATCACCACCCACCACATTCATTGTTTTATCATGACTGTCATTGTTAATACTTGCTGGTATATTCACATGTCCTGCAGTCTTCCCAGCAGTGTCAGTTCCCTCTGCTGTGCTGGTGGAATCTTCATCTGGCCTGTTCTCTTCCATCAGGACAGGACTTTCTGCAGAGGACAGTGCAGGCTGGACTGACACATCCATGGCTTCCATTGCACATGGTGCAGTATTCTGACCCCCTCCCCCACCAGCATCAATCAGCTCTGCTGGAACACAGAGAGGCTCAGGTGAAGCAATCACATTGCAGGTGTCAGACATAGTGTGTGAAACACATGCAGCAAATGTGGTAGTGGAACTACAGGTCTCAGCACATGCAGGTGCAGCAACATCCACACTCAGGGGGTTTGGTGCAGGTTCATCCTCATTCCCTGGCTGATTTTTCTGCACATCCTCCGGGACCTCTGATGGATCATCACAAATAGGAAACTTGCTTCCTCTCAGGGGGGATTCCATCCGCTGTATGAAGGTCAGGGTGCCATGCTCACTCTCAACCCCCTGGCTGGTTGCCGCTGGCGATTCCAAGGCCTTACATGGGGGGAGAGGAGCAGAGGCAGATGGACCCGGGTCATCCATATGCTGAGGCTGATCCACTGAACACGCTGAGGACTGGCTGGCAAACCTTCTTTCGTTTTCAAACTTTTCTTTAAATGCACCACTCTTATCCTTCAACTTCTCCAACAATAAAGTTTGCTGCTTCACCTTTTCCTCCAATTCCTGTAACTCAGGCTTCATGGCGGTGCGATTTTTACTCCAGGCCTGGAAGTATTTGGTTTTGAAGTTCTTAAGCTCCGCTTTCAAAACTTTCAGTTTCTCCTCCGCTCTTCCAATCTCCTTAAAGCGATTGACAACCTTCTGTCTAAAAACGCTTACATCCATACCAGGGCCCGGACCCACAGTCAGATCCTCCACCTCCTCCTCGCTGGGCCCCGTGTCATCAAGGGGATCCATCTCAGGGCCTCCCCCAGGATCAGGCATTGTTCCTGGGCCAAGCTAGCAGGCAAGGCCCAGGCTTGAAAGAAGGTGTGGTTCTCAGAGAGAGCTCTTTGGGTGTGTCCTCCTCCTCCTTCCCACTGATCACCAATGTAAGGAACATTCTTCCCACTGATCACCAATGTAAGGAGCATTCTTCCCACTGATCTCCAATGTAAGGAGCATTCTTCCCACTGACCACCAATGTAAGGAGCATTCTTCCCACTGATCACCAATGTAAGGAACATTCTTCCCACTGATCACCAATGTAAGGAACATTCTTCCCACTGATCACCAATGTAAGGAACATTCTTCCCACTGACCACCAATGTAAGGAGCATTCTTCCCACTGATCTCCAATGTAAGGAGCATTCTTCCCACTGACCACCAATGTAAGGAACATTCTTCCCACTGACCACCAATGTAAGGAACATTCTTCCCACTGATCACCAATGTAAGGAACATTCTTCCCACTGATCACCAATGTAAGGAACATTCTTCCCAATGATCACCAATGTAAGAAGCATTCTTCCCACTGATGTCCAATGTAAGTAGCATTCTTCCCACTTACCACCAATGTAAGGAGCATTCTTCCCACTGACCACCAATGTAAGGAGCATTCTTCCCACTGATCACCAATGTAAGGAACATTCTTCCCACTGATCACCAATGTAAGGAACATTCTTCCCACTGATCACCAATGTAAGGGACATTCTTCCCACTGATCACCAATGTAAGGAAAATTCTTCCTACTGATCACCAATGTAAGGGACATTCTTCTCACTGATCACCAATGTTTCCCCATATTTTCCCCACTGACCACCAATGTAAAGAGCATTCTTCCTACTGGCCACCATAGTAATGAGCATCCTTTCCACTGGTCACTAGTGTTATGGGATACTTATCCACCAACCACCACCAATCTATGAAGGTAATTTTTCCCTAACCACCAATGTAACTTATCACAGACCACCAGTGTAATTTGGGGCTTCATGGAGACCACCAAAGTAAGAAGGCACTTTTCCAATGACCATCCCTGTGGTCACAGAGTGGGCACGATCACAGAATCATGGGAGACCATCATATGACGCCCTCCCAGAACTAACTATCCGCGCTGTAACTGTCACTTGGCTATAGCGCAGTCAGCAAGTGGTTAAAGTGACAGAGCACTGCGCCCGAGCCCACCCACTTGTGACAATAGCGAATTAATATTCACTATTGTCTTCCAGCTTCTCCTCCCAGCCGATCAGGACAGGAGGCGGATTAGGTTGGCCAGGAGGAGAAGCAGAGGAAGCCCTGGGGGGCAGAGTTCCGGGAACCTACACCGTGGTGGGGCTGAGTTTGGGGGACAGTCACCGCTGAGGGGCTGAGTGTCGGGGACCGTCACCGCGGAGGGGCTAAGTGTTGGGGACCAGCACCAAGGAGGGCTGATTGCTGGGGACTGTCACCGCGGAGGGGCTGAGTGCCATGGATTGTCAACACGGAGGGGCTGAGTGCCGTGAACTGTCACTGCGGAGGGGCTGAGTGCGGGGATCGTCACCGTGGAGGGGCTGAGTGCCGGGTCAGTCACTGCGGAGGGGCTGAGTGCCGGGTCAGTCACTGCAGAGGGGCTGAGTGCCGGGTCAGTCACTGCGGAGGGGCTGAGTGCCGGGGACAGTCGCCGCGGAGAGGCTGAGTGCCATAGACAGTCACTACGGAGGGGCTGAGTGCCAGGGACTGTCACCGTGGAGGGGCGGAGTGCAGGGACCATCACAGTGGAGGGGCTGAGTGCCAGGGAACATCACCGGGGAGGATCTGAGTGGCGGGGACCGTCACCATGGAGGGGTGTGTGCAGGGGACCGTCACCAGTCATTGATTTGCATGTCCTCATACATTACCGTCTGAGTTGTGTTTTTTCCACATTTAGTTTACTAAACACAACAAAGCTCCCCACAATGCTCCCAGGGCATCTTCAACTCTACAGTCGTCTCCATGAGAGGCTGAGTGCGGGCAGTCCTAAGGGGGGGGGGGTTTGTATGCTACCCCCGCAAAAAGTTTAGCACCAGCCGCCACTGGTGGAGAGCTATTAGAATCCCTGTCAGGTTTTTACTTCTGTCTGTGTCCCCCCCATAACAGGAATAGCGGTGAAATCTTCCAAGGGGGACACCAGTTTTAGGAGTGCCCAACTTTGGAGGAATATCCTCTCACTTCCTGTTTGGCCACGGGAAAGGAAGTGAAGGGAGTATTTCCACGACACTGCACACTCACTCAATCTGCACTCAGACTGCACACTCTATATTGCCAAAAGTATGCCTGCCTTTACACGCACATGAACTTTAATGGCATCCCAGTCTTAGTCCGTAGGGTTCAATATTGAGTTGGCCCACCCTTTGCAGCTATAACAGCTTCAACTCTTCTGGGAAGGCTGTCCACAAGGTATAGGAGTGTGTCTATGGGAATGTTTGACCATTCTTCCTGAAGCGCATTTGTGAGGTCAGGCACTGATGTGGACAAGAAGGCCTGGCTCACAGTCTCCGCTCTAATTCATTTCAAAGGTGTTCTATCAGGTTGAGGTCAGGAATCTGTGCAGGCCAGTCAAGTTCCTCCACCCCACACTCGCTCATTCATGTTTTTATGGACCTTGCTTTTTGCACTGGTCCAAATCATTTGGTGAAGGGGGGATTATGGTGTGGGTTTTTTCAGGGCATCATAAACATTATACTATATATAATGCTTGGGGTATCCAAGTAATTTTCAAGCAAAAAATACTGATTTTAAATTGTAAACAATAAGTGCCGGAAATAGGCTTGGTCTTTAAGTGGTTGAAGTTCACGTGTCTGTAAAGGCAGGCCTCCCAATACTTTTTGACAATATAGTGTACATCAAAATAACGAGCACAGGCACTGCACATGCGTCAGAAATGAACCACTTGCCGATCAGCCACCGCAGTTTCACTGTGGCAGAAAGGCATGGCTGGACGAAACGTTATGTTACGTCGCTTTGCCCTTTGGCCACTAGGGGGCGCCCGCTGCATGCCCCCAGGAGCCGATGCGAGTGGGGCTCCCGCGATTGCTGCTGACACACCGAGAACTGGGATCTGTGTGGGGAGAGGAGACAGATCGTGTGTTCATACAAAGGGGTTTATTTGCTAAAGGCAAATCCACTTTGCACTGCAAGTGCACTTGGAAGTAAAGTCGCTGTAGATCCGAGGGGGACATGCAAGAAAATTTATAAACAGCATTTTAGCTTGCACATTATTAGATGAGAAAATCAGCAGAGCTTCCACTCATTTCAGATCTACTCCTTAGATTTAGAACAACTGCAATTCCAAGTGCACTTGCAGTGCAAAGTGGATTTACCTTTTGTAAATAACCCCCAAAGTATGAACAGATGATCTGTCATCTCCCCTAGACAGTCCAACCCCCCCTTCAGTTAGAACACAGTGAGGGAACACACTCAATCCCTTGATCGCCCCTTAGTGTTTAACCCCTTCCCTGCCAGTGATATTTTTACAGTAATCAGTGCATTTTTATAGCACCGATCGCTGTATAAATGGCAATGGTCCCAAAAATGTGTCAAAAGTGTCTGATCTGTCCACCATAATGTCGCAGTCCCGATAAAAATCGCAGATCGCTGCCATTACTAGTAAAAAAAAAAAATAATAATAAAAATGCTATAAATCTATCCGCTATTTTGTAACTTTTGATCAAACCAATCAATATACGCTTATTTCAATTTTTATTACCAAAAATATGTAGAAGAATACATATTCTAAACTGCCTAAACTGAGAAAAAAATGTAGCTTTTTTTAAAAAAAAAATGGGGATATTTAGACTCCCTTTCACACTGGAGCCTTTTGCAGGCGCTATAGCGTTAAAAATAGCACTTGCAAAACACCCTAAAACAGCGGCTCCATTCACTCTGAGGGCTTTCAAGCTGGAGCAGTGCTCTGGCAGGGCATCAGAAAAAGTCCTGCCAGCAGCTTCTTTGGAGTGGTGTAGAAACGGTGAACTACACTTCCACCGCTGCTCCTCATTGAAATCAATGGGGCAGCACTGCGATAACGCTGGCAAAACGCCAGCTCCGGTGGCATTTCCGGGTGGATTATTCCGGCTGAATAGTGCAGCAAAACCGACGGCAAAGCAATGCTAAAAATAGCACCGCTTTACTGCTGACGCTGGTGGCAGCTCGGTGTGAAAGGGGCCTTATTATAGCAAAAAGTACAAAATATTGTGTTTTTTTTCAAAATGGTCACTCTCTTTTTGTTTATAGCGCAAAGGATAAAAACCACAGAGGTGATCAAATATCAGCAAAAGAAAGCTCTATTTGTGAGGAAAAAAGGACGTCAATTTTGTTTGGGTGCAGCGCCGCACGACTGCGTAATTGTCAGTTAAAGTGACGCAGTGCCGAATCACTAAAAAAATGGCCTGGTCATTCAGCAGCCAAATATTCCTGGGGCTGAAGCGGTTAAAGAACATGCAAACGGAGTATTTGCAGTGACACAGCGTGTACTAAGTTACAGTCAGAGCACACACGCCATCCAGGGAAGACACTGCCTGAGAACACGCACACAACATAGCACAAGCACTGTCTGTTAGAACACCATGACTGAGTTGCTGTCTCAGTCTTTAGTGTAGCATCGTTGTGTTCTCACCACAGCAATATGGTGGCTTGGTCTGAGCACAGGCACAATATGCTTAGCAGCAGATAAGAGATAAGGACAAGATGTCTTTGGAAAGATGGCAGATGACTGTCTAGACCAGCCTTTCTCAACCTTTTCAACACGGAGGAACCCTTGAAATCGTTTTCTGGTTTCGGGGAACCCCTACTAAAAATTAGAAATCTACAACTCATGATACATTAGTGTGATGGTCAGTGAGAGGAATGGTCCTTACACTTGTGGTCATTGGGAAGAATTACCTCCTTACAGATAGTTAAAAAGGTCAATGGTGTCAGTAGGAACTTATCCGAGAGGCAGAAATTGCCCAATGCTGAAAGAACCCCTAGCAACCTCTGGAGCAGTGATTCTCATCCAGGGTTCCTCCAGAGGTTGCTAAGGGTTCCTTCACAGGCAGCAAAAACTCTGGTGATCTACTGTCCCCAAAATACACAAAAATCAATCAAATCCGCCAGGGAGGCCAATAATAAGTGGCATTGACTCGTTGTTATCAAGATTAGGAGCATACATAGATGGGTACCTACAACCAATGGTGGCAGAAGTAAAATCCTATTTGAAGGATAGCAGGTAATTAATCACAGAACTCAAGAACTTTAAAATAAATGAAGATGATATCCTGGTGACAATAGATGTCAACTCTTTATATACAAATATTGTACAAGATGATGGACTAAGCAGTGTCGAATGAGCCCTGTATAAACAAACTGATCTAAAAGAAGAGTAAATAAAATATATTACAGAGGGTTTGAAGATAGCCATGAGCCATAACTATTTTTGGCACAAAGGGGAATACTATACCCAAATAAAAGGAGTTACTATGGGGGGAAAATATGCCTCCAGTGTGGCAAATTAGTTTTTAAATAGATGGGAAGAAGAACAAATATACAGTGTGCAAAGAGAAAATTTGTGGTTATACCGCCGATACATAGACAATATTGTCATTGTATGGAAAGGTACAGAGGAGGAGTTACTAAGTTTCTTTGACAAGATAAATCAGAACATTTATGGTATCACTTTCTCAGGCAACTGGAGCAGACAAAGTATAGATTACCTTGATTTACAAATATATAAGAGCAATGGTTATCTAAACACTAGGACTTTTTTTAAGACCACAGATAAAAATGGATACATTCCTACCAATAGTTGCCATAACCCACAATGGATAGGCAACATACCGAAAGGGCAACTAATGCGCCTATCTAGGAATTGTAACAATCCAAATGATTATGAAGAACAATCAAACACAATAATAGATTTGTGGAAAAAGGATACAATAAAAAAGAACTAGTAAAATTAAAAGAAAAAGTGAAAAGAATGGACAGAAATATGATGATAGAAGGAAAATCAACAAATGAAAAAAGAAAAAAGAATAAGAACATCGGAATGGCTTTTCTTACAGGATTTAGTAGACAGTATAAACCTTTAGAAAGAATTATAAAGAAACATTTGCCAATTCTGCAGTCTGATAAAGTCTTGGGTTCTATATTACCGGGAAGGCCAAGCTTCATCTATAGAAAAGCGCCAACTCTGAGAAATAAATTGGTGCATAATGCTTTAGATCCTCCAAAGGAAATCAAAATATTTAAGAACTTAAAAGGATTCTACAAATGTGGAAGGTGTCTACCACGTAGGGTTAGCAAGAAAACAAACAAAAAGCTAACAAAGTTTAGTTGATCAGTCAATGGTAGAGAATATAATATCAAAGAACTAATAACCTGCAACAGTACCCATGTGACCTATGTAATAGAATGTCCATGCCACAAGCAATACGTGGGGAGAACAACCAGGCAGCTATGTGTCAGAATCCGTTAACACATGACCAACATAAAAAATGGTTTTAATAAACACAGCGTTTCGAGACATTTTAAGGACTACCACAGAAAAGATCCAAACTGTATGACTTTCTATATGACATAGACAAAATTAAAGGACATTGGAGAGGTGGGAATAAAAGAATCAAAATTTCACAAAACGAAACAAAATGGATTTTCCAACTAGACACTCTTCAGCCAGGAGGAATGAACATTGATGTGGACCTCAATTGCTTTCTTACAAATGTTTGATTAGGGATTTGTTTCGGGAAAAACTTTTTAAAAGGAATCTCTTGAGGAAGATCTCTGTAAAAGGGTTTTCTGAAAGGAATTTTTTGGGGAAAAAAATCTTTGAACAACTTTTCGTGTCATTCTACCATTTTTTGAACCCCAAATTGTTCCCTAACACATTCTCTGGAACGTATTATTCCTCCTTTCCCACATTACTACTGGTTTTAGTGAAGAGATCTCTTTGCATTGATGGAGGGTTTATTTTAGCTTATTTCTTCTCCTCTTTCTCTTTTATTTAATTGTATTTAATCTTAGCCAAGATTTTGGGTTAGGACCTTTATATTATTTAACGACTCTCCTAGTAAAACAGGGGATAAATTATATCTAATATCTTTGAGGATCTACTCCCCTATAAGCCCTTGTACACACGGTCGGACATTCTGACAACAAAATCTGTTGGATTTTGTCCAAAACTGGTGTTGCTTACACACGGTCAGACAAAGTTGTCAGAAAATCCGATCGTACATAACGTGATGGCGTTAATTCGTTACGACGGGACTACATTCAGGCTAATAGCCAATAGCTTTGGTGTAGGAATTTGATCTGAGCATGCGTGGCACTTTGTCTGATCGGAATTCTCTACACACAATCGGACAAAGTCCGATCGGATCATGTTGTCGGAAAGTTTTATAGCCCAGCTCTAAAACTTTGTCCGTCGGATATTCCGATGGAAACAGTCCGATGGAGCCCACACACAGTCGGATTATCCGACAACACAGTCCGATCGGACATTTTCCGTCAGAATGTCCAACCGTATGTACAAGGGCTAAGAGTTTTTATTAGGAGAGAAGTCCATGTGTTATTCAGTTTTTTCCACTTCGGGGAACATTGTTATGCCTCTTCTCATCTAGCAAACAGGATTGAATGAATGAATGAATGAAATACTTGTATAGCGCACAATGCGAACTGAATTCCCTCAAGGCGCTGCAAAGATTGTTCTATATGGCTAGTCTCTGAATCCATTAGGGTCTCCATCTTAGGTATGGATGACCTATACATAACACGTTGGAATTTTTTGGGGATGTCAACTGATATATATTTTTATTGTTAATTTAATTTTTTGTAAAATACTATTTTTCATTCTACAAAAATATAGTTTCCCTCTGAGGGACCATTTCACATTTCTAGGTGGAGAAAAAGCGCATTCTCATTTTTTGTATAATTTTTCTGTATTTTTTTTTATATATTTTCTTATATCTTATATTCTACATATTTTATAAATATTTTTATAATTTACTTATTATTATATTTCATACATTTAATCATAACAATTGATTGCATGAATCAAAAATTTTGTTTTTTATATATATTCTTTTATATATGATAATCAAATAAATGGTAGTTTATTTTATTTCATTTTATTGGTATGTTAGGGGATTGTGTTATATGGGGGTGCGGTAATCCCGGTATAAATTCAATTTTAAATGAGTCAGTGGTATGCATGAGCATTAATTATCACTATTATTATTATAGTTATTGATACTATCTATAACATAGCCTACTGCATCAGGATTGTATGTCCGGACATTATCAGATATACAATGTACAATTAAGAACACATGTAACCACATAACCTCCGTAAGTGAGGAATATGAAGGCTGAATACTTCTGTCTCCATTATCACACCAAAAATGGATGCCATTAAACTAGAGCAGGGGCTCTTTGTACATTGTTAACAGGCATTTCATTTCTTTAATCTGTGATGGACTTTGGTCCGCAAAATCACAGCCAAAATGGTCCGGCGAAACTTTTTGCACATGCGCTTTGGGAACACCGCACGCTATTTTAACATAGGTAGTGTCGCAAAATGTCTGTTCTAGTTGACGTCTTATGACAAAATGTGTAGAACGCCACTGCGTCACTTCCGGTCAGGGCCAAAAACAGAATCATGGCATTATTTCATTGTTTGCTCAAATTGTTTGTCTAAATGTGAGTATAACTAATACTTTTAATAAATCGCAATTTGAAAAATTGATTTACACTATGGGCACCTCCTTCTCTTTTCATATGGTGGACAAAATGAAATGTTGATAATTTATCTGCCGCAATGTCGCAGTCCGACTCTAAGTCGCTGATTGCTGCCATTACTAGTAAAAAAAAAAAAAAAATCCCATAAAAATATCCCATAGTTTGTAGACTTGATAACTTTTGCGCAAACCAACCAATATACCCTTATTGGGATCTTTTTTTTACCAAAAATATGTAGCAGAATACATATTGGCCTAAATTGATGAAGACATTTGATTTTTTATTTTTTTATTTTATTGGATGTGTCGCACAACGTCAGTTAAAATAACGCAGTGCCGTATCATCTATAAAACCTTCCAGAGCTGAAACGGTCAAAGCAGCACTTGAAATAGAACAGTCCTGATTTGTCCACCTGCCTACTGTTAAAAATCTGTGGCTAGTTCTAACACATTGCAGTAGGTACGTTACCTTTTTGGGCAATCACATTGAAAAAACAATAAAGACAATAAAAAAAAATGATGTTGGTAATTAGCAGTCTGCAACCTATAATCAAATATACAGACTAACTATATAACAGAATAAAGAAAAAGGTCCATCAAATGTTTCAAATATGCGCTGTTTAAGGTGATTTCACCTAAGCTCTGTTTTTTTTTTCCCCCGCCGTTTTGAAAAATATATTTTTTTAGACGCTGTTGGAAATAATGGCATTGAAAGGAAAAAAAAAATGCAACCTACATTTGAAATGTCACAAACAAAACCTCTTTTGAGCAAGGTTGCTTTTTATACAACGCTTCTAATGACATTTTACAGGCTGGGAAAAAAATTCTTGTTATAAAAATGGAAACACTGTAAGGTAAATTGCACTGAGCATTATCTTGAACATGGTCCCCAAACTGCTAAAACTAACCTCGTATATAAAAATTATTATATATTTTTTTATATATTGTATAAAACATTAATATCAAAATGTATTATAATTTTTTTATATATATTGTATAAAATATTTATCAAAATGATTATATATTTTTTAAAATATATTGTCTAAGATATTAATATCAATTTATTTTATTCATGTATTATTTTTTATATTGTATAAAATATTAATATAAATTTTTTTATATTGTATAAAATATTAATATCAAATTTTTATATTGTATAAAATATGAATATAATTTTTATATATTGTATAAAATATTATTAATAATAATAACAATATTATTATTAATATCCACTTGCCGACCAACTAACTGGGAACGTTACCGACCGCTGAGCCCAGGAACCATCCAGTGTTGGCACTCGGCAGTCTTTTCCCATAGACATAAGGGATGGCAAGATGGCCACCGATCATCTCTATGCCCTTGGAGGATAGGAGCGACGTCATGATGTCACTTCCGGTATGTTCTCCCAAATAAACCCAACTTGTCAAAGCATCCAATTACACACGCCCCCTGCCACACCCCCTTAAAGGAGAATTAACCCAAAAAAAGGTTAATTAAATGTACAAGGGCTTTTTTTTTTTAACCACTACTATTCCTTTATATTGGCTTTTAAAATGTACAAATGCAGCAATTTAGAAATTGGATGAAAGGTTTAGCACTGGAAAACACTTTTTGAAAGATAAAAAAGTGCATTTTATATACAGCTATATAGATCAGACCAAAATGTGGGACAAATCAGGGGGAACGAGGGACATTGCTCCAAATCAGGGACAGTTGGGAGCTATGCAAACTTCCGGTGACTCTACAGCAGGGGTCTCAAACTGGCTGCCCTCCAGCTGTTTCAAAATGACCTATCATGCCTCTGTCTATGGGAGTCATGTGTGTAACTGTCAAAAGACAGGTGTGTACTCCCCCCCCCCCCCCGTACTATGGGACTTTTTTTTACAATATCAAAATTCCATTTGCGTCTGCCTTAAAAGTACAACATTTATTTTTTATATAATAAAAACATTGGTGCATACATCACCATCAATATATATAAAACAACAGGTTTGGACATGGGCTCATGAAGAGCTGGTTACTGATGTAGTTGTCTCTTTTCGTTAATTCCCAACGCGTTTCAGGAGGAAAGTATATCGCTTCTTCAGGGGAATTTGGTAGAGAAGATCAAAGATAAAAAACTTCTATAATAAAGCAGGACATATATGTTTTCCTTACCTTTTTTTCAACCTATGTCCTGCTTTATTATAGAATGTTTTTCACCTTTGATCTTCTCTACCAAATGTCCCTGAAGAAGGGATATACTTTCCTAATGAAACACGTCGGGAATAACGAGAAGAGACAACTACATCAGTAACTAGCTCTTCATGAGCCAATGTCCACACCTGTTGTTTTATATAAATTGATGGTGATGTATGCACCAATGTTTTTATTATGTAAAAATAAACTTTGTACTTTTTTCCGATATCAAAATTACTTTTGAGTCTGCCTTAAAAGTCCCATAGTACAGGGGGGTGCACTTCTATCTTTTGCTCTAAGTTAGGGGATGTTGGCAACATAATATGGGTGTTCCCATGGTGGTTTAACTTTTTGAATTGCTTGTAACTGTCATTCTTGCAATGCCTCATGGGACTTGTAGTTTTGCAACAGCTGGAGGGCTGCCAGTTTGAGACCCCTGCCCTACAGCATCAGCAATTGGAGATTTCAATGGCCTGGCTGTTTTCACACTACGGTACAGTATATAATGAGTGGACATTGTTAGTCCGGCTGGTAAATAACCAACAACATGGCCGCCTCCAAGGCGGCGGCAACTTTTTTCCTCCTTACCCGGTGTTCTGTCAAAACAGCAAACTTGTCATGTACCGGTAAGTTGCCCAAATATCCAAACGTTTTTTTTTTTAAAGCAAAAAAAACATTTTTTTTTCTGATTTTTTACTTTCTAAGCATAGCTCCACCCTAAAGGGGAAGCTCTGCTTGTTCGCACCCCCCCTTCCCCTGCTACAATTCACACTTTTTAGGGGGGAGCAGGTACCCAAATTTGACAGGTACCATGTTCCACTTTCTAGTAAGATTGCCAGTCGGTGATCTATGGCATATTTGGCCCCCTCTCCTTCTCGCCGCTGACTTCTAGTACACACACAGGTCCCAGAAGATGGCAGGACCATTCAGAAAGCACAGTGTGACTCGCGCATGAGCAATAGGAAACTTCCTGTTTCTCTAACTACAGATGCTGGTGTTCTGTCAGAATAGCAAGCTCATCAAAATCTCAAATCATGTCACTTTTGGTTATCAGGCTTTTTTTCTCAGAAAATAGGCGCAGGAACGCCCCATTTCCGAGTCACCCCTTTTCTCTGCCCCTACCCACCTCCAAGCACCATTCCTTGGTTCCACCCCTACCAACCTCCAAGCACCGTTCCTTGGCTCTTCAACCCTACCCACCTCCAAGCACCGTTGCTTGGTTCCATCCCTACCCACCTCCAAGCACCCTTCCTTTCTTCCACCCCAACCCACCTCCAAGCACCGTTCCTTGTTTCCACCCCTACCCATCTCCAAGCACCGTTCCTTGGTTCCACTCCTACCCACCTCCAAGCACCATTCCTTGGTTCCACCCCTACCCACCTCCAAGCACCAATTTCTTGGTTCCATGCTTACCAACTTCCGAGCACCGTTCCTTGGTTCCACCCCCTACCCACCTCCCAGTACTGCTCTTTTAAAGAATATAGAACAACATATCCTTTTGTGATACTAAGTAATTTGTATGGAATATGGTAATGATAACAAGAAAAGCAGTAAAATAGATCCCCTGCAGCTGGTAACAATATAGACCCCCACCAGCAACAGTAGAGCCCTCTAACAACAATGGGCCACCTTCAACAAAATTTCCCCCTAGCATCAATAGACTTCCGGCAGCAACAACAGATCTTCCCACAAGAACATCCCTCCCTCAACAGTAGATCTCTCCCAGCAGCAACTGACCCCCTAGCAATATAAGACCCACCCCAAGCAAAAGTAGGTGCCCCACCAGCAACAACAGATCACCTCAGCAACAATAAATCCCCTCCTGCTGAAATAAGACCCCCAGTAGCCAGCATCAATAGACCCTGCAGCACACCCCAGCACCCCTTGTCATTACATACACTCAGTGTTGGAAGTGCCGCAGCATTGACAGCGGCCATTGTCGATGATTAGAATGTGTTTTACTGTAAATAGGTCATGTTTCCTTTGTGGAAGAAATGTTTCGGTAATTCAGATCACATTGCAGAAAATTTTTGTAAAGTAAAAAATCAGGACCTCGTTAAGCGTTTCCTTTCGTGCGGCGCTGGTAGGTGAAGCTTAATTTGCCGCTTGCCAATTTGTACTGAAAACATATGGGCTAGTGACAAATTCTGCTAAATGGAAATCATGCTCACCCCCTCGCTCTCCTCTTTTGGTAAACACAACGCTGCATGTCATTAAATTCTAATTCCGACTGAACTCGCAAGATAGGTACGAGGACGCGGCAGGCGAGTTATCTTGCAAACACATCTGCGTCAATGACTGACAGGGCGGAGTGTTGCCCTATCTGTGGAATGCAATATTAGACTGGGTACATCAAACGGGTTATATATTCAGGATCATAAGATTAAGGGTCAAAACCAGGTACCTGCTCCTCCCAACCGCAAAAAAAAGTGCCATTTCATGAAGAGGAGGGGGAGGAGGCCTTAAAGTGGAACTACCCCTTTTTTCTTAAAGTGGAGCTCCACCTAAGAGGGTAAAACGCTGCACTCCTAAATAAACAACCAAGGTGTTGAGAAGGATAGAAGCGGCTTCAGTCTGACTCATCTGGAGCCACGCCTCACAACACGTTTCGTCCCATCTACGGGGCTTAGTCATATATCTAAGCCCTGTGGGAAACGCATTTCTCAGGAGGAGTCGGAGCGCTTTGGATGTGTGGTTAACTGCAGCCTGTCATTGCTTTGTACAGGCAGCAACCTTGCTTAAGCCCTGATGAAGTTGGATTTTTTGGCCGCTGAAATGCTTTGGATACTGTATTTCTACTGGTTGTGTCTACACTGTCACTAATAAAGATATATGGACTTTTGATCTAAGCCAGCCATTCTCAGCCAGGGTTCAGTGGAACCCTGGGGTTCCTCCGGAGGTTGCAAGGGGTTCCTTGAGCTGTGGATGATGAACCACCTATTTGATGATGCCTACAGAGTTCAAGAGCCAGCAGCCTGAGACCAAATATCTTTTTAGATGTCTTTAAGGGTGGCATTCTAAACACCACTTTAAGGGGGTCATTCTTCCTATTGACCACTAATATAAGGAGCATTGTTCCTATTGAGCCCTGATGATTTGGTTTTAGTAAGGGTTCCTCGAGACATGAAAATTATTTTTGGGGTTCCTCTAGGGTTAAAAGGTTGAGAAAGCCTGATCTAAGCTTTTGCCACTCTATTCTGTACGCAAGCACCTGTCACTCCTAGGCGCAGCGATAGGCTTTTTTTTGTAGAGCTCTTTGCTCCTGTGCAAATAGAAATATATATATCCAACACATTTTAGGAGCCAAAGAATCCTGCTTCATCAGGGCTTGGGCTAGGTTGCTCAAGTTCCTATAAGGACTGTAGAGAAAATATCTGAAAGTGGATCTAGCTTAGGGCCTTTGCATTCATTTCCATTTTTCATATCTACCTAGAGTTCTGCTCTAAGACCATCCTTCTCTTCCTCCCGCAGGCAATCAGCAGCCACATGAGGGAAATGGAAGGGATTGGTTTCTCTATATGCCCCCCTTCCTATCCAGGCATACAGGGGAACTGCACAGGCCCCCTGGAGCATGGGGCCAGGTTGCAATTATGACCCCTATAGATAAGCCCCTGGGTTAAAGCCATTGGTAAAAGGGGACCTTTTACCAATGGCACCCGCTCCATACAGGGCGCAGGAATGCGACCCCCTAATCAATGCACCTGGTCCATAATCTACATGCAGGCGCATGGATTCCAATTTTTTTTGTTTTTTTTAAGCATATGATTAGAGCCTGAGGCTCTCCTTGGCTTCAAAAAAGGGCGGGCTCAAGGCGCAGAGCACTGTGCCTTAAACCCACCCAGTTGAATGACAATAGCAAATTAATATTTGCTATTGTCTTCCTACTGCTCCTCCGGACAATAAGGAAGCAGGATTGGCCAAGAGGAAAAGCAATCGTATTGGGGCTGCACCGGGGGCGGGGAGGATGTACAGGGAGATCCGGGAGATGGCCGCCATCATCAGAGCATGGAGCGATCTCTCTGTTCTGGATCGCCGCCAAGAGCCCAAATTCATGAGTACCACCCACTAGGTAGACGGTTGGTGTGTTTGCCACTCCCAGGGGAGGGGGAGTTGTTTGGTTTGTTCCCCCCCCCCCCAGCTGGAGTACAAAGCAATAACAGGCTGCAGTTAACCGCACATCCAAAGGGCTCCGGCTCCTCCTGAGAAACGCATTGCCCACAGGGCTTAGGTATGTGACTAAGCCCTGTAGATGGGGCGAAACATGCAGCATGTGTGTCTCACATGAAGTTGCAGCAGTTTACAAAAGTGATATTAGTAAAATGATAATCATCATTGAGTGGTTTACAGATAGTGTTTACATCTGTCAAAAATGAATTACTGCTCTGACATCAATGTTTTTTTTATTAATCTCATGCTTTCCAGGGTAAAGGAGCTATCTGGGGTCTTAAGTGCCTGTCATGCAATATTTCTATCACAAGGGATGTTGTAGGAACAAAAGTGAAAAATTAAGAAGTTAAAAAAAATGGGGGTGGAATACTAGGGTCTTTCTATTTCTATGTGCGATGGTGGAAGTCCGACAAGTCCATGTCTATTCATCTCAAAGCTTCGGTTCTAAAAACGTTCTTTTATCCTTCTATATCAGAAAGTTGAAAGCTGTGTGCATGCCAAGAAATTCTTTCTCCAGTTCTTTGCACTGAGCCGACCTATGTAATGAGATACCCCATAGATGATCAGGGAGGAATACATTTCCGGACCCAGTACAATGCAGAGGAGCAGAGCTGGACCCACAATGGACATTAAAGAGCTTCACCATGCAGAACATTGAATGGGAAACTCAACACAAACAAGTCTGATCTTCATCCTACATTCATGTCTTCACTCAACACCTTTATGATTACTTGGATTTTTATTAAAGTGTTTTTTACTAAATACAGAAAAAATTGTCCCTGCTTCCCCAGATCATAGCTCTTCCCCCAACCCCCCTTTGCAAATCTCCCCACCCCTCCAGTTTACACCTCCCTCAACCCCCTTCACCCCTTCCAAAAAAGCTCTCTGCCCCCCCCCCCCCCCCCAGTACAGAGCTCTTCCCCTATCCTCTCAAACTCCCCTCCAATTACAAAGGTCTTCCCCCATCCATTTTTGTACAAACACAATATAATGCCTAATTTTGGTAACATAAAAAGGGTGAGGTTGGGTCAAGTAAATAAACAGCCAACATGTCAATCCTTAAAACTGCATGCGTCCGTGAAATAGCAAAAAACTAAGGTACCCAGTATGTCCTTTGATAACCTGTAAATGCTTTTGAAAAGTTGCCTGTTTGTAGTTAACTGCAAATTATGGTCCTAGAACTACTGTTCTTGATCCAACCTTTACGGTGATGCCTCCATGGCCCTCCACTGAGGCTAATCAGGAATTCAGAATGATGGGGGGGGGCATGGCCGACTGGAGCTGAAGATAGACGCTTAAATACACAGCTCATCCGCAAGGGGAGAGAACTGTAGCGACACAAGCCCAATCCGAACTTCAATCTACAGCAATCCTTGCTCCATATCCTCCAGGCACCACTGGCAGCATGTTTTGCAAGAGAATGAATGAATATAAGCCACAAAAACTGACTACTTTCTTCTTCAAGCCAGCGGGGAAGGTTAGTTTCTCCCAAGATGGTGCTGGCCAGGCCACATCGCGATACTCATACACTGATCTCCCTGACAAGATTCAGGATGACACAACCACCTCAGTTTCCCCTATATCTCCCACACATGCCCCTTAAGGAGAACCCCTCGCAAACAGCCCAGCGAAGGCACACATGAGGATGAATGCACCGCCGCTGCGGTCACATCTGCAAATCGAGGCCCAGGCTTTTAATCCACTACTGTCTAACCAGGCCCTCCACACTTCCTTAGCATCTTTCCCCACTACAAGGCAACCTGTATTGGACACCAAATCAAAAGATATGGTGCTGTTCTTGCAAATATCTTTATTGACAGATCTATCCTCACTATTCACTAAAATCTCCTCAAGCATACACACTTTGGATGACAGAGTTATATGTATTGAAAGTGGTATGAATGAATGTACCTCAACAGTGAACGACATCATTGAAATCTATGATTATGTGAAAGAAGAGCAAGAGTGGATGTGGGCCAAGCTGGCTGATTTAGAAGACAAATCTTGTCATAAAAATGTTAAATTGCGAGGGATCCCGGAATCCATGTTGCCGGCAGACCTACCCAGATACGCAAAGGAACTCATACACATTATTATACCGGATGCCTCTTCAAGGGACATAATAGTCAATAGAATACATAGAATCGCAAAACCATCCCAAATAGCAGCCTCAGTACCGAGAGATGTACTGATGAGGGTCCACTTCTTCCACATTAAAGAAAAACTCATGGCAGGAGTTAAAGCCAAAACACCACTACCCTCACCCTACGAGGGCATACAATTCTTTTCAGACCTCTCTAAATATACACTTCAACTAAGAAGGCAACTGAACCCAATTACCAAAGGGCTCTAAAACCAAGAAATTCTGTATAGATGGAGACACCCTGCAACGTTACTCGTCTCCAAAAATGGAATGTCACATGTCATCAGCGACCTTAACAAGTGAATGCAACTCCTGCACACATGGGGAATTATCCTGGATCTTCCTGCAGATACCAACCCTCCTCTATAACAACGTAAAGCAGGGGTCTCCAAAATATGGCCCTCCAGTTGTTCAGGAACTACAATTCCCATCATGCCTAGTCATGTCTGTGAATGTCAGAGTTTCACAATGCCTCATGGGACATGTAGTTTTGCAGCAGCTGGAGGGCCGTGGTTTGGAGATCCCTGACATAAAGCATTGACCTCGTGGTGCAACTATGAAAAAAATACACTGGAATATGGCTTCACCACAACCTCATGATGGGCCAACTGCACCACAATAGCTTTCCCCTTCTTCGACTAACCAACTGCAGAGTCCTCCACAGTTTTTTTTGACTGTTCTTGCCCCCACAGTGGATTTAGCCAAGTTTTCAATTCCGCTCCAAGATTTTTTAGGAATCTATCACCTAAAAGTTAACCAATTTCATTTACTGTTTGTATGACTAACTTATTGCTCTATCTGCAGCTCTAGTACCTTGACTGCAGCTAGATTCAAAGGGCCTACGATAATCCCGTAACCCATCGATCAGCAAGCTCTCACCACTGACTGCCTTGTCTCACCTAACTGTAAGTGTTCAATCTCTCCACACACCTTACCCACCTAAGATGCCACTCAACATCCTCTCCTTAAATGCTGATGGGCTTAATCATCCAGCCAAGAGACATTCACTTTGGAAAACTGCCAAAGACCTACAAAGTGACATTATTTGTGTACAGGAGACTCACTTCCTACCATCTGCCACTCCCCTGTGCACGAATAACCATTTCCCACACATCTACAATGCCCCCTACACCTCCAAAAGAAGGGGGTACTGATAGCTATAAGAGACACAGTGGACTTCCACCAGAATAATGAACTGTCAGATGCAAATGGCTGCTTCATAATTCTGGTATGCACAATCAAAAAGGTGGTCTATACGCTGATAAATGTATATGCCCCCAGCACGCATTAGATGCAATTTCATACCTAAAGTACTGTGCACAGCCCAACCAATTCAGAAGGGACACCTAGTTATCTGTGGAGACCTTAGCCTGGTATCTGACATTCATATGGACACCACATCAGCAGCAAAAAAAAAGGGAATCACCACTGAAATGATTTCTCACCTCACATGACGTTTGACGTATGGAGGTGTTACCATGGTATTGAAAGACACTTTACTTATTTCTACCCTCACCAAAACTCCTACTCAAGAATAGTCATGTTCCTTACCGATAAATGGTTATTACAAAAAATACGTGCATCTGCAATTCACACCATGACATGGTCGGACCACGCTCCAATCACAATATCTATTGAGGATTCCAAATATCACTGAAACACGTTTCTCTGGTGTGCAAACAATTATATACTACAGCATCCAAATAATACACAAGACATTAGTGATAAACAATCTGAATTTTTTTCACTCAACAATGGCTCAGTGGACGACCCAAACGTGGTGTGGATTGCGCACAAAGCTTTCATATGTCGTATATTAATGAAATTAAGCTACCATCATAAAAAGAGCAGGACGCAATGCCTCAACACCCTTACATCACAAATTGCATCTCTAGAAACACAATATAAAACTGACCCCCAGCCCTCACAGGCAGCACATCTAATGTCCCTAAAACAGGAACTCAGAACCCTTCTCCTCCACTCTTTTGAAGATATCCAACGAAAATTGAAAGCTACTACATGTTCCAACTCAAAAAAGCAGGGAAAAGGTTAGCACAACGTATTAAAGGGAAAAGATCCAAAACCAAAATATCTCACCTCTACCACCCTCACACAAACGAACAATTGATTAACCCCCAGGACATTGCCACGCATTTAGTGACTACTATAGTGATCTATATAACCTAAAAAAAGACACCCTCGACACCTCAACCCTTTAGTGAAGACATAAATAAGTTTCTACAAAAAATCAACCTCCCATCATTGACTGATATTCATCTATCACGCTTGAATGAACCGTTCACAGAACGGGAAATTCTTGCAACAATTAACTCACTCCCTACTGGAAAAGCACCAGGCCCTGGTGGCCTGTCAGGGGAATACTATAAACAATTCTCCACTTATTTAAACCCACACTTAAAAAAGGTATTTAACAGTGCTGCCGAATACACCCCAAAACTTCCTCCCAATCTCACTACTGAATCTAGACCTAAAACTATACACCAAAACTATCTCAGCATGCTTGTTAGATTATTATGCATGCTCTCCTCCACAGAGATCAGTCAGGATTAACCAAGGGAAGACAGACGCTACTGGAAGATTGATTGATCTTCATACACCACACGGAGTCCAGCAGAACATCCTCTCTGCTTCTATTACTGAATGTAGAGAAGGCATTCGACAGAGTCCACTGGTCCTACCTATACTCAATACTACAAAAAGGTGGTTTCAAGGGCCACAAACTTAGGGCTGTCAGGGCATTATATACCACCCTGTCAGCACAAGTGTTCTCGGCAGACATGATCTCCCAACCATTCCCCATAACAAATGGCACTGGTCAGGGATGCCCATTGTCACCACTTATTTTTAACCTACTAATGGAACTTCTGGTGCAACACATCAGGACAAACCCCTCAATCTCAGGATTACCAATAGGAAAAACATCCCACAAAATCAGTCTTTTTGCGGACAATGTAATCTTAATTCTTATAAACCCAGCTTCTTCCCTGGCAGAGGTACAAACAACATTGAACTGGTTCAGTAGGGCCTCATTCTTGACCTGAAACTCAACGCCACGACCAACAACTTGCTACAACAACAACAACACCCTTTCACGTAGGCAGACCAAAGTATCTCCTGCTTAGGAGTCCAACTAAACAAAAACAGATAAAAGCCTTTATTCCACTAACTTTAAACCTCTCCTCGCCAAATTGCATACATAAACCCAATTATTAGCAAAACAAGAACTTTCATGGTCGGGGAGACTTGCAGCATTTAAAATGACATGTCTACCACAAATACTATACCTATTTAGAACCCTCCCCATTCCCATATCCATATCATTCTTCAGATCCCTCCAAACTATATTCAACAGATATATATGGAAAGGCAAAAAACCTAGATGCACACATTCAAAACTCATGAAACACAATTCAGCGGGGGGAACAGGGTCCATTGACTTTGAAGACTACTATCTAGCATCTATTCTGGCTCAACTACCAGAATGGTTCCAAACCTAACCGAACACACTTTTGGGGCAAAAAGAAAATGTCTCCCTCATCCGTCTGATCCTAAACAGTTGGCTAATAAGTACATTACTAGAAACCATCATTCTGTCAACCATCTCCCCTACCATGAAGGCCTCGGTCCATGCATGGGAAAAAAATTACACACTAACAACACCCCCACCAATCAACCCAATCAAAGCCCAATAAAAGTTTTTCACCACCTGTCACCAGACTTATCATTGACCCATTGGGCCCAAAAAGGCATTAGCTCTATACAAAACCTAGTACAAGGGACACAACCCAAACCTTTCTCCTGCCTGCAAAGGGAATTTAACCTTCCCCCTTCAGAACTCTTCATATATGCAAGAGTAAACCACTGCCTCCAAGCAATATCACTTCCTCTATATACCATCCACCAACTACATGGGCATTTTTAACAAATCCAACCTCCAAGACGAAAGGCATATCCCACTTTTACAACCTTCTACACCAAAAAGACACATTTACCAAAACACCACCACACTCTCACTGGGAGTCAGACCTGGATAACTGCTACTCTGACAAACAATGGCAACAAGCATTACAAACAATATGCACCAAAAGTCTCTGCTCTTTGGGAACTCACCCAAAAAATATTGGCATGACTCCTGTCAAAATAGCATCCTTTAGCCCTCAAACTCCTGACACCTGTTGGAGATGTAAAACAGCTAAAGGAGACATAATGCACATATTCTGATCATGCAGCTTTATCCAAACGTATTGGAAGACCATCTTTAAAATCATATCCAACGCAACTACTATCCAAATACCCCCCTCACCGGATCTTGCAGTATTAAATCTAACTATCGAAAACATCCTTAAACCACCAGACTGAGTCTAACAAGACCCAGGTCGGATTTCCAGATTCCATCCATTGCAAGTACAATCTAATTAGTGAACCTACATTTCAGTTATGAGACATTGATGGAATGTGTGGAAACCCTAGTCAAAATGGTCTAGAGCAGCAATGTTCATATGGCATCTGCAACCCATCTCCAATTCTTGACCGAGCAATAAGGAAAATTCACCTATGTTTGGATTATAATACAATACAATAAGAATTTTGTATTATTAACATACTATAAGAGTTCATTTCATATTAACGCAATCTATGGTGGTTCCTCTCTTCTCTCAGGACACAAAAATGCTCCCAATTGGGGTGTCTGGGAGAAGGGGGTTCCATGTCCTCGAAAGTTAATTAATATAGTGATAGGAATATTATATGAGTCATAGATAAGCTAACAGAATAACAAAGGTTTCTGAACTATAATTATTGTATTTAATGGTGTTATTTTATTTACAACAACCTGTTATATGTAGATAACAATGTAGACATTGTTTGCCGTACGTTTGTAAAAAAAAAAAAAAAATCCAATAAAAATAGATTGAATCAAAAGAATTCAGAATGATGCGCCCCAGCTGCTTGAAGACGCTTCCTGAGATACTTACCTCACACATCCCAGGAGGTTTCAGGGCAATCTAGAACACACTATGCCATAGCGTGTCATCAGGGGGGAGATTGTGAGAACCCAGAAGAGACTGCTGGCCTCCAATGACATGAGCCAAAACTAAGGTGGTGTGCGGCATGTCATGAGAATTGCAGCAGGACAATGCTGGACTGGCTGGGCATGTGAATATGTGTGTTAAGGATAACTCAGCAACCACTGTAACGTTCCTCTTTAAGTTGATTATGCAGACTGGCACAAACCATTTAAATGCGTGGCACGGCTATGACCATATGATTATAGAGGAAGATGAACTCATAGACAGCTGTAACCATCTGCAATAATAGTTCCCGGTGACACCATAATCCATCTGGGCCATCAACTAGAAGAGCCAGATCTCATCTAATTCGGCCACTTATCTGTTTTTAAATTGAAAATCATGTTTTTTCTGCAAACATCAAAATTAAAGGCCTTTTTTAAAGTCAATGCATAGCATTTCTTTTTCATCACAGGGTGTTAAACAACTATATACCATGTCATACTAAAGTGGAAAACAAGGAGCTGGACATTTTCAATGGGTCAGTTGAAATATCGCTGGGCACACTAGCTCTGGTTCAGGAGTGGGGGGTGGGGGTGGGTTGAGTATCCATGTATATCATTTCTAACATTTCTATGTACCATTTACGCATTCACACAGGGTGGTATCTGGAGGCCCACTTCATTTTAAGGGGGGCTTCCAGATTCTGATAAACCACGGTTGTGGGGCAGAGACCCTTTTCCTAATCCACAAGGGAACAAGGTGCTTTGCCAGTATACCTGACCCCCCCCCCCCCCCTTGGCAGAAGATCATTTTAAGGGCATGTGGCCTTGTTTGGTTCAGTAGGGTGCACGCTCACACCCCTCACCCTTTCCTGGCCAGGCATTCTCAGATTAAGGGTCTGGTATGGATTCTTAGGAGCACCCCACACATCTTTCATTTCTTTTTTGCATGGGGATCCCCCTTAAAATCCATACCAGACTCAAAGGGCCTGGTGTGCATTTTAGGGGGGACTCAAATTTTGTTTTGTTAGTTTAAATTGCCGGCAAATTACATTTCATTGCAAGCTCCCTTTTCATCAAAATAACCCCACACACGGACTGCCCAATGGTCCCTCAAAAGACATATTAGACATTAGACACAAGAGTCTGCTATGTCTTTCAGGGGACCTTTGGAGGAGTCTGTGTACTCTTTTACAAAAATCACTGCTCCTGGTCGAATGGAGTTTTTACTTTTTTTTTGCATTGGTACATGTTACCCAGAGTGGTGCTCACCCCCATGCTATTTTTTGACCCCTTGCCTATAAGCACAGGAAATCTCAATTTTTGATTTGAAAGATACAGCTTCAGTTGATTTCAGTGGGGTTCGGGTTCAGCACCCAAACTTATTTGAAGTTTCCCAAACCCTGCAGTTTGACCTATCCTTAGTGGTGATGTCATCAACCCTGTGTAAATGTCAAAACAGAGCTTACACATTGCTCAAATGTTGGGGGGTGGGTGAGTGCACTAGCAAGAGAACCAAGAGATCCTGTCAATTTGCCCTGAATGAGTGCCCTTTAGGAGTCTTTTCTCCTCTAGCCACCTATGTAAGGGAAACCTTCCCCAATGACAAATAAGATAGGAGAGATTTCTCCACTGACCACCAATATAAGGAGACATTACAGTTTTGCATTATCTGCTTTTCTTGTCTGTTCATTGGTGGTCTGCCTTTCTCCACCAGTGTTCCATCAGAGGTTGCTAGGGGTCCTTGACTAAAAAAAAACCCCAATGTAAAGGACATTTTCTTTGAACTGTCCACTACTTTGAGGGCCCTTATTCTACTAACATAAATGTGAGGGGTTCATCTTCAATGACCTTCAATATAAGGGGCACTTTTCTACTTGCAATGTAATGGAGGACCTTCTTTGTTGCTCATTACTGTAAAGGACATTTTTCAACTTTCCAATGTGAGGAGTCCCTTTCTTCAGTGACCTATAAATGTTAGAGGACATGGTTGACCACCAATGTAAGGGGGCATTTCTCCACCAACCACTAATGTAAGGGGACTTTCCTTGCTTTTTTTGTCTGCTCATTGGTGGTCAGCCTAGGTTTCCTAGAGAGGTTGCTAGGGGACCCTTGACTGGTCTCTAATGAAACCACTAATATATAGAATAATTTTTCCTCTAGCTGCCTACCAATGTGAGGGCCCTTGCCCTACTAGCCTACATTTTCTCCACTTACCTACAATGTAGAGGGTCAATTTTCCACTAAACACAGATGTAAAGCCCTGATCTTCACTGATCAATAATGCAAGGGACATTCTTCAAATCTCCACCAATGTGGGGGATACCTTGCTTCACTAACCTATAAATGTTGGATGTCCTTCTCTGCTAATCACCAATGTAAGGGGACATTTCTTTACTGACAACCAAAGTAAGGTAACATTATATTTTTCACTTTTTGCTTTTCATGTCTGGTTATTGGTGGTCAACCTTTCTCAACCAGAGCTCCCTAGAATCCTAGGGTTCCTATAGAGGTTGCTAGTGCTCCCTTGAATAACCTGTAATGAAACCACTAATGTCAAGGACACTGCTAGGAGTCTGACTAATGAAACATGTAAAGGACATTTTACCTTTACCTGTCCATGAATGCAAGGGTCTATATCCTTCTAACAAAAATATAAGAAGCCCATCTCCACTGACCTTCCATGTAGGGGGTCACTTTTCCACTGACCACCAATGTAAAGGAGGACCTTCTTCACTGATCAGTAATGTAAAAGGCATTATTGTTTTTTGCTCACCAGTAATGTAAGGTGGCCCTTCTCCACTGACCATTAATGTGGGAGGCATTTTTTCATGGACCACCAATGTTAGAGGACAATACAGTTTTCACTGTCTGCTTTTTTTGTCTGTCCAGTGTTGGTTGGCCTTTCTAAGGTTCCTTCTGAGGTTGCTTGTGGTCCTTGCTACGAGTCCTTGACTAATGAAACTCCTAAGGTAAAGTGGTAATTGCTCACCACCAATGTAAGGGGACATTTTTTCACTGACCAACATAAGAGGACATTACAATTCATCAAACCAGGGCCCTTGTCTAGGGTTCCTTGACCAATGAAACCCCTAATGTAAGGGACATTTTCCCTTAACTGTTCACCATTGTGAGGATCGTTGTCTTGGTAATATATATGTAAGGGCCTTTCTTCTCTTCAAAGTGGAGGCTCTTTTCTACCAATGTAAGGAAGGGTTGTTCAACAATGTAAAGGACATTCTTCAAATGCTCATTGTGTGGTGTTCCTTGATTCGCTGTTCTTTGTTAAACACCAAGGTAAGGGTGTCTTCCCCCACTTACCATCAATTTAAGAGGACAATACTGTCTGCTTTTCTTGCCTGGTCATTATTTTTCTTTGCATTGTATGGTTATATATAGGATGGTTTTATAATTATACTTACGGTTTACTGATCATGCTCATATACCTTGGTTTGTAGATATAATAATTTTTAGTACCTGTTCCCTGAAACCTGAAAGTTCAAGGGTTCCTCTGAGGTTAAAGTCTGAGGTAGATTGATTGAGGTGGATGTCTTTCTACTAATTACTTTTCTATTATTCATAAATAACAGGAGCCCAAAACAGCACAATAAACACACAGAGCACAAAGGGTTGCTTAAAATTGTGTGGTGAAGATTGAATATCTGATTAAGTCAATGCGTCACACAACTCCTTTATTTAAAGTGTAAAGGAATGGACCCACGGCACAGAGAAATATGACATTATCAGGCAGGGTGATTGCCACTATGACTCAGGCCTTGTATAAAAGTGCCTCTCTGCAAAAAAGCGTCCCAAATTTTCATGTCAGGAGAGTAGTCAGCTAAATGACAGCCCGGATTGTATGTCATTGTGTGGCTACGTCCACTGGTGCTGTTAATATAATTAAAGAATACAAGCATTGAAATGTAATAAGGAAGCTTGATTAGCCTTTTCCTCCATTTCTGAAGAGCTTGACTCAGATTTCCCGAGTAGTATTAACTGTTTAGACAACTAGAACATTCTTTGGAAGGTGCCAAAAATGGAGGAAGACATTTTGCTACTGCTCTGGTCATAATGAACTAGTGGTGGCACCATGTCTGCAGACCATTAACCGTATTATTAGACAGCTGAAGTTTAATTGGCTTATATTTTACCTGCTCTGGTTCCTTAGTCCCCCCCCACCCCCTCATCAACATGCTCATGAAAACCTTTCCACTTTGATTAGAACAGGGTTTCATGGAATCCTAAGGTTCCTCCAGAGGTTGCTAGGGGCTCCTTGAGCTATGAGCAATTTCTGTCTCTCAGATAAATTCCCACCAACACTATTGATCTTTTTAGTTATCTGTAAGGGGATAATTATTCCTAATGGCCTCAAGTGTAAGGAGCAGTCTTCCCACTGACCATCATACTTTCATGAGTTGTAGCTATTGTCATTTTTAGTAGAGACTGGAAAGTTATTTCAAGGGTTGCTCTGTTGGAAAGGTTGAGAAAGGCTGGGGTAGATGCTTTATTTTAGTCACTGTAACTTCATCACTGGGCCTCATTGCAATGCAGGCAAATCATGGCTGGCGGGAAGGGCTTCCTGAAAACTTCACAATACTCTTCTCAAGAACCCTGATGCAAGAAGATGGCTGGAGTTATGCAAATATCAAAATGTCTTGATGGTAGGGTTGCTTCTTTTTCTTCAAGCCAAACCTGAACATGTTAGCGGTGCTCAACAATTTTTTTTAAGGGGGTGTAAAGTAGAACTGATGTAAGAGGGATTCTACTCACCAACTTACATCAGAGTTCCCAACATTCTTCCTTACATTAGTGTTCCCAAAGCCCTCTTAGATGTAAGGGGTGCTCTGCTACCTCTAATATGAGTCCCCCTTACCTTAGTGTACTCACTCTCTCAGAGGCAGGAGAGAGAAGGGAGGGGGTAGACTTCAGCCATAGATAGATGATGGTGAACTCACTCACCTGAGGATGGAGGCCCAGGTATTGGAACCTTTCCTCCACCATGTATCTGCCAGCTGCTGGGCTTCAGTTTTCCCACCATGGATTGGAGTATGGGTGGGCAAACACAGAGGGGTAGGAGAGGGAGGAGGAGGAGCAGATGGAGCCCTCTCTCCTTTCCCATCCGTGACTCCATGCATTGACTGTGCTGGCTCTGGGCAGTCTGAGAGAGGGTGTCACAGACATTAGGCTTAGACATCTGCAGCCAGCCCTCCTAACAGTTGGCAACCCTGATTTTTAGGGTGTGCCCAGGCTCGTGCGCACGCTTATACACTTGTGGCACTTGGTTACTTGGGGAGCATAGGTGTGTGCAGCCTATTGCATTAGGGTGTGCGCCCCAAAGCTCAAACACACGTGTGTGTGTATGTGTACAGTGTATATATATATATATATATATATATATATAAATAAATATATATATATATATATATATATATATATATATATATATATATATATACTCAGTAGCACAGTAGGACAGTGGACAGTGTCAGTAGGGCAGTGGACGGTGTCAGTAGGGCAGTGGACGGTGTCAGTAGAGCAGTAGACTGTGTCAGTAGAGCAGTGGACGGTGTCAGTAGAGCAGTGGATGGTGTCAGTAGAGCAGTGGCCGCTGTCAGTAGGGCAGAGATTGGTGCCAGTAAGGCAGTTTGTTTTTTAAAAAAAAAATTTCATGAGCCTTTTTGGGGGTTTACACAGACCCCTGATATTTCAGTTTTGAGACAGAGAAAGGTACTGAGGGCAGACATTCCCCAGTCCCTTTCTCGGCAGCCTCAGCTGCACCGGACAGTGAATGAACGGGAAGCGCTCTGTGCTGATCGGCTTCCTGTTCATTCACAAACTGAAGCGTAGTACACACAGTTTAGTATGCTTGAGTTATGCATGAACACAGTGAATGATCGGTACCGCAACGGTGGATGCAGCGCACTAGTGTAGGCTTCGAGGAGTTAAAGCAGGCGGTGTGGAAGCAATACAATGCTCTCTGAAGAGCAATCCACATTTAAATCACTTTTCAAAGAGCATTGCTAGTGTAAACGGGCCTTTATTTAGGTATTTATTGGTATTATACATCCAATAGGAATTTTCTTTTACATATTATTTCATGAGGAGTGCTTTGTTTAAGCAATCAGGGTATTATCCTACACCAGTGGCTGAAACACCATTTATAGCATGACTGCGTACAACAAACCTTACTGGCGCAAAAGTGCATTGCCTTTTCACGCTCCCATGCCTTTGCTCTGTTGGCTGTGGTATTATATTGTGCTGTTGCATTAGCATACAAAGCCTATTGTTACCCATATAGTAAAGCATTTGAATGCGACTCATGGCGGTGAAAGGTACATTTTTATACGATACTATAATAACGATTTAATGTCAAAGCCCTTTAATACGCTGTAGACCTTTTCAGCACTGGGAAGTGTGACTAATGGAAGCATTTAGTAAGGTCAGAATTGACTGTTCTTGCAGGAAGCCGTACCGTCTCTGCATCGCTCGCTCCCAGGAAAGGATTGGAGTGGGCTGCAAAAGCAATAATCCCTGTTGCTCTACAGTATAAACCCACCACTGTCTCTTAAAGGAGACAACATCTCAATATCTTCAGGCATACACCTTTCAAATAAAGAGAAAAGTACCAAATGACACGACAAGTGATCTCTAAGGAGTCTGAAAAATAATAATAAATTGCTCAGCATTCCTACAGCTATCACGAAAAATCCCCATAATGTGTCTAATATGTATATTCCTTATAATTATCAGCTCCATCTAGTGTCCATAATGCTGCATTATCCTGATTGACCTATTTCAGGAAAATACTGCCTTATGGTCACTAGATGGAGACCTGAGGAAAAACCTCACCTGGGAACAGCCTAGACCAGCCATTCTTAACTAGGGTTCCTCCAGAGACCACTCCGGGTTCCTTAAGCTGTGGCTTACAGACCTCCCATGTGATGAATCCTGTATAGTACCAGGTCCAACGTCACTTGTTGGACAGCCGTTGTGAATATTTCCCATAATCTGTCCAACATTTGGATTCCCTATAATCATTAGCTCAGTCTAGTGGCCATAATACTGTATTTTCCTGGTTGGGGCATTTCAGGAAAATAGCATATTATGGCCACTAAATCATGCACTGAGGACAAACCTTACCTGAGAATAGCCTAGACAGGCTATTCTCAACTAGAGTTCCTGCAGAGGTGACTAGAGGTTCCTTATGCTGTGGTTAACTGACCTCACATATGATAGTGCCTGCATAGTTGCAGGTCCAACACCATTTGTTGGACACCATTGTGAATAATTCCCGTAATGTGTTTACTATAAGTATTCCCTGTAATCTTAAACTTCATCTAGTGCCCATAATGCTGGATTTTCCTGGTTGGAGTACAGTATTATGGCCACTAGATGGAGCCCTGAGGAAAAACCTCACCAGGGAACAGCCTAGACCAGCCATTCTCAACCAGGGTTCCTCCATAGGTGGCTAGGGGTTCCTTGAGCTGTGGCTAACTGACCTCCCATGTAGTGGTGCCTGCATAGTTCCAGGTCCAACACTACCTGGCAGAGCCATAGGCATGACTGTAAGGGAGGCATTCTGACCACCACTGTAGGGGGATCATTCTTCCAACTTACCACCACCAATGTAAGTGGCACTTTCCCAATGACCACCAATGGACTGATCTAAGCAGGGGTTCCCTGAGACCTGACAATTATTGCAAGGGGTAAAAAGGTTGAGAAAGACGTGTCTAGAGTGAAGCAAAAAATAAAAAGACCTTGCAGTTGGGATGCCATTGCAAAGCCTAATCGGATCCATAGCCACGGTGACCACTACCATCTAGAAAAACTATACACCAGAACTTATTTGTTTTTATCTGCAGTTTTGAAACTTACTTACTTGGTTCGACCCTAAGGATTGGTGCACATTCTTTGTGTGGTAAACACATGTAGGGCAGCCTATTCATTACAATCAGCTGCCCTACGCACAAGAAACATGCAAAAGAAGTCCTTGACCTTTTTCCAAAAGTGCACTATGCAAACTATGCAGCTTGGCGCAGTAGAGAGCAGCAGGGGAGCTGCTGTCATCACATCCAAGATGGCGGTGCCCAACGGCTGGGCTTTTGGCTGATTAGCCAAAGGAGGTTTTTATGGGTGTAGCAGAATCTCTAACCTCTTCAAGTCTAATGAGAACCTTTGAGACCACAGACCTCTGACATCCTTCAATATGTAGTGGGTTGTGAGGCATAGTGGGTGCAAAGGTGGTAAAAGTCATTTCTTGGATGCAAAACAGGTTTCTTTTAACAGTCCTTTTATATTTTGCAAGGGAAAGAGGGTTAGGGTTAGGGCCAGGACACCCTTAAGTAGTTGCAATTTCAATAGGCAGACACCGAGGCTTCAATAGGAGGACAAACTTACAGTGAAAGGCCCCAGCATAGTGCCACTTCTGCACGTGCAGGTTTGCTGTCCCCTATGGCTACAGTTCCTAATTCAAAAGTAACAGTTCTCTAAGCTTTTCTACAACTTCTATTTGTAATTATTCAGCCCCTTGAGCTCCTGGTCTCTCACTGGACCCTCTGATTCACTGTCCCTGAATCCCATGACCTCCTCAAGCCTTTTGCGGTGGTATCTCCCTCAAGCGTCACCCATGCTTTCCTGCTGGATCCCTGCTTGGCACTTCGGATAACTTCAAGCTTCACCCCTTCTGACCGGCTCAGTCCCTAGATTGATACACAAGGCTGCTGTGCAAGCATCACTTCCGCTGGTTGGGTCCCTGACTTGATCACTGCCTGAAATTTCCAGATTCTCCACCATGCCCCTTACTTCAGTTATTCAATGTGGTCTCTGGTAAAAGTGGTTGGTCCCTTAGTGGCAACAGCTTCCCTTCTACCTCCGACCATGACAGGCAGAACCATCAGTTCTGGTTGAACTGCAAGTTCCCTCTTACTTCTGGATAGGCCCTCAGCCAGATGCCCCCGAGATAGACCCGATCTCTGGCCTAGCAGCCTGGGGCAGACGACACACCTCCACCCAGACGGCAGTCTCCAGACTCCACCCAAAAATATAGACTCTCCAAGCAGGCCAAAGGATTCAAGAAAAACCCCTGCCCATTGGCTGAGATACCCCATATACCCATAACCTGACCTTGAGTTGTCCTTCTCATATTTAATACCACCAAGTGCCCGGCCACCTAGTGGTAGAAGAGAAAAGTACAACAAGGCCAAACTTAGGGAAAAATCTATGGATCTCTAACAATTTAACTATGGTAGCTACCCCTGACAAGGAATTTGGTGAGGAGCTCCCTGACTAAACCCCAGGGTGGTACAAGGTTAAAACGCATGAATAAAATATGTTAACTGCACATGTGATCTCATGCTAAGTTGAAAACTGGCACACACACATGGGATTGCGGAAATACTTTATTTCACCACAGGATAAATGTTACATGTGTACTCCTACGCTTTTGCATTTCAGCCCTGTGTGAGCCCGTAATCATATGATTAAGGCCCACATGGGACTGAAATGTGTAAGCGTGGGAGTCCACATGTAACTTTTATCCTCTGTTCAAAGACAAAAATGTAGAATTAGCTGGTGCCTGAGACTCAAGGACACCCCATTCCTTCAAAGAAATTTGAAAGGTATGTATAGCACCTTCATGCCCACCGTACGCAAATTTGCATTCATGGCTTGGAGGGGTTAAACCAGGGTGATGCCTGCAGCATTTTTTAGAGCTAGTGGTTGGCTTTTTAGGCTAAAAGCCACTAAAGTGTTATCCTAAAGGAGACATCCCCCCTCCCGCCGCCTTCCGCCGCTCTTCCCGTCCCACTGGGAGAGCCGAACCACCAGCCGGCGGTCCACCGCCTAGGCTGGGTCTCAGTCAAAGCTGTATTCAGCTTTGATTGGGTTTCTGATGTAAAATCCGGGAAGCAACGTCACGCTGCCAATAGCGGTAATTTAAAAAAAAAATACAGTAATTGGAATCGCAGATTTTGGTGATTTAAATACTTTTAAGTGCAAAGGAGGGGTTTGTGGTCTTTTAGATCCTGATCCCACCATAAAGAGTACCTGTCACCACCTATTACTGTCACAAGGAATGTTTACATTCCTTGTGACAGCAATAAAAGTGATCAGAAGGGACAATGTGAAAAATAAATAAATAATTCAAGCGCCTCATCGCCACATGCTCACGCAGCAAAGAAAACATATACGTAATCCGCGCCCGCAATGGAAACGGTGTTCAAATCCCACATGTGAGGTATTTCCACGATCGTCAGAGCCAGAGAAATAATTCTAGTGCCAGACCTCCTCCGTAACTCTAACCTGGTAACTGTTACATTTTTTTAAAGCTTCGCCTATGGAGATGATTAGGTACCGTAGTTTGTCACCATTCAACGAGTGTGCACAAATTCAAAGCATGACATGGTATCTATTTTCTCGGGGTAACATCATCTTTCACACTATACAAAAAAATTTGAAGCGTTTTTTTTTCAAAAAAATTGCATTTAAAAGACAGCTGCGCAAATCCCGTGTGACATAAAATATTGCAACAATCGTCATTTTATTCTCTAGGGTCTCTGCTAAAAATATATATATATATAATGTTCGAAGGTTCATTTTCTATCAAAAAATATGGATTTTAACTTGTCAGCCACAAATGTCAGAAATAGGTTTAGGCATGAAAGGGATAGAGAAAGAAACAGGATTATTAACGTGCCGACACAATTATTATAAAAATATACCACAATTTTATTATAAATATATGTTGAAAAATAACAATTTCATATAAAACAAACACAGAGAATCCATGCGGCTACAATACATATGTAGTAGCTTCAGCTCGACATGTTTCGCCAATCACTGGCTTCTTCAGGAGACTTTAGAAATACTGCATGCAAAATCACTAAAGATAGAAAACAACACATAAGTCACAGGAACATATACACCAAATCTGGACATATATTAATACATCAAAGATACATTATTGCTATATTAAATTATACAAATGTACAGCAATGCCTATGGTTTCCCTGGGAGGCTCTCTCACCATTAATCACTTAAGAAGCAGCCCACGTACATATACTGTGGCAGGTCAGCCCTTAAAGCGCTTCTTCACCCTAAAGGGGAATTCCGCTAATCTGATCCCTCCCCCCTCCGGTGCCACAATCAGCACCTTTCGGGGGGGAAGGGGGTGCAGATACCTGGATAATCCAGGTATCTGCACCCACTTCCGGGACAGATCGCCGCAAACCCCCGCAAATGCCCCGCCCCCCCGTTGTATTCTGGGAAACACACAGTTCCCAGGACACAGCGGGGACCAGAAGAGACGCGCAGCACGACTCGCACATGCGCAGTAGGGAACCAGGCAGTGAAGCCGCAATGCTTCACTTCCCGATTCTCTGACAGAGGATGGCGGCGGGGGCAGCAGAGAGATGAGCGATCGCTCGTCATCTGCCGCCGACGTCGCTGGACCCTGGGACAGGTGTCAATTTATTAAAAGTCAGCAGCTGCAATATTAGTAGCTGCTGGCTTTTAATATTTTTTTTTTAGGTGCAGAACCACTTTAAGTGCAAAATCACGTACCTGTACGTGATTTCTTTCTTCGGATCTCCGGAGTGCGCTGCCGGAGACCTGCTCACGCTGTGATTGGACACAGCGGGAGCCAATCAGAGTCCGCCATTACTAGTAAATAAAAAAATAAATAAATAAAAAGTCCATAAATCTATCCCATAGTTTGTAGACGCTATAACTTTTGCGCATAGTACGCTTATTGGGATTTTTTTACCAAAAATATGTTGCAGAATACATATTGGCCTAAATCGATGAAGAAATTTTATTTTTTACATTTGTTTTTTATTGGATATGTTTTAAAGGAGAAATAAATAAATAGATATTTTTTTTTTCAAAATTGACAGTCTTTTTTTGTTTATAGTGCAAAAAATAAAAACGGTAGAGGATCGAATACCGTAGGGGATCGAATACCCCAAATGAAGGCTCTATTTGTGGGGGGGGGAAAGGACATACATTTTATCTGGGTGAGCATCGCACGACCGCGCAATTATTAGTTATAGCGGTATCACAATAAATGGCCTGGTTAGGAAGGGGGGTAAACCTTCTGGGGGGCTTAGATCTTGCACCAACAAGGGATATTAGTAGACCATAGGGAGAGATACGGCCCAACAAAGTGACTGACTGGAGATAGGGAATGAAAAGCAATAACTGACTAACTTCTGTCTTCAAGGATTTTGCATGCAGCATTTCTAAATACTCCTGAAGAAGTCAGTGATTGGCGAAACATGTCAAGATAAAGCTACTGCATATGTATTGTAGCCGCATGGATTCTCTGTGATGGATTTATATGAACTTGTTATTTTTAAACATAGATTATTATAAAAATATACTAACATTTTATTAACAGACATGTCGGCACCTAAAAAATCTCATTCCTTTTTCTATACATATCTCCCCAATGTTATGGAGAATAGATGACGAGGAGGATGTGTTCCGTAGTCCTAGCTTACTTCCTGCCCTAGGGTGACAACGTTGCTGCTCCAAAGAAGAGTCACTGAGGGTGGTCACCACAGAACAGGAAGTGTGATTACCAGCAGGATCACCAGGGAATCAAAAACAGAAAATGAATGCAGCTACCACATCTACGGACTAGGAAAATGCAACATAATAAATGTATCGATCAATGAACTGTACAATAATTAAACTCACACCAAAATCAACTTTTACTTGTCTGACTGTGCCGGACTGCTAAAAGCTGCTGTCAAGCATAGCAAGCAGTGACCTTTCAAAGGTCAGGACAAATGGGAGGTAGGAGGGAAAGCTGCCCCATGCACAGTGTAGGACAAATGGGGGGGTAGGAGGAGAAGCTGCCCCAGGCGCAGTGTAGGACAAATGGGGGGGTAGGAGGGACAGCTGCCCCAGGCGCAGTGTAGAACAAATGGGGGGGGTAGGAAGGGCAGCTGCCACAGGCGCAGTGTTTGCATAAGACGGGGGGATGCTGTGTGGTTCCACTGCTACAGGCTGACAATCCAGTGAGGGCAGTGCCAGCAGCGTAATCATTATCGGGGCTTGAGCTGTCTGAGTAGGTGGGCAGCAGCAGGATAAATGGGTAAGGTGGTCCCTGGGGTAGACAGGGCTCTTCTGGGGAAGAGGAGTGGGGCCAAGCTTGGTGGAGAAATGGATTGATTAGGACAAAGACTATGAAGAAGACAAACACACTTTCAAAACAGAGTCTCCCCTTTCACATACCCCATCTTATCAGAGTACCATCACATTGGAAGCCCCACCCCCTATCTATCAGAGTACCTCCCATCACATCAGAGTCCCCCTCTTTCACATCCCCAATCACATCAGAGTACCCCTGTCACATTGAAAGCCTTCCCTCCATCTATCAGATGTTATATGCTGTGCCATGCATTGCCCACCATGTCATGTGGTGTCATGCAGTGCCCACCATGTCATGTGGTGTCATGCAGTGCCCACCATGTCATGTGGTGTCGTGCAGTGCCCACTTTGTCATGTGCTGTGCCCACCATGTCATGTGCAGTATCCACCATATAATATGCTGTGCCTACCATATAATGTGCTGTGCCCACTTGTAATGTGCTGTGCCCACCATGTAATGTGCTCTGTTGTGTTTGCCATATCATGTACTGTGCCCACCTTACAAGGCTTTGTACCCACTGAGTGCATGTGCTGTGTTGCGTTCACCACGTAATGTGCTGTTTTGTGCAGTGCCAACCATGTCATGTGCTGTGCCCACCATATAATGTGCTGTGCCATGCTCACTATTAAATGTGGTGTATAGTGCCTACCATGTTATGTGTTGTTCCCCCCCCCCCCCCCCATGTAACACACTCTGCTGTGCCACCCATGTAATATACTGTGCTATTACCCCCATGTAATGTACTATGCTGTGCCCCTCACATACTCTTTCTCACCCCCTCTCTCTCTTTCAGCCCCCTCACCCCCCCCCCCCCAACAGCACATCGACCCCTTCCACCCACTCTCTGTCTGCCGGTCTGTCCGGCACTTACCCCATCTAGGTGGCGGGCATCGGCTCCTGTGTCCTTTCCTCCATCACAGCAGCCGTGCGTCTCATCCCCTCCTTTTAGGCATCCACCTGGGTGGGCTGGGTTTGCATTCTCTGCGCCCTGAGCCCACCCTATTTTGAAGCCTATTAGAGCCTCTGTCTCTCACCCTCACTCTCTTTCACCCTCTCTTTATTTCCCTTTTTTCTCACCCCATCTCTCTCTCACCCCTCTCTCTCTCTCTCGTTCACACCCTTCTCCATCTCTTTCCCCCTCCTTCTGATCCGCTCTTCTAGCCCCCTCTCTCACCCCTCTCTCTCCCTCTCTCACCCCCTCTCTCTCTCTCGCCCCCCTCTCTCTCTCACCCCCTGTCTCTCTCGTTCACACCCTTCTCCATCTCTTTCCCCCTCCCTCTGATCCGCTCTTTTAGCCCCCTCTCTCCCTCTCTCACCCCCTTCTCTCCCTCTCTCACCCCCTCTCTCTCTCTCTCTCACCCCCTCTCTCACCCCCTCTCTCTCTCTCTCTCTCTCACCCCCTCTCTCACCCCTCTCTCTCTCACCCCTCTCTCTCTCACCCCCTCTCTCTCACCCCCTCTCTCTCGCAAACCCCCCTCTCTCCCTCTCACCCCTCTCACCTCCTCTCTCTCTCTCTTTCTCTCTCTCTCTCTCACCCCCTCTCTCCCTCTCTCACCCCCTCTCTCTCTCACCCCCCTCTCTCCCTCTCTCACCCCCTCTCTCTCTATCACCCCACCTCTCTCTCACCCCCTCTCTCACCCCCTCTCTCTCTCACCCCCCTCTCTCTCACCCCCCTCTCTTTCACCCCCTCTTTCCCTCTCTCACCCCCTCTCTCTCTCTCTCACCCCCTCTCTCACCCCCCTCTCTCTCATCCCCTCTCTCCCTCTCTCACCCCCTCTCTCTCTCACCCCCTCTCTCTCTCTCTCTCACCCCCCTCTCTTTCTCTCTCTCACCCCCCTCTCTCTCTCACCCCCTCTCTCTCTCTCTCTCTCACCCACCTCTCTCCCTCTCTCACCCCCTTTATCACTTTCCCCCCTCCCTCTCATCCCCTCTCTTTTAGCCCCCTCTCTCTCTCTTTAATTTAATTTGTTTTTTTCATTTTATTTATTTTCATAAAAAGGCCCACCAAAATCCTCAGCACCAGGCCCATGATGCTCTTAATCTTGCCCTGCCTGTGGGGAATAAAATCCATCACTTCCCTAAGTAAAAGCCACACACAGAACACAAAAACACTGGCTAGGCACACAGTTAACCCTTTGATCGCCTAGATGTTTAACCCCTTCCCAGCCAGTGCCATTAGTACAGTGACAGTTCATATTTTAATCACTGATCACTGTATTAGTGTCAAGCGCCAAAAGTGTCAGTTAGCGTCTGATTGTCCACTGCAATATCTCAGGCTATAAGTCACTGATCGCCGCCATCACTAGTATAAGAAAATAAATAATTTTTATTTATTTTATTATACTAGTATACATCCTAGTATATATATTCTTATACTACTAGTATATATCCCATAGTTTGTAGACGCTATGACTTTTGCGCAAACCAATCAATGTACGCTTATTGGGATTTTTTGTTACCAAAATATGTAGCAGATTACATATTGGCCTAAATTTATGAAGAAATTTGATTTTTTTTTAAATGTTTTGTTGGATGTGTTTTATAGCAGAAAGTCAAAAAAATATATATAGATTTTTTTCAAAATATGATATGATATGATCAAATACCAACAAAAGAAATCTCTATTTGTGAGAAAAAATAAATAAACATTTTATTTGGGTACAGCGTTGCATAACCGCGCAATTGTTAGTTAAAATAGCCCAGTGCTATATAAAAAAAAAAGGCCTGGTCATGAAGGGGGGGTAAATATTCCACAAGTCAAGTTGTTAAAGGGTAACTCCACTTTTGTGGGGGAAAAAAAATAGCAAATAAAGAAAAAATAATATAGAACATATAATTGCGACACAAGTCATATTGTAATTGAATGTTATTAAAAATGACCTTTCATTTTCAATTTGCAGCCACTGTAATTTTCTGTAAATGTAAAGCAATATGGCTACCTGGAGTTGTTCTGTACACAAAATGTGTGCTGACCACTACCCATAAACATGATTTCCTGCTTGTGTGATTGGCTCACCAATTTTCCCAGAAGTCTGCACTAAGATACAAGTCAGATTTCAGGCATCCCCTGCAACAAAAATATCATTTTTGGAGAGATACTTTCAATAGGAACATGTCGAAAGGGATGCAGGCCCAGCAGATTTCCTCCTTAGTGCTCTGCAGCTGCACACCTGACAGTTAATTATGGAACCACTCCCATTAGACCCACTCAGTACAGAGGCACAGACCAACACACATGGATTTCTTCAGAATACCAAAAGGTAGGAATCTGCAACAAAGTTTGTTATAATCGTTGTAATTTACATAGATCATCCGGGGGGTGCCCGTTTTTTTTTCTCAACAAAAGAGGAGTTGCGCTTTAACCACTTCAGCCCCGGAAAGATTTACCCCCTTCCTGACCAGAGAATTTTTGCGATTCGACACTGTGCCGCTTTAACTGACAATCGGGCGATTGTGTGACATGGCTCCCAAACAAAACTCACACCCTTTTTTCCCCACAAATAGAGCTTTCTTTTGGTAGTATTTGATCACTTCTGCAGTTTTTATTTTTAGCGCTATAAACAAACAAATTGCAATAATTTTGAAAAAAAACTCAATATTTGTTACTTTTTGCTATAATAAATATCCCTAAAAAATCTATAAAAAAAACTTTTTTCCTCAGTTTAGGCCGATACGTATTCCCATACATATTTTTGTTAAAAAAAAAAACGCAATAAGCGTCTATTGATTGGTTTGCGCAAAAGTTATTGCATCTAAAAAATAGGGGATAGTTTTATGGTATTTTTAGTATTTTTTTTTTTTTTACTAGTAATGGAGGCGATAAAGGATTTTTATTGTGACTGTGACATTATGGCGGACACATCGGACACTTTTGACACCATTTTGGAACCATTGTCATTTATACAGCGATCAGTGTAAAAATGCACTGATTACTGTGTAAATGACACTGGCAGGGAAGGGGTTAAAGTGGTTGTAAACCCTTATAAACCACTTTGACCTACAGGTAAGCCTAGATTAAGGCTTACCTGTAGGTCCAAGAAATATCTCCTAAACCTACACGGTTTAGGAGATATTTACTAAAAGACAGCGAAAGCTATCTACGGCGCATGCGCCGTAGACAGCGGTGTGCGGCTCCCATGCACATGTGCAGGAGTGACGTCATCGCTGCTCCGATGCTGTTAGTGGCCAGAGCAGCGATATCCGGAAGAAGATGGACGCTCCGGACTACAGGGGACAGCGGTGACATCGCAGGCTCCTGTGTCAGGTAAGTGACACTTAATGGGCTACTATGCTATGCATAGTAGCCCATTATGCTTTACCTTTTCAGGGAGACAAAGAGGAAATAAACCCATCAGGGGGCGATCAAGGGGTTAAGTGTGTCCTAGGGAGTTATTCTAACTGCTCCCGATGACAGGGAGCAGTAGATCTCTGTCATGTCACTAGGCAGAACAGGGAAATGTCTTGTTTACATCTCTCCCTTCTGCCTCTCTGTCTCACGATTGCGTGCCACCAGCAAGGGAAGGGGTTAAACACTAGGGGGCGATCAAGGGGGTAAGTGTGTCCTAGGGCGTAATTCTAACTGTGGGGGGGATGGGCTACCTAGGACATGACACCGATCACTGCTCCCGATGATAGGGAGCAGTAGATCGCTGTCATGTCACTAGGCTGAATGGGGAAATGCCTTGTTTACATAGGCATCTCCCCGTTCTTCCGCTCCATGACATGATCGCGGGCCCTCAGCAGACATCGAATCTGTGGGACCCGTGGGAACGGTCATGGAGCTTGCGGTGGGTGCGTGCCTGTATGCCCATTTGTACATTGTCGCGTGTTGGTCGGCTAGTGGTTAGCGACACCCCAAAAGCAGGTCGCAGAACGCAGAGTGTTTGCTTGAATTGGATCACATGGCTATGAATTGGAGACAAAGAGGAAATAAACCCATCAGGGTTTACTTCCTCTTTAAACACTAGGGGGCGATCAAGGGGTTAAGTGTGTCCTAGGGAGTGATTCTAACTGCTCCCGATGACAGGGAGCAGTAGATCTCTGTCATGTCACTAGGCAGAACAGGGAGAATGCCTTGTTTACATCTCTCCCTTCTGCCTCTCCGTCTCACGATCGCATGCCACCGGCAAGGGAAGGGGTTAAACACTAGGGGGCGATCAAGGGGGTAAGTGTGTCCTAGGGCGTAATTCTAACTGTGGGGGGGATGGGCTACCTAGGACATGACACCGATCACTGCTCCCGATGACAGGGAGCAGTAGATCGCTGTCATGTCACTAGGCTGAACAGGGAAATGATAGGCATCTCCCCGTTCTTCCGCTCCATGACATGATCGCGGGCCCCCAGCAGACATTGAGTCTGTGAGACCCGCGGGCACGGTCATGGAGCTTGCGGTGGGTGCGTGCCTGTATGCCCATTTGTACATTGTCGCGTGTTGGTCGGCTAGTGGTTAGCGACACCCCAAAAGCAGGTCGCAAAACGCAGAGTGTTTGCTTGAATTGGATCACATGGCTATGAATGCCTAGGCGATCTAATTCCAATGCGGCAAAAAAAAGGTGCCTGCGCCTTTTTTTCATAGGAGATGCGGTGCGATTTGAGCCATACAAAATGGATAGGCTATAATCGCACCACACAGGAATGCGGGCGATTTCTGTGCGAATCACATGCGTATTCATAGTGTGAACCAGGGCTAAAGCTGAACTCTGGAATAAGCAGATATTGTCTAAATCCATTCCACCATATGTATCCATCCTCAAATCTTGATGTACTTTGTGTATTTCCTCCAGATCTGTACAATAATCCAATGAGAGACTTCCTGTAATAAAGACCGCTCACTGCTGTTCTCTCTCCTTGTGCAGGAGAGACTGGGACTGGGGGACTGGTCTTGTCTCCGCCCCCTTCCTGTAGTTTCCTGCTGGGCCCCTCCCACAGCTCTTCTCTCTGCACAGTGATGTCACCACTACTTTACAAGGTAATAAATGGGGTTTGCAAAAGACATTTGATGCACATAAAGTAGTTTTTTTTTTTTAAATCATTTTTGGCTACTGAGGAAAATATTTAAATTATGTTTTTTGGTGCCTGGGGTTCTAGCATAATTTATAAAACAAGCCCTCTAGCAACTCGAATGCTTTAGATCAAATGTGTGATAGAAGTGAAGTTTTCCTTTAAGTGAAGGAGCTGCAAGAAAATTACAGGCGCATTCCATCGCTCCGGCAACTGGACAGCTGGAATTATAAGCTTTTATGGATTTTGTCCTTCCTACATAGATGACATGTACAGAACAACTCACCTACAGCGTAAATGAATGAAGGCAGACCTACAATTAAACTAACTACTGTGCCTTGCTACACCCACAAGCTCTTATTTTAAAGGCGATGGATTAATGGATTTCTATGGAAATAATAAAGATTTGATCCTGTAATGCAGAATGGAGGTTTTACTTTCAGCTCAGCTTCTGTAAAGTGGACAACACCTTGTACAAGACTCATGATCTGTTCATCTGTGTTTGCTGCTTTTAGTTTAGTTTTTTTGCCCACAAAAGTTAATTAACTAAAATATTTTTTAGAAGGGCCTGTTGACTGTTACTGAAATATACATAGGTCTCATACGTTGAAGTGTATTCGGCCTAATGGTGTAGAATCGTGGTGCTTTACCACATGGCTGTGCCGCCAGCTGGTGATCGCCTAACCTCCTACTGTGCCCCCCCCAGCTCCTATATTGGCCCACAGGGCCCTCAAACTCCCACAGTGCCCCTAGGCCCCATGAAAACCCTGGACTCGTACAGTGCCCCTCAAGCTCCTACAGTTTCCTCCAGCCCTGTGAGGTGACCCCTAGCTTGCTGCAGAGGCTCCAGCTTCCCATAGTACCCTCAGCTTCCAAAGTGGCCCACAGTGCTCCCAGGACCCTTGAGAGCCCTCAGCCCCCTCATTGCCCACCCCAACCTCCCAAGGTGTCCTCTAGCCCCCTGTAGTGGCCCCTAGCCTGCTGCAGAGCCTCCAGCCACCCATAAAACAACTAGCTCGCATAGAGGCCCATAGTGCCCCTCAAATTCCTTCAGTTGCCCAAAGAGCCCTCAGCCCCCACAGTGCCACCAACCTCCCACAGTGTCCTCCAACCCCCTGAAGTGCCCCCTAGCATGCTGCAGAGCCTCAAGCTACCCATAGCACAACTAGCTCCCATAGAGGCCCATAGTGCCCCCAAGCTCCCACAGTATACTCCAGTCCTCTGAAGTACCCCCTAGCTTGCTGCAGAGCCTCCAGCTTCCAATAGTACCCTCAGCTTCCATAGTGCCCAGGACCCTTGAGAACCCATAGCCACCACAGTGCCCACCCAACCATGAAAGGTGTCCCCTAGCCTCTAGTAGTAGCTCCTAGCTTGCTGCAGAGCCTCCTGCCACTCATAACTTGTTCCCATAGAGGCCCATAGAGCCCAATCAAATTCCCTCAGTGCCCCCATACCCCCTAAGAGCCCTCAGCCCCAGCAGTGCCCTCAACCTCCCACAGTGTCCTCCAACCCCCTGAATTGCCCCCTAGCATGCTGCAGGGCCTCCAGCCACCCATAGCAAAACTTGCTCCCATAGGCCCATAGTGCCCCTCAAACTCCTTCAGTGCCCAAAGACCCCCTAAGAGCCCTCAGCCCCCACAGTGCCCCCAACCTCCCACAGTGTCCTCCAACCCCTTTGAGTGCCCCCTAGCATGCTGCAGTGCCTAGAGCTCCCCATAGTACCCTGGCCCCAATAGTGGCTCACAGTGTTCCCAGTCCCCACAGTGCTCCCCCAATCTCCCAAAGTGTTCCCCATCCTCCTGCAGTGCCCTCTAGCTTGCTGCAGAGCCTCAAGCTCCCCATAATACCCCAGCTCCCATAGTGGCCTTCAGTAACCCCAGGATCCTTGAGAACCCTCAGCCCCAAGAGTGCTCGCCCAAACTCCCACGATGTCCTCCAGCTTCCTGTAGTGCCTTCTAGCTTGCTCCAAATCCTTCAGCCCCCCCCCCCCATAGCACCCCCAGCTCCCTTAGAGGCCCAAAGTGCCCCTCAAACTTCCACAGGTCTCCCAGACCTCCTAGGAGCCCACAGCCCCCACAGTGCTCCCGGCCTCTGACAGTGTCCACCAAACCTCTTAAGTGCCTCCTTGCATGCTGCAGAGCCCCCATCTCCATATAATACCCCCAGCTTCCATAGTGTTCCACAGGGTCCCCAGGCCTCCTTGGAGCCCCCACAGTGCCCCCCTCCCATTGTGTCTCCCAGCCCCCTGAAGTCCTCCCTTGTTAGCTGCAGAGCATCCAACGCCCCATAAAAAAATGTTCATTTTCGGAAAGTTCTTTCAACTGTCTATTGATAGTCAATTTTGGCTATATAGAGAGTTAAAAAATCATAGGTGCAGGATGGAAATTTTTTCTTGAACAAACATAATTTTAACTGCGAGTGTGGATTTGTTTTGGAAAATTATACATATTATAATGTGAATGTTCTAGGCACAAAAGAAATCTGTTTAATACAACTGGAATTCCAATCAAGTAGCAAGTCTGGATGAAATTTTAAGGGTTTTGAAGTGAAATGCTGGCCACTCTTGTGTGGCCAGCATTAGACAACAGGAGAAGACATCAGAATGGTTGTGGCTAGTCATGGAACCCCTATGTCGGCTGTGCAGTAAGGGAAATTTGTTTAGCTGTATTAGCAATGTAGTTGTATTGCCCTCAGAGCTTCTGGTCATTTTGGCCAGCACTGAAATGAACCCTGTATCTCCTCAGTAGGGATGAGCCGAACACCCCCTGGTTCGGTTCGCACCAGAACTTTCGAATGGACCGAAAATTTGTGCGAACTTTAGAACCCCATTGAAGTCTATGGGACTCGAACGTTCAAAATAAAAAGTGCTAATTTTAATGGCTCATTTGCAAGATATTGTCCTAAAAAGGGATTGGGGACCTGGCTCCTGCATCAGGGGACAGGGGTCAATGGCAAAATTGTTTTTAAAAATGGCAGTTTTTTCCAGAGCACTGATTTTAATGACGATTAAAGTGAAAAAAAAAGTGAAATATTCCTTTAAATATCGTGCCTGGGGGGTGTCTATAGTATGCCTGTGAAGTGGCACGTGTTTCCCGTGTTTAGAATAGTTCCTACACAAAATGACATTTAACGGAAAAAAAGTAATTTAAAACTGCTTGCGGTTTTAATGTAATATCTGGTTCTGGCAATATGGATGAAAATCATTGAGAAAAATGGCATGGGTAGCCCCCCTGCCCATTACCAGCCCCTTTACGTCTTGTACGGATATTAAGGGGAACCCCGTACCCAAATTAAAAAAAAGGAAAGGCGTGGGGCCCCCAGGCCCTATATACACAGAACAGCAATATACAGGCAGTGCAAACAAGACAGGGACTGTGTAGGTTTGTTGTGTTAAGTAGAATCTGTTTGTAATTTTGAACTGTTACATTTTGAAAGTGTAGCTCCAGTCAAAAAATCTATTTTTAAGCTTTTTGGAAAACATGGGAAGGGTTATCACCCCTGTATAATTTTTTTTGCCGTCTGTCTTTTTTCATCTCACTTCCTGTCTCCTTCCGTTTGCAAGTAGGAGACATTTGCAAGTTGGATGTTTGAAAGCAGGGGCCTGCCCTATATGCTCTGCAGAAATGGCGGAACAAGGTGTTGGTGTTGCCACAACACTGTAAGCCCTCAAAGTGACTCTTGGTGGAGCGCCCTGTTGTGAACGATTATATGAAGAATTGTAATTACATGCCATTGTTGAACAGTGGTAGAAAAATTGGGCCTTTGGTGGTTGTGGTGGTAGTGCTGGTGCCACAACACTATAAGTCCACACAGTTATTCTCGGTGGGCACAGGAACGGGCCCTGCTGTGAAATACTATATCTAGAATTTTAATTACATGCCCCTGTTAAACAGGGGCTGAAAAATTGGGCCTTAGGCACTGCTTGCTGGTGTCACAACACTGAAACCTCTCCCAGATACTCTAGTTGGAGTGCAGGAATGAGCCCTGCTGCAAAGCATTGCATCAAAAATTGTATTACATGCCCCTGTTAAATGGGCTGAAAAATTGGGCCTATACACTGCAACCTCTACCATATACTCTAGTTGGAGTGCAGGAATGAGCCCTGCTGCAAAGCATATTGCATCAAAAATTGTAATTACATGCCCCTGTTAAACAGGGGCTGAAAAATTGGGCCTTAGGCATCGATGCTGGTGCCACGACACTCCAACACACACAAATATTGTAGTTGAGCGAAGCAACAAACCCTCCTGCAAAATATTGCATCAAAAATTGTAATTACCGTATTTATCGGGGTATAACACGCACCAGCGTATAACACGCACCCCAAGTTTAGGAGGGCATTTTAAGGAAAAAAGTTTTAGGAGGGAAGTTTAAGGGAAAAAAAACTTACATTTAAATGCCCGTCAATGCAGCCTTATCAGTGTGCATCTGCAGCCTAGTCCATAATTGCAGAATGATCAGTGTCATTTGCAGCTTGCCCACCGCTGTTTGCAGCCTTGCAGAGTGTCATTTGCAGCTTGCCAGTGTCATTTCCAGCTCCCCAGCACCGTTTGCAGCCTTGCCCATGTTTAAATATCCCGCCGCCGTGACAGACCGAGCGAGCGCCACCGAAAAAGACCGAGCCAGTATGGACGGGACTGCAAGCCGAGCTGAGCACACAGTAGAGTCGGCTCTGTCTTTTTCGGCAGCGCTCGCTCCAGAAACAGCAGGGAGGCGGGACTACGAGCAGAACCAAGCAGACCTCTCGGTCTTTTTCGGCTCCGCTCGGTCTTTTAAAGGGGAAAAAGTGCGTGTTATACGCCGATAAATACGGTACACTCCCCTGTTAAACAGGGGCTGAAAAATTGGGCTGGTGGCATCACCCAGAACCAAAAATGTTCTTCCAAGATATAAGCGGGATTATTGAGGAGGAAGAGGATAGTCAGTCAACATAACAGGACAGTCACTCAGCATCAACATAGGCAGTCTTGAAGGGATGTGACATTTCCCAAAAAATTATTCAGTTACATCAGCTTCAGGTGCTTGGTAGCTGGTGGTGATCCAAGACTGATTCATCTTTATGAAGGTCAGTCGATCAACTGGGTGCAGGCACACCCTGTGATCGGTTACAAAGCCACCAGCAGCACTGAAGGTGCTTTCTGAAAGAACGCTGGATGCAGGATAGGTCAGTAGCTCAATTGCATACTGTGCAAGCTCTGGCCAGTGATCAAGCTCTGGGAACGCGTTGCACAGACCTTTCTGCAAGGCCTTCCGGAGATGTCTCATCCTCTGCTCCCTCTGTGATGGCAATATAAGGTCCGCAACCTTACCCTTGTACCGTGGATCAAGGAGAGTGGCCAGCCAGTAATGGTCCTTCTCCTTGATCCATAGAATACGAGGATCCTTCCGCAGGCTTTGCAGGATCAGGGAGGCCATGCAGCATAGGTTAGCTGAGGCATTCGGTCCAGAGTCCTCTGGGTCACTAAGGACAACATGATCCCAAGCCACCTCCTCCCAGCCACGTAGAAGTCCACGGGTTTCTTGGGACTGTAAATCATCCCTACAAGACTGCTGCTGCTGATGCTGAGTGCCAGGCTCCACCTCCATGTTGACACAATCCTCCTCCTCCTCCATCTGGTCCTTTTCCTATGTGATGGGTGGGACAGCAGGAACACTGTCTGGATAAAGGGGGCCTTTTAGAGGCAAGTCCTCCTCTTCCTGCCTCTGTTCTGCCTCAAGTGCCCTGTCCATTATTCCTTGCAGCGTATGCTCCAACAGGTGGACAAGAGGTACAGTGTCACTGATGCATGCACTGTCACTGCTCACCATCCTTGTGGCCTCCTCAAATGGTGACAGGACAGTGCATGCATCCCTGATCATACCCCACTGGCGTGGTGAGAAAAAAACCAAGCTCCCCTGACCCTGTCCTGGTGCCGTAGTCGCACAGGTACTCATTGATGGCCCTCTGCTGCGTGTGCAGACGAGGCAGCATGGCCAACGTTGAGTTCCACCTGGTGGGCATGTCACATATAAGGCGGTTCTTGGGCAGGTTCAACTCCTTTTGGAGCTCAGCCAGCTGAGCACTGGCATTAAATGATCGGCGGAAATGCACACAGACTTTCCTGGCCTGCTTCAGGATATCCTGTAAGCCCGGGTACCTGCCCAAGAACCGCTGCACCAACAGGTTAGGACGTGAGCCACACATGGCACATGGGTCAGTTGTCCCTGTCGGAGGGCGGAGAGGAGGTTGGTGCCATTGTCACAAACCACCATCCCTGGCTTAAGCTGGCGTGGTGTCAACCACCTCTCGGCCTGCCCCTGCAGAACTGACAAAATATCTGCCCCAGTGTGGCTCCTGTCCCCCAAACAAACCAGCGCAAGCACGGCATAGCATATTTTTGCCTGCGTACTTGCGTAGCCCATTGAACGCCTACGGAGCACTGCTGGTTCCGAGGACAGAGCACTGGAAGAGGCCATGGAGGAAGAAGAAGAGGAGGGGGTGGAGGAGAGAGGTGTGTCACAACCAGTAGTAGTATTTTGGAAGCGTGGTGGCGGAACAACCTCCAACACTACTGCACCTTGTCCTGCATCCTTCCCAGCTGCCAGAAGAGTGACTCAATGGGCCGCGAAAGACAGGTAACGTCCCTGTCCATGCCTGCTGGACCATGAGTCAGCAGTAATATGCACCTTACCGCTGACCGCCCTGTCCAGCGAGGCAAGGACATTGCCTTCCACATGCCAGAAGAGAGCCGAATCGCCTTCCGTGAGAAAAAGTGGCGTTTGGGAACCTGCCACTGAGGAACCGCACATTGCACAAACTCACGGAAGGGGGCCGGGTCTACCAATTGAAAAGGCAGCAGTTGAAGTGCTAGCAATATAGCCAAGCTAGCATTCAACTGCTGGGCATGTGGGCTGTGAGTGAACTTCTTTCGACGGTCCAGCAGCTGGGGCAGGGAAATTTGCCCGCAGGCACTTGGCTGTGACACACCTAATTCTACACCTTCATTCCTCTCAGTGCAGGTTTTAGAGAGGACTGAAGGTCTAGTGGGGTTGGAGATCCCAGCTGATGAGGAGCAAGGAGAGGTCTGCTTTGTTCTTTGGTGTGGGTCTTTAGAGTACGCTTGCCAACAAGCTGCAAGGCAGGTCAACATATGTCTGATCAAGCATGTGGTGCCCAAGCGGCTGATGTTTTGGCCACGCGAGATACGCTTGAGACATATGTTGCAAATAGCAGCGGTGTGAGCTGATGCACTCGTCTCAAAAAAGGCCCACACTAAAGAACTTTTGGAATAATGCGCAGAGGCAGCACCCTGCACAGGCGGAGCTCTGCGGTGTGATTCAGTCGGTGTGCTGCCCCTAAGCTGGCCCCCGGAGGGCATCCTGCCTCGTTGGAGATGTGCCTCCTCCTCCTCCTCTCAGGCACCCACGTGGAGTCAGTGACCTCATTATCCCTCCCTCTTCATCACTGGAGCAAACTTGGCAGTATGCTGCAGCTGGTGGAACATGACTGCCAGATTGCTGTCCTTCTTGAGCATCCCCTCTCTCTGCGCTCACGCTACTGCCTTCCTCTAGCTGAGTATCATCATCAGAGCTTTCAAAACACTGGGCATCCTCCTGGAGCATGTACCCAACAATGTGTTCAAACAGTTCGGGGGACTCCTCAGGAGGACATGGTGGGTCTAGGGAAGGAGTGGCACAACACCCACTAACTCCCGCAGATGGCTGTATTAGAGAACACCAGCAATAAAGGGTATATACAGGTGTATACTGCGCTGGAGGCACACAATACCCACTAACTCCTGCAGATGGCTCTATTAGAGAACAGCAATAAAGGGTAGATACAGGTGTATACTGCGCTGGAGGCACACAATACCCACTAACTCCTGCAGACGCCAGAACACTACAAAAGGGCGCCGTGATGGCGGCCTTATATAGTGTGGGGCGTGTACTAAACACCCTGAGCTATAATTGGTGACAGGCATCCTGCCTGTGGCCAATTATGGCTCTCCTCGCTGCCGGCACTGTGATTGGCCAAGCATGCGGGGTCACAGTGCATGCTTGGCCAACCATGAGCCAGCAATGCACTGCGATGGCACAGTGCACTGTGGGTCGTGAGCGCCACATGAATTTGGGGCGAACGGCACACAGAGTTCTGGGTTCGCCGAACGGGCAAACAGCCGGTGTTCGAGTCGAACATGCATTCGACTTGAACACCAAGCTCATCCCTACTCCTCAGCTGGACCTGACAAGGCAGCTGTTTGTAGTTCTAAAAACAAACAAAAAAGGAGTTACTATACAGAGAGGTTAGCAAATGGATGACCATCTCCTGTATCCTCTCCACAGTCTCTGACTATCTTCTGTATCCTGTCCGCAGTCTCTGCCCAACTCCTGTATCATGTCCACAGTCTCTGCCCAACTACTGAGTCAGAGCTCTAATAGGAAAAGGTGGATCCTAAAGAGAAAGGGGTGGGGTTTACATATGAAGGGGTGGATCCTAAACAGGAAGAGGTGGGGCAAATTTAGATGGGGTGCCAGATTTTAGACTTGCCTAGGGCAGTACAGAATGTGACTCAGCCCCATCCCTTGCTCTTTCCTCATTCGCTCACTGGCTGTGATTGAATGGCTCCTGTGTGAGGCAATGAGGAGAGAGAGACCCGGGAGAGACACTGCTCTCATGGATATCGCTGGATTGAGATGGGGCTCAGGTAAGTATAAGGGGGGGGGGGGGCTGGGGGCAGGAGCTGCAGCCAGAAGTTGTTTTACGTTAATGCATAGAAAACCCCTTTAACGTCTGCAGCTCTTTGACTGAAGCTTGCCTTGCTCCTTGACCATAGACTATCCTTCGACATTCTTCCACATTAATCCACTTCTCCTGACTATTACAGTAAGTGACCTCTACGATATATTTTTTCAGGCATTTAACTTCCCATTGCCTGAGTCCCCTTTCACCCTGTCATGTAGACCAGTGGTTCTTAACCTCAGTCCTTAAGTACCCCCAACAGGCCATGTTTTGGGAATTTCTCTTAGGTAAAATAGCTGTCCAAAATACCAAGCCATTGACTCTGGCTTAAAACACCTGTGGAAGATAAAGGAAAACCTGCAAACTTGGCTTGTTGGGGGTACTTGAGAACTGAGGTTGAGAACCACTGATGTAGACCATGCGCTTATATCTCTTCTTTCATAGCTACAAGCTTTTCTATATCAGTTTATGTAATCCATTTCTATCTACTTGAGTGTGGATTTTCTTCTGTAATTTTACAAAGGCTGGAAAACTCCTTTAATAACCAAATAAAGGTCAGGGAGATGGTCATGTTGACAGACGTATGGAATTAAGCACAGCTAGGATTAAGCCGAAATGTTGTACTGTGTGAATAGTTATTTCTATCATCAGTGCGGAGCCCTGTGAAGACTGTATCACTTTTCAATTATCTAGAGCAGACATAAGCAGCTAGTCCTTGATAATGGCAATTAACATGTTCTCCTGCGGCTTGAGGCTAAAACGCCCCAGTGAAGCTTGCAGTCATCTTGCCAGAGGCTAGTTAGCAGCTGCAGATTGAGACACACATCCAGGGCTCTTCTTGTTTTAGTGGAGCTCAGGGAGGGAGAAACAGAGCAGACGATACAGATTATCCATGCTTATCAGGAATCTTCCAACACAGAACTGAAAGTGGACATAAATACTGAAAGTTGGTTGGGCTGGTGGTCTCCAAGTGTCTGTAAAGTCATGGCCAAGAGATTATGTTTATGGTTACTGAGAGGAAATGATTAAGGCCACTTGCACACTAGGTATTTAGGCTGTATGCATCCATTTGCAGCCCAGCCCCATCGCATATGTCCTAAACGCATACAGCGCTAAAAACGAGTACCACTCGGTACGGTGTTCAATCACCATCCAGCCACAGTGTATCTCAGCCCTGCATAGACTTTAACAGTTGCACCTCTGCCTACCCAGTGCACTGAAACTCCAGGGTTGGACGCAAAGGAGCTAAACACCTAGCTTTCCTTGACCTTAACGCTCAGATAAAAAAATCACCATTGACTTGAATGGGTGAGTTGACAAAAGGGGTTCCAATATGACATGGCTATGATACATGTGAACAGCCCCCTCTCTGGCCTTACACCCTTCGATAAATGATCGATTTCCATCCTGATTAAACTCTTAGAATAGGAATAATCGACCTATAGTTGCCAGTTCATTTGATCAATATGACACACACAGGGAAGTGGATTTTGATCAATAGTGAAGATATGATCATAACCCTAAAAGAGAAGTATGGGTTTTGTTTTTTTTGTTTTTAGTAGAATTGTACTTACCATCGATTTCCCAAACCTCTAACACTAAGAACGGAGCCATCAAACACCGCCGACTCTCAGAAGTGTGTATGGCCTCCATTAGCTTTTCTTCTCTCCCATCAGCATCAGCTCTTCACTTTAAAGAGGAACTTCACTCTTACTATGAAAAATAAAAATGATAAACTCCGAAATGTGTTCCTGTATAAAAGCAGGAAAAAACATAATTACTAGTCCATGGAGAGTTGTCTTGCTTGTAGAGAAAGTTTTCCCTGCACTGCTCCTACCTAGTGCCGCTATCTTGAATTAATATCCAACAGATGCGTAGACACGTGGTAGAGACTTTTGCCAGATATACCAGACCTGGTAGATCCCCATGGTGTGTCTGCGCTTGCATCAAATACCCTGTGCATGTGCAGACATTCCACAGACCCTGCGCATGTGTGAGATCCTGCGAGTTGCCACACAGGATGAGTGGCATAGAAATCCCAGGAGACACTTTGAGGACTGCACGATGGGCAGAAGCACTACAATGGATCCCAGAGTGACCCGTGGTGTTCCTGCAAATGAGCGGGGTCCGGATACGTCATCCTTGCTTAGGATGAGCGAGGATGTTTACAAAAAAAAAGTTTTTTTGCAATTGTGTTATAGGGAGGGAGGAGGCAGGGAAGAGCAACATGGAAAAAAGGGTGAAGGTCCATTTTAAGTGCATTGTTGACCCATGTGATCCCTGATGTTCTCAGCGTGTGAACAATGGCTAACATGGAAGGATGTCTTCTTGTAGAGTGACGGCACTGACGCTGCCCTCCCCCCTGAAAAGCAATTGAAAGGTTGGAAAAAATCAAGAACATTGAGAGAAATCTTAAAAAAAATGTCACATTTAATTTAGGACATGCATCTGCGACAAGATTTTAATGACAGATGTCCTGAAGAAAGTTAGTCTGATTGGCAAATGCCAGGTCTTCAGAGTAGTTCTGTATGATTAAGTTAAAGGTCAAATCTGCATAAGAGGTACAGTAATAAGGAATGCACTCTGGTACTGTGTACATAGACATTATATGGATAACCTAAGAAGACATTCCATGTTGCCCCATCCCTAACACCACCTACCCCTGATTTTTGTCATGACAGGCCATTAACGTTCGAAATGGGACATAAAAACAATTGATTTAACAAGCCATAGAAGAACATTTGACATTACACCAACACGGTAAAGTATATCTAAAGCCAAAAAATTGTATTGCTAGGGAGTTCACCCTCTATTGGTCTTGGTCACCACTGTCAATGTGGTTGAAAACCCAAAACTGTTAGCCCACGTACACACGGTCGGAGATTTTGCCAACCAAATCCGTCGGATTTTGCCCGTTGGATTTAGTCCGATGGATTGTGTCCGAAACTGTTGCATACACACGGTCGGGCCAAGTTGTCGAAAAATCCGATCTTTCAGAACGTGATGACGTAATTTCGTTACGATGGGACTACATTCAGGCTAGTAGCCAATAGCTTTGATGTAGGAATTTGATCTGAGCATGCGTGGCACTTGGTCCGATCAAAATGCTCTACACATGATCGGATTAGGTCCGTCCGGCTCAGTTGGTCGGGAAATATTTCCAACATGTTGGAAATTTGGATCGGACGGAGATTCGGATGGAATCAGTCTGATGCATACCACACACAGTCGGATTATCTGACGACGCGGTCCGATAAGACTCATTCCGACAGATTATCCGACCGTGTGTACAAGGGCTTAGTGTCACCAGAGCATGAGTAAAGATAGGAGCCATCAATATAGACAACCATCTAAAATGGGAATTTCCTTACTTTGGAGGGATTTCCAGTCCCTTCTTATTGAGTGTTCAGGACAGAAAGTGAAGGAAAATCTCACCAATGGTATGCTGATGACTTAATTAAAACTAGACAAGGAATAAAACCATTCCCTTCTCTACTGAACATGGAAAAAAATGAACATTGGATGCACTCAAAGGATTATATGAGATTTTAATGATTCGTTTGCAATCTACTAAAAAATTTGGAGGAAAAATTGTTTGCATCTCCACCATATATGTTCACTATAACAAGTTCCATTTAGGCCATACATATATTTTAACCTACTGAATATGGAAAGAAAATTGGGTATTAGATATACTCAAATGATTACAGTATATGAGTTTTTCATGATTGGTTTGAGGTCTACTAAAAAAATTGGAGTCAAAATTGTTTGCTTCTTCAAGATCACAAGTTCCATTTTGGCCATATGTGTATTTTAATCTACTGAATATGGAAATAAAATTGGGTATTAGACAGAATCAAAGGATTATATGAGATTTGAATGATTGGTTTGAGATCTACTATAAAAGTTGGAGGCAAAATTGTTTGGTTCTCCACCATATATGTTAAAAATAACAAGTTCCATTAAGGACATACTGAATGTATGTGAATCTTTGTGTGAATACCAGTTCTCGGTGCATACGTTTGGGGCATTGGGTCTGGACATATAAATATATTTCTCAGTCATAGAAATTATGTTTAGTGATCACTAATTTTTGCTTTTGGTTAGTTACTGGTTGGGTATTTTTAAGTATTTTTTTTACAGGCGAGTCTATAGAGGGAATATAGGTGTATGTGAAATGTATGAGGTTTTTTTATATTTATTTCATAATGATATAATGTATATATTTTTCTATTTTTTCTGCAATTTTGAGCATTATGGTTACAAATGAATTGAGACAAATTGACAAATATATGGATACATTATATTATGAATACATTGTATTATAAATGATATATACAGTGTATTGTAAATATAGGCCTTCCCATTTTTTTAGTCCTATAGGTAATCATTTACTTTTCAGTCTGACCACAATAAATAAATGTCCCATCGTCTTTTTGCTTAGTAGCCCACGGACACTTTTATCCTCTCAGCAATTCGTACAAAGCACCAGCTCCTCCGCCCAAGTAACCAGGCGTTTTATCGCCACTTTGCTATGCAAATCCCTTCAATGATTTTCTGTTTTCTGCCAAACCTAACTTCAAATGCTTGCTCTCAGATACAAATCCCCTAATCAAGGAACTTTGCGTTTCATCTCAGACCTCGTTACTGACCCCTCTACGTAGGGGTCCCTCTGATTCCAAAAATGAGGGCGGGATGAAGTATCTTAGGTTAACAGATGCTTAACCTGCTTCATTCTGGCTCATACCAGGCACCATAAAGATTGGTTTGTCTTGCTGCATTTGACTTGTGCTTTAAAGAGACCCTGTCAACAACCACAAAAATTGCAAGTAAAAGCACAGAACATGCAAGCATTTTAAATTCTTTATTTTTTTTTTGGTTTCCTTTTACAAATTTTTTTATTGACTTGCAATCTGCCGTTGAACTTGCTATAAAATTTGAGTCAATTTCCTAGATCAGCCCTCTCTCCTTCCAAATCATAGCCCTCTCCTCTTCTGGGGGTGTCTAATTGCTCTCTGTGCTGGCCCAACTCCTCCGCCCCTCCATTTGCCAAGAGGATTACTATAGGCAGCCCTTGTCAAATAGTAACCTCTGGAGGAACCATAGGGTTCCATGAAACCCTAAGAGTTTCTTGAGCTGTGGCTTCCCATTTGATTGTGCCTGCATAGCAATAGCGCCAACACCACTTGGGAGAGCCAGCAACATGACGCCAATGATCTTTTTAGTGTCAGTGGGCGTTCTGACCACCACTGTAAGGGGGACATTCTTTCCACTGGTCACTGATGTAAGAAGCATTCTACTCACTGGTCACCGATGTAAGGGGCATTTTTCTACTTATGGCCAATGAATTGGTTTTAGCTGGGGTTCCCCCCAGACCAGAAAGTTATTTCAATGGTTCCTCTGGGGCAATACGTTTGAGAAAGCTGGTAAAGAGCTGGGGGCTGCTGACATCCAAGATGGCAATAACAGTTCCAAGTCTTTTCAATGTTCATACAAGCCTGCAGAACTTTATTGTTTAGGTGTGACTTGCAAGTGAAATTCCACTCAAAAGCATGTGCTTCATTTCGAACCAAAGGCAGGCAATCAAGTGCAATTTGAAGCCGTTAGTAACAAAGCCAGTGTATAAGAGTCTATATGTTCATGTCTGGACATGTTCAGCTGTGACCTACAGTTTAAGCTACATAAACATAAGGAGACTAGCATATCCCAGTCCTGAAGTGATCTGTGAAAGGCTGGAGCAAATCCATTATAACTGAGAGGATGAAGAGATGGAACAGACTTAAAAATAAGATTATACGTTATTATTTGGTCTTATTTGGTGAGATTAATTCAAAATACAGATTTTGCCATTTAGAAGTTGATGGGATTACACCTCAACCCCTTTCAGACCGGACCATTTTGCTGGCTTAAGATCAGACCACTTTTTTAGATTCGGCACTGCGTCGCTTTAACTGACAATTGCGCGGTAATGCGATGTGGCTCCCAAACAAAATTGATGTCCTTTTTTCCCCACATATAGGGCTTTATTTTGGTGGTATTTGATCACCCCTGCGGTTTTTATTTTTTGCGCTATAAACAAAAATAGCGCGACAATTTTGAAAAAAACTCTATTTTTTACTTTTTGTTATAATAAATATCCCCCAAAAATATATAAAAACATTTTTTTCCCTCAGTTTAGGCCGATACGTATTCTTCTACATATTTTTGCTAAAAAAATTGCAATAAGCGATTATTGATTGGTTTGCGCAAAAGTTATAGTGTTTACAAAATAGGGGATAGTTTTATGGCATTTTTATAAAAAAATTTATTTTTTACTAGTAATGGCAGCGATCAGCAATTTTTATTGTGACTGCGACATTATGGCGGACACATCAGACATTTTTGACACATTTTTGGGACCATTGTCATTTATACAGCAATCAGTGCTATACAAATGCAGTGATTCCTGTGTAAAGGACACTGGCAGTGAAGGGGTTAACCAGGGGGTGGCAGTATAGGAGTTAAGTGTTCCTAGGGGCGTGTTACTAACTGTGGGGGGCTGAGCTTTGTTTTAGTGAACACTGATCTCTGCTCCAATCACATGGAGCAGAGATCAGCGTCACTTGTTGCTAGGCAGAACAGGGAGATGCTGTTTACAATGGCATCTCCACATTCAGCCTCCCCGTGAACCGATCGCAGGTATCCCCGCGGCGATCGAGTCCGCGGGACCTGCGACCGGACTCACGGGGGTCCCGACTGGCACGCAAGCGCCACTGGCGATGGCAGGGCGGCATATAAAAATGGACGTACCTGTATGCCAATATGCCTGCCCGTGCCATTCTGCTGACGTACATCGTCGTGCGCCGGTCGGGAACTGGTTAAAGATCTCCAAGCAAAAGAAATGTTTGAAGTACATTTTTTAAATTGATAAATAGATTTTTATTTAGGGTCAGAATTTGGCGTAAACAACATGAAAGCATGGATCCATCCTGCCTTGTATCAATGGTTCAGACTGGTGGTGGTGGTGTAATGGTGTGGGGGATATTTTCTTGGCACACTTTGGGCCCCTTAGTACTAATTGAGCATCATTTAAATGCCACGGCCTACCTGAGTATTGTTGCTGACCATGTCCATCCCTTTATGACTACAGTGTACCCATCTTCTGATGGCTCCTTCCAGCAGGATAATGCACCATGTCACAAAGCTCAAATCATCTCACCACTAGTTTTGTGAACATGACAATGAGGTCACTGTACTCCAATGGCCTCCACAGTCACCAGATCTCAATCCAATAGAGCACATTTGGGATGTGGATGTGTACATCCCTGGGAATTACAGACCAGTTAGCCTAACATCAATAGTATTCAAGATCTTAGAGGGGATGATAAGGGACTATATACAAGATTTTAGTAATGAAAATGGTATCATTAGCAGTAATCAGCATGGATTCATGAAGAATCATTCTTTCCAAACAAATCTATTAACATTCTATAACTCGTGAGCTACCATCTAAATAAAGGAAGGCCCGTAGGTGTGGTGTACCTTGATTTTGCAAAAGCATCTGACACAGTATCCCATAAATATTTACTGTACAAAGTAAGGTTCACTGGCATGGACCATAGGGTGAGTACATGGATTGAAAACTGGCTACAAGGGTGAGTTCAGAGGGTGGTGAAAAATGGGGAATGGTCAGGGTGGGAAGTGGGGTCCCCAAGGGTTCTGTGCTGGAACCAATCCTGTTCAATCTGTTCATAAATGACCTGGAGGATGGGGTAAACAGTTCAATGTCTGTATTTGAGGACAATACTAAGCTAAGCAGGGCAATAACTTTTCTGCAGGATGTGGAAACCTTGCAAGAAAATCTGAACACATTAATGGGGTGGGCAACTACATGGCAAATGAGGTTTAATGTAGAAAAATTTAAAATAATACACTTGAGTGGCAAAAATATGAATGAAATCTACTCACTAGGGGGAGAACCTCTGGGGGAATCTAGGATGGAAAAGGACCTGGGGATCCTAGTATATGATAGCAGCAGCTTGGCATCGCATGCCATTGCTGAGCCTAACAAAGCAAACAGAATATTGGCATGCATTAAAAAGGGGATTAACTCCAGAGATAAAGTGATAATTCTCCCACTCTACAAGACTCTGGTCTGGCCACACCTAGCATATGCTGTCCAGTTCTAGGTACAAGTACTCAGGAAGGATGTACTGGAAATGGAGTGAGTACAAAGAAGGGCAACAATTGAGCATCTGTGGGGCATACTCAAACAGAAGATGGAGGAGTGCAAGGTCTCTAACATCCACCAGCTCTGTGATGTCATCATGGAGGAGTGGTAGAGGACTCCAGTGGCAACCTGTGAAGCTCAGATGAACTCCATGCCCAAGACGGTTAAGGCAGTGCTGTAAAATAATGGTGGCCACACAAAATATTGAAACTTTGAGACAAATTTTGACATTTTCACTTAGGAGTGTACTCACTTTTGTTGCCAACAGTTTAGACATTAATGTCTGCGTGTTGAGTTATTTTGAGGGGACAACAAATTTACACTGTTTTACAAGCTGTACACTCACTACTTTACATTGTAGCAAAGTGTAATTTCTTCAGTGTTGTCACATGAAAAGATAGAATAAAATGTAAAAAAAAAGTGAGGGGTGTACTCACTTATGTGAGATACTGTAAGTGCCAATCCACACAGGGAACATCTATACTGATAATCAGAGCACTGATCATCGGAATCCTGATTATCAGGGAAGCCCCAACAGTGCTACCAATCAGTGCCGCCTGTCAGTGCCCATTAGTGCCACCTATAAGTGACCATCATTGCCGCCTATCAGTCCTGTCTATCAGTGCCTTCTCATCAGTGCAACCTCATTGGTGCCTCCTGATCAGTGCCGCCTATCAGTGCCGAATATCAGCGCAACCTCATTGGTTGCCTCCTCATCAGTTGCCTCCTCATCAGTGCCGCCTATCAGTGCCTCCTCATCAGTGTCCATCAGTGCCTCCTCATTGGTGCCGCCTATCAGTGCTGCCCCATCAGTGCCTCCTCATCAGTGCTGCCTATTAAGCAGCACTGAAGGGCAGCACTGATGACTACTGATAGGCAGCTCTGATGGGAAGCACTGATGGGCACTGATAGGCAGCACTGATGGGAATCACTGATGGGCACTGATATTATTAGTGTCCATCACTGCCGCATATTAGTGTAGTCTCATCGGTGCCTCCTTATCAGTGTCCATCAGTGCCAACTATCAGTCCCCATCAGTACAGCCTCATCGGTGAAGGACAAAAATGACTTATTTACAACAGAAACTGTTTTTTTTTTCTCAAAATTTTCAGTCTCTTTAGTTTGTTTAGCAAAAAAAAAAAAACCCAGTGGTGAATAAATACTACTAAAAGACAATATTTCTATATTTCTCTAAAAATGATAAAAATTTCCTTTGAATGACAATTTTTCCGGTCATGCAACACTGTACCCAAAGTGTGACAGCGCTGAAAGCTGAAAATGTACCTGCGTAGGAAAATGGGGGGGGGGGGGGGGGGGGTAAAAGTGCACAGTAGGCAAGTGGTTAACACAAGAAAATAAAAAAGCAACATGTGCACTCAGACAAACAACACTTCTTTTTTTATATGGGGTAAACCTCTGAAATGTGGCACCCATTCCCTTCCATGGCAGTGCTGGCCCTGGTAACATGCAATACCCCCCTCTCTGGTAGAGCTGCATTGCACCAGTAACATGACCTCCCTGGAATTGCATCATTTTGCCTACATGGCTCGGCTCCTGCTTTTCTTGCATTGCATCGCTCTTCCTCTGGTAATATGAAGTGATTAGAATGACAGGGTGGGGGCATCATAATTAAGTAACCTAACGTCATCCCTTCTACACAGAGAAAGTACTGCTGACTCATCACAGAAAATCTAAGCCTTTTTCCAACTAAAATTCAAAAATCTAATTAGAAAATCCTAACAAGTCTTCCTGTTGATAATAAAAAGGGGGATTCCTGGAAATACATGACTGCAGAATGCTGGGTGGGTTCAGCTCTCTTCTCCTGACTTTTACCTTGGAGTGTCCTTGAGACTGCAGCAGAGTTTCTGCTTTGTGCTGTTGAATCTCCCACTCAATATCACTTTATGAAAGTGTGACCTGTTCCCCGCTGCACATCTTTCAAGCAACACATTCTAAACGAATGATATTCCCAAGCAACCCTTTTCCGAATCCCCTTAGATTTTTTTCAATTGCGCATTTCTCCCCATCAAGCCAAAGAGAGATGGAGAAACAGGGTAGGGCGATATAGAGAAGTACAGTGCCTTGCAAAAGTATTCACACCCCTTGAAATTTTACACATTTTGTCATGTTGCTACAAAAAACGTAAATGTATTTCATTGGGATTTTATGTGATAGACCAACACAAAGTGGAAGGAAAATGATAAATGGTTTTCAACATTTTTTACAAATAAATTTGTGAAAAGTGTGGCGTGCATTTCAATTCAGCCCCCCTTTAGGCCCCTTTCACACATGCGGATGGTATGTCCGTATTTCATCCATCCGTTTGCGGATGAAATACGGGCCATACATTCATCCCTATGGGATAGCGGGTGTCTGCGGATGAGCATCCGCAGACACCCGCTATTGTCCGCCTCCGCAAATGTCCGATTCTGCAGACGGAGGAAAATCCTATTTTTCTGTCCGTCTGCAGAGCGGATCGGATGAACACGGACACACGGTCCGTGCTCGTCCGATCCCCATAGAGGAGAGCGGAGAGCTGACAGGGCGGTCCCCGCACAGTGTGCGGAGACCGCCCTGTCCGCCGCCGGCTCAGCGGGGACAACGGAGCGATCCCCGCTGAGCGAGCGGATCATCACGGGGCGGATCATTACTGATCCGCCCCGTGTGAAAGAGGCCTTACTCTTATATCCCTAACTAAAATCTTGTGGGACCAATTGCCTTCACTTAATTAGTAGAGTCCACCTATGTGTAATTTAATTTCAGTATAAATACAGCTGTTCTGTGAAGCCCTCTGAGGTTCGCGAGAGAACCTTAGTGAACAAACAGCTTCATGAAGGCCAAGGAACACACCAGACAGATCAGGGATAAAGTTGTGGAGAAGTTTAACCACTTCAATACCCGGCCATAGTCATATGACGGCCACAGATGGGATCTCCCATCCTGGGTGGACGTCATATGACGGCCTCGGTATTTCGCCGCTCGGCGATCGTGGATGAGCTGTGTCCCTCGGACACAGCCCATCCCCAATCTGTGGGATTTTCCTCCCCATCGACCCCCCCGATACATCTGACCGGCCGTGTCCAATCACAGCCAGTCACATGTACTGTGCCATTATAGGGCATGTGCAGAGCGATGATCGGGGATGCGGCTTGTCACCCTAACACAGCCTAACCCCGATCGCAGTAAAGAGCCAATGAAATTGGCTCTTTACCACGTGATCGGCTGTGTCCAATCACAGCCGGTCACAGAATGTAAACAAACCGCGGTAACGAGATGTTACCGGATTCTCCTCCTCACGCACTGATCGTGTGTGAGGAGGAGATTGTGGTAACATCTCGTTACCGCTCAGTGTACACCAATCACACTGATTATCCCCCCCCCCCCAATAAAGAGGACCTGTCACCACCCATCAAAGTACCTGTCATCACCCATCACAGCCCATCTGTGTGCCTGTCAGCCCATCTGAATACTCGAGTACCTGTCAGCCCATCTGAGTATCCGAGTACCTGAGCACCTGTCAGCCCATCTGAGTACCCAAGTACCTGTCCCAGCTCATCTGAGTACCCAAGTACCTGAGTACCTGTCCCAGTCCACCTGAGTACCTGTCCCAGCCCATCTGAGTACCTGAGTACTTGTCCCAGCCCATCTGAGTACCCGAGTACCTGTCACAGCCCATCTGAGTACCCGAGTACCTGAGTACCTGTCACAACCCATGTGAGTACCTGAGTACCCATCACAGTCCATCTGAGTACCTGTCACAGTCCATCTGAGTACCTGAGTACCTGTCCCAGCCCATCTGAGTACCCGAGTACCTGTCACAGCCCATCTGAGTACCCGAGTACCTGAGTACCTGATACAACCCATCTGAGTACCCGAGTACCTGAATACCTGTCACAGCCCATCTGAATACCTGAGTACCTGTCACAGCCCATCTGAGTACCTGAGTACCTGTCACAGCCCATGTGAGTACCTGAGTACCCGTCACAGTCCATCTGAGTACCTGTCACAGTCCATCTAAGTACCTGAGTACTTGAGTACCTGTCACAGCCCATCTGAGTACCTGAGTACCTGTCACTTTGACCACCCATCAAAGCACCTGTCATCACCCATCATAGCCCATCTGAGTACCTGTCAGCCCATCTGAGTACTCGAGTACCTGTCAGCCCATCTGAGTACCCGAGTAACTGTCCCAGCCCATCTGATTACCCGAGTACCTGTGTCAGCCCATCTGAGTACCCGAGTACCTGTCCCAGCCCATCTGAGTACCCGAGTACCTGTCCCAGCCCATCTGAGTACCCGAGTACCTGAGTACCTGTCAGCCCATCTGAGTACCCCAGTACCTGTCCCAGCCCATCTGAGCACCCAAGTACCTGTCCCAGCCCATCTGAGTACCTGAGTACCTGAGTACCTGTCAGCCCATCTGAGTAACCGAGTACCTGAGTACCTGTCAGCCCATCCGAGTACCCGAGTACCTGAGTACCTGTCAACACCCATCTGAGTACCTGAGTACCTGTCACAGTCCATCTGAGTATCCGAGTACCTGAGCACCTGTCAGCCCATCTGAGTACCCGAGTACCTGTCCCAGCTCATCTGAGTACCTGAGTACCTGAGTACCTGTCCCAGCCCACCTGAGTACCTGTCCCAGCCCATCTGAGTACCCGAGTACCTGTCACAGCCCATCTGAGTACCCGAGTACCTGAGTACCTGTCACAACCCATCTGAGTACCTGAGTACCTGTCACAGCCCATCTGAATACCTGAGTACCTGTCACAGCCCATGTGAGTACCTGAGTACCTGAGTACCTGTCACAGCCCATCTGAGTACCTGAGTCCCCGTCACAGTCCATCTGAGTACCTGTCACAGTCCATCTGAGTACCTGAGTACTTGAGTACCTGTCACAGCCCATCTGAGTACCTGAGTACTTGTCACAGTTCATCTGAGTACCTGTCACAGTTCATCTGAGTACCCAAATGCCTGTCACCAGCCCGTCGGAGTACCCTAGTACCTGTCACCAGCCTGTCGGAGTACCCAAGTACCTGTCACCAGCCCGTCTGAGTACCCGAGTACCTGTCACCAGCCCGTCGGAGTACACGAGTACCTGTCACCAACCCGTCGGAGTACCTGAGTACCTGTCACCAGCCCGTCGGAGTACCCGAGTACCTGTCACCAACCCGTCAGAGTACCCGAGTACCTATTTGCAGCCCATGCCTCATAGAATACACATTGGGGTGTTTGCTTTCCAAAATTGGGTCATTTTGTGGGTAATTCCATTGTCCTGGTGCTCCAGAACCTTCAAAAGTGTGATAGGTAGGAACGAAATGAGATGAGGTGTAATTTATGCTCCTTGAACGCCTGAAGGTACCACTTCCATGTTGGACCTCTGTATATGGTCAGGCTGTGTAAAAGTCTCACACATGTGGTATCGCAATACTCATGAGGAGTAGCAGAATTTGTTTTGGGGTGTAATTTTTGCTATATACATGCTATGTGTTAGAAATATCTTATAAATGGACAACTTTGGTAAAAAAAAAAAGATTTTAATTTTCTTTCCACGTTTTCTGAAGACTTGTGTAAAAAAATTAACCGCTCAAAAGACTCATAATGCTTCATAGAATATACTTTGGGGTGTTTGTTTTCCAAAATGGGGTCATTTTGTGGGTAATTCCATTGTCCTGGTGCTCCAGGGCCTTCACAAATGTAATAGGTCGTTAGGAAATTAGAGATGTCATTAATGCTCCTAGAACGCCTGACGGCGCTCCCTGCATGTTGGGCCTCTGTATGTGGACACGCTGTGTAAAAGTCACACACATGTGGTATCGCCATACTCAGGAGGAGTAGCAGAATGTATTTTGGGGTGTAATTTTTGCTATGTACATGCTTTGAGTTAGAAATATCTTATAAACTGACCACTTTGTGTAAAGAAAAATATGTTTTCATTTTCTTTCCACGTTTTCCGAAGACTTGTGGAAAAAAATTAACTGTTCAAAAGACTCATTATGCCTCATAGAATATACGTTGGGGTGTTTGCTTTCCAAAATGGGGTCATTTTGTGGGTAATTCTACTGTCCTGGTGCTCCAGGACCTTCACAAATGTAATAGGTCGTTAGCAAATTAGAGGTGTAATTTATGCTCCTAGAACCTCTTACGGTGCTCCCTGCATTTTGGACTTCTTTATGTGGCCAGCCTGTGTAAAAGTCCCACACATGTGGTATCGCCATACTCGGAAAGAGTTGCAGAATGTATTTTGGGGTGTAATTGGAAGTATGCATATGCTGTGTATGAGAAATAACTTGTTGTGACAATTTTGTAAAAAAAACAAAACAAAAAAAACATTCTTCTTTTTCCCAAGAATTGTGGGAAAAAATTTCAACTTCAAAAAACTCACCATGCCTCTTACTAAATACCTTGGACTGTCTACTTTTCAAAAAGGGGTCATTTGAGGGGTATTTGTACTTTCCTGACATTTCAGAGCCTCAAGAAATGAGTCAGTGCATCAGGTGTGATCAGATGTGATCAATTTTCAATGATTTGCTTGTAGACTCTATAACTTTCGAAGAGACTAAATAATATCCACTAATTTGGTTTATTTTTACCAAAGAGATATAGCCGTATCAATTTTGGCCCACAATTTATGAACAAAAATTACTTATTTGCAAAATGTTATCATAGAAACAAAAAAAAAAATGATTTTTTTTTTAAATTTTCGCTCTTTTTCCACTTATGCCACAAAAAATAAAAAAACTAGTGGTGATTAAATACCACCAAAAGAAAGCTCTATTTGTATGAAAAAAATTATAAAAATTTTGTTTGGGTACAGTGTTGCATGACTGAGTAATTGGAATTCAAAGTGTGAGAGCACTGAAAGCTAAAAATTGGTCTGGTAAGGAAGCTGTATAAATGCCCTGTATTGAAGTGGTTAAAGCACGGTTAGGTTATAAAAAATAACCCAAGCTTTGAACATCTCACTGAGCACTGTTCAATCCAGCTTCCGAAAATGGGAAGAGTATGGCACAACTGCAAACATACCAAGACTTGGCCGTCCACCTAAACTGACAGGCCAGGCAAGGAGAGCATTCATCAGAAAAGCAGCCAAGAGGCCCATGGGAACTGTGGAGGAGCTGCAGAGATCCACAGCTCAGGTGGGAAAATCTGTCCACAAGACAACTATTAGTTGCGCTCTCCACAAAGCCATAAGAAGTCCAGTTTGTAGTTTGCGAGAAGGATGTGGGGGACACAGCAAACATGTGGAAGAAGGAGCTTTGGTCAGATGACACAAAAATTTAATGTTTTGGTCTAAAAGCAAAACGCTATGTTTGGTGAAAAACTAGCTCTGTACATCACCCTGAACACATCATCCCCACCGATGGTTTTCTTCAGCAGGGACAGGGAAGCTGGTCAGAGTAGATGGGAAGATGGATGGAGCCAGATACAGGGGAATCTTACAAGAAAACCTGTTATGCCCCGTACACGCGGTCGGACTATCCGACGGAAAATGTGCGATCGGATCGTGTTGTCGGAAAATCTGATCGTGTGTGGGCTCCATCCGAATTTTTCCGTTGGAATTTACGGATTGCAAAGTTTGAGAGCTGGATCTAAAATTATCCGATCATTTAAATTCCGATCGTGTGTTGACAGTTCCGATGGACAAAGTGCCATGTATGCTCAGAATAAATTACGAGACGCAAAGCTATTGGCTACTGGCCTGTTTACAGTCCCATCGTACGTGTTCTACGTCACCGCGCTCAGAGCGATTGGATTTTCCGACAACTTTGTGAGACTGTGTGTATACTAGACAAGTTTGGGCCAAAATCCGTCTGAAAAAATCTGATGGATTTTGTCATTGGAAAGCCCGACCGTGTGTACAGGGCATTAGAGTCTACAAAAAACTTGAGACTGGGGCAGAGGTTCACCTTCCAGCTGGACAACCATCCTAAACATACAGCCAGAGCTACAATGGAATGGTTTCGATCAAAGCATATTCATGTGGTAGAATGGCCCAGTGAAAGTCCAGACCTAAATCCAAATGAGTGTCTGTTTCAAGGCTTAAAAATTGCTGTTCACAGACGCTCTCTATCCAATCTGAGGCACACGCGGGGACTGTTCGCTCAACTTTGTCCGTCAAACAGTTTCAGCGGACAGTCCGCTCAAAATTAGCATGGACGGACTTGGCCACACACGACGAACGAACAGTCCGCTGAAACCGTGCGCGATGACGTGAACGGCACGTACGACGGGACTAGAAAACGACGTCCTATACACTGCAATGCAAACTTCGGCGTGTAAATCCTTTCTGAGCATGCGCGGAACTTAGTTTGACGAACAAGCCTACACACGAGGGGACTGTTCGCTGAAACAAAGTTTCAGCGGACAGTTTTTCGGAATTTCCGAAAAACTTTGTTCAGCAGACTGTCCGCTGAAACTGTCCGCTGAAAGCCCACACACGAGCGGACTGTCCGCCGAAACACTGTTCAGCGGACAAAGTTGAGCGAACAGTCCCCGCGTGTGTACGCGGCCTGACAGAGCTTGAGCTATTTTGCAAAGAAGAATGGGCAAAAATTTCACTCTGTAGATGCGCAAAGCTGGTAGAGACATCCCCAAAAAGACTTGCAGCTGTAAAAGGCGGTTCTACAAAGTATTGAGGGGCACTGAATACAAATGCACACCAAAAAATTTTGAAAGGCATTTATCATTTTCCTTCCACTTCACATTATGTGCCACGTGTTGGTCTATCACATAAAATCCCAATAAAATACATTAACTTTTTGGTTGTAACATGACAAAAGGTGGAAAGTTTCAAGGGTTATGAATATTTTTTCAAGGCGCTGTATGCTCCCTATGAAAAACTGTATCAAGTATGGACATTAGAAAACATTGGGGAGTAAAGCAGCATTCTGTGCTTTTCTTTTGTGTTTTCCTGTTGTCCTTTTATAAAAGGATGTGTAGCTGATACATTTTTTTAATAGAGAATAATATTTCATTATGCAGTTCTTTGCTCTCTGTCTACGTTGGGAGATGTGGAATGCCATTGCTGACTTCCTTTCAGAACATACTAGCTGCCTGTCTGTCTCTAACATGACCACCCTCTTTGTCACATACACAGAATAAGTATCAGTCAGAATAAGTCAGAATTTCTTATCTGCATAACATACCACGTAGGTTTGTAAGGGTACGGTGCGTGTTACAGTAGGCGGATGACACCTCCTCCATATGTTCCTCGTTAACTTGTTGGGCACCAAGTGTGGGTCACATAGGAGGCCTACTCCAGGGTGGATCCTTTGGGCTACACCAGGCAATGAATGGGGTCGCTCGTCCCAGCACAGGGTTAACACCTTGTCCGGAGGCATGCTCACCAATGCCTGGGACCAGTATGTACCAGTACCTGTATGTGGAGCTCTTTCAAAGATATTGTCCCTTGTCCTACACACTTGAACAGTATCTGTTGCATTAGGATGGACATACAGAGCCTATGTCCACTCCACCAGTCAGCGTACCATGCCAACGACTACTTGCTGTTCTTCCATCTGATTACACATAGTAGCTTCTTTGCAAGTTTACCTTTTGTTGTAGTGATGTTTCACAGACCCCAATGTGTTAGTTCAGACCCTGGTTCCTTAGAGAGATATGTCAGGACCCCATATGCACCACTTGAGTAACTTCAGACTGGGTTTTGAGTAAGTGAATTTACTGAACATTTGGCAGAACATGTACAACATGTGGCAATGTCCTTTCCCTAACTAAACTTAACTGTGGCTGCCCCAGGTTACCTGTTCAGGTGGATTCTGGTTCCCCTAGTGCTGCTGCTACTAAAGGCAACTCCACTAAGACAAGAAGATCCAGTCTGGGCCCCAGCAGCTGCTGGGTTGAGAGCCTGTGCAAGAGTGCCAAAGGATTACCTTTGCTGGATGAGACTGCACTGAAGTCCTGGTCTGGAGAAGGATCTTGTTAATCTCACTGAGGATTAGTGATGGACGAACGTTTCGCCCGGCGGTCGTTTCGCGGCGAATTTCCGACTTTCGCCGTCCGCGGGTTCGAACGCCTTTTTCCGTCGTTCGCCCCGGCGGACTTACGTGTTTAATGTATACAAGAACTTTAACCTTTCGTGACACGTTTATCATGTGTTACAGGACAACCAATTGAGACATGACAGCTCATGGACACTTGGACATTCCCCCTAACCTATAAATACACCCGATCCGGTGGCCATTTTACATTCTTTCTTCTGTCACTGTAGGGAAAGGATCCTGTGTGGAGTAGGGACAGAGAAAACGCTAGCTATTTGGTACACAAAAGTTCTTTTCAGGACTGGTATAGGTGTTAGGTCAGCAGCCTGAGTTTCTTTTGTCAGTTTAGATAAAGGGACAGAGCGCTGTATGCTGCTATTTTAGGGACAGCTCAGCCAGATTAGTCTTTCTTCATCATCATCATCATCATCATCATTAGCTGTTACTATCAGGTCCACAAAAGAGCTGTTCCAGCTAATCGTTCCAGCCTACTCTTTTTTGCCAATTTGTATAGGGACAGGCAGGAAGCAGTGTGTCAGGCAGTGAGGATAATTTTAAAGACTTGCTGTTACTATTAGTTCCACAAAGGTTCTTTTCAGGACTGGTATCAGTGGTACGGTAATAGGCTTGTACACGTATAATATTCTTTCTTCCAAATATAGAAAGAATATTATACTTGACTGCTGCCCTTCTGCTGCAGTCTGCTAATCATTCACAACTCACTTGTTCCACAAAGCTCTTTATCAGGACTGGTAACTTGGTCTGTCTAGGGTGCTACGGTACATAGGCTTGGGTGCGGTACAGTCTGCTGTTCTGTAAGGACCGCTATCGGTCCACAATACATAGGGTTGCCGTGCACTACTGCTGACCGCTGCCCTATACTGCAGCAGTCCTTCAGCGGTATAGGGACTGACGCACAGTCTGCTAAACACTAATACACAACCTGCTTGGTCCACAAAAGTTCTTATAAGGACTGGTAACTTGGTATAGGGTGCTACGGTACATAGGCCTGAGTGCGTTACAGTCTGCTGTTCTGTAAGGACCGCTATCGGTCCACAATACATAGGGTTGACGTGCACTACTGCTGACCGCTGCCCTATACTGCAGCAGTCCTTCAGCGGTATAGGGACTGACGCACAGTCTGCTAAACACTAACACACAACCTGCTTGGTCCACAAAAGTTCTTATAAGGACTGGTAACTTGGTATAGGGTGCTACGGTACATAGGCCTGAGTGCAGTACAGTCTGCTGTTCTGTAAGGACTGCTATCGGTCCACAATACATAGGGTTGCCGTGCACTACTGCTGACCGCTGCCCTATACTGCAGCAGTCCTTCAGCGGTATAGGGACTGACGCACAGTCTGCTAAACACTAATACACAACCTGCTTGGTCCACAAAAGTTCTTATAAGGACTGGTAACTTGGTATAGGGTGCTACGGTACATAGGCCTGAGTGCAGTACAGTCTGCTGTTCTGTAAGGACCGCTATCGGTCCACAATACATAGGGTTGCCGTGCACTACTGCTGACCGCTGCCCTATACTGCAGCAGTCCTTCATTGGTATAGGGACTGACGTACAGTCTGCTAATCACTAACACACAACCTGCTTGGTCCACAAAAGTTCTTATAAGGACTGGTAACTTGGTATAGGGTGCTACGGTACATAGGCCTGAGTGCAGTACAGTCTGCTGTTCTGTAAGGACTGCTATCGGTCCACAATACATAGGGTTGCCGTGCACTACTGCTGACCGCTGCCCTATACTGCAGCAGTCCTTCAGCGGTATAGGGACTGACGCACAGTCTGCTAAACACTAATACACAACCTGCTTGGTCCAGAAAAGTTCTTATAAGGACTGGTAACTTGGTATAGGGTGCTACGGTACATAGGCCTGAGTGCAGTACAGTCTGCTGTTCTGTAAGGACCGCTATCGGTCCACAATACATAGGGTTGCCGTGCACTACTGCTGACCGCTGCCCTATACTGCAGCAGTCCTTCATTGGTATAGGGACTGACGTACAGTCTGCTAATCACTAACACACAACCTGCTTGGTCCACAAAAGTTCTTATAAGGACTGGTAACTTGGTATAGGGTGCTACGGTACATAGGCCTGAGTGCAGTACAGTCTGCTGTTCTGTAAGGACTGCTATCGGTCCACAATACATAGGGTTGCCGTGCACTACTGCTGACCGCTGCCCTATACTGCAGCAGTCCTTCAGCGGTATAGGGACTGACGCACAGTCTGCTAAACACTAATACACAACCTGCTTGGTCCACAAAAGTTCTTATAAGGACTGGTAACTTGGTATAGGGTGCTACGGTACATAGGCCTGAGTGCAGTACAGTCTGCTGTTCTGTAAGGACCGCTATCGGTCCACAATACATAGGGTTGCCGTGCACTACTGCTGACCGCTGCCCTATACTGCAGCAGTCCTTCATTGGTATAGGGACTGACGCACAGTCTGCTAAACACTAATACACAACCTGCTTGGTCCACAAAAGTTCTTATAAGGACTGGTAACTTGGTATAGGGTGCTACGGTACATAGGCCTGAGTGCAGTACAGTCTGCTGTTCTGTAAGGACCGCTATCGGTCCACAATACATAGGGTTGCCGTGCACTACTGCTGACCGCTGCCCTATACTGCAGCAGTCCTTCATTGGTATAGGGACTGACGCACAGTCTGCTAAACACTAATACACAACCTGCTTGGTCCACAAAAGTTCTTATAAGGACTGGTAACTTGGTATAGGGTGCTACGGTACATAGGCCTGAGTGCAGTACAGTCTGCTGTTCTGTAAGGACCGCTATCGGTCCACAATACATAGGGTTGCCGTGCACTACTGCTGACCGCTGCCCTATACTGCAGCAGTCCTTCATTGGTATAGGGACTGACGTACAGTCTGCTAATCACTAACACACAACCTGCTTGGTCCACAAAAGTTCTTATAAGGACTGGTAACTTGGTATAGGGTGCTACGGTACATAGGCCTGAGTGCAGTACAGTCTGCTGTTCTGTAAGGACTGCTATCGGTCCACAATACATAGGGTTGCCGTGCACTACTGCTGACCGCTGCCCTATACTGCAGCAGTCCTTCAGCGGTATAGGGACTGACGCACAGTCTGCTAAACACTAATACACAACCTGCTTGGTCCACAAAAGTTCTTATAAGGACTGGTAACTTGGTATAGGGTGCTACGGTACATAGGCCTGAGTGCAGTACAGTCTGCTGTTCTGTAAGGACCGCTATCGGTCCACAATACATAGGGTTGCCGTGCACTACTGCTGACCGCTGCCCTATACTGCAGCAGTCCTTCATTGGTATAGGGACTGACGTACAGTCTGCTAATCACTAACACACAACCTGCTTGGTCCACAAAAGTTCTTATAAGGACTGGTAACTTGGTATAGGGTGCTACGGTACATAGGCCTGAGTGCAGTACAGTCTGCTGTTCTGTAAGGACTGCTATCGGTCCACAATACATAGGGTTGCCGTGCACTACTGCTGACCGCTGCCCTATACTGCAGCAGTCCTTCAGCGGTATAGGGACTGACGCACAGTCTGCTAAACACTAATACACAACCTGCTTGGTCCACAAAAGTTCTTATAAGGACTGGTAACTTGGTATAGGGTGCTACGGTACATAGGCCTGAGTGCAGTACAGTCTGCTGTTCTGTAAGGACCGCTATCGGTCCACAATACATAGGGTTGCCGTGCACTACTGCTGACCGCTGCCCTATACTGCAGCAGTCCTTCATTGGTATAGGGACTGACGTACAGTCTGCTAATCACTAACACACAACCTGCTTGGTCCACAAAAGTTCTTATAAGGACTGGTAACTTGGTATAGGGTGCTACGGTACATAGGCCTGAGTGCGTTACAGTCTGCTGTTCTGTAAGGACCGCTATCGGTCCACAATACATAGGGTTGCCGTGCACTACTGCTGACCGCTGCCCTATACTGCAGCAGTCCTTCAGCGGTATAGGGACTGACGCACAGTCTGCTAAACACTAACACACAACCTGCTTGGTCCACAAAAGTTTTTATAAGGACTGGTAACTTGGTATAGGGTGCTACGGTACATAGGCCTGAGTGCAGTACAGTCTGCTGTTCTGTAAGGACCGCTATCGGTCCACAATACATAGGGTTGACGTGCACTACTGCTGACCGCTGCCCTATACTGCAGCAGTCCTTCAGCGGTATAGGGACTAAGAGTTTTGTCACAGGGTGATTTAAAAAATGACAGGCAGAGGAAGAGGCAGGCCCTTCCGCAGGGGTGGTAGGGGTAGGGCAGGAGCAACAGCCTTGAGCCAAAGTGGGAAGTTGCAGAAGGTGCGTTCAATTACTTTAAAGGACGCACCAGACTTGGTTGAGTGGCTCACTCAGCCTTATTCTTCTGCACCCTCCTCATCCTCTCGATCTGCACCCTCTTCTTCACTCTCTGCTATGTGCACCCCCAAAGACACTACCACCAACAACACCACCACCACCACATACCTTCCGCTTGAGTGCAAATGGGGGCCTTCATGCTCCAGTGTTTTAATAGGGACCCCCGTATAAAAAGCATGAGGGTCAAGGACCAGTACTGGGTGGCAACGTACTTAGATCCCCGGTACAAACACAAAATGGCGGAAATGTTACCGCCGTCGCAGAGGGCTGTCAGAATGCAGCACTTCCAGGCCTTGCTTCGAGAAATGCTGCATTCTGCTTTTGCGTGCGCTGGCAGAGGAGCAATTCCCACTCCCAGAGAAGGATTTGCGGGTACCAATCCAACAGCGCCTGCAAGAAGAGGCCGGTTTGAAGATGTGTTGGTGACTTCGGATATGAGGTCATTCTTTCAGCCGACCCATCGACAGGTGTCATCCGGATCCAGCATCAGGGAACGCCTAGACCGTCAGGTGTCCGACTACATTGGGTTAACGGCCGATGTGGACGCTCTGAGGAGTGATGAACCCCTAGACTACTGGGTGGGCAGGCTTGACCTCTGGCCAGAGCTTGCCCAATTTGCAATCGAACTGTTGGCTTGCCCCTCATCCAGTGTCCTGTCCGAAAGGACGTTCAGCGCAGCAGGGGGGATTGTGACCGATAAGCGTACTCGCCTAGCTCACGACAGTGTTAACTACCTCACATTTCTAAAAATGAATGAGGCATGGATCTCGGAGGAATTCAACACATGTGATCAGTAGACCATGTATATGTCTATAAACAATTTTTGGAATCAAGCACACAGACCTTCTTAATTCATTTGGCTCACTTCCCTGACCCAAAAAAGCACACCGTACTATATGCCCCTACCCTCCTCTTTGAAGAGGTTGAGCGGTGTCATATTTCTACTGGGGCTGCTTATTATGAGGGGTTCCCACCATCCCTGTGCTGTGCTGACTTCCTCCTGGGTGTTCTTATTATGAGGGGCTCCCACCATCCCTGTGCTGTGCTGACTTCCTCCTGGGGGTTCTTATTATGAGGGGATCACACCATCCCTGTGCTGTGCTGACTTCCTCCTGGGGCTGCTTACGGTGCTGCTGTCAGCGCTGTATGTCACGGAGCTGCTGTCAGCGCTGTATGTCACGGAGCTGCTGTCAGCGCTGTATGTCACGGAGCTGCTGTCAGCGCTGTATGTCACGGAGCTGCTGTCAGCGCTGTATGTCACGGAGCTGCTGTCAGCGCTGTATGTCACGGAGCTGCTGTCAGCGCTGTATGTCACGGAGCTGCTGTCAGCGCTGTATGTCACGGAGCTGCTGTCAGCGCTGTATGTCACGGTGCTGCTGTCAGCGCTGTATGTCACGGAGCTGCTGTCAGCGCTGTATGTCACGGAGCTGCTGTCAGTGCTGTATGTCACGGAGCTGCTGTCAGCGCTGTATGTCACGGAGCTGCTGTCAGCGCTGTATGTCACGGAGCTGCTGTCAGCGCTGTATGTCACGGTGCTGCTGTCAGCGCTGTATGTCACGGAGCTGCTGTCAGCGCTGTATGTCACGGAGCTGCTGTCAGTGCTGTATGTCACGGAGCTGCTGTCAGCGCTGTATGTCACGGAGCTGCTGTCAGCGCTGTATGTCACGGAGCTGCTGTCAGCGCTGTATGTCACGGTGCTGCTGTCAGCGCTGTATGTCACGGAGCTGCTGTCAGCGCTGTATGTCACGGAGCTGCTGTCAGCGCTGTATGTCACGGAGCTGCTGTCAGCGCTGTATGTCACGGAGCTGCTGTCAGCGCTGTATGTCACGGAGCTGCTGTCAGCGCTGTATGTCACGGTGCTGATGTCAGTGCTCTGTATTACGGTGCTGCTGTCAGTGCTCTGTATCTCCTGCACCCTCTTGTTTGCCTACCCTGGTCCCTGACCTTCCCTCTCCTCCATTGCCTTCATTAGCTCCATAGTCCTGAATTGTCAGAACAATTTCCCAAATAAAAAAAAAATGCTTGTAGTTATCGATCCCAAATTCACCTCATACATGTATTATGCTATTGTCCAGGTGGTGGGACTACGTGCTACCCCCTAATAATTACCCCGTGGCCGCAAATTCGACCTAAAGGTTTGCGAAATTCGCCTCCCATTGAAGTCAATGGAGCCCGCGGCGAACGGTCGTTTTCGCGAACGTTTGTGTCCGTTCGCGTTTCGCGTTCGCGAAACGTCCCGTCGGAAGTTCGTCCATCACTACTGAGGATCTACCTGCGGATGCTGGATGGCAGACAGCTCCTGGGACACTGTGGTTAAAAACCTGGCCATTCCCTGCTACATCCAGAAAGCTGCTATTGAAAGACTAGAAAGATATCCCTTCAAGTTGTTGCTGTATTGTATTGTTATTTAGAATTTGTATTTTGCAGGGTGCTTGATCATCTTGTATTACTTTATTTTAGGTTCAATGTGTATGATGTTTTGTTGTGTTTTTTTTTTTTGTTGTGTTTTTTTGTTGAAGAAAATAAATAACAATATTTATTAAGAAAGTCTAAGAAGTCTGTCCTTCTTTCCTTGATACTGATGGTTTTGGAGTATCCCTCTCCTAATCTCCTCTTCTGTTAAAGTTCTTCAGCAACAAATACTAAAAAAGACATCACCACAACCAGGGCTCTCCGAACTTTCTACACAAAGTGCCAGTTTACTATCTTTCAGAATTTGGGGGGGAGGGGGGGGGGGGGGTCGGACTTTAGGAAGTCGAAGAAGAAAATGTCCTGGCTTCACTGGGATTAAACAATGCCCATTATCGGTTTCAGCGAGAGGAATAGTGCCCCATCATTGGTTGCAGTAAAAAAAAAAATTGCCCCATCATTGGTGTCAGTGGGAGGAATAGTGCTCCATCATTGGTTTCAGCGAGATGAATAGTGCCCTTTCATTGGTGTCAGTGGGAGAAAAAGTGGTCTGTCGGTGTCATTGAGAGGAACAGTGCCCCATCATTGGTGTCAGTGGGAGGAAAAGTGGTCTGTTGTTGGTGTCAGTGAGAGGAACAGTGCCCATCATTGGTGTTAATTGGAGGAATAGTGCCTCATGGTTGGTGTCATTGGGAGGAATTGTGCCCCACTGTTGGTGTCAGTGGGAGGTGCCCCATTGTATGTGTCAGTGGGAGGCATTGCACCCTATTGTTTGTGTTTTTTGGAGAAATTGTGCTCCATGTTAGGTGTCAGTGAGAGAAATAGCTCCCTATCGTTTATGTCATTGGGCATAATAGTGCCCCATCATTGGTGTCAGTGGAAGGAATAGTGCCCCAATGTTGGTGCCATTAGGAGGAACAGTGCCCCATCATTGGTGCTAATTGGAGAAAAAGTGCCCCATTGTTGGTGTCATTGGAAGGAACTGTATCCTAACGTTGGGGTTAATGAGAGGAATTGTGCCCCACTGTAGGTGACATTGGAAGGAATGGTGTCCCACTGTCTGTGTCAGTGCAAGGTGTCCCATTGTAGGTGTGGGAGGCATTGTGCCCTATTGTTTGCATTTTTTGGAGCAATTGTACCCCATGTTAGGTGTCAATGAGAGAATTAGCTCCCTATCGTTTATGAGTAATAGTTCTCCATCATTGGTGTCATTAGGAGGAACTGTGCCCCATTGTTGGTGTCAGTGGCAGGAATGATGTCCCACTGATGAATCAGTGGATGGAATCGTGTCCCAAGGGCCGGATAAAAGCAAGCAAACGGCCACATCCGGCCACAGTTTGGAGACCACTGCCCTAGACTGAGCCTACATGGTCAGTTTGCATGGGACTGAGATCTTGTGACTGGCAGCCTCTGCACTACATTGGGGTAACCACTCTATTTCTAGTGTCCCCTCCAAAGGGGTGAGTGCTACATATGCTTGCACATATTCATTCTGCAATCGTTTTATAGAATGTGTGTCAGTTGTATCTTTTGGCCACCATGGCTAAAGGTGCATTCATGGTTTTGAGGGATGAGACATAGATGCTAACCATGGCAAAATCCCATAATCAGAGCCTCTGAAATATAAAAGCTGATGGGTGCCTCAACAAACTGAAGGCGTTACCCTTTGATTATTATTATTTTTTTCTTTTTTTTTTTTTTCAAATAATTTAGATATACAGGGTTTGCTTTTCGGTAGAAGAAAAACTGCTCCTCTGTATTGGATACAGTTGAATAAATAACAGGTATGGCTGATGCAGAATGAGATCAGACAGCTATTTCAGTTCCACTTTACTGGATCTGCATAGCTGCACATATATATGTATTTGATTTGCTTCTTTGTAAAAGGAATGACAAGTGAGCCTAACATGTTCAGGAAACCGGTGTACGCCTGATGGCTTGAGACAGGAATAAATTTGCAGCCTTGGATAAGTAATCAGGATGCAGGATTGAATCCACATTGAAGGTTCTCCCGGAGAAGTGTATGCTATCTGGCTCAGGCACACAGGCTTATGATAGCCACACCATCATACTCTTACAATCTGATATGGATATGGTTTGATCGTACAACATTTCCCCATACACAGTTGTGAAGATGAACAATTTCAAAAAAATGCTAAATATTTTCAAAGGATGAAAAAAAAAGGATAGTGTGATGCATAGTAGTCCATTATGCTTTGCCTTTGCAGGGAATGAAAGAGGAAGTAAACCCATCAGGGTTTACTTCCTCTTTAAGGTGTCCATTGTGCCTAAGTAGTTTCCTGGAGAATCAAAGTTTTGTTCAGAATTCCCCCTGAAAAATAGCAGTGCACTTCCTGATATGTGCCTAGGCACTCTTGTGTCTTCAGCCCCAAATATCTGCAGAGTAGAAACGTAGACACTGCTTCCTCTTACTGCTACTCTTACAAGATCTGTAGCAGGATTTGGGGATGTGACTACTGCTCACATTTTCTCCGCTGGAGCTGGAGGCTCTGAGATGAGGAAGCAAAGCCCTGCTTCTACCAAGATGGCCGCCTCCACACTGAGACACGAAGGATAACAAGGCATGGTACGCCAATAATGGGGAAAGATCAGCTGCAAGGAGCAGGCTGCAGGAAATACAAGTAACTAGTCCATTTCCTTTGGGGGGGGGGGGGGGCTGGCTTCCACAGTTAATTTCCTCTTTAAAGTTAACCTAACTCTCCAATACTGTCAGGAATAGAGATGGACGAACTTCCGACGGGATGTTTCGCAAACGCTTCAATGGCAGGCGAACTTTAAAAACTTACAGGTCATATTTCCGGCCACTGACATAACACATGTATGAAGTGAATCTGGGATCGACAACTACAAACATTCTTTTTTTATATGTGAAATTTTGACAATTCAGGACTCAGGAGCGCATGAAGGCAATGGAGGAGAGGAAAGGTCAGGGTAGGCTATGACGAGGGTGCAGGAGATGATTACCAGCACCGTGATATAGAGCACTGACACCAGCACCGTGATAAAGTGCACTGACATCAGCACCGAGATAGAGAGCACTGACACCACACCAGCGCCGTGTAGCTAATGATTTATAGACTGTACCTCAGTCCCTACACTGATAAAGGACTGCTGCAGAATAGGGCAGCAGTCAAGTATAATATTCTTTCTATATTTGGAAGAAAGTATATTATACGTGTACAACCCTATATACTGTACACCTATACCAGTCCTTAAAAGGACCTTTTTGGACCTAATAGTAATAGTTAGTGATTAAACTGACTGTCCCTGCTGCACACAGCGTCCTGTCCCTCCCTGCACTGACAAAAGACAGGCTTCTGCAATCACCAGCACAGCAGTGCACTCAACCCTATATACTATACTACACCTATACCATACCAGTCCTTAAAAGGACTTTTGTGGACCTAATAGCTAGCGATTTGTGTCACTACAGCCTCTCCCTGCTCCACACAGCGTCCTGTCCCTACACTGAAATAAGACAGAATATAAAATGGCCGCCAGATCAGATCTATTTATAAGGTAGGGGGAATGTCCAATTGTCCACGTGCTGAAATGTCTCAATTGGCTGCCCTGTACCCCATGATGGATGTGTCATCATGGGTCAAAGATCTTTCACACTGTAAACACATTAGTCCGCCGATCGGGCGAATCGCGAACACGCAAAATTCACCGCAAAATGACCGCCGGGCGAACAGTTCGGCCATACCTAGTCAGGAACCACAAACCAGATGGAGACAGAAAGTGCAGTTAAAATCACACATTTAGCCCTGGTTCACATTGACAGCAGGATTGAAATTGTGCGATTTCATACCCGAATGTCAGTTCAACTTTGGGGGTGATTTCAGAGACTCCTGTGCAGGTTGCTGCACAGATGTCTATACAGATCACTAAAAGAAGTCACTAAAAGTAGTACAGAAACTACTTTTGGGAATCAGATGGACGGTCAGACGTTGCCATTGCCGGCAATAGCCACCAACATGTCAAATCGCAGGCCAAATCGCTGCAATGTTAACCTAGGCTGAATGAAATAGCAAAAAATAACACAGTTCAGGAACGTAGTCAAAAAACAGAAGCCAAGGTTTGGATGCCAGAACGGGTAATCAGATGAGACGGGGCCACGAAACCAGAAGTCAGTGTAGTCAGGAGCAAAAATCAGGAATATGAATCGGAAGGGAAGTCAACCAGGCCAAGTCACACACAGGAGCACAAGCAGGAACGCACTTAGAGATCATAGACCACGCAAGGCCAAGGAGGAAAGGAGCTAAGCTGCTTAACCACTTGCCAATCAGCTGCCGCAGTTATACTGCTTCAGGGCGGCTCTATCGGAGGAATCGCCCATACCGGTACAACGCATTGTGCAATAGATACAGTGGGCGTGCATGCCCGTGGCGCCGTAGTTGATGCGCGTGGCCACCGGACAGTAATTGGTGCATTTTTATAACTCTGATGGCTGTATTAATGTCCCTGGCCCCAAAAACTTGTCAAAAGTGTCCGATTTGTCTGTTGCAGTCCTGCTTAAAATCGCTGATCAACGCCAACGTGATGACGTTCATTCGTTGCGACGGACTACATTCAGCCTATTAGCCAATAGCTTTGCTCTCGTATTTTAATCTGAGCATGCACGGCACAGATGTGAACTACATCCATATGTCTGTTGCAGTCCTGCTTAAAATCACTGATCAACGCCAACGTGATGACGTTCATTCGTTCCGACGGACTACATTCAGCCTAGTAGCCAATAGCTTTGCTCTCGTACTTTGATCTGAGCATGCGCGGCACAGATGTGAACTACATCCATAGGAAACCATGGTAAATGGACTGTAGTTACATAGTTAATAAGGTTGAATAAAGACACCAGTCCATCCAGTTCAACCTGAGTGAGTGTCTACAATTGTCCCTATCCCTGTACATCATACACTCACATCGGTCCCTAACCTCAAGGAGCCCACAATCCAAGATTTCATATATTAGGGCAAATTTTGGTCCGAAACCATCTAACCTACCTGCATGTCTTTGGAGTGTGGGAGGAAACCGGAGTACCCGGAGGAAACCCACACAGGCACAGGGAGAACATGCAAACTCCAGGTAGGTAGTGTCGTGGTTGGGATTCAAACCAGCGACCCTTTTTACTGCTAGGTGAGAGTGCCAACCACTACACCACTGTGCTGCCCAAAGTAGTGTGTTTCTGCAAAACTGAAAATGCGTTAAAAAATGCATAGGTGTGAACCAGGCCTAAAGCCTCGTACACACGATCAGATTGTTGGCCAACCGAGCATCTGATTTTTGTCCGAAGGGTGTGTGCCATAAACTTGTCTAAATCAAGCTAAGGATATACAATTGTCGGCCAACAAACACGAAAGACTGGAAAAGGGGGACCCCTGGTGGTGGACTTTAGAGTAAAATAAAAAATGTATTTATTCATTGGACTGGTATAAAATCATATCATAAAAAAATATATAATATTAACAACATAGTAATCAACAAAACATAGTACAAATAGCTAATAAGCTTATCACCCATACAAAATACAATTGGCTACAGAGCTTGTCACCCTACGCATTTCAGAGCGCTGGGAGTCTCCTTCCATAGGGGTAGCTATATAGTATAGAGTGCAATTATATCAGAATACAGTATTGTAAAGGTGTAGCATGGTATTTATTTAAAATCAACAGAACAGGTCAGGCAATGTAGATGGCTTCCCAGTTTCCAAGGCTCCCACAGATAGATAATATTAAATATGGTGCTAGGATGTACGTTTTTGCTGCCAATAGGCAGGGGGGTCCCTAATGTCCCCAAGAAAGATCCACCGGGTACATCTGAGAGAAATAATGGGGCGAAAAATCGTCCGGCCCTGAAGTAGTGGTGCAGGCAAGATAGATGGATTGATGTGAATTCCAGACCCACAAAATATAATGGTGGCTTATACGAGGGATTGAAAAGAGATGTCAGACCGTCCGTTCAGCGTTCCACAGACAAAGACAAGCCAACAAACACGAATGTAGTGGCGTACTACAAGGAATTTTAGCTCTTGAGCGCCACCCTTTGGGCCCCTTCTGCTAACTTTGTGTTTGGTGAGCATTGATTCCGAGCATGCGTGTTTGTACTTTCAACTTTTGTGTGACAGATTTTTGTATCGTCAGTACACAAATCCAACATCAAACCGTCGAAAATTTACTAGCCTGCCATCCGATTTACTAGCCTGCCATCCAACTAGCCTGCCATTTATGGGCAAAAGTTGGACAACAATTGTCAGAAGGAGCGTACTAACGGTTAGATTTTAGGACAACAGTCTGTCAACAGACAATCCCCTGCCAACAATCTGATCATGTGTACGAGACTATAGTAGCAGAAGCCCAGCCCTGACAAATACACACACACACACAAGAATTCTGATCATAAACGCCAAATGCCCCTTCACAAACGAGGTCAGAACAAATTTTTCAAAAATATAAGTTAAGATTGAATCAAAGTGAAATTTTCTGAATAAGAAACCGCAGTATTGGCGGAAAAAGCACCGTGAAAAGCCTGCTGAATCTAGGGAAAATGCCTACAAAATTAAAACTTTTTGTATTTTTAAAGTGATTGTAAAGTCTAATTTTTCTTCCTATAAAAATAAGAAGCTTGTTGTACTTTCCTGCTCCGTTGTAGTGGATTTGCACAGATCAGCCCGGATCCTCCTCTTCTTGGGTCCCTCTTCTGTGCTCCTGGCCCCTCCCTCCTGTTCCGTTCCCGAGCCGAGTCACAGCTCCCTGTGTCCATTCAGACATGGAGCCCGATCTAGCTCAGCCCCCTCTCTCTCCTGATTGGCTAGCTGAATTTAAATGACAGCAGCGGGAGCCAATGTCACTGCTGCTGTGTCTCAGCCAATCAGGAGGGAGAATCTTGGACACTCGTGGATATCACTGGACAGAGAGGGACCTCTGGTAAGTATTTGGGGGGCCGGAGGGGGGGGGGGCTAAACACAAAAGGCTTTTTATCTTAGTGAATAGCATGAATTAAGACAAAAAACCTTCTGACTTTACAAATTACATTAGAGTAAACCCATGACACAACAGTCACCGAGCATTACAGGTTTCCTAAAGAGACAACATAGCAATAGCTGTTTGCTTTCAGACTGTCTCTCTAATTGAAACTCTGTACTCATTCACCTGTGTATGTTAATCTTCGCTGCATGGCTGCTCTTTACAAAGCCCAAAGCTCAGATTACAAAGGTGTGAAAACAAGCACAAAGCTCCTCTATGTTTTTAAGGTTTTCAAAATAAATACTGAATACAGAGTGAACCCATGGCACAACAGTCACATTATTGGTTTCCTAAAGAGAGAACATAGTGGTAGCTGTTTTCTTTCAGACTATCTCTCTCTAATTGAAATTCCCATAAAGGGCTCATTTACACTTGCTTCGCTTCATCACACATTAACAAGCTAGTTTACACTTGCTTCAAAAAAAGTCTTCGGATTGTTAAAGCTCTCTGAACGCTAGTCAAAGCCCCTGTCACTAAATAAAATTGTTAGCTTACACTCCTGTTTACACCTTACTTTTGCTTTGCTTTGGCTTTGAGTCAAAAAGTATACCCCATGTAGCTTCAGTGGTGCTTCAAAGCATCTTCAAAGCCTCCATAGAAGCCCCACTGAAGCTCCACTGAAGCCTCATCAAAGCCCCCCAAAAGCCTCACCAAAGCCCCACCCAAGCCTCACTGAAGCCCCATCGAATCCTCATCAAAGCCTTATCGAAGCCTTATTGAAGCCTCATCGAACACACAACGAAGCCTCATCGAAGCCTCACCGAAGCCCCACCAAAGCCTCATCGAAGCCCCACCGAAGCCTCGTTGAAGCCCCTCTGGAGCCTCATCGAAGCACCATTTTGTTTAGTGACAGGAGCTTTGACTGGCATTTAGAGAGGTTTAACAAAGCCTGTCCGAAGCCTCATTTTGAAGCAAGTGTAAACTAGCCGAAAGAGTGTGAGGAGGAAAAGTCACTCCTCTGAACATTCAGCTGTGTGTGTAACATGAGCTTCTTGGCTGTACAAATAATAGTTTATTTTTTTCAGCCATGCAGTCAAGATTAGCAAACAAGTTAAAACAATCCAAAGCTCCACCTGCTGGCAGGAAATCTCAAAAAGGGACATTCTTGTAAAAATGATAAAACACGGACTGACAGGGTCCCTTTAAAAAAAAAAACACCTGTCAAAGGTAATCTGAGGGCTGCAATTTCTGAAATTGCTAAATGCCTGGCTACGTGTGACTCCTATATGCCTAGGTCACTGACCCAGGAACATGTATAGAGAAAAAGAGAGCGAGGAATTCTAGGTCAGTGGATCAGAGGGTATTGAAACAAAATGATAACCTACTATTTTCGGGAGGGGGAGTTACACATTTTCTCCATAATGCGTTTCTTTAGAATCCTTGGATCATGTACTGCAGATGTAAGTACAAGCCAGTTATTTCCAGCCTGTTCTGCAGACGCTCCGCACACAGAGAATTGCTGAACATTAACAGAGTGACTCAGCCTGACACACTAATCTCATCAGCCACAAGGGTGCACATGGCGGCACGGCTCTAACCTCTTGGCAGATGTTCCTCTGACTCTGGGCTTTGGGCCGTCTTTATCATAATCCACTGTTTAAAGGTAGGCAATGGGAGGCGAAACACATGGCCGCGGCATCTGCAAAAGGCACGCTGTGTACTGATGGATTGGTTTTAACGGACAACTCAATTCCTATTACAAAAAAGTATATATATATATATATATATATATATATATATGTATATGTATATATATATATATATATATATATATATATATATATATATATATGTATATATATATATATATATATATATATATATATGTATATATATATATATATATATATATATATATATATGTATGTATGTATATATATACACACATATATACAGTATACGCTCACAGGCCGCTTTATTAGGTACACCTTGCTAGTACCGGGTTGGACCCCCCTTTTGCCTTCAGAACTGCCTTAATTCTTCATGGAATAGAAACAACAAGGTTTTGGAAACGTTCCTCTGAGATTTTGGTCCACAGTGACATGATAGCATCAAACATCCCAAAGGTGCTCTATTGGATTGAGATCTGGTGAGTGTGGAGGCCATTGGATGAGATCTGGTGAGTGTGGAGGCCATTGGAGTAAAGTGACCTGTAAATTGTCCAGTGGTGAGATGATCGGAGCTTTGTGACATGGTGCATTACCCTGCTGGAAGGAGCCATCAGAAGATTGGGACACTGTAGTCATAAATGGATGGACATGGTCAGCAAAAATACTCAGGTAGGCTGTGGTGATTAAATGATGTTCAATTGTTACTAAGGGGCCCAAAGTGTGCCAAGAAAATATCCCTCATACCATTACACCACCACCACCACCAGTCTGAACCGGTGATACAAGGCAGGATGGATCCATACTTTCATGTTGTTTACACCAAATTCTGATCCTACCATCTGAATGTCGCAGCTGAAATCCAGACTCAGACCAGGCAATGTTTTTTCCAATCTTCTAATGTCCAATTTTGGTGAGCCTGTGCAAACTGTAGCCTCAGTTTTCTGTTCTTAGCTGACAGGATTGGCACCTGGTGTAGTCTTCTGCTGCTGTAGCCCATCTGCTACAAGGTTCGATGTGTTGTGTGTTCAGAGATGGTATTCTGCATACCTTGGATGTAACCAGTTGTTATTTGAGTTACTGTTGCCTTTCTATCATCTGGAACCAGTCTGCTCATTCTCCTCTGACATCAACAAGGCATTTCCCTCCACACACCTGCCACTCACTGGATATTTTATCTTTTTACCACCATTCTCTGTAAACCGGAGAGATGGTTGTGTGTGAAAATCCCAGTACATCAGCAGTTTTTGAAATACTCAGACCGGCCCGTCTGGCACCAACAACCATGCCACATTCAAAGTCACTTAAATCCCCTTTGTTACCCATTCTGATGCTCAGTTTGAACTTCAGCAAGTCGGCCTCACCACGTCTAGAGGCCTAAATGCATTGAATTGCTGCCATGTGATTGGTTGATTAGCAATTTGTGTTACCAAGCAATTGAACAGTTGTACCTAATAAAGTGGGCAGCGAGTGTGTATGTGTATATATATATATATATATATATATATATATATATATATATATATATATATATATATATATATATATATATATATTTATATATATATATATATATATATATATATATATATATATATATTATTTATATATATATATATATATATTATTTATATATATATATATATATATATATATTATTTATATATATATATATATATATATATATATATATTATTTATATATATATATATTAGGGCTGTTACTGATTAAAGTTTATGTGTTTGATTAATTGTTTTTTTTTTAATCAAATAATCGACTAATTTTGATTAATTATAACTCACATACATATCCAACTACTTTTAGCTGATCTCCTTGCATTACAACTCTGCATTAGTCAGTGGTAAATGTGGTATATACTATATACAATCACCCGACACTAGTTAGTTTCCACAATCCATGACATAACTTCACAGTTCACACAAATACATTTTAAATTCAAACTGCAGCACTGACGTAAGTAATTTTTTTCCCCACAGTAGCGTGACAACCCCTCCACCTCCGGTCTAACTAATCACTCTCCCCTTATGGCATGGACCCCTGTGCAAACAGGTGGTCATGCAAGTGGGTATCAAAAGGGTTAACATGGACCATAAACTTCTCTCACGTCTCCTTAGATCTCAGCAAGGACGCCAGGTCATGGGTAGAAAGAAAAGATCTAAGTACTCACCGCTTAAGTATAAGATTTCATTTTTGTGTTCAAACACAAACTACTCACATAAAGATGATAAAAACACAGCATGTAAAGCCGACAATCTTGTTAGTTTCGTAGGGCAGCAGCGGGTGACGCCACATGTAGCTCCTCCCCCGTGCGCGTTACTTTCAATCAGAACTTTGTCACCGGACTCCCCTCCCCCTTCCCTTCATTAGCAGATGGAGGCACTTGGGGAAGGGGAACTCCCTGAAGACCCGGAAGCCAGCGGAGAGGTGAGTACCGATCAAAAGAATTTTGATCGATCAAAAAAAATTAATCGATCAAACGAGGAATTAATCTTTAATTTCCACAGCCCTAATATATATATATATATATATATATATATATATATATATATATATATATATATATATATTATATTTATTTATTTATTTAGCTATATATGGCTCATAATATTTTATAATTTAAAGCTGGACTCTTGGAATAAGACAAGATTGATCTTCACATGCAGGGGTTAGGTGTATTACTTACCCTAATCCTGGCTCCAGTAGGGTACCTCTATTCTGTTTCAATCATTTTTATTCAGTTTTAAGAAGTAGCTAACATGCTATAGTTTCGCCCACTCAGGGGCTAGTGTTGACAGTGGTAACAATAGTTAGCTTACCAAGGTAGACAAAATGAAGCCATATGAAAATGAAAACTTATATGACAACAGAAGATAGGCCTTTTCATAAAGCCATGAAGACCAAGGGGTCCTGGGGAGGATCCCTACAACAATATGGTATCCCCTGGACCAACCAATATCCATGCAATAGTGCCATTTATAGCCTATACAGATCTAAAAGGGAAAGATGGAAAGAAGCCATGGGGAAGGTAGGCAGAAGACTCTAAAGAAAGAGAGAATGCGCACCTGACGAGTAGAGAGCAAGGGAGAGGATAAAGGGTCCCTTAATTCAACCAGTCCCCAGCAGTGTCCTCTGGAAGCGCACTGGGGTGCAGACGCATAGGGGCTGCTTATGAACAATGCAGGATTGATAGCTCTGCAATGCGCATGATGAAAAAATAGTTTCATCCCTGTGAAGAAGTCATGTGACAAGTGACGCAACACATCGGGTGGAGCTGGTGACGTCACTTCCAGTGTCTCGTACATCGGAACTAGTGGTGAGGAGGCGAGGAGCTCGTATCTTGGAGACATTAACTACATTTAACGCAAGATGTGGAAAGTGTGAGTGCACATTTTTATGTTATAATAAATTCTATTTTTAATGGCATTGCGCAATTAACTCTTTCTATATGTTTTGAGCGACACTCGTTTTGTACAGAAAGAGTGTGTCCTTTATTATTGGAGCTGGTAATCCTGATGACTGAAGGTCTTCTTTTATTACTCAAGGCTTGAATAGACCCTGGTGGGTCTTTTTTTGAGGTGAGCGACTATTTCACTCAGTGGTGATTGGTGGAGGTGGTTGCACATCTATTGTTTTGGAGGCACAAATTGCATCACTTTTTTTACAAGCCTCAATATGTGTTCATAGTATTGGTAAGACATACTAGTGGTATCCCACTATATCTAGAATATTTTAATAAAAGGAGGTAGTGGAGACCCAGACTTCCGGGAGACCCCGACCGCAGTTGCTGGAATAATTCCGGGACCCACCACAATGTAGGGCCTCCTGCTATATCAGTTTTGTTGTACATAAACATTTCAAGGAATAAAATAATGAAATAAAAAAGAAAAAAAAAGGAAAAAGAAGAGAAGAGGAGAGAGAAAAGAGAGAAATAGAAGAAAAGAGGGAAAGCAGAGAGAGAGAGGGTCATCTTGGATTTCTCTACGGAATTGAAATGTAGTCAACCCATGGTTCATTGGTTTCAGTCTAAGGATAAAAATTTATTTGGTATCTGAAATCCTTGATTTCAGATACCAAATACATTACACATACAGATTACACATACAGATTACACATACAGATTTTCAGATACCATGTCACTCAACCTCCAATTTCATTGTGCCTTCTGTGGCTTGTAATTGGGATACTAAGGCTAGTACATTGACTGGGGTAAGAGGATATTATTATTATTATTATTATACACAATTTATATAGCGCCAACAGTTTACGCAGCGCTTTACAATGTAGAGGGGGACAGCACAATTACAGTACAGTTCAATACAGAAGGGACAGGAGGGACCCGCTCGTAGAGCTTACCTTTTGTACCACCACCCCCTCCCTTTAGAATGTAATAGATGTTGGAAATGATTTGATGGGGGGGGGGGGGGGGGGGGCATATGGTATAAGGATGTGGCATGAGACAGCCAATCTAGGAGGAAGGAGGAAAAAATATGGTCCTGGCAGCCACTGTTTGTGCTCCAGACCTCAAAAAACAGATATAGCAGCCTACAGAGTTCCCTCGAATGTATCTGACAGTTAAAACTAACGAAGAACAATAAAAAAACGAAGATTTTAAAGCGGAACTTCATCCAAAAGAAGAAGTTCTGCTTGTTTGCATCTTCGCCCCCTCCACTGCCACGTTTGGCACTTTTTGAGAGGCAGGGAGGAGTGGGTACCTGGTTTTGACAGGTACCCTCTCCCACTTCCAATCACCGCAGCTGAGTGAAAATTTGAGCCCCCCCCCCTCCTTCCCCCCGCAGCCTTCTGGGACACATCACAGGTCCTAGAAGACCACGTAACCAGTCACAAAGAGCAGCACTGCTCGCACAATGGCAGCAGGAAACCAGCTGTAAAGCCAGAAGGCTTCACTACCAGTTTTCCTTACTAAGGATGCCGGCACTTGGACCCGAAGCCAACTGAAGAATCTGCTTCGGTGAGAGCATCGCTGGATCCCTGGACAGGTAGTTGTCCTTTATATTAAAAGTCAACAGCTACAGTATTTTTTTGGAGGAGACTGGAGCTCCTCTTTAAACATACAGGTGCACTTGGTTTAAGCCCTTGTACACACGGTCGGAGATTCCGACAACCAAAGAGTAATTCCGACGGATTAATTCCGGAAGAGGTCCGGGAAGTGATGTTGCATACACACGGTCGGACTAAATTGTCGGAAAATCAGATTGTACATAATGTGATGGCGTTATTTCGTTACGACGGGACTACGTTCAGGCTAGTAGCCAATAGCTTTGGTCTAGGAATTTGATCTGAGCATGCGTGGCACTTTGTCCGTCTGAGTAGGCTACACATGATCGGAGTATGTCCGATAGGAGCATTTTATCTGAAAATTTTACCGGCAAGTTGGAAAACTTGGTCCGTCGGATATTCCGACGGAAACAGTCCGATGCAGACCACACACAGTCGGAATATCCGACAAAACAGTCCGATAGGACACATTCCGTCGGAATCTCCGACCGTGTGTACAAGGGCTAAGACTGGAAACTTACCTAGGAAATCTCTTGGGGTATGGGGGGGTGGTTCACTTTGAAGTAGCTTTAGCTATATATGAGCAGTCTACCATACCGTCACACTAGACCACCTCCCTACAGAGCCCTTCAAGGCACTTTTATAATGTGGGTGTAGCCTAGATCTCGTTGACGTATTGGTAGAGACTGAGCTAAACTAAATGTCCCAAACCTTGGTAAACTTCCTAGGACAACCCCTAGACATATATGTAAATGTATAAAGTAAGAGGGCCGAATTAACCAAATGCTTCCAAAAGTCTAGAGCGGGAGCCACGGAGGACTTCCATTTCAGTACTATAGCTTTCCTGTTGTAAAATAGCAGGAGTCCTAACATGACTCTTAGTGCCCTAGTTGGGACTAAGGGATTAACCACGCCCAAAAGGCATATTTTAATGCTCAATGTGATTATTGTAATAGTAAGCTGGAATATGAAACGTGAAAGCTCCACCCAAAATTTTTTAATCAAGGGACAGTTACAAAATACATGTGCAAAGTCGCCTGAGTCTGTCGTGCATCTCCAACATCTTGCTGAAACAAAGGGATAAATCCTATGTAACTGCTGGGGAATAAAATACATTCTGTGCAAAATTTTCAATTGGATCAATCGATCCCTAGTGGAAATGAGCTATACCATGGGATACTCCCAGATATCCTCCCAGTCCCAAATATTTTTTTTCACAATGCTCTTGTTACAGTACCTCTAGGTCCACCAGGACTTCTTTCAGGACCTCCACAACTTCTACGTTCAGAATTCCTATCAGGACTGCCAGTATTCCTGCCAGTGGTTCCAATGGTACTTGCAGAATTGTTAGCAGTACTTTCATTGGTGCTTCCAGAATTGTCGCCAGTACCTCCAATGGTGCTTGCAGAATCCCTGCCAGAACTCCCAGTATCGCAGCCAGTGCTTCCAATGGCACTCACAAAATTATTGCCAGTTTTTCCAATGGTTTATGCAGAATCATTGCCAGTATTTCAAAAGCTGTCATTGCCAATACTTTCAGGGTTCCTTGAAATGAGGCTGGGTCTGTCCTCTGACCCAGAAGGGTTTAAGCATCAAACATGGAAGTGGCTGGTGCTTTGTCTACCAGCCATCTACACTGCTTTGTGCAAAATGGCTACACTATACTACTGATTGCTTGTTTTGTTGCAGACCTACAGTGCCATAAAAAAATATTCATACCCCTTGAAATTTTCCACATGTTTTCATATTACAACCAAAAAGGTAAATTTATTTGTGTTGGTCTATCACATGTGTAGCGCCAGTACTCCTGAAGAGCACGCGCTATGTTTTGTAAATTTCCTTTTTCTAAGACCATAGTTGGGTCTTAGGGTTAAATTATGTAAATTGTGATTCTGGCATCAGTTTGGCTGGACTGTATTGTGTTCTGCCTGGTCATAGTTGTATGTACGATCTCTGACAGGCATGGAACGCAGTCTGGTTGGATGCATTGGGTATCAATCTCTCTCTCGGAGCTAATCAGTGGGTGCGTTGTCTCGCTGTGTATTCTGGGAGAGGGTACTTAAGGTGCTGAGGTCACATGGTTAAGGGTTCCGGTCCAGAAGTATATTCTGACTCCAGGGTCCTGGTCCTCCTGACCATCCATTTCCGAGTCTCGGGACTGGCTAGTCCGGGGCACAGTAACTGGAAGGAGGATTTCAAGGTGGTCCAGTGCCGTCTCGGGTTTGGAGAGGCCCAGCAACACAAAACGCAACCAGGGGAGGGCTCTTCAGAAGAGGGCCATGCACGAGGCTGGGTGCTTGGTAAGAGCCTGGAAGCTAAGCTGAAAGGACACCAAGTAAATCTGCATTCTTATGGTATCGCTGGACCGGCTGCAAGATACTGGTACTGTAAGAAAGTTCCTAATTTCATCCTTCGGTTACACCTAAGTTTCTGAGCTAACTTAAAGTTCTACAATCAAGTCAGTAGCAGAGACTTTGTTAAGCTTAAATCACCTGTCGGCTGCTAAATTCACAAACAGGGATTTATCCGGTAGTTGAAATATCCAGTTGCGAATGGCTATTCCCTGGATCATCTAGAGAGACATTTCAAGTGTCAGCAGTTTCCAAAAAGTACTTGAGCTTTCCTACCCATACCCTCTATTCCCAACTGAGAGACTGTGTTCTGTTCAATGTTTTATGCAAATAAAAATGCCTAAAAAGGGATTCAAGTGTCGGTCTGTGCAGTTATTGGGCCATCAACCTCGGGAACCTCTAGTCAAGAACAAGGTGCAGAAGGTAAACGGTAAGCCCAGCAAAACCAGCTGCTCCTTCGGGGGTCAGTGCTACACATAAAATTCTAATTAAAGTGGCATATAATTGTGAAATGGAAGTAAAAATTATAAATGGTTTTCATTTTTTTTTTTACAAATAAATATCTGAAAAGTGTGGCCTGCATCAGTGTTCAGCTCCTTTTACTCTGATAACCCTAGCTAAAATCTAGTGGAACCAATTGCCTTCAGAAGTCTCCTAATTAATAAATAGAGTCCACCTGTGTGTAATTTAATCTCAGTATAAATACAGCTTGTCTGTGAATCCCTCAGAACTTTGTTAGAGAACTTGAATGGACAAACAGCGTCATGAAGGCCAAGGAACACACCAAACAGTTCAGTGATAAAGTTGTGGAGAAGTTTAAAGAAAGATTAGGTTATAAAAAAAATAAATACCCCAAGCTTTGAACGTCTCACAGAGCACTGTTCAATTCATTATCTGAAAATGGAAAAAGAATGGCACAACTTCAAACCTACCAATACATGGCCGTCCACCTAAACTGACAAGCCAGGCAAGGCGAGCATTGATCAGAGAAGCAGCCCATGGTAACTCTGGAGGAGTTGCAGAGATCCACAGCTCAGATAGGAGAATCTGTCCACAGGACAACTATTAGTTGTGCATTCCACAAATCTGGCCTTTATGGAGGAGTGGCAAGAAGAAAGCCTTCGTTCAAAAGAAAGCCATAAGAAGTCCCATTTGCAGTTTGTGAGAAGCCATGTGGGGGGACACAGCAAACGTGGAAGAAGGTGCTCTGGTCAGATGAGACCAAAATGGAACTTTTTGGCCTAAAAGCAAATTGATATATGTGGCGGAAAACTAACACTGCACATCACCCTGAACACACTGTGAAACATGGTGGTTGCGACATCATGTTGTGGGGATGCTTTTCTTCAGCATAGACAGGGAAGCTAGTTAGAGCTCATGGGGAAATGGATGGAGCCAAATACAAAGCAATTTTAGAAGAAAAGTCTGCAAAAGACTTGTCCTACTGGAAGGTGAACCTCCGCCCCAGTCCCAACAACCCTAAACATACAGCCAGAGCTACAATGGAATGGTTTAGATCAAAGTATATTCATGTGTTAGAAAGGCCCAGTCAAAGTTAAGACCTAAATCCAATTGAGGATCTGTGACAAGACTTGAAAATTGCTGTTCACAGACTCTCTCCATCCAATCTGACAGAGCTTGAGATATTTTGCAAAAAGGAATGGGCAAAAATGTCACTTTCTAGATGTGCAAAGCTGGTAGAGACATCCCCAAAAAGACTTGCAGCTGTAATTGCAGTGAAAGGGGGTTCTACAAAGTATTGACTCAGGGGGGCTGAATACAAATGTACCCCACACTTTTCATATTATTTATTTGTAAAAAATGTTGAAAACCATTTATCATTTTCCTTCCACTTCACAATTAGACCAACACAAAGTGGCACATATCCCATAAAATCCCAATAAAATACATTTACGTTTTTGGTTGTAACATGACAAAATGTGGAAAATTGCAAGAGCTATGAATACTTTTTCAAAGCACTGTAGATTAACCTGACTGCTCCCTTGCCCGTTCCCTGCAATTCGCAATTGCCTGGACCTAATTATTCTCTTGCCTGCCGCCATGGCATCTGCTTGGATCTGACTACTCTTTTGCATAATGTTTAGTGTTCTGTCTCCTTTCAGCAACCTTCCTGTACTTACTCAATCTTTGGTAAGGAAATCCGGAGGGTCCCAACCTGATACACAGCGAAAACCCTTGCTACCATAAGGAGCTCTGGTGAAAACTGGTTGGTGCTTAGACTCTGCCCCTTTTTTGCCTTATTCCCACCGGGAACTGCGATGCTTTCTCTGTGCCCCTCCCTCTGGTCCCCCCCACCTGATTTTTGTTGGGTGCGGGGACCTGGGCGGGGCTGTCTGTCCTAGCATCGGCGCCATGCTGCCGCTTGTGCAGTCTATGCTTTACTGACACAGGCAGGTGCCACCATCTTGGCTGACGGTGGCATGGGCATTTGCGGTCCAGTGAGCTGTTTCTGCCCTGACTCTGGTGCCCGTTCTAAGTGTCATGCCTTGTGTGATGCTGGGTAGGGTCCGATTGTTACACAGGGATCATCCAAATAGCCCTTTTTTTTTCTCTCCTTCACTCACAGCCAGTTCTCACATTGACCCATGATCTGTGCAGCCTGCACCTGTCACTATTGGTATACACGCCCATTGGGCGGGGTCCGCTCATTACACAGAGCATTTAAATATACTTCTTTCATTCACAGTCAGTCGTTTGACTGATACACTTCTTGTGCAGTCTGCACCAGACATCGCTGGCTTTTTATATCGGCAACACTAGGTAACAACCACTATGACACTTCATATATGGTTTTAATCCCAGGATTTTATTATATTTTCAGGGGATCTATGCTGTTTTGATATCAGTTCACACCCATTTTAGTTGGGCTTCTTTCTTTGATTAGTTCACATTTTTATATCTTTAGCACCATTTGGGGTATTTATGTGTTTTTTATTGTTCCACAGAATGGAACCCTTTGTTTACATTGTTCCAGACACTCTGTTATGCCTATACTCATGTTCCCTGTGTTCCTATTGGACCCTACTACCACAGCTTCCGGAACAGGCATTCCTTTCGACCCTAGTGTTTGTTTCACACTAAGCAGATACGTGAGTTTTACAGAGATAACCACCTTATCCTCCCCGTATGTATGTTCATTTCTTGTCCATGAATGGTTGATGTTGATATATTTACCTTTTTTTATAGATGTATCGTGCATCCGCCCCTGATGATTGGATAGATCCCATGAAACGCGTCGGGCCTAACCTAGATGCAATGCATACATACTTACATGGTCTTTGGATTCAGGCAATGCCGTGGATTATAACTGCTATATTATAATGATTTTTATGATTGAGGACAATACTATTGTATATTGTATATTCTATTCATGTTTTTAACATCTAAATGTTTTTGGATACATGATTGGTTAAACTATGTGCCATTATTGCATGTATTGGCTGCCATGTACCTACTCAATCATGGCAAACAAACAAATACTTGTTTATGCTTTACTTTGACTCCTTCGACTTGCTACAATATAGACACCTCATTTAAAGTCCCGACCCCTTTTTTTCTATGTACTTGAACAGGGATGGAGATGCATATTACTGTGCATCTCATTTAAAGTCCCAGAAGCCCCCTCTATTAGGTGACCACCAGGGGTGTTGCTAGGTCTACAAAAGATCTGGGGCTAGAGCCCACAGCAGCGTAGTAAAGAAAGTCATACGCTTGGGTGGGCAAACACACATATACAGTAAAATATGCGTTTTGTGTGTATGTATATATCCCCAGAGAGCCCCCCTTCCCATGGGGACCCCTACAGAGACTCGGGGCTATGGGCCCCAGATTCGGGGTTATAGCCCCAAAAGCCACCCGCTAGTGACGCCACTGGTGACCACCCTGTCGCCTGCCAAGTGGCTTCATTACAGCTTTCCTTTATTTTCTACATGTATAATGTTATTTTGCTAGGTTGTATTTCTGGTTAGTGGCATGATGCGCTGAGTCTGCTTCAGTTTTCTATCAGTGGTGGGCGGTCCTGCATGATGCAGAAAGAAACATTGACCCACTGAAATCAGAACACTTTCTGCCTCAATACCCAGTAATTGCAGGGTGCTATGCTCAGTGGGTTGGCCATGATAACCTGCAATCACTATTTCCAGGTTGAGTGATGCTGGATGTCATTCAACGTGGAACAACTTGGAACAATGAGAACATCTTGTGGTGAAGAGGAGGTGGTAGGAGGTAGGACAGTTCTGGATTTAATGTGAGTATCACAACTAGAACTCTGTTTTAAAAAGTTGAGATTTACATTCGGCCCATTGTAAACCAGTACACTTGCGATTTAGAGGATATTTGGGAGCACAGATGTTTTCTTGAGTAGAAATAATCGTGACCACCTATACATACATCGCTAAAAGACTATAATGATATTTATGTGTAAGTTAAAAGCCAAAAACCTAACAAATGAAATTATGATTATAGCATCAGGTTTCCCACTCAAAACATTTCCAGCTTCTATAACCCCCAGCTGATGATACACAAAGCCACAAGTGTAGCACTTTTCTAAAGAAAGTCACAAAAACTTCATATTTATTCCTGTCCATTCTATCTTCCCATGTCAATGTCAGAACAAGAATTGCAGCAATGCTTGTCATGCTGTTTCCCCAGCATCAAAAGACAAAGAAATCTGAGTTTCTGGAAATTGCTTTCCAAATGCCCACAGGTAGCCAGCTAAACAGAGCGTGCAGAGAAGAGACACGAGTTGCTTCCTTTTCAGGTGGTGAAGAAAGCTAAAGCCAAACTTTGAAATACAGAGATGAAACACATGCATGAGAACTGATTTGTCTGCCAAAATATCTGTCAATACGTTCAGCCCATTTTATAATTCACAAATGACTGCCACACTTTGTAAAATTTCCTAGCTATTGCAACCCTTTCTAGTGGAACTTCCATGTGCCTACACTAAGCTAAAATCAGCCCCGTCCCTGTAGGACAGTCTTTCTCAACCAGGGTTATGTGGGACTCTAGGGTTCCTCCAGAGGTTGCTAGGGTTCTTTGAGAAATTAACAGTTTCTGATTCTTACACACCAATGTTCTTTTTCAGTATCTGTAACATTTTTTCCTACTGACCACCAATGTAAGAAGCATTCTTCTCACTGACCAACAATGTAAGGAACATTCCTCTCACTGACCCCTAGTGTAAGGAATATTCTTCTCTCTGGACACCAATATCAAAGGCATCATTCCCACTGGCCACCGATGTAAGGAACATTATTCCCACTGAGCACTGATGTAAGGAATAGCCTTCTCACTGGACACCAATATCAAGGGCATTCTTCCCATGACCACCAGTGTAAGGGATATTCTACTTGTAGGCAAGCAATGTAAAGGGCAGGGTTGTGTGGAACCCTAGGGTTCTTCAAGAGGTTGCTAGGGTTCTTTGAGAAATCAGAAGCTTCTCATTCTCCCACACCAATGTTTTTTTTCACTATATGTAAGTGGGGTATTCTGACTACCAATGTACAGAGTATTCTTTCCACTGACCACTAATATAAGGAGCATTCTTTCTTTTCACCCTCGAAGCAATAGGCAACTAAAGTAAGGAGTATTATTTAGACGCATTCTTCTTACTGAGCACTATTGTAAGGGATATTTTCCCACTGACCACCAATGTAAGGGGTGTTTTTCCACTGACTAGCAACGTAAGGGACATTAGTCCCACTGACCACCAATGTAAGGGGTATTTTTCTTACCCACCACCATTGTAAGGAATATTACATAGTTACATAGTAGGTGAGGTTGAAAAAAGACACAAGTCCATCAAGTCCAACCTATGTGTGTGATTATATGTCAGTATTACATTGTATATCCCTGTATGTTGCAGTCTGTTAAGAACTTCGGGTATTGAGTCTGACTTAGTGGAAGGGGACCTCTCTTACGGCTCTGGTTCTGGTCTCACTGGAATGGGAACAGAGAGACCGGAGCACAGTGGGGTAGGAGAGTCCAGCCAGGTGCAGCAGCAGGTGTCAGGAGATGAGGATCCTCTGAAGCAGGAACTCTCTGTTAGCAGGGAAGCAGAAGGCTGCAGGCCACTGGATCAGGATGGATGGATGGATCCTCCGGAGGCAAGGTAGCAGATACAGGAACAGGCAGGAGGCAGCAGAGGTATCAGGTGCAAGCAAGGTTCGGCAACAGGAAATCAGTCCAAGAAGGGTCAAACAAGCCGGGGTCGGAGCAGGAGAGGTCAGCAAGGTCAGACGGAGCCGGGTCAGATATCAGATAGGTAGCAGGTAGGTAAACAGGTATTCTCAGGCACTAGCTGCAGACGAGACAGCACAGAACCACTGCAACTGCGCCTTTAAAAAGGGCCACTGGCGCCAATCGAGCTAACGCTCGTTCGTGCGTGCGTGTACCGCGCGCACATACGATCAACGTGCACCCGCGCGCGTTGGAAGACGCTCGTGCCCACGACGTCCCGCGGCACGAATGCGCGTGCGCGTACGGAAAGTCGATCGTACGGAACGGACGGATTCCTGACATTGCCCCTCCACAAGGGGCAACCTCCGGGTGCCCCAAGTGGCTCTTTTCTCCGGGTGTGCAGCAAAGAAGGCTCGGATCAGTCTATCAGCATGTATATTGGAAGCAGGTTCCCAAGAATTATCCTCCGGGCCATAGCCCTTCCATTTAATTAGAAACTGACCTTGTCCCCGTCGTTTTCTGAAGTCCAGAATGGCCTCCACTTCAAATTCCTCGCTGCCGTCAATCAGCACGGGGTCAGGTGGCCTGGTTTCTCTACCAGGGAAGGGATCAGGTACAGCAGGCTTGAGAAGAGCTACATGAAAAACTGGGTGTATTCGCATGGAATCAGGCAGGGACAACTCATAAGACACCTCGTTAATCCTCCTCTTAACAGGAAACGGCCCCAGAAACTTGGGTGCCAATTTCCTGGAGGGACATGCTAGTTTTAAATTAGAGGAAGACAGCCATACCTGGTCCCCGACTTGAAGGATCAATTCACCCCTTCTTCCACGGTCAAAACTCTTCTTGACGTCAGCCTGAGCCTTGGCTATGACCTCCTGCAGGGTCCGATTATTCTGCTGGAGAAAGGATACCGTATCCTGTACTGCTGGCACATGAGATTCTGTAAGAACATCGGGAAGAAAAGACAAGTTAAAACCGTAATTGGCAAAGAACGGGGACTGCCCGGTGGTGGCATGGCTGGCATTGTTGTAGGCGAATTCCGCCAGTGGTAACAGGGAAACCCAATCGTCTTGGACAAAAGAAGAAAAGCACCTAATATACTGCTCGAGGGTCTGATTGGTGCGCTCCGTTTGCCCATTGGTCTGTGGGTGGTAGGCAGAGGACAGGGCCAAATCGATCTTTAAAGACTCACAAAGGGCTCGCCAGAAACGGGAGGTGAACTGGACCCCTCTATCAGACACGATATTGGTGGGCACCCCGTGGAGCCTGATTATTTCTTTAATAAAGACATGGGCAGTCTCGGTCGCGGAGGGGGTTCCCCTTAAGGGTAAGAAGTGTGCCATCTTGGTCAGACGGTCACAAACTACAAAGATGGCAGTGCAGTTCTCAGACGGGGGAAGTTCCACAATAAAATCCATAGTGATCATCCGCCAAGGGCGGTCGGGTGCGGGAAGAGGTTTAAGCAGCCCCCAAGCCCGAATTCTGGGAACCTTATTCCGATTGCATACGGGGCAGGAACTTACATACTGCTTGCAAAACTCCCTCATTCCTGGCCACCAGAAGGAGGGCTGTACCAGTTCAAAAGTCTTACGGACACCAAAGTGCCCAGCGAGTGGGTGGTCGTGAAGGAGGCCCAAAACCTTAATTCTCACATCTTCGGGGACGAAGATCAGGTTATCCTTCCAAAACAAACCTTCTCTGGACGTTAGTGAGAGTCCCGGGGGACAGGAAGATGTGGAGGAAGCACTCCTTAGCAGAGACACTAGGTCAGGCTGAATGAGTAAGAAGGTGTTAGCAGGGAGGATGGTATCCGGGGGTGTGATGTCCTTGGGGCTGTCAAACATACGGGAAAGGGCATCTGGCTTGACGTTTTTTGATCCAGGGCGATAGGTTATGTGGAAACAGAACCGGGAGAAAAAGAGGGCCCAGCGAGCCTGCCGAGGTTTTAAGCGTTTTGCGGTACGGAGGTACTCGAGGTTCTTGTGGTCCGTGTAGATGAGCACGGGGTGTACCGCCCCCTCGAGTAAGTATCTCCACTCCTCCAAAGCAGACTTGATGGCAAGTAACTCCCGGTCGCCCACATCATAATTCTTCTCCGCTGGAGAGAGTTTTCGGGAAAAGAACCCCACGGGGTGCATCAGGTCATCTTTACCTAAGCGTTGGGAGACCACTGCCCCTACTGCTATCTCGGAGGCGTCTACCTCCAGAATATAAGGTCTAGATGGATCCGGGTGGCTAAGGATAGGAGCAGAGGTGAACAGGTCCTTAAGTCTTTTGAAGGCGGCCTGGGCTTCAGGGCCCCAATGGAAGCGCGTATTCAGTTTGGTGAGCTGGGTGATGGGCGAGATAATGGCTGAGAAACCCTTGATGAATTTTCTATAAAAGTTGGCAAAGCCCACAAAACGTTGGATGCCTTTCTTGTCAGAGGGGGCTGGCCATTCGAGGACAGCAGCGACCTTCTGCGGGTCCATCCTGATACCCGCTGGAGAGATTTCAAGGCCGAGGAATTGGATCTCCTGTTGTTCGAATTTACACTTTTCGGCCTTAGCGTAGAGTCCATGTTGCCGGAGCCGAAGCAATACTCTGCCAACGTGTCCCCGGTGCTGCTCCAGGGACCCAGAGAAGATCAGGATGTCATCGAGGTATACGATGACGAAGATATCCAAGAAGTCCCGGAAGACGTCGTTAATTAAGTGCTGAAAGGTAGCTGGGGCGTTACATAACCCGAAAGGCATCACCAGATACTCGTAGTGCCCAAAACGAGTTCGGAATGCAGTTTTCCATTCGTCACCTGCTCGAATGCGGACCAAATTATAGGCTCCCCTCAAGTCTAGCTTAGTGAAGATAGTGGCCGACCTTAGCTTTTGGAAGAGTTCTGGAATCAGGGGTAGAGGGTAGCGGTTTTTAATTGTGACCCTGTTCAGCTCCCGGTAGTCCACACAGGGTCGAAGGGTCTGGTCCTTCTTAGTAACAAAAAATATTCCAGCCCCGGCAGGAGATGTAGAGTGCCGGATGAACCCCTTTTGGAGATTCTCAGAGATGTATGTCTTCAGAGCCTCCTGTTCTTTCTCGGACAACGGATAGACTCGTCCAAACGGGATCTCTGCCCCAGGGAGGAGCTCTATGGGACAGTCGTAGGGGCGATGCGGGGGTAAGGAATCAGCCCCCCGTTTACTGAAAACGTCCAGAAACTCATGGTAAGGCTCGGGGACGGATTGACATAAGTCCAGATCTGGGTCTAGGCTGAGAAGAGTTCCGGATTGTTCAGAAGCCCCTGAAAAGCAGTGGTCCTGGCAGTAAGAGGAGAGGAACTTCACCTCCCCCGAAGTCCAGTTAATGGAGGGATTGTGGGCCTGCAGCCATGGGATGCCCAGAATCACAGGAAAAAGTGGGGATGAAATTACATCAAGGATCAGTAGTTCCGTGTGTTGGCAAAAGGTAGAGGTATGTAGTGGAAGGGTCTCCTGGGTGACTCGGCCGGACTTAATCTGGGACCCATCAGCCAAGAAGATAGCGAGTCCATGAGTCTTTTGCTTGAGTGGAATGGAGTGTAGGTCGGTGAAGGCGGAATCAATGAAGCAACCGCAGGCTCCGGAGTCAAGGATGGCGTTGACGTGGATCGTTCTTCCCGAAAGCTGAAACGAGAGCAGAAGGGCGACATGGAGAGAGTTGGAGGGAGAAATACAGGTACTGCGAGACACTGAAGAAAGGCACTTACGTGACTTCACCGGACAGTTGGCCACATAATGTCCGGAGCCGCCACAGTATAGACACAAGTTCATCTGACGGCGGCGGGCTCGCTCTTCAGGTGACAGGGAAGGTCGGAGAAGTCCAAGCTGCATAGGTTCCTCGGGAGCAGGAGGCACGCTGGCAGGTCCTCTTTGAGGGAGAGGAGAGAAGAAGGGTGTGGAAGATGGGGTCCTGGCCGTCATCCAGGCAGGTCTCAGTGGTTGGGAGGAGCGTTCGGCCCTACGCTCGCGAAGTCTGCGGTCTATCTGAATGGCCAGAGCAATCAAGTCCTCTAAGGCGTCGGGAGTGCCAGCGCGAGCCAACTCCTCCTTGAGACCTTCAGACAGGCCCATGCGGAATTGGTGTCTAAGGGCCGACTCGTTCCACTGGGTATCTGCGCTCCAGCGTCTAAAGTCCGAGATGTAGTCCTCGGCCGTCCTACGGCCTTGCTGGAGCGCAGTTAATGCAGATTCTGCGGTGGCAGCCCATTGGGGGTCATCGTAAAGCTGTGCCATCCCTTCGAAGAAGGTGGAGAGAGTCTGTGTAAGGGGGCTGTCATTCTCCAGGAGATGGTGGGCCCAAGACTGAGGTTCTTCTTGCAAGAGAGAAATGACAAAACCCACCTTAGTCGCCTCCAGCGAAAAAGTCCTGGGCTGGAGGGCAAAGTAAAGCTGGCAGGCGTTGCGAAAAGCCCGGAACTTGGAGCGATCCCCAGAAAACCTTTCCGGAATGGGAACCCTAGGCTCAGGTGGGAGCATCATGACTGCCGAATGGGCTGCAGGCTGGGCAGGAGGAGGCTGAGGTGTGGCGTCTGGAGACCCAGAAATGGAGAGATGCTGGACCCGCTCCTCCAATCTGGTGTAGCCATCCTGCAGGGACTTCACGGCCTGGGTGAGAGCCGCAAGGTGAGAGCAAATCTCCTTCATGGCGGAGGCCCCTTCCGCAGACTCAGACATGGCTGTCTCGTACTGTTAAGAACTTCGGGTATTGAGTCTGACTTAGTGGAAGGGGACCTCTCTTACGGCTCTGGTTCTGGTCTCACTGGAATGGGAACAGAGAGACCGGAGCACAGTGGGGTAGGAGAGTCCAGCCAGGTGCAGCAGCAGGTGTCAGGAGATGAGGATCCTCTGAAGCAGGAACTCTCTGTTAGCAGGGAAGCAGAAGGCTGCAGGCCACTGGATCAGGATGGATGGATGGATCCTCCGGAGGCAAGGTAGCAGATACAGGAACAGGCAGGAGGCAGCAGAGGTATCAGGTGCAAGCAAGGTTCGGCAACAGGAAATCAGTCCAAGAAGGGTCAAACAAGCCGGGGTCGGAGCAGGAGAGGTCAGCAAGGTCAGACGGAGCCGGGTCAGATATCAGATAGGTAGCAGGTAGGTAAACAGGTATTCTCAGGCACTAGCTGCAGACGAGACAGCACAGAACCACTGCAACTGCGCCTTTAAAAAGGGCCACTGGCGCCAATCGAGCTAACGCTCGTTCGTGCGTGCGTGTACCGCGCGCACATACGATCGACGTGCACCCGCGCGCGTTGGAAGACGCTCGTGCCCACGACGTCCCGCGGCACGAATGCGCGTGCGCGTACGGAAAGTCGATCGTACGGAACGGACGGATTCCTGACACAGTCGTTCAGGTTATCTAATAGTGTTTTGAAACTATTGATGCTCCTCGCTGAAACCACCGCCTGTGGAAAGGAATTCCACATTCTTACCACACTTACAGTAAAGAACCCTCTATGTAGTTTAATGCTAAACCTCTTTTCTTCTAATTTTAATGAGTGGCTTATTAAACTCCCTTCTGCAAAAAAGTTTTATCCCTATTGTGGGGTCACCAGCATGGTATTTGCAAATTTAAATCATATCCCTTCTGAAGAGACTCTTCTGCAGAGAGAATAAGTTCAGTGCTCGCAACCTTTCTTCATAAATAATATCCCCCAGACCCTTTATTCGCTTTGTTGTCCTTCTTTGTTCCATTTCCAGTACATCCTTCCTGAGGACTGGTGCCCAGAACTGGACAGCATACTCCAGGTGAGGTCGGACCAGAGTCTTGTAGCGTGGGAGAATTATCACTTTATCTCTGGAGTTAATCTCCTTTTTAATGCATGCCAATATTCTGCTTGCTTTGTTAGCAGCAGCGTGGCATTGCATGTCATTGCTGAGCCTATCATCTACTAGGACCCCCAGGTCCTTTTCCATCCTTGATTCCCCCCAGAGGTTCTCCCCAGTAAGTAGATTGCATTTATATTTTTGCCACCCAAATGTATTATTTTACATTTTTCTACATTAAACCTCATTTGCCATGTAGTTGCCCACCCCATTCATTTGTTCAGATCTTCTTGCAAGGTTTCCAAATCCTGCGGAAAAGTTATTGCCATGCTTAGCTTAGTTCAATCTCTGTTCATAAACGACTTGGAGGATGGGGTAAACAGTACTGGCCGTAAATACAAATTAAACAGGTTTGGTCCCAGCACAGAACCCTGGGGGACCCCACTACCTACCCCTGACCATTCCGAGCAGTCCCCATTAATCACCACCCTCTGAACCCGCCCTTGTAGCCAGTTTTCAATCCATGTACTCACCCTATGGTCCGTAAAACCAATGAACCTTACTTTTTACAGTCAACACTTATGAGGAACAGTATCAAATGCCATTACAAAATCCAGATACACCACGTCTACGGGCCTTCCTTTATCTAGATGGCAACTCACCTCCTCATAGAAGGTTAATAGATTGGTTTGGCAAGAACGATTCTTCATTAATCCATGCTGATTACTGCTAGTGATACAGTTTTCATTACTAAAATCTTGTATATAGTCCCTGATCATCACCACCAAGAGCTTGCAACTGGTCTGTAATTCCCAGGGATGTATTTTGGCACTTTTTTAAATATTGGTACTACATTGGCTTTTCTCCAATCAGCTGGCACCATTCCAGTCAGTAAGCTGTCAGTAAAAATTAGTAACAATGGTCTGGTAATTACTTGGCTGAGTTCCCTAAATATCTTCGAGTGCAAACCGTCTGGTCCTGGTGATTTATTAATGTTAAGTTTCCCAAATATATTTCTAATTCTGTCCTCTGTTGGCCATGAGGGTGCTTCCTGTGATGTGTCATGAGGATAAACACAACAGTTTTGGCTACTGAAGCCCCCCCCCCCCCCCGATTCCCTTTGTGATGACTGAGAAGAATAAATTCAATAGCTTTGCCATCTCCCAATCCTTTGTAACCAGATGTCCTTCCTCATTCTTTATGGGGCCAATATGGTTTGTCCTCCCTTTTTTTACTGTTTATGTACTTAAAGAATTTCTTGGGATTTTTTTTTGTTCTCTTTTGTGTTCTATCTTAGCCGCACTAATTGCATCCTTACATTTTTTGTTGTATTCTTTGTAAAGTCTGAATGCTGATGATGATCCCTCAGCCTTGTATTTTTTTGAAGGTCTTCTCCTTTGCTTTTATATGCATTTCTCAAAACATTCTTTTCACTGACCACCATTGTAAGGAGCATTCTTCTTACTGACCACCAATGTAGGGGAAATTCTTCCCACTGGCCACCAATGTAGGGAGCATTCTTCCCGCTAACCACCAATGTAAGGAGCATTCATTTCACTAACAACCAATATACTAAAGCCCTTTTATTACTGACCAGCAATGTAAGGGGTCACTTTTTCGACTTACCACCAATGTTAGGGAGTTTTCACAGTCTGCTTTTCTTTCCTGGCCAATGGCCATTATTATTTTATATAATAAATACTTATTTGTATAATTACTAAAAACAATACAGCAGTCCTAGGTGTCAAATATGCTAATTACTAATTTATATTTAAATCTACAACTTACAGTTTACATTAAACAATAAGCTGTATATATAATAATAATTAGCAGGGATCCCATGAGACCTTAATGTTATTTCAAAGGTTGCTCCATGTTGAAAAGGTTGAGAAAGCCCCAGAGATTGCTGTTTGCAAACCATGCCAGAGAGTAATCAGGTAAGTTCCTCCCTAAACGGTTCACATGAGGGACATGTTAATCCTTTTCCAGCCATAGAGACCTTTTTCCTAGACTATCGGTCTTCATTTCTGTTCTTGCTAGAAGAATGAAAACTCCAACATTTTCTGAAGCTAAAGAAGAGTTAATATATACGCATCTGTAGAAAAGAATAAAATCAGGGAAAATCTGAAAGAACGAGAGATGGGGGTGGGGGCCAGTTTCTAAACAAGAACAGTTGGAAAGTATGGACTTCGGCCCAAAAACCCTGCCAGTAGCAGATGTGAAAGTATTATCGCTCTGCCAGTTGAGACAATGATAAAAAAAAACATTACTGTTGTTGTACTTTATGTCTAGCCCTAGTCTAGATCTCTAGTCTAGATCTGGCCAGCCATTTTTTAGTTTTCGGCAAAAAGAGCAAACCTCTTAAAAAAATGTTATAACTAATATCTGATATTTTGTCTCCACTAGGGAGATGAACCCCTCTTTTTTTCCTACTCCACTGTCATTGAAGTATTAAGAATTTTAAAGTTGTTATGAGAGCAGGAGGTGAAGGAAAATGATACAATTGGGACAAATGTTCTGGTGACAGCTGATGATGGGAACCCCGTACTTTTGGGGAGTTTTTTGCTTATCTTCTTTTGCGACTAAAAGGGAAATCTCCCCAGAAGGACACAGACAGCAACAAAAATAACCTGATAGGACTTTTGAACATTCTCTATGCAAAAAAAAAAGAAGAAAAGAAACAGGTTTAGGCTATAGGAACGCTTTAAATGCCAATTCCAGTCAACATTTTTATTTATTTTGCCCAGAAGCCTCTTTCTTTCAGACAGGAAGTGATTCTACCCAGTTGGGTTGCAGAAAGCATGATGAAGATTTGAACTCAGTAGTACTCAATTGAGATCAAGAAAGCAGCCACAAAATTTGACAGAACTCGACGTATAGTGTAAGCCCATATTTAGAAAGAAATGTCCTTCCAGATTTCAATTTATGTTCAAAATACATTTATAAAGGGCCTATATTTAATAAGCAGTGCTCTCCAAACTTTATGTATATGCAATAAAGGGATAACGGCCCCCAAATGCCACACTTTGGGAAATGTTATGCCCTTCTTGTGTACCTACAAACTCTACACTTTATATATTGTTGTGCTGGGGTGATTATGCTCATGTGGTAAGTGCTTTTCCAATGAGTATCGCTAGTCAAAACTGGAATTTTTTAAACAAAACTAAAAGTTCACATAGACATCAGTTGCCCAAGCAGGGGTTCTTCCACATTAACAGTCAACTGAAAATACAAAGCCACCTAGCTCCCTTGTTAGCCACACTGCTACTCTTCTTACCAGTCTTTCTGACTGTGTTGCCCAGCTCTCCTGGTTCCCTCAGCTCACTCAGCATTTAGTCGACCATGTAGACCATATAGCAGACCATGCAGTACCCTGCTGCATGGTCTACTCCGGGTTTCTAGATAGGGGTTCTCCTGACACCCCGATAGGAGCCGATGTGACTCCTGGGGTGAGACTTCCTGGCTACTAGCTGGGGCATCTGTCTCTTCACTCCTGGCTGGGGGGTATCTCTGACCCCTGGTTGAGACCTTCTGTCCTTTCATTACTGGCTGGGGTGTCTCTGACCCCTGGTTGAGAACTCCTGTCTCTTTACTACTGGCTGGGGTCCTCTGACCCTTGGTTGAGATCTCCTGTCTCTTGATCTCTGGCTGGGGCATCTCTGACCCTTGGGTAAAACCCCCTGTCTCCAATATGGTAGCTGTCCCCAAACTGGGAGCTCTGAGCTATCCTAAGGCTTGAGTATACAATGACCTTGCACACCTGGGTACTCACAGGCAGTAAAATCCAGACATGGGACTGAAGGTTCCGTCCCACCAAAGATACTTCAGAACTTGCAAGCTACGGACCCCAATCTAAGTTTTAGGGACTCCCAAGAAAGACAAAAACAGCTTTCTCTGCTCAAAATTGATAGTCTGGAACCTCACATCTAGCCTTATTGCAAATCCTGTATCATTTTCCTCTATATTTTCACAGTCGAAGTGTCTCATACTGTCAAAATATACACAATAAGGGCACAACATACCCTAAACGCCACACTTTTTATGAAAACAGTTTGGGGTGTATTGTGCCCTAACTCCACACTTTTTATGAGCACAGGGCACAACGAACCCCAAACTCCACACATTATATTTACACTAATGATGAGCAAACCAGGCAAAGATGAGTTCACACGAGGTTTGAGAAACCCAGTGGGAAGTCCACGATTCCCAAACATAGAACCTGAACTTCAATGTTCATGGAAGGCCAATCTAATTTTTTTAGGCCTTCTTGCAAGCTTTTGTTTAAAAAAAGACCTAGGTAGCTGGGTAGTGCCATGTAGGATATGTACCAATGAATTTAAAAGCCCCGCTCCTCAGAGAATGTAATTTTTTTTTTTTATGTGGCTTAACCACTTATTGACCCCCCCCCAATAGCAGATATATTGCAATAGGGCGGCAGTTCTATGTAGAATCACAGAATCAACAGCCTGTGGGTACCAGGCAATGGATGTCCACCGACACCCTCCGATCATCGGGCAGAAACACATAACGGAGCTCTAAGTAAAAGCAGCATTTTACACAAAAACACTGGCTAGGCACAAAGTAAACCGTTTGATTGCCCTCGATTTTTAAACTCTTCCCAGCCCGTGTCAGTACAGTGACAGTGCACATTTTTAGCACTGACCACTGTATTAATGTCACTGGTTCCCACATAGTGTCAGTTATGCAGCGTACACACGATCGGACTATCCGGCGGACTTAGTCCGACGGACAAACCGTGGACTTTGTAACGGAGGTCCACCGGACTTTCCGAACGAGCGGACTTGCCCACACACGACCTTGGACAATTTTGAGTCAAAACTTCTTTCTAAGTCCGTCGGACTTTTGGGAAAAAAAAGTCAGCCGGAGCCCACACACGGGCTGATTGTCCGGCGGACCAGAGTCCGGATAGTCTGATCGTGTGTACGGGGCATTAGTGTCCAATTGTCCACCATAATATCACAGTCCCGTTATAAGTTGCTGATCACTGCCATTACTAGTATAAAAATATTAAATAATTAAATAAAAATTCCAGTATCTATACCATAGTTTGTAGACGCTATAACTTTTGCCCAAACCAATCAATATAAAATTACTGGGATTTTTTTTTACCAAAAATATGTAGCAGAATACATATTGACTTAAACTGATAAAGAAATTCGATTTTGTACATTTTTTTATTGGATATGAAATAAAAAAATATTGTTCATTTTTTTTTTTTTTGCAAAATTGTGTGTATATCTTTGTTGATAGTGCAATAAAATAAAAAATGCAGTGTACCAACTAAAGAAAGCTCTATATGTGGGAAAAAAACAACATCAATTTTATTTGGGTACAGTGTTGCATGACCGTGCAATTGTCAGTTAAAGTAACGCAGTGCCGTATCGCAAAAAATGCCCTGATCATGAGGGGGGGGGGGGGGGGGTAAACCTTCCGGAGGTCAAGTGATCAAGGGGCAACACTGAAAATACACAAATACACAAGGTAACGCTTTAAATTGACACTATAAAAAAAATAATACGTTCTCTAAATGACAGATCCCAAGCTGGCTTTGGTTTGGAAAAAAATAAGCCAGGGATCTTGGGTGAAATCATTGGCCAAATGGCCCGTGTTCTTTCCCATTGGAACAACAAACAAAAAGTTATTCAAACTTGTAAAGAATAACATAATATATATATATTTTTTTTTCAGGTGATTGCTGTTACGAGGCAGGATTTTGTTTCTTTGATGGTGAACTATGCCATGCTGTAGAAGGGTTAGTTACTATCTCTGGAATCAATAGAGTATTTAGGGTTGTGTATGTTTACATAGGTCAATAGGCCAGAGGGTGGTCGGCCTTGCTGACAAACTCATGTCGTGGACAGAAGAAAAATAGATAAAGGCACACCAGGACTGCCTGACATTTTTAATATTTAACTACTGTGCATTACTAATAAAGATGAGGAGCAACTAAGAAACACGTAATAGGAGTTTGCTTATTGTTCTGGCCTTGGAAGGCTACAAGCTTATAGGTAAGCTACCAGAATGCTGCAACCATGTACAGTCCAATAACAAACACAGATAATGACTAATATTATACAGTGAATAGCATGTCCCAACTGTCCCAGATCCCAAAAGACTGTCTCGTAGCCATCAATTTAGTGTGTCCAAGCTGTCTGTCATAGAAATGAATGTACGGCCAAGCTGTCCAAAGGCTCTTATCCTTACAGGGCCTTCCATCAACCGTTGAGGCTGGGGCTTTTATTCTTTCTACTGACAAAATTATCCTTTTAACTTTGTCTGTGTAGCACCCTCCTAGAATAGGTTGCTAGAGAGGTTCAGATAAATGTAGTTCTTGGGCTCCTCTGTAATCATTGGATCGGTGTGTGATTATTTTTGGATATTCTGGGTTTCACTGGCTGCAAGCTCACCTACTTCCCCCTGCCTTCTAGTGGATTCTGGAATGTAGTGAGTTGGAAGGGGCAGGCCCTTGGCCTGAATGTTTATGCGGGCTCAGCCAAACCCTGGTGCATAATTAGTCTGGGGCCCGGCGCAGCAGGGTTCTTGTTCAAGAGGAGAAGACCCCTAAAGTCAACAGGAGTTTACCAAAGTCCCAGCTCAGTGAGAGCTGGGGGGCCTATTTTCTGGAAATAGCTGGAGGGTTACTTGTCCCCCTATTGTCTGCCAAGAGGGGAATTATCCCATTGAGAGTAGACAAGACAAAGAGTGTCCTCAGGTTTCTTCGCACGCTTAATTCGGAGTATCCCAAAGTCCACCCTGCACCCCAACCACGTTTAATGAGCACAAAAAGACATTCCTTGCCTGGTCGCTGAGCTGTGAAACTGCCCAAGTTATTGTGTGCTGCTTGTACTCCCATTTGGGAAGGGAACCTGGGCCAAATCAGCAGGGTCCTTTGGGGGATTGTGCTACTTCTATTTATTATGCCTCTTCAATAATGCGACCCCTATTCATTCGCAATGTAGCCACGTGCATGTTTTTCCATTGTATCGCACTCCTCTAGTTAGGCTGCTAGGCTAAATTTCGTTTTTAGCTTCACTGTAATTAGTGGTGCAGCAATTGATTGTTTTTGTCTGGTCAGGGTTTCCTAGCTTGGCGTTTAATTTCTCCCACCTGCTTCTGGAAGAAGCTTCCAGAATATAGGGCAGGGATTTTCAAATGACTAGCGTGAATATTTATGATCCTCTAGCCAATCCCAGGAAGGTGGCTAAAGAGGTGATAAATGTTTAGGAGGCCTTTCCAGAGGGTTCTTTCCTCTTCAGGATGGGTTCCAGTCCTCTTAGGGCTGGTTCCCTTGGAGGCAGCATTTTTGAGTCAAGAATTGCAGTCTGGATCTCAGCAGAAGTTGGGCTGAAGGGCTGGAGATGAATGCAAATGAGGATTTTGGCTGCAGTCTAGGCCTGAACAGAAGCTGAGCTGAGGGCCTGGGGAAGATTGGTAAAGGATTTTTGTATGGGAAGTCCTGGATTGGAGAAGGATTTTTTACCTCTCCCAGTGGAAGCTGAGTGATTTATGGCTCATGGGACAATGTGAGTTGGACCTGATTTTGGACTTTCACGTGTGGCTGCAGTTTAGAGAAGCTTAGTGTGAAGCTTGTCCTCCTGTTATTGTTCATGTTGTTTGGAGTATCCTGTTCTCTAAATTCTCTCCTACGCTAAACAGAGCCATTGATGTCAGTGTGCATGAGACTGTGCATGTGACTGGCAGCCTCTGTACTATTATGGGATACCTGGGTGAATTCTCAGTGGCCCCTTTGGGGATGAGCACAACACCATGGAGCGCTTTGATCCACATGTTGTCTACGACTCAAGGTACTTCCCTTTCTCAAGCTCTAAAGTTAGGAAGTATGGAGTTCCTAATACATTTTTACCTGGAATTCAAGGCTAATCATAATTTCAGATCTTGTATATATGCCCACTGTAAATACCCTACCTTAGCCTTGGTTCCTACTTCAGCGATTTAAAGAACTTTGCTAGTGCTTCAACAATGTAGGCCTTAACGGAGGTGGACTCCCATCCCCTTCTGAATACTGGGCGTTCCCTGAAGGCCACCCGACCTGCATTGTCCACCTGCACCATGGAAACACATGATGCTGTGCAAAAAAAACACATGGCACACAACGCTGCAGCACCCCAGTTGAGAAACGCTGAATTAGACCATGAAAGAGAAACCGGAGTACAGCAGCCTACTGCCTCACTACACTAGCATTTCACCAGTGCCCCTCCTCCCCCACAATTCCTCAGGGGTGAGCAGACAGCCTTTTCTCTAGAATAAATATTATTTAATTTAGTAAACATCTACGTCATTTATCACTGCAGTATTACAGCAGATACAGCAGAGCGGATCTATTCCCCCGGTCTCCAGTGCCGATAATAAAGCGCGGCAATAAGGACCATGATTTAGTGCAGCGCATAGATTACCTGTTGCTCAGCTCCCACCATAAATACTATCCTCTAAGAAAGAGACATCTTCATCAAGACTTGGCTTTCATGAGACTTTAGGGACCTGTTGACATTAAAGACAACTCCACTTTCATGTTTATTGTTACTGGAGACGCTATCGGTTCTGCTTGTCTTATTTTTTCATTGAATTATACAGACAGTGTACATCCCTTGATGGCTGTCCCTAGGGTCTGAAATGTCTCTTTTCTCTCTGTAAGTCATTTATTACACAAATTTATGATATTGGTGTTCTAGCTGAGTTCTGTTCTCTCTTTGCTAATAAACCTGCTCTGCTTATTAGTCTCGTGCTGTACTTACAGTTCCTCCCCGAGGGCAGGAGGTATAGGGATGGGGGGGGAAGTGTGGGGGGAGGGGGGGTTGGGCGCCATCATTAAAAGCTATGCGTGAAATAAAACACAAACCGATCCTGCCATGCGATTAACTGCAAGAAGAGACAAGGCTTGGATTGTCTGCAAAGGACCAGTAATTTTGGAGTATACGTTGTCCTATATATACACACAAGAGCTGCTGGTGCCATTCACAAATAGCGTATGGAAATTCTTGCTTATTTGTAAAATATTTTTCCATTGGGTATTACATTTCTTTGATGCCAAGTACAGCTCATTTCGTCATTAGACATTTTACATTAAAGAAGAATTCCAGCTATGACAATTTTTACATTGGACCAGCTTTGACCAGTATAAGTATGTATTTGCCATACCTGTGGGAACACTCTAGAAAGGCCTTTCTCAACCTTTTTACCCTAGAGGAACACTTGAACAAATTTTCAGGTCTCAGGAAACCCCTGCTAAGATTTGTCCATTGGAGGGGTAATTGAAAAAAAAGGCCCTTATATTGGTAGTGGCCAGTGGGCAGAATGCCCCCCATACAGTGATGGCCACAATGCCACTCTTGCAATCATGCCACTGACCAGTGGCACCACCCCCTCTCTCCTGCCACACCCTCTATCACCAATAGATAGATTCATGCATTACATGAATCTCTCTATGGCCACTGCTGCCACCCCCTATTCAGGCGCCTTACAGCGGCGGGGTATTTTTTTAAGCACCTGATTAGAGCCATAGGCTCTAATAGGTGTAAAAAAAGGTGACCTGCGAGCACCCACTCAATGAATATTCGCTTTCCTAACACTAAACTGCCTCTCCGCCAATCAGGTGCTTGGGTATGTTACCTGTCACTTGATTGGCTGAAATGACAGGCGTCGCTATTGGATGCCTATCAGGAGGAGAGGACAGGAGATGAGGATGGCAAGAGGTGCACGAAGGACCCCCACGAATGGCTCCGCTCGTCGCCGTCACCCGTTGCCCCACCAAGACAGGGTAAGTGCCAGGCAGACGGCGAGTGGGCGGGGGTCACACTGGGGGCATTCAAGGGCACACTGGTAGCATTTGATGGGCACACTGGCAGCATATAATAGGCACACTGGCAGCATTTGATGGGTACACTGTCAGCATTTGATGGCACAGTGGCAGCGTTTGATGGCACAGTGGCAGCATTTGATGGCACAGTGGCAGCATTTGATGGGCACAGTGGCAGAGTTTGATGGGCACAGTGGCAGCATTTGATAAGCACAGTGGCTGCAATTGATGGCACAGTGGCAGCATTTAATGATTTGTTTTTCAAAAAAACCTTCCCCCCCCAAAAAAATTTTGAGCACCAGCCGCCACTGCCGCTGACTCTGTCAAGTAGCAAAGCACCTGGAACTATGCAGGCACCATCATATGGAGGTCTGTTAGCCACACCTCAAGGAAGCTCTAGCCACCTCTGCAGGAACCCTGGTTGAAAATGCTGCTCTAGAAGCTGGTAATCGCTGTAGTAGGTACCACCACTATAGTGATCTCCATTAACTTGTGGGTCCCATTCCAAGCATTTACCTTGCTGCTTACTTAACATAGGAAATCTCTCACTCAGCACAGGCGCCATTCAGGGAACACTTTGCATTTTCTCAGTGAATGCAAAGCACTCTCTGATTGGATGAGGTGAAGAGGCAGGGCAATAACGTCACAATCTCCACCTTATCCAATTAGCTAAAACAACATGCTCGATCTTTCCGACTATGGTCTCACATATAGCCAGGGCCGTCTTTAAGGCAGGGCAAAAGGGGCAGCTGCCCTGGGCCCTGTCATTGTTGTGGGGCCCAAAGCAGCTGCCTCATACTTGCCAACTATCCCAGTTTACATTCCCTTGAAGTTTTAGTCCTGTGCTGCTACTAATGCTGTCCAGCTCTGCCCTATTGTTGTGTACAGATGACTCACCTGCAGACCTGTGTTTACATGTAAATACCGGCATTTATATGTAAATAGCAGTGACATGCATATGTAAATAGCTGAGGCCAACTGCATTGATATGTAAATAAAGGCAGCATTCATAGGTATATCATGCCCCCCTGCAGTGAGGAGAAGATGTACTGTAACCTATAGCAACCAGTGAGCAGTATTACTGTACAGCAATCTCTAGCAGCCAATCAACAAGCAGAAATGTGCTGTAACCTCTAGCAACTAATCAGTGAGCCTTAAGGAGTGCTGTAACCTCTAGCAACCAGTCAGTGAGCAGTAATGATATGCTGTAACCTCTGGCAACCAATCACAATAGCTGCCTGATCTGATACAGTAAACTGATTTTAAGTCTAGCTGCTATTTATTGTATGTCTCAGAGAAGGTGGAGAGTGAAATTGCATGGGGGGAGGGGGGCCCTAAGAAAATTTTTGCCCAGGGTCCAATCAATATTAAAGACGGCCCTGCATATAGCCTACGATTTTCTAAATGTGTAAGTTTGCTTACTGATCTGGCAATCTGATTAACTAAAAATTGACCCTCAGCCTTGGTGCTCATCCTATAGATCAGGGGTCATCAACCCCCGGTCCGCGGCCCACTACCGGGCCGTAGCGTTTTTTGCAGCCGGGCCGCGGCAGACTGTAAGACACCGGTGGATTGAGAGGAAAGCGGGCGGGTGAATAAGAGCAGCGGGCTGGCGAGCAGATATGACATCTCTCTCCGCCCGCCTAGCATCCCCGCTCTCCGCTCTTCCGCCCTCACAACGTGCGGAATGTCGGCGGTGCGGCGTGGAGCAGAGAGATGACATCATCTCTCCCTGCCCGCCTAGCATCACCGCTCTTCCGCCCTCACAGCATACAGAATGTCGGAGTTGCGGTGGGGAGCAGAGAGATGACATCATCTCTCACTGCCCGCCCCGCATCTCTGCTCTCCTGCCCTCATTTAAGAAAGACCACTGAACCAGTGTCACCGATGCAGTGACAATCCTCATCTGGTGGCACTGGCGGGTGATGTGGCAAGTGGCATTCCTCAACTGGTGACAGGCAGGTGATGTGGCAAGTGGCATTCCTCAACTGGTGGCAGGCAGCGTGGCAAGTGGCATTCCTCAACTGGTGGCAGGCAGCGTGGCAAGTGGCATTCCTCAACTGGTGGCAGGCAGCGCGGCAAGTGGCATTCCTCATCTGGTGGCACAGGCAGGTGATGTGGCAAGTGGCATTCCTCAACTGGTGACAGGCAGGTGATGTGGCAAGTGGCATTCCTCAACTGTGGCAGACAGCGCGGCAAGTGGAATTCCTCATCTGGTGGCAGGAAAGCGTGGCAAGTGGCATTCCTCATCTGATGGCACAGGTAAGTGACGTGGCAAGTGGCATTCCTCATCTGGTCGCACAGGCAGGTGATGTGGCAAATGGCATTCCTCAACTGGTGGCAGGCAGCGTGGCAAGTGGCATTCCTCAACTGGTGGCAGGCAGCATGGCAAGTGGCATTCCTCAACTGGTGGCAGGCAGCGTGACAAGTGGCATTTCTCATCTGGTGGCAGGCGACTTGGAAAGTGACACACTCAGGACTCCCACTGATTCTGCATTATGGTGAATTGAACTATTTCATTTATATTACAATGTAATAACGGAAAATTTATATCAAATACTTACCGTAATTTTCCTTTCCTGATAGGCTCCATGGCAGCATACGTGTGGGTAGCCCCGCCTCCACGATTACCCAATAGGACCCAACTCCCATAAATCTTTGCTCCTGGCCACTATCAGTGTTCCGTAACTAGCCGACTCCAGACATTTGGGAGGGAACTCCTGCTGCCATGGAGCCTATCAGGAAAGGAAAATTACGGTAAGTATTTGATATAAATTTTCCGTTTTCCTGAAAGGCTCCATGGCAGCATACGTGTGGGAAATAACTCGCCAAACACACCCGGGTGGGCAAAATGTCGAGCAAAGAACAAAAGTTTATTTAGCATTGTCAACCGACAAAACTTGCAAACCAAAATTAACAGAAGACAGAGCCGCTGGCTCTACACAGTAATGAGAAACAAAGGTATTAATAGAAGACCAAGAGGCCGCTCTGCAAATAACTTCAGGCGCCACATGGCGAGAAGCTGCCCACGATGTTGAAATACTCCGTGTTGAATGAGCTGTTAATGCCTCAGGAGGAGCCAAGCCCTTTGCTCTGTACGCCCTCTGAATGATCTGAATGATCCAGGTAGAGATAGATCTAGCCGAAGCTTGCAATCCTTTATTCTTGCCATGAGGGAGAACAAAAAGAAATTTCGTTTGTCTAAAGGGAGCTGTGACTTCCAAATATTGTTTCAGCGCGTGTCCTACGTCCAGAGGATGAACATCCTGACTCTCTGAGTTTTTGAAAGTGGGAAGCACAATTTCCTGATTCTCATGGAAGACCGAGGTTACTTTGGGATGCGATCCCAACATGGGAATCAATACTGCCCTATCTGGAAAGAAAGTCAGAAAGGGTTCTTCCGAACCTAGATTCCTAATCTCAGAAACTCTCTTGGCTGAGGTTATAGCTACCAAGAAGATGGTCTTGAGAGTGAGATCCCTTATGGACAGAGGCTCCGTAGAATCCTTTCCAAGGTTTGAGAGAAAATCCAGCACTAAAGGGAGGTCCCATTTAGGAAACCTTGGTTTTCTTTGGGGTCTGAGCCTAGTAGCTCCCTTGAAGAATTGTTGTACCAGTGCATGGTTTGCCCAGGAAATACCCGTAAAGGCTGAAATAGCCGATACTTGGACTCTCAATGAACTGATAGCTAGAGGTAAATCAAGGCCTGTTTGAAGAAAGCTTAGTATGTCTTGTATTGTTGGAGAACTGCAAGAATTTTCTCTGGAGGACATATGGGCCGAAAACTTGGACCATATACGCTCATATACCCTATTAGTACTCCCGCGTCTGGAATTGAGAAGGGTTGGGATGACCTCTTCCGGACAACCAAGAGCTTCTAGCCTTTCCCTCTCAAAAACCATACCTTGAGGTTCAGACATGATGGGCATGGATGTAACCTTGTGCCTTGAGATAGCAAATCCGACCTGAGAGGCAGGGGAACTGGCTCTTGATAACTGAGGAGCAGCAGTAGAGGGAACCAAGGTCTGTTGGGCCAGAAAGGAATTACTGCGAGAATCTCCGCCTTCTCTGACCTGAGTCTCCGAAGGAATTGCAGGATCACCGGAACTGGAGGGAAGGCGTAAGCTGTCTGAAACTTCCAATGTTCTGTGAGGGCATCTATCCCATATGCCTGGGGATCCCTGAACCTTGAGTAATATTTCGGAAGCTTCCGATTGCACGGGGAAGCGAACAAGTCGACTTCCAGGGACAATCCTAAGGTCAGGAGCCAATCGAATACTTCCCGGTGTAGAGACCACTCGTTGTTGTCCAACTCGACACGCGATAGGAAGTCCGCCTGAACATTCTGCACCCCTGGGATGTAGACTGCAGAAAGGTTGGACAAATTCTTCTGAGCCCAATTCATTATTGGCTCCGTCTCCTGTAACAGGGACCAGCTGCGAGTTCCCCCTTGCTTCTTTACGTAAGCCACCGCGGTTGTGTTGTCCAACCTTAGCATGACCGAGGCATTCGCTGTCAGATGATGGAATGACCGAAGCGCCTGGAAGGCCGCTCTTAGCTCCAGAACATTGGAGACGACTCTCTGTGATGGAAACGTCCACCTGCCCTGAGCGACCTCCGAAAGGCAGTGAGCGCCCCATCCTCGGTTGCTGGCATCTGAAGTTACCGTGACCCATGAGATGGGAATGATTGAATGGTGGTTGCGCAGGTTCTTCCCCTGTAGCCACCAAAGAAGAGACGTCCTCATGGCTGGAGTGAGGAATATGCGCTGTGTCTGGCTGGATAAGTCCCACTGTTGTAGAAACCCCTTCTGAAAGGGACGAGTGTGCCACTGGGCCCACTTTACCATGGGAATGGTGGCTGACATTGTGCCAATCACCCTCAGACATTGGAGAGCCGAGAGATGGGATGCTGCAAGGGCTGCATGAATCCTGTCTCGTATGACTCCAACCTTCTCTTCTGGAAGGGCGATAGTACCTTCTGCTGTGTTGAACTGCGCCCCTAGGAAAACAAGAGACTGAGTTGGATCTAGGTGACTCTTTTCTAAGTTCAGAAGCCACCCGAACTCCTGTAGAGTGGAGATGACTAGGTCTTTGTGCTCCAAGAGCTGATCTTTGTTCTGGGATAGCAGAAGAAGGTCGTCGAGATAGTGATGGAGACGAACACCTTTGACTCTGAGAAAGGCCACAACTGCCAAAAGAACTTTGGAGAAGACCCGTGGGGACGTTGTTAACCCAAAGGGAAGACATGTAAATTGAAGATGTTGAATGCCTACTGCAAAGCGGAGGTATTGTTGAAACTCCTTTGCCACGGGAACATGGAAGTAAGCGTCCTTCAAATCGACTGATATCATCCAGTCCCCCAGATACACGGACTGCTGGATGGTAAGCAGAGATTCCATCTTGAACTTCTCTTTGCGAATGAAGGAATTGAGATGGGTCAAATCTATTACCGGCCTCCATGTGCCATTTTTCTTTTGAACCAGAAACAAAGGGGAATACATGCCCTCTCCACGTTCTTCTTCTGGAACGGGAACGGCTGCGCCTTGATCCAGTAAAGAGTTCACGTAGGTCAATAGGACTTGTTTCTTCTCTTTTGATTCTGGAAGATTTGTGGGAATAAATCTTAGCTTTGGGGTGCTGATAAAACCCCACTTGTGACCTGAGGAAATTGTTTTTACAGTCCAAAAATCCCGAATTGAGGCCGCCCAAACATGCCTGAAGTGGAGAAGACGAGCCCCCACCTGACAAGTTTGAGCGGGCCCAATTTCAAAAGGATTTCGCGGAATCCTGCTTGCCGGACGAACCCCCTTTTGAGGTATTTTTGAAAGAAGATTGCCTGGATCTCCATGACCTTGAGAATTCTCGACCAGGTCTATAGCTCCGCGCCTCCCTGGCACGATCAGGGCCTTGTCTTCTAGGAAATGGACGCCTTTGATTTTGAAGACGTCTGTCCTGGGGAAGAAACCCAGATTTCCCACCTGTAGCCCGGGATATGGCAGTATCCAGCTTGTTACCAAACAAAGATGACCCCTCAAAGGGAATACGGCACCAGGCCTGTTTGGATGCTGGATCCGCCAGCCATGGACGGAGCCATAACGCACGGCGAGCTGAGACTGCTGCTAACATATCCCGAGATATCAGGCGGATAACATCAATAGATGCCTCCCCCAAAAAGGCAGACGCCATCCTGATTTCTTGAATAGGGGAGTCTTTTGCTGATTCAATAGAAATACCCCTCAGGAATTCCTCTACAGAATCAGCCCAGGATTCTATGGCCTTGGATACCGCTGCCATTGCAAGCACTGGTTTGCAAGCCATTCCAGAAGTCAGATATATCCTCTTAAGGTCTGAATCGATCCGCCTTTCCAAAGGATCTTTAAAGGATACCGTATCCTCTAAGGGTAGGGTTACATATCTCACCAAACGCATGAGCGCTGCATCCACCAGTGGTGCTGACTCCAGGTGCTTCACATCCTCTTCTTTAAAGGGATATAATTTCAGGATTTTTGACTGCATGGAACCCTTTTTATCCACCTTGCTCCATTCCTCGGTAATAATGTCACCCAACTCTGAAAGGAAGGGAAAAAATTGTCGCTCCTTATTGAGCTGTTTAAAGAACTTTCTCTGCTTTGGTGGGGAAGTAACAGGGTCTTCCCACTTCAGAGCCTCTCTCACTGCTTTGACCAATGAAGGCACCAGTCCATAGTCAAAACCTAAACCAGGATCCTCACAGTCAGATTCACTATCTGAGATGGGAGCAGATAGGCGGCTTGGCTGAGAGGATTCCCATGTCTCCTGCAATGGGTTCTCTCCAGGTGGAGGAGCCAATAATTCTGACGGGGATTCACACAGCTGTAGAGCGTCCCTCTCCTGCAGAGACTCCTTCACAACCCGTCTTACTATTGACTCCAAACACTGGTCTGCATCATCCCTTTCATCTGCAGCTTTGGAGAAGCAATGATCGCATAAGGATACGTCCGAAGGAACAGGCATCCTGCACCCCCAGCATGATTTTTCCGTACGCTTGCTGGAGTGAGCAGCAGGGGGGTGAGAATAATTCTTATTATGCTGTTCAGATCTTGACCTATGCTGGCTAGATCTTGAGGAGGATTTATGGCGGTGTGATCTTGATGATCCACTGCGTCTAGAAGTGTTAGGTTGTGGATCAGACCCAGAAGGGCTGTAAGGGTAAAACAGACAGAGAGAGAAAAGGATATACAGTCAATCCTACCTATGCCAAACACTCTCTCCAATATATAAAAAGCATAAATACTAAAGACCTACCTAACATGAGCGGGCTGGCCACTAGGAGGCAGTAAGGCGTCCATATTCACAATAAACCCACAGTTTAAGAAACACTGCAACTAAAGAGAAAAATAAAACACACATTTTTTTTTTTTTTTTTTTTTTTTTTTTTTTAAAAGCATTTCCCCAGCCTAAGGGACACGCTCTTACCTTAAACCGCCGCGCTGACAGCCCCGGGAAGTCGCTGCGACCACTGCAAACATTCCCAGGGTTCTGACAGCTTCCAAAGCCTTTTAAATTTGGCGCCCGTGACGTCATCGCCGACGTCAGACGCGAGGCGCTCGCGCGCATGCGCGGGAACCAAGCCTCGGTCTCATACCGGGTTCGCACATGCGCAGAACGCCTGCATAACCCGGAAGTAGGAGAGAGGTTTGCTGGAACGCGGAAGCGAACGCAAACGGCATGGAGGAGACCGCAAGACAAACAAAAGAAATACACACAAATACAATGCTGCCATGGATAGATAAAAGGCTCACCACTCCACCAACGATCACCTGGCCGAACGGACTGGAACACACACGCCATACCTCCAGCAGATAATGGTCACCCATAACAACGGGACACAGACCGTGCGCACTCAGGTAGGAAATCCTTTCTTCAGCGCTACTCTGCAAATACTCTCCATACCCTGCTTAACAGTCAGGGCCTATCGGAGGAAAATTTCTCAGTCAATCAGCCAATCGATCGTCGTGAAGTTTTATTTCCAGGAAAGAAACCATCTGGTCCTACTGGGGAGGACAAAAAAGGAACACTGATAGTGGCCAGGAGCAAAGATTTATGGGAGTTGGGTCCTATTGGGTAATCGTGGAGGCGGGGCTACCCACACGTATGCTGCCATGGAGCCTTTCAGGAAATAAGAAATAATGCGCTTCAATCATTCTGACACCATACCAACCATGGTGCCATGATGACTGAAGTACCAACAGCCGAACACCAGCTATTGCCCGATAAATTGCCGGCAAAATTCGCTTACCACCCCCCCCCCCTACGTTTGTGCGTACATCACCCCTAGTCTCACCGGGCCTTGGCACAATTTTCTTCCACGCAGCCGGTCCCCGGGGCCAAAAAGGTTGGGGACCACTGCTATAGATGGAAAATACTATTTTCAATGGCATCGCCTCTGAACTCTTATTTTTAGAATGCCTTAATGAATTCTTAATGTGAGCCAATTTTTCCTAACTACTGTAAATTATTTAGGCCTAGAAATGTAACATTACCATAAGTTTAAAAAAAAAAATTGCTCATGCCTTATTTTAATTAATTTTAGAAATCATATTTTAATTATGTATTATTCTGCTTATAACAAAAATAACTTTGACAGGATGCCCAAAATTCCGTTGCTACAAATCTGAAAAGGTGACAACTCTCTATGCTACTTAAAATGGTAAATAGGTAATCATGAGGACATATGTTTAACCCCTTCACAACTAAGGTTAAAACAAACCTGAATGCCCAAGTACAATTTTGTAACTTTGACATGTGTTAGTAAAACCGTACATATCATCACAACTACCGTGTTTCCCTGAAAATAAGCCCGGGTCTTATATTAATTTTGGCAACAAGTCACAGTAGGGCTTATTTTCAGGGTAGGTCTTACCATGTACAAATTACATTGTATCTTTCCTCTCCGTTCACAAAGAGAAAAACACAGGGGGGCAGGCTTGACAGTGACTGATCACCACTGTGGTAGCCAATCGGAGGCTACCACGGCGATCAGGTGACCCGGAATAGGGAGATCCGGGTCCCGAGCATTAATACAGGCCCGCTGTTCTCAGTGAGACCCCGGTGTCTGTGCTTGGAGCGCCCTGTGGGGCGCGCTCCCAGCACAAAGGGAGATAGATAAGCATATATGCTACCCCAAAAAAAAAAAAAAGACCAGTGTAGTAGGGCCACATATATTTGTCACGTCGGTGGGAAAAAGTTAAAGTAGACCTAAACTCATGAAGTGAAGATTTGCTATGTTATACAGGACATATACTGTAGACGTGATAATTGTGCCTAAGCAGCAACTTTTTTGTCTTGAATTCCTCCTGAAAAAGAATCAGTGCGCTCTCTGTGCCTTGAGGCTCATTGCTGTATTTCTGCATTGTGAGATCATCTAAGGCAATGTTTCTCAACTCCAGTCCTCAAGTACCCCCAACTGGTCATGATTGCAGGATTTCCCTTACATGAAACGGCTGTGGTAATTACTAAGGCAGTGAAACTGATCAAATCACCTGTGAAAAATAATGGTAAGCCTGAAAACATGGCCTGTGGTGGGCACTGGAGGACTGAGGACTGGAGTTGAGAAACATTGATCTAAGGTACGGCTGCTGCCTCTGATTGCTAGTCTCACTAGATTTGAAGTGCAATTTGGTGATGTCACTACTTTTCTGCTCACTGGTTTCCTTGCTGGAGGGCAAGTTGTACCTGAGGACTGTCAGTGCAAGGATCCCCTTGCTTCTGCTGCATCCATTCTATTGATCTGTGCTTCCTCCACCTATACTGCTTGATTATTCTTTCATCATCATCATATCAGTCATCAAACTCTGACATGAGGACGCAAATAGCTGCTCCTCTACCAGGATGACCACCTCCACACATAGACAAAGTACGGCACTAGGCATGGTAAGTCAGTACTAGAGAAAGATCTGTTGAAGGGAGCCTACGGGCAATACTGGTGACTAGTCCTTTGTCCTCTATACGTCTTTTTTTCCCTACAATATAGGTTCTCTTTAACCTACAATAGAATTCTTTAATTACAGTTTTAAACAATGTGAATATGCAATCCAAAGAGCGATAACTGATATTAGTCATGCCACTCTTTACTCACACTCAAAATGCTTGAAAATACCCATTTTACAGATGATAGACACACCAGTGCCCAGCCTTGCTCTGTAAGAGACATGCTTGAAATAATTTAAGTCATGTGACGGTCCCACCAGTCATTATATCAGCCAATTGGTTATTTTGGATTTGCTCTGTAAATTGGTTTATTTATTAATGGTTAGCAAACATAATGAAACTGAGGTCATGTAACCACCACTAAAGTCTCCTGCATGATCTAAATCAGTGGTGGTCAACGTACTAGGTACAGCGCTCCTGATATCCCTGGGGGGAGGGGGGGGGGACTGTTAGAGACTGGGGATATGCTATATGAGAATGCTAGAGATCACTGCCTTTACAGCCCCTTTGCAAGTCGTTCCTCTCACTACTGGCTGCTGGGACCTGAGGACAAAAGAGCCACATGCACCCCCCTGAGTTGGGCACCAGGGGTCTAGTTGATTAGTATGGCTGTATATAGTTACAAGTGTTTAATGCTCAGTGTAGCAGCCTCTAGTGTGCTAGGTGTGATAGTTTTTTTTGTCACTGTAGGCAAATGTGTGCAGGCTTGGCTGGCAGCCAGGCCTGCTTGCTTTTGTTTCCGAGTTGGCAGAAATCAAGGGGAGAGCTGGATGACTCACGGGCAGCATCACTGAGATCCCCCACTTATTTCCAGAACCTTCCAGAAAGCTATGAAGAGAGGTGAGGTAGAGCTGTTTGTAGTATTCTGAAGGCCCTGACCGATCCCCAACTTTGATTGGCAGGCCTCCTCAAATACCCAGCTGGAGAGGAGTTGTTCGGGTGAAAACTGGAAATGAAGTGTTAGGCTGTCAGTGGCCTTTGAGGGAGCTCCCCAGTCTGGGGGGTGACCTTGGGCCTCAAGACACACAGAGGTGTCCTGGACAGGTGGTACGGGAGCAAGGAGAGGACAGCAGGAGAACACTGCCAGGCAAGTCTCTAGGAGGAACAACGAGGTGCAGCCAATAGGGCTGGTGAGTGGCACAAAGTCAGGAGGACTGGGAGGCATGCCTGAGAGGACTGGGTGCAAGCAGTCTGGGATGGGTGCAGAGCCAGCAGAGAGGACTGTGGCGGCATGGGAAGATGAAAGAGGCAGCTGCAGCCAGGAGGGCTAGCAGGACCTAAAGAGGTAGTACTGGGATCAGTAGCCATGTGGGACAGCTAGCACTGGGACTACCATTTTTGCTACACCATAGGAGCCCGCGGTGCAAGGGGCATTTTTGCTTTGGGCCTGGCTGAACCAGCATCAGCCCTGCAATTCAGTGCTAGCTGGTTCTGGGAGTGATAGTCTGCAAGCAAGTTTGTCCTGGAGGAAGAGAGGAAGTTGTATATGCTGGAGGTGTCGTATATAGTTCTCAGTCCCTATATTGCTTTTACAATCAACTGGGCATCCCATACCTACCCTATCCTCATCCAAGTTACAATCCCCTCAATAAAACATAAAAACAAAGTACAAGGACTGCTTCTTGACTACTGAGTGTCTGAAGATTTGTGTGCCTGGCTGTGTGTGGTGAGAGCGGACCATAACTACCAGCTGCCCTTGCGGGGGTACCGCTACACTCAGATTAATAGAACATCAAACATCTGTAACCATATGCATTCCACATAAGGAAAGTGGTGGTATAGGGTGACTAGAAAGTGGTGGAGAATGCAATTACTAAATCACCCTAACTGAATTACTGAGTTTGCTGCTGGCTGCTGGTACCAAAGTGTCCCATGCATCCCTTGGGCCACAGGTTTGGCACCAGGGGAATCTAATTGATTGTTATGTGTACATATGGTTCCAGATGTGTGATGATCAGAATAATAGGACTTCAAAATATGAACTATATGCATTCCACATGAGGAACATGGTGGTATAGGGGTACTATAAAGCAAGGTAGAATCAAATTTCTTAAATCACCCTAAAGAAACAGGACAGGTGTAAATGAATGCAGCGAGTCATAGAATGCATTTCATGTGTCAATGGTCGGATCATTGCAATGTGGCAGCCAAAACTCAACAAACTGCATTCTGACCACAGCTGACTACTATTTTCTATTGTAAAGCCACAAGCATATCCCTGCCCATTTATTGTACTGGGGTGGATGATCTTTTGAATCCATTGCAGTGTGAGTGTAACCTAAAAGGCAGAAGAGTGGTTCAGAACTACCTTGGTCTTTGATTTATTGCCAGAGCTCTATGTGTGTGAAGAATGCCATTGTACATTTACTCATGTCAAATCACATGCCAAATCGGCAGCTATTGGCCGCAATGGAACCGTCCGAATCAGTGCGACGCCACACCGATTCCCAAAAGTAGTTTCTGTACTATTTTTGGCAGGTGTGATTTCCATTGACATCTGTGCAGCAAACCGCACAAATGTCTCTGAAATTGCCCCCGAAGTTGTGGATGCTGTCAGTGTGAACTAGGGCTGAGACTGGTTTATAATATGTACCAACAGTTAAATGACACTCATCCCCATCCAGCCACAGGACAACATTGTACATCTGATGTTTAGCTGCAGTGCTCTTACTCTCTAATATCACTGTCCAGTCATATTCTAAACTGGCTATGCCATTCTCAACCAGGGTTCTGTGGAACCCTCAGGTTCCTCCAGAGGTTGCTAGAGATTCCTTTACCTGTAGTTGGTTGACCTCCCATTTGATGGTGTCTGCATAATTTCGAGGTCAATGCCATTTTGCTGAGCCATCTGAATTAACCCAATGATGTTTTTAGCTGTCTGTAAGGGTAACATTCTGACCACCACCGCTGTAAGAGCGACATTGGTACCACAAGACAGTAGCCACCAATGTAAGAGGCATTTTTCTCCACTCACAATCAATGAATTGGTTTTTCGGAAGGGTTCCCTGAGACCTGAAAATTACTTTTGACACCATTGAAATTTTCAATAAACCTACTAGAAAACAGGCATTAAAAAAGACAAAGAAACAAAATTGCAAAGAAGTAACAGATGCCAATGAGGACTAAAAATTATTTCAAGGGTTCCGTTCCAATAAAGGTTGAGAAAGGCTATTCTAAACTTATAATATCATATAATATCATATAAACACAGACCAAATTTCTATAAACATGAAATTTCTGAGATAGTCATGAACTAAACTGACCATCCAGTTGCAGACTAAAGCTGGTTATATACACAAAATAAAGTGGCCAAACTTGGCTTCACATATAGGTGGCCGAATCTAAATGGAATGATGTGGTCCTTGCCATCCAAGCCACCCGATCATGAAGGTAACAAAGAAAAAGCTGCACAATGAACAAAGACTAGGTTTTCAACCCCACCTGACCACATACAGATCCATAGCTCAAGAATGGCCTTTTTGCACATAGACAACTTGGGTGCTGGTCATTACAGTCTGTCTGCACTATTTATTGACAATAGGAAAAAATCAGCCAAACTTCCAATTAGCTCTTCTTGCAGTATTTTGTAATAATCAGTGTGTTGTCTGTTTAGAAAGTCTTGAGACACCTGCTGTATGCAAAGGGCCAGTTTACTGTCCTTTAGGCTTTAGGGGGGCCAGATTGTGACCAATGGGCATAAACAATACCACATCATTGGTATCAGTGGGAGGAATACTGCCACAATGATGGCATCAGTGAAAGGAATGGTGCCCCATCATTGGTGTCTGTTTGCCTTTACCCGACCCTTGGGGAACTATTCCACCAACTAAGGGGCGCATCCAGCCCCGGGTCACAGTTTGGAGAGCACTGGCATACAGTGATGCAAGTTTAGGGGAAGTCACTTCCATGGAAGCAAGCCAGGAGTGGTAAAACGTGTCAAGGAAGGCTGGTATAGGGTTGGAAATATCACTGCATGCAGTCAACGCACCGATTTTTTAAAATACAGCAATACGAGCTAATTGGAGTGCAGGCTGATGTTTTCCTGTTTTCAAGGAAGTCATGCATTTTCCTAAAACAAGCTGATGATCAATACCATAGGTGCCAGACTGACTCTGTTGGCCAAGGGGCACCTCAACCTTTTGTAAATTACATGTGAGAGCAATGAGAAGCTCATGGGACATAGATGTCCAATCTCATATTAACCACATGACTGCTCTGTGCACATTCCCCCATAACTATTACACAGACTGAGGTCGCGGTTTGCTCATTCTTTGGTCCCACCGTCCAGCCATATATTGTCCTTCTACATACATTGTATTTGTACTGAGAATGCATAATTGGGTTCACCACATTAGGTTGATTACAGATGGATTTGAAATGAGGACTTTACCTTCAGTTGGGGAAGTCTTTAGTCTCCTACATAGGCCATGGACGTCACCATAACTATCTTGTATTTTTTGAATGGCCTCTGCTCCTCGCAGCTCCATGAGAGAGCGCAGCTCTTGTAAAGTGCAGCCAAAGCCTCCGGCATGATTCTGCTCTCTCCGCTGGTTCTTTGGGTAAAAATCCACTGAACTGTTCAAATCTCCCATCTTCACTCGATTGATGTTATTTCCTGGCTGAGGAGAGTAGGTATCGGTGTGAGTGAGTGTGTGTGTTTTGTTTTCCAAAACTGGTGGCCACAGTCTTCAGGCTTGGTATCAGTGGGTGTGCCGGATAGATGATGGGCCTGCAAAGAAAGACAAAGCAATAGAATGATAAGAAAACTCCATCACTAGTCACATAACCAATTCACATAAAGTTGCAACTTCAGTATGATATGCATAGATAGAACTAGTTAGCTTTCAAAATACTCCTTCTTGTCACAATCAACTTCAAATCAACTTCCCCCACGAACACTTCAAGTTGGATCAACACTTGAATATGTTCCCAGCTAAAATATCACCTCATTTGGAAATATTGAAGAACCATAGGTTGTGAATCACTCAGATTCACAACATAGCCGAAGTTTAGGTAAAAGATTAGCACAAGGGAAAGTACTTACATTTGTAGCGCCCTCTAGTGTGCCACTAGTGTAGGTGCAGGCAAATTTATATTTTGGCTCGTGCTAAAATTAGTCTCTGAATCTGGGTCAAATGTTTACTATGGTTCAGGGCTGGATGACTCATACAGGCAGGTCCCTGGTGCCTCTCCCTGGTTCTGGAAGGTTGGAGAACATTCTGGAAACTGAAAGGTGGAGGCCAGGAGGGTTGATCTGCATACTTAGGGGAGCTCAGCCAATCCCCAGCAGTGGGGCTGTCATGGCAGCTGAGCCAGCCCTTAAATATGGATGAGTCATGCTGGCAGGGAGTCGGGTGGAAGATGGAGTGCTGAGAAGACTGTCGGTGGCCCATGAGGAGAACCATTGCGAGGGGGTGGGCTCTGCCTATGGGTGGGGTTTGGGCAGGCCTGAGAGGATATTGGCAGCATTCAGACTTGAAAGGAATCTTACCTAGGAAGCAGCAAGACCAATCTCTGTATTTGCGGATGATACTAAGCTAAGCTGGGCAATAACTTCTCCGCAGGATGTGGAAACCTTGCAAAAAGATCTGAACAAATTAATGGGGTGGGCAAATACATGGCAAATGAGGTTTAATGTAGAAAAATTAAAAATAATGCATTTGGGTGGCAAAAATATGAATGCAATCTATACACTGGGGGGAGAACCTCTGGGGGAATCTAGGTTGGAAAATTACCTGGAGGTCCTAGTAGATGATAGGCTCAGCAATGGCTTATACAGTGCCAAAAATGCAAGCAACAAAAAATGCTAAACCTAATAGATAGAAACAATTAAGTAAAATAGTTCAGGCAGAATCCACATGGACAACAACATCAGGCTTGGACAGGCAAAGTTCTGAACAATAGTGCAGTATGACATATGCACCCAGAAAATGGAAATACTAGGGACAGGAACCCAGAAGGAGCAGGGGAAGGCATACGCAAGCCAAGGTTCCAAATTTTAAGAAACTTGGCATGAGAGTCTTTGAGGATACTGGACATTTGTTCATTAAGCATCACAGCAGTTGTGCAGTCTCTCACACCCTGAAAAGGAACCTTGTTTTTTTTTTCCAGGCCCGAGCAATAGTTCTCTTAGCTGACAAAAATAGATATGATGCCAACTATTGCTGGCGTGCATATAGCTCTGGGATAGGACAATATGGCAAGGAGAGTTTGGCATCTTTACGAATAGTCAGATGGAACAGGGTGTGCAAGTTCAACAGGCCAAAGACTCAAGACCAAAAACCTATCAAACGCAGACCATGTGAACAAAAGGTGCGTAAGAAAGCCACGAGAGGACCACCAGAAAAATGCCTGGGGCTGATCCAGACCCAGAGCAAATTAAGGTTTTAGTAAGGACAGGTAACAGAGGGAGGAAGGGGGACATGAAATTGCCTGAGTATCTAAAATATATTCCTTTTTAACATCTTCCTGTGTCTATGGTTGCCACCTCAACTCTTTAAACCCAAACACATAGGATTTACACAGGCTCTGTGACTGACTAAGGTGGTAATTAAACTCACTCGGTGCCTTATCTGCTTTAAATTAGCCTCAGAACCTGTGTTCGAGTTTAAAGGGATGAGGGGGCAAGCCCACCTGTGTCTTGTCTGCGTGGTTCTAGGGTAGTTGGGGATCTGAAGGTGCAGGCATAGAAGAAGACTGGAAAAGCTTGCCAGGCCTTGTAGTTCCGCAACATCTGTTATGTTGCAGGTGTGCTAAGCATGCCTCTACTGAAAGATTACAAACTAATTAAAGACAAATGGCTGGTAGGTGTGGATTATGTTGGGTTACATGTCCCATGCTGAATAGAAACCCCCACTTCTTTGCTCCACTGATCAGGTGCAGCTGCTTCAGGGAGAAATCACAGAGCAAAGCAGAAGCAGCCTGCTATTATGCAAGAAAATACCTCCAAGCTGCTCTGTAGAAGCCTTCTGCCGTTGTACAGAGAATTCACGGCCAACCGTAGATATCTATTGACAAAGCCAGTGAAGTCAAGAAAACAAAACACGCTGCTCTGGTTAGCAATGTCTTGGCTGTAAGCCTTTAGGTACGCTGCTTTAAAAAAAAAAAAAAAAAAAAAAAGGTTGTTTGTGGATTCTGTCTTAATACACTGAATTTTTTATTTTATTTTTAATAACTTTGGATTGCATAGGGAAGGTGTAGAGCTATTTTTTGGTTTTCAATGCAATCTGTGTTCCTGTCGGGATTTTTACCCTTGCTTCTTGTCCCAGTGGGGACACAGACAACAATGGAGAACCTGAAAGAGTTTTGTCAGTCTTCTCTGTTGCCTGGAGTAAAGGGACCCTGTCTCCAGACCATTAATTACAATAGCAAATTTCCTAGAAGATTATACAGTGCCTTAAAAAAGTATTAATACCCCTTGAAATTTTGCACATTTTGTCATGTTACAACCAAAAATGCAAATGTATTTTGTTGGAATTTTATGTGATATGTACCACTTTGTGTTTGTTTATTTGTGAAGTGGAAGGAAAATGATAAATGGTTTTCAATTATTTTTTTACAAGTAAATATCTGCAAAGTGTGGCGTGCATTTGTATTCAGCCCCTTTTACTCTGATACCCCTAACTAAAATCTAGTCAAACCAATTACCTTCGGAAGTCATCTAATTAGTAAATAGAGTCCACCTGTGTGTCATTTAATCTCAGCATAAATACACCTGTTCTGTGAAGCCCTCAGAGGTTTGTTAGAGAACCTTAATGAATAAACAGCATCATGAAGGAGAAGGAACACAGCAGAGAGGTCAGGGATAAAGTTGTGGAGAAGTTTAAAGCAGGGTTAGGTTATAAAAAAAAAAATCCCAAGGTGTGAACATCTCACGGAGCACTGTTCAATCCATCATCCAAAAATGGAAAGAGTATGGTACAACTGCAAACCTACCAAGACATGGCCGTCCACCTAAACTGACAGGCCGGGCAAGGAGAGCATTCATCAGAGAAGCAGCCAAGAGGCCCATGGTAACTCTGGAGGAGCTGCAGAGATCCACAGCTCAGGTGGGAGAATCTGTCCACAGGACAACTATTAGTCCTGCACTCTACAAGTATATATGGAAGAGTGGCTAGAAGAAAGCCATTGTTGAAAGAAAGCCATAAGAAGTCCATTTTGCAGTTTGCGAAAAACCATGTGGAGGACACCGCAAACATGTGGAAAAAAGTGCTCTGGTCAGATGAGACCAAAATTGATCTTTTTGGCCTAAAAACAAAATGCTATGCGTGGCGTAAAAATAACACTGCACATCAACCTGAACACACTATCCCCACTGTGAAACATGGTGGTGGCAGTATCATGTTGTTGGGTTGCTTTTCTTCAGCAGGGACAGGGAAGCTGGTCAGAGTTGATGGGAAGCCAAACACAGGGCAATCGTAGAAGAAAACCTGTTAGAGTCTTCAAAAGACTTGAGACTGGGGCAGAGGTTAACCTTCCAGCAATCTCCATCCAATCTACACACACAGTCTGCGCTGTATGCTGCACTTGGGAGGGACACTGCAGTGTCCATGCCTTCTCCACTAGTCCAGCGTACCTCTGCCATCTGCTCCCAATGGAGTCCCATTGTGCACCTAGTATGGACCTCATGCATGCACTTAATTAACTCTTTCAACTTTCCCATAGCATGCGGCCAGGTATTTGAGGTCTCTGTACCATGGGTTCAGTCCCAGATACTTTCAGGAAAGGAACCACTAGGGACAGAACCAGCATTGGTCCCCTCACTACAGGAGGACCCATTACCTATGTCAGGTACTAGGCTTCATGACTGGCTGCAATGCTTCTAACCCATAGCAACTGAACTCCTCCTGCTTGCCTTGCCGAATAGATCTTTTGTAGTGCTTTGCCTCATATCCCCTATATGCTTTACTGACCCTGTTCTTCAGACCAGGCCCAAAACAGTTTGCACAAATCTTCAGTTAAGTTGTATTAAGTCCAACAAGTACATTCCAGTGCAACACAACCCTATCTAACTGAACTAAGCTGCTCAGGTGTACCTTAACAAGGTGATAGTCGATCACTGGCATCTTCCAAAGCGTGGCAGTTCTCCGGTCTTCTGGTGTTTTCAGACGGACTACTAGGTGCAGCGATCCCTTTCTGAGTTCCATGTTTGTTATGGCATGTGTGGGAGTGGGCTCCGGAGCCCGGTGTTTGCCCATTTTTTTAACAAATAACATCGGGTGAAAGGCCGGCCCAAGAAAACAAGCCTGGGAACTGAAGCACTAACAGATAACCCTTTCTCCAGCCTGAGCAGCCAACTACCTTCTTAGTACATAACACTGTAGGCAACCTGCCTACAAGCAAAAAGATAATTGATACTCATCTGAGAGGCAGAAGTTTCTTATTGCTCAAGTAACCCCTAGCAACCTCTTTAGGAAACCCTAGGGTTCCAAGGGACCCTGGTTGAGAAAGGCTGCTCTAGAGCTCTAGAGAAGGTGAGAGCTGTGACGTGCAAGGAGGGATGGGATGGAGTGGGGCTGTGCTAGAGAACTGACTCTTATGGAAGTAGTCAAGGTTGAAGGGAAGTTCAGAGGAACAGTGCAAGTCAATAAAAAATTGTTTATGGAAAATGAAACTCCTGCATATAAGTGCCTGTAATGTTTGCTTTTCAGGTCTTTTACCTGCAACTTCTTTTGGTTGGTGATTTTAGGTTGGCCTTTTAAAGACAAACCAATTTGCTACAATACACATCTCAGCATGCAAATACCAGGCCCATTTACTGCCATGTGTATAAGTCTTACATTTACATGTGAGCTACAGCCTGCCTCCATCGAATCTACAGTTGCGTGTATTTGTAGGAACATACTGTTTGAAATTGGTTATGCAAAGTTGACTTTATCCCTTTGATACAATTTGACAGAAGCATGGTGGCCATATTGCCCTTTGCAACAGTTCTAGGATTATTTTTGGTATTTCCTCCAGTTAGTTTGAGGTCATGTTCCTGTGTTCTTGATTTTGGTTTCATTTTGAAAAAAACTGCCCTCCTAAACCTTATTCACCACCTTGATGTATTTTATCCAGTTCAGCCCCGGAAGGATTTACCCACTTCCTGACCAGTCCGTTTTTTGCGATACGGCACTGCGCCGCTTTAACTGACATTTGCTCGGTCATGCAACGTTGTACACAAACAAAATTTATCTCCTTTTCTTCCCACAAATAGAGCTTTCTTTTGGTGGTATTTGATCACCTCTGCAGTTTTTACTTTTTTGCGCTATAAACAAAAAAGAGCGATAATTTCGAAAAAAAAAATTTGGGGATGTTTATTATAGAAAAAAGTTAAAAATTTTTTTTTTTCAAAACCAATTTCTTCATCAGTTTAGGCCAATATGTATTCTTCTACATATTTTTGGTAAAAAAAATTGTATATTAATTGGTTTGCGCAAAAGTTATAGCGTCTATAAAATAGGGGGATAGATTTATGGAATTTTAATTATTATTATTTTTTTTTACTAGTAATGACGGTGATCAGTAATTTTTAGCGGGACTACAGCATTGCGGTGGACAGATTTTTGGGAACATTGACATTTATACAGCGGTCAGAGCTAAAAATAGCTGCTGATTACTGTATAAATGTCACTGGCAGAGAAGGGGTTAAAACTAGGGGGCGATCAAGGGGTTAAGTGTGTTTATAACCGTGGGGGGAGCGGACTGACTTGGGGAGGAGACAGATCACTGTTCTTGATCACTAGAAACAGCAGATCTCTCTCCACTTCCCTGACAGAACGAGGATCTGTCTGTTTACATTGACAGCTCTCCATTCTGGCTCTCTGAGGAGCGATCACGGGTAGCCGGTAGCGGCCACGCTCATTGGCTCTGGTGTTGGGCACATGCCCCTTATAGCTCTTAAAGCAGCCGCTGTACAGCTACGGTGATTCACGCAGCCGTGTCAACCTGCCACCTGCTGGTGTTGGGAGCAGTGGCTGAGGGGGGCTGGAGCCCAGAGTGTGCCCTCAAAACGCCCCGTCCTAAATTCATTATTAGCCCTAAGCCATTTCCACTGGCAACAGCGAACGATCTCCCACACATCCAGCGTAGCTGCATGACGTACAAAAAGTCCTGCCTGCAGGACCCGGCTCCTATGATGGACGTCCCACTGGTCCAATGCCGAGACCGCCGGACGTGTGATGTCCATCATAGGCCCTGCCGGGTCCAGGAGGAAGTGGGACTGACACTGCGGCCGCGCCGGGCACTGGGAGATCCCCACTCACTCTGTGTAAATGGGCGGGCAGTGGATTGGCTCTCCTATGCTGGCTCTCTCTCCCTGGTGCGTGCAGCCTGCTGTGGAGTGGTCGGAATAATGTGGGCTACACTATACAGGTAAGGCTGAGCTGCAGGAGTGTCGAGAGATCACCTGTCATGGGGCGGTCAATGTATGTGTCAGTGGGGTTAGTTTAGTGGTCAGCATGGATGGGCACTGGTGAGACAGGCAGCAACCAGCAAGTGAGCCTACACCAAGCAGTCAATCCCCCCGCCACCACTGACGCCAGGCTTGGACTTCAGGCTGAAGCCCCTGGTCTTTTTCACACCTAGCAATGCCCCTGCTGCCACCATAGAATGACGATGGCTGGTCGGCAAGCAATCATGTCTCCCCCTTCCCTTCTTTCCTCCAGCTTATACATATTAAGTTCCTGAAGTCGTTCTTGATATGTTTTATCCCATAGACCTTTCGCCATTTTTGTTACCCATCTCTGGTCTCATTCTATCTTATCAGTACCTTTTTGTAAGTGAGGTTTCTGGAACTGGACACAGTATTCTAGATCTATATGGGGGAATCAGGACCTCATTCCTCCTGCTGGTGATCCCCCTAGTGATGCATCTTTGAATTCTATTTGCTTTTCCCACTGCCTGGTCACACTGTTTGCTCATTTTGCAAACATCTGAAATAAGTACCCCTAAATCTTTTTTCTCTGTAGTGCTGGCCAACACTGTACCCCAATGTTGTACTCTCTCAAGCAGTTCTTTTTCCCTAGGTGCATTATTTTACATTTAGAAACATTAAACTGCCCACTTCCCACCCCATCTGCTCCCCATTTCCTGCCAACGTTACCATGTATTGTTTTCAGAAGCTGGGCTGCCTCTATTCATATGATAATTAGCTAATTTGACTGCTTTCAAGGAGACTAGTGGAACAGGAAGTGATGTTGGTAGGAAATGGGGAGCAGATGGGGTGGGAAGTGGACATGCTGGAGAAAAGTGTGTCAGCAGTAACTGTTGGAGTAGATTTCCACTCCTTACCACTGTGCCCAAGGTGGCTCTTCCTCCAGCTCATCCCTTGCTAAGGATCCCTGTGTCGTACAATGACACCACCACCTCTTCTACTATGGGAAGCTTCTGAAGCAGTGTGGTGGGGAGAGATGGCAACCTCTTTCAGAGTTCTTAAGACCTCTCTCAATGATGATACAGCATATAAGCTAAAATCACTAACACTGCATTCTAGCCTAAGCCCCTGTACACACGGTCGGAGATTCTGCCAACCAAATCCGTCGGATTTTGTCCATCAGATTTAGTCTGACGGATTGTGTCTGAAACTGTTGCATACACACGGTCGGACTAAGTTGTCGAAAAATCAGATCTTTCAGAACGTGATGACGTAATTTCGTTACGATGGGACTACATTCAGGCTAGTAGCCAATAGCTTTGATGTAGGAATTTGATCTGAGCATGCGTGGCACTTGGTCCGAGCAAAATTCTCTACACATGATCGGATTACGTCCGACCGGCCCAGTTGGTCGGGAAATATTTCCAACATGTTGGAAAATTGGGTCAGACGGAGATTCGGACGGAATCAGTCCGATGCATACCACACACAGTCGGATTATCTGACTACACGGTCCGATAAGGCACATTCCGACGGATTCTCCGACCGTGTGTACACGGCATTAGGGTTCTTAGATTGGATGTACCGCAAAATATTGCAGCAGTTGTATTGGGATTTGTACTTTATATTCCAGACAGAACCATAAACCACAGCAATGCTAAAGTTTCCTATAATAACACGGGTACTCTAACTTTCTTGTGCTTTTCCTAGTGTCTGGGACTGGCACGGGGCTTCTTCTGGGTGCTCATGTTTTCTTGCATAGAAGATATTGAACCTTATAAGTTGGCCACATAGGTAGGATTATACACTACCTTAACCTTTTTAAAAATGAAGAACCTGTCAATTAACATTCAGGTCTTAGGGAACCCCTACTATTAATTATTGTATCTACAAGCTCATGGGACATTGGGCTGAACAGCAAGTTAGGTTATAGTATTTGACACCAAGGACTGCTCTATATGACAAAATCTTTTTTAGTAATAATAGTGAAATGAATCAAATAATAATAATGGGCAGAAAGAATCTCAGAGCATGAAAATTGTAGTGCCCCCCCACACTGGAGGTCAGGACAAAAGTGCCCCCTTACACTGGTGGTCAGTGTAGTGCCCCTTTGATTACCAGTGTAATGGGACCCTTGTCCAACAACCACCAATCTGTGGATTGAATGCTTCTTACATCGGTGGTCAGTGAGGAGACAGCCCTTATGCTGTTGGTCATTGGGAGAAAAGCTCCATATATAGGTGGTCAGTGGGGTGAAAGCACCTTATGTTGGTGGTCATTAGGAAACATGCTGCATATATTGGTGGTCAGTGGGAAGAATGTTCCTTACATTGGTGGTCAAGGAGAAGAATGCTCCTCTGGCTAGTGGGAATAATACTTCCTACATTGGTCTTCAGTGGGAAGAATTGTCTTTAAATTTGTGGTCAGTGAGAAGAATGCTCCATATGTTGCTAGTCGGTGGGAAGAATGCTCCCATTACATATACCTGAAAAGAATATTGATGTCAATGTCAGTGGTAACTGATCTATGGGCAAATTTTGCCTCTCAGATATGTTTTTTTTTTTTTCAACCGGTGGGTTGAACAAAAAAAGAGACTCGATTCCCCCATTCACACCCTCGATGTGGATGGGCGAATCCTCCCAGCTGAGGTATTGTGAGAGTTCCCTACTGTCAGAATACATTGAGCAGCCTTGCCGGATATAGCTGGTGGCACTGAGTGAGCTTGGAAAACCCGATAGTCTGGTTGAACAGAAGTCAGCCAGTTGACCAACTAAATCTGCCAAATTTCGATTAATGTATGGCTGGCTTAGTTGTTCAAGGAACAACCTCTGGAGGAACCCTATTTTTCCACACCACCCTGGTTGAGAAAGACTGATCTACATGCTTGTATGACAGTGGACATTAGATTTCATGAATCTAATTCATCTGTAGAACTGAAAGGTCAATGTTCTGTTAGTTTGTGGCTAGAAAGGAAGGAGTGTGATACACGCACTCTTGCTTATAATGAATGCAAACATACAGAAATTAGGTTAAACTGGGATTTACAGACAATGCTGCTTTACGCATTGTGAAAAACAAAACATAGAAAAAGAATAGTTACCAACAACAGATCTCTGAAGTAACAGCCTGGGCTTATCTGCATAGCCACAATATGGGAACCCACTGTGACTTTTCTCCCCAACTTGTTTTAATGGGACATGCTCTAGATACACAACAAAACTTAGCATATAAATAGTATAAACTGTCATAATAAAATAACTAATAATAGAACAAGTGTTAAAAGAAAAGTATTATGATGTGCCGATTCTTCTAAATAAAGAATAAAAAAAAAAAAAAAAAAGGGAGAGAGGTATGTTTGTTTTAAATCATACTTACCTAGGTGTATGCAGCATCGATGCAATGCGGCATCTGTCTGATGCCGTCTCTAAGGGTGAGAACTGAGCAATCAAACACCCCTGATCGCTCAGTTCTTCCCCTCTGCTCTAAGCAGGGAGCCGCGACTGTAAGTCTCGGCTCTCTGCTCTGCCCCATGAACACTGGAACGCCGGGCTGTGGAGGAGGTGGGAGCAGCTGGCTCAGGTTCTCAGCAGCTCCCTGAGACACAGAGCCAGGTGGTGGTCTAGACTCCTAGGTGAATCCCGACCATATGGTCGTGATCTTTCCCAAGCCTGGACCGGCTCTGTGATGTCACCTGACAGCTGGCTTCAGCTTGCTGTAGCCTGAAAACAGGTCACAGGAGCAGAACGGATTGCAGGAGACGTACAGCCAAATAAGCTTTGGTGGGTACTTCACCTTTTAAGTGTCATGACTCAAAATCACATAAAAAAAATATAGGGCCAAGCAATTGTATGTATCAGTATGTATCACTGATACCCTCAAAAAACCCATTCCTCAGCAAACTCAGAAAAGCTACTATTTTAACAACTAAAAAGTCTTATATATAAATATCAACACAGAAATAAACTTATCTAGGTGTAGCCCTCTCTTCTATCCCTGGATTTGATGAAGAGGACAACAAGGTAGCTTGGTGGGCTAGCATCTTAAACCTTAGGGCGGAATCCTCGACTCTTTTTAGGGTAAAAGTACTTTTTGAACATTTAGGGTCGTTTTTGAAGGCAGCAGCTTATATCCAGCTTTCCTGGACACTATTTAGAAGGACACTTCTTCCCCAGATGCTCCAGCAAGGTAGAGCAAAATCTTGGAGGCCACTGGATGGCTTGGTACGCTTGTGGGCGTGGTCAACATGCACGCACACACAGGGCCTTTTTGCACTTTCACTCCTCTCCTTCCTGCGGGTTCTTCGTGTATGTGCTTGCTAATGCCCGAGACCAGGCGGGGCCACATTCATGTGACATCAATATTATGGTAGTACCCCAACTTAGAAGTTGTATGCAGGTGCCCCTTGGTCCCATGATACATAGACCTGCTCAGCGAGATGCAAAACTTTTTCAGCAAGCGCTGCTCGCGTCTCAGCGTTACTCTACTATCGGGTGTTTAGACCCCCCCCCACTTCTCCCATCTAGGAGAGCAGAGGAGGGAGGGGACATGGAATCTAGCCGTTGGCTCGTCCCATCAGAGGAGGGAGGGCCGGGGAATCTATCCTGCCACTCGTCCCATCAGATAAGAAGATGGAGGGGCAAGGAATCTACCTGGCCACTCGTCCCATCAGATAAGAGGAGGGAGGGGCAGGGATTCTATCCGGCTGCTTGTCCCATCAGAGAAGATGGGGGGGGGGGTAGGGAATATACCTGGCCTCATGGCTGAAGCTCCTCCAGATACCTTTGTCGGCAGCCTGCAGACACTGGGGCTGCTGCAAAAGAGCAGCTAGAACTTACAGCATCTGATTGCAGAGCTCTGTACTTGAATGGGGGCGTGGGGTGAACTCTGTACTGGAATCTGTACTGTTCTTGGGGAGAGAACCTGGGAGTACACAGCGCACCCCCTCAAGCCTGCATGCAGTACACAGCACGTTCCCTCAACCCTGCACGTGGTACACGGCACACTCCTCAACCCTGCACGCAGTACACAGCACACCCCCTCAACCCTGCAAGCAGTACACAGCACACCCCCTCAACAATGCATGCAGTACACAGTGCACCCCCTCAACCCTGCACGCGGTACACGGCACACTCCTCAACCCTGCCCACAGTACACAGCACACCCCCTCAACCCTGCACGCAGTACACAGCACACCCCCTCAACAATGCACGCAGTACACAGTGCACCCCCTCAACCCTGCAGGCAGTACACAGCACACCCCTCAACCCTGCAAGCAGTACACAGCACACCCCCTCAACAATGCATGCAGTACACAGTGCACCCCCTCAACCCTGCACGCGGTACACGGCACACTCCTCAACCCTGCACACAGTACACAGCACACCCCCTCAACCCTGCACGCAGTACACAGCACACACCCTTTAACAATGCACGCAGTACACAGTGCACCCCCTCAACCCTGCAGGCAGTACACAGCACACCCCTCAACCCTGCACGCAGTACATAGCGCACCCCTCAACCATGCACTCTTTATGTCGAATACTCCTTAATCCTGGGTTTTGTTTAACCACACCCCTTAAGCCCCTCCCACTGCCAATTTTGGCCACACCCACATTTTGCAGCAAAAGCCCTTTGACCCCAAATATTACTGTTCAAATGTAGAAGTAAATCCAAATCAAATTCCCACTAAGCATTCAAATGGTCCAAATAAGCAGTACAAAAAAAGTCCACATACTTAAGAGGCACTTGTAAGGCATGCATTTGTTGTCAATAATTTATAGTCGCAAAGAGATATTTAAAGTGATTGTAAGGGCTTGTTTTAAAAAAAAAAAATTAAATAACTAGTATGTCATACTTACCTCCACTGTGCAGTTTGTTTTTCACAGAATGGCTCCGAATATCCTCTTCTGGGGTCCCTCTGCAGCTCTCCTGGCTCCTCCATGCATCAGTTGACCCCCTAGGAGAAGCACTCTCCCAAGGGGGTTACCTTCTCCCAAGTCCAGCATTTGCATCCACGGACACGAATGCCGGACTCAGCCCCGCCCCCCCCGATCATTGGATTTGATTGACAGCAGCGGGAGCCAATGCCTGCTCTGCTATCAATCTATCCAATCAAGAGCTGAGAACCCCGGGCAAGGAGACAGCATGTCTCCGTGGGTCAAGTTCGAGGGTTCAGGTAAGTAAAAAGGGGGGGGGCTGGGGGGCTAGTCACTGGCAGGTGTTTTTCCGCCTTAATGCATAGGATGCATTAAGGGGAAAAATTACGAACGTTTACAACCCCTTTAATTTTGAGTTTTTATGTATATGATGTTCTATACCAGGGATTTCTAGGCTGTGGCTCTTTATCTGGCCCTTGGGGCACTGTTTCTCCCACTGGTATGAGGCACTATTCATACCATTTATACAGAAAATAATTCCCTCCACTGACACCAACACCGGGCCACTAAAAAAAAAGGACACCAATTTTGTTTGGGTGCAATGTCGCACGACCACGCAATTGTCCATTAAAGCGACGCAGTACCGAAACGCAAAAAGTGCTCTGGTCAGGAAGGAGGTAAAATCTTCCATGGCTGAAGTGGTTTTAAAGTGAGCATATGCGGACATCCCACATTTTGGAAAAAGGTACTATGGACTCTCCAATGTTATACTCCATGTAGCTTCGCTATTTCATGGAAGTCTCTACATTTTATTTTTAATGCAAAATGAAGTCAAAGAAAGCAACTATGCCCAAAGCAATGCTTGCACACTGCAGACGTTCGCGGCAGAGCCCTACCTGTTTAGGATCTTGTTGTAGGCGGCGTCATAACACAACGTTTACTGGGTATTTCATTCATGAATGCAGCCACATCTAACAGTCACAGGCACCACTGCGAGTCCGAGCTGAGTGAGGGGGCCAATCCATGGACGGCGTTGTTTCCAGTCTCAGTTGCAAACTGTTGTCGTGACCCAGTCAGGGGCAAGCACACCTTGTGTCTCCGCTGCACTGAGAAAACCTGTTGTAAAGACATTACGATTGTTAACAATAACCATTGCTTTTTTGAACACACAGTTATTACACCTTTACAGCATAGGAAATCAGAATTGGCCCAAAAAAACATCAAGTGAATCTGAATTTTACCCATTCAACCTCCGGATGGTTTTACACCCTTCAAGACCAGGCCATTGTTTGCTATTCAGCACTACGCTTTCTGTCATTTGAAAAAATTCCCCCCAAAAAATGTGCCTTTAGGAGCTATGGGCGGAAGTGACGTTTTGACAACGCTTCTGCCCTGCAATGATATGGAGACGGGTGGGGGACATCTTCCCCTCACTCGTCTCCATGTCAGGCTAGAAAGAGGATCCAATCGTATCCACCGCTACTGATGGCTCCGGTAAGCGGCTACTGATGGCTCCGGTAAGCGGAGGAGGGCACCGGAGTGCAGCGGGAGGGGGGGCCCCCTTCCACAGCCAATAAACATGATCTTGCAGTGAATCCGCTGCAGAGACCACTTTTATCTTGAAGCAGACCGCCCGCTGAAGAAGAGGATACCGGGGTTATGGCAGCTAGCTGCTGCCATAACAACGATATTCCTCTTCAAAGTACTGACGTATAAAGATGGTAGGCGGTCCGGAAGTGGTTAACTGCCAATTGCGCGGTCATGCAATGCTGTGCGCAAATTAAATGTATATCATTTTTTTCACACAATTAGAGATTTATTTTGGGGGTATTTGATCACCGCTGGTTTTTTTTTTTTTTTTTTTCAAAAGTAGAAAATATCTGTCTCTTTTCATTTTTTAGGTTATAAAAAATAACCAATAAAAAAAAAAAAAAAATCGAATTTCTTCATAAATTTAGGCCAAAATATTTGCTGCTACAAAAACAATCCCAATAAGTGTATATTAATTGGTTTATGTGAAAGTTATAGCTTCTACAAACAATAAGTATATATACTGGAATTCACACAGCTATAGACACTTTACGGTAATGGCTGTGATCAGCGACTTTTAGTGGAACTGTGATAGGGTGGCTGAAACTCTGTCGCTAACAGAGACTATCTGAGAGGGTCACTAACTGATGTCACTGACTCACGTATAATTGGACACAGTTGGTCAGCTAACTTTAGCTAAAATCATTGGCTGAAATCACCTGCCAAACTCAGGTACAGTACGTTGTCTGGCCTGCCTGTGCCGCCCAACCACAGTAGTTTAAAAAGTAAGTAGTTAGGAAGCCCTTGGACGGGTTTGCAGAGGTGAAGAGCATTCTGATTACCCTCATGCTTCAGGAGAAAATGGGCAGTATACTTCATGACTCCCACGCCAAGTTGCTCAAAGTATAGAACCCATGGTGGTCTTTTGCTCTCCCCACCCTGCCCACAGCCAGTTTGGGTATCCCAGACCACCATCTGACCCGCAGATATTCAAAAAGGCAGTGATGTTCATGACTCCATTGACCTAATATGGCCTGGGGACTGGGATGTTGGTGGGTATGCAAATGGCTCTGGAATCTTCTCATGGGAACAAATGCCCAAGATGGGAGTTCCCATCAAAAAAATACCTGGCAGGATTTTTAAACTTTCCTCCCTAGTTGATCCAAACGTAAAAAAACATCTTAAATGACAGCCATGCTAAACTAGTGACCCCCTGTGGTTACTATACAGAAAGATAACCACTCTGCACATCACCCTCAAGACCGTGGCCATAACTTTTGTAGCGCAGACTGACTTAATTTCCAGCTTTACAAAGACTGATAAGAAATCATATAGGCATATTTACATTGGGCCAACGCAATGCAGTCTGCAAAATATGTCACCCTTGCAGTTCAGCTTTATCTGACATAGTATTGGCAAACATAGAGTTCCCCTTTAAAGCAAAATATATCTTCTCTGTACATTTGATAACTTAAATCTGCTTAGTGTACATCAAAGGAGGAATTGGCAATCATAGTTCACCAATTCAATTGAATAATTCAGCTTTATTGTTGCTCATTATTATTTCAAATGCCCCACTTACACATAATCTTGTGTACATTAGAGATTCTGGGCCTACAGAATATCTGGTACATTAAGGCAGCAATTCCCCCAGTACATGCTATGTACAGAAAATAAATCCATATTTAATTAGTGCTTTTTTTGTGTTTATTTTTAAAGACTGTCAAACAGCAAGGTCATTGAGCCTGACATATAGTACTTCCCAATACCCATCTGAGTTAACTGGTAGGTACTTACCAGCAATCAGTCCTTGCTTAGCATGCATTCAAATGCCTTTAATGGGGATGCAGGTTAGCAATTGGTGTGGCTGACCCACAAAGCAGTATAATTATAATATATAATAATAAGCAATATTATCTGAACAGCTTTCTACTGAAAGCTGTTCAGATATTGCTTCTTATTATATTTCTAGAGATGTCTTTCAAACCCTTAGCAGGGGGCTACTTAGCCCTTGTACACATGGTCGGAGATTCCGACAACCAAATTTAGATAGATTTTGTCTGAAACTGTTGTATACACACGGTCGGACAAAGTTGTCGGAAAATCCGATGTGATGACGTTATTTCGTTACGACGGGACTATGTTCACGCTAGTAGCCAATAGCTTTGGTGTAGGAATTTGATCTGAGCATGCGTGGCACTTTGTCCGATCGGAATTCTCTACACATGATCGGAGTATGTCCGATCGGAGCATTTTGTCGGAAAATATTTCTGGCAAGTTGGAAAAGTTGGTCCGACGGATATTCCGATGGAAACAGTCCGATGCAGACCACACACAGTCGGAATATCCAACAAAACGCTCCAATCGGACACATTCCGACGGAATCTCCGACTGTGTGTACAAGGGCTTAGGGTTGCCACCTCATCCCTTTAAACCCAAACACATATTAATTACACAGGTTCTCTGGCTGATTAAGGTGGTAATTAAACTCACTTGGTGCCTTATCTGAATTAAATTAGCCTCAGAACCTGTGTAATTCATATGTGTTCGGGTTTAAGGCTGAGTTCACACTGGTATGACAAACGCTCTGACATTGGGAGCTCATGTCGCATGACGTGTGAAAATCAATGTTTCCCTATGGGAGCCGTCTTAACTGGTCCGACACAAGTCGGTCCGACTTGGAAAATGCTCCCTGCACTACTTTGGTCCGACTTTGATTTCACTTGAGCCCACTGAATATCACTGAAGTCAGATTGCCGTCTTGACTGATCCGACTTTGGCATGCTCTGATGATCTTGAAGCGGAACTCCACGCCAAATTAAAAAAAAAAGGGCACAGGTTGCCCCTCCATGAGCATACCAGGCCCCTCAGATTTTAGGGAGACCTCCACGTCTTTTTTTTGGCGTGGGGTTCACCTTAAAATCCATACCAGACTGAAGGCCTGGTATGCCCTTGGAGGGGGAACCCATGCTGCTTTTTATAAAAAATTTGGCGTTGAGTTTCCCCTAAAAATTCATACCAGACCCAGTGCCTGGTATTTTCGGGGATCAAAGTCGGATCCCTGTTCATTGAAGTCGGACGGATGCATGTTGGACTTCAAGTCACAGGGCAAAGTCGGATCCAATGTGTGTGAGCCCGGCCCAAAGGGATGAGGTGGCAACCCTAGAGCTACTGTGTAAGGCCCTAATCAACGAAAGGCAAAAGAAGAATTGGAGACCGTAAGGGTGTTGAGTGCTAGTAGAAGCTTCTAAATCTGGTGCTTCCTCACTGCTAATTACCCTGAGACTGTCTCTTGATGGGAACTGGCCCTGACCTTTTAGTGTTCAAGCAAAATGGATCTAAGTCAGTTAACCTTGGCAGTACATAGGAAGCGACCTGGATGACAATGGGGGGAATGTACATAGTGTGGACAAAATTGGAGAAGTAAGGCTGCATTCACACCTGAGCGTCATATTTTTGAACGTTTGTATGCCCGTATTTGAGCTTTTGTGTTCAGCGATTTCAAAGCATTTTTGAGCTCAAAAATATATATATCATCTGTTTCATCATTTGTTGCTATGTTTTTCAGCTTTTTCATCCACTTTTATTTATCATTTTTGGAGATTGGGGCGATTTCCCCATTGGAAAAGGGAGGAAAGCTATGACACCTTTTAGTTGGAAAGAGTATGTATAATGAAGAAGTTTAAAGGGAGCTTACTTGTTTGGAACTTTACCTGTAGTATGTGCCACAGGTCTAAATTAAAAGTACCAGATACCTCAGTAGATGTTGGAAGTTACCTTATTGGAAAAGTGCAGTAAAGGGTTTATTTTGTTGAATATGAAATTCTGGCCTGGATTGTTATTTCATCGAGGTGTAGTTCTCTAGATCATGAACCTGTGTGAGGTGATAAAGGGACGGATACCAGTGAATAGGGTGGGCTTGATAGTGGGGCCTAACCTGGTATGCCAGGCTGAGTATTGCCAAGAGTTCACCAGGGGGTGATGTAATTTTACTGTTCCATCCAGGGCCGGAACAGCAGTTTCCCTGGGCGCAGTGAAGCAAAGGGGCAAAAATTGGATGCAGGGAGGTATACCAATTCTATGGCATGTATTAATAGTGGGAGAATGGGGCACAATTCTGGATCCTTGCCCTGGGCATGGGACAACCCTGTCTCAGTACTGTTTCCACCCTTAGCAATTTGGGAAGCCCCAGGCAAAGAACTACAGTGGCCCCCAGCCAAAGATGCTGCATTGAGGCCGGGGTTAGTGTCCATATTGTATATTCCTCTATGGGTTACATATGCCCTATGGGGCCCCTGCAGATACTGGTCTATGTTTTCATTATCTAGGTGCTTACTCATGCCAGTGAAGAAACATATTCCTCAGACTGGCTTCCCTTAAATAAATTGTACATTTTCCCACTTTCTAACAATTTCTCTAGTATTCCGCAATGTCTGATAGCTTTCTATTACATTATATTCACTTAATATTATGTGTGGCCCTTTGCTTATTTCCGGGGCTCACCTGAAGCCCCCTATAACTAGTAAATTACCCACCTCTGCTGTACATTATCCAACATTTTGTACAGAAATACAGGCATCCAAGCTATGAGGTGGAATAAGAATGAAAGACCTAGAAAAGATCTTCAAATAGACTGATGTGTCTTTAAGATGAAGATGAAAACTGTCTAAGTTACCTGTATTTTCAGTCACTCTCCAGTGCAAGGTGGTCAAAGAAGAAGCTAGAAAGAAAAAGTGCTGATCTCCTTGAACTTTGGAGTTGACAATGAATTCTAAGAACACTGTCTTTCAACAAATCAAGCCAGACCTTTTCTAGAAGCCTAGATGACTAGACTAAAGCTGTCTTACTATGGACATACATATTATGAGAAGGGCCAACTTACTGGAAAAGACACTTATATTCAGTAAAGTTGAAAGGAAATGAATAAAAGGATGACCAGCAATAATGTGGATAGATATAGTCACAGAAATTATGAACATGCTGTCGTAAAGTCTGAAGACCCAAACAGAAGAAGGATCAGTCTGGAGAAACACAATCTGTGCAGTCACCAGGAGTCAGCATTGACCTGGAAGCACACGTAATAATAATAATAATAATAATAATAATATTAATAATAATAAAAGAAAGCTATGATACAGAACCAGGCACCAATGACAGGATGCAGAATTTTATAAGAATATTTTTTTAAAAATATTTACTGCTTTATAGTCAATATCAAAGGTATACAAAGATCATATACATGATAATATAAAAAACACATTGATGGATCCTAGTTGACGAGAGATCAGCATAATTAGCAATAAAACCTTGTAAAATCAAGGAAAAGTTGTCATGATTTGACATCAGTTTGGGTAGGTGATGACAAAATCTGTCAGCAATGTCTTTGCTCTGAATGCGGTATATTATTTGTACTTCAAAGAGTCTTGTGATTCCAAGACAACCTTTTTTTTCTGCTGTTTGAATTATCTTCAGAATGCCAGTTTCACAATTCAAGCATTATGGAGCTTTTTTTATGCACATTTTAAAGTACTTTTTTTCGGGTTTTTTAGGCTTGAGTGTTTTTTTCAGTACAAGGTGGTATCAAAAAGTTTCGAGACTAGCTCTGTTTACAAGAAAGTACTTTATTTATCTATGTTTACACACTATCACCTTCAAAATAGTCCCCTTGCACAGCAATACATTGCCCCCAGCGTTCCTGCCACTTCTGGAATGTGTCCTGGAAGTCTTCTTTTCGAAGTGGCTGAATGGTTTCAACATTGGGGGGGGGGTGGGGGGTGAGCTCGTTGTAGGTCTTCCTGATCTCTTGTCGTCTTCCTGTGATGTTCTTCTGCTCTTGAAGCACACGTGTCACTCAAAACACCTCAAACAACTCATTGCATCATCGCCGTAAACTTGCTGAATCATGTCAAACATCTCTGTGGCAGTTTTGCGCAGTTTCACACAGAATTTCACGTTTGTTCTTTTTTCTAACTTGCTGTCCATGATGAAATAGCAGACGTGGTAACGCATGTGGTCAGAATAACACCAGTTGCACAGCTCCCGATGTACAGAGGACAATGTATTTTGGCACACTGACTTATGAAGGTCGGTGCTTATTGTAACTGTGCATACAGCCTTGTGTTGCCGTCTGTTGGCGCGTTACAAAACGAGTCTCTAAACTTTTTGATACCATCTCGTATTTAAGAGCTAGTTACTAAGAGAAGGGGAGGCAAGAAATCATGCATTTCTGAGGGGTTCCCACTTGAAGTCTATAGGAACCAAAAACACCAAATTTAACGCCAAGAAGCTTGTGTACATTTTTTGAGATTCAAGTGACAAGCTTGTTCAAGTGTGAACAGGGTCCACTGAATATAATGGGGATGTTGAGCGTTGAATCGCTTCAAAAAACTTAATTGAAATTGCTCAGGTGTGAATAGATCAGGGATGACAAAGCAAGGCACAAACATTTGTAAATGCTGATCCTACATTGGTTCCATTATCTCTTAAACTGAACCTCTGAATGTGAAAAATAAGAGCTGCTTGATTTTTGTGCTAAGGAGCACCTTGAAAGATTTACAATTTTTTGAATGCCGTTGAAAAATAGCAGTGCACTTCCTGATATATAAGGGTGCCTAGGCACTCCTCTGCTTGCAGCCCTATAGCTTTAAATCTAAAGTGTGAGATCACCTGATGCCACTAACTGCTATTCTCTGGAGATTAGGAGCGAGATTTGGTAATGTCCCGACTGTTCTACTCACTGTTGTCCTTGCTGGTGTCAGGATCACTTAGTGCTCCTGCTCCTCATTCCAGCATCCGGGTGTTGGCTGTTGCATTCCCCCTGTCTGTGTTCACCTGCAGGATGATTGAGCTGGTCAGTCACCTGATATAAGCAAACCGAACACTCTATCCCTTGCTTGTGATAGAGACAGAGTTAGCTGCATTGCTCCAGATCAAGCCCCCCGTTGATTTGCCCTGCTTTGCTGTTGGATTTCCCTGTGTATGACCCGGGTCGGATATTGGACTATTCCCTGAACTCAGCCTGCCTTTTACCTGGGCTGTCATAGCATCACACTACACTACACTATCTGTCTGCTAAACTGCAAGTAGGCTGTTGTTTGCTCTGTTCACGTCTGCCCTGGTGTGGTGGCCAGGCACTATAGCATTGTGTATAAGTCCTGGGGGCAACCAAGTACCGGTAGGACTGCTTCCCTTACGGGAAATAGGGCTGCTATAGGTGAAGCACACAGTAGCTAGCTATAGTGTCTGACCACCTGCATTGGGGTAAACATGACATTTGTGACAGCTAGAAGCTCTGACATGAGGAAACAAAGTCCTGCTCCTTTACCAAGGTGTTAGAAACCGGAATACAGCACAGTAAATTAGTAATGAGCACCAGCAATACTGGTGACTAGTCCTTTGCCCCCCAGCTTGCCTTTTTTGGACACATCTTCCATAGTTCAGTGTGGGCTTGGGGGACTTGTCCTAGGTTAAAAAACAAAGCCAGGATCAGGAACATACCCATGATATCTACACCATTGCATGGAAGTTGCCATATTGGTGCCCTCACGGGGTCACCGTAATCTGCATTAAAAATGGCTCTTGCTAAAATCCAGCTAATATCTTTATAATCTACAGCAGATGATCGCTTAGCATTAACATATGATCTTCACATAGGAATTCAATTTGTGACAAGTAGAAAAAAATCTATTCTTCCTGCTAAGCAATGACTTCACAGCAGGTAAGATTACAGAGTCACTAACTCCACAGGCAATACCTTCACCACAATGCTCAAGTTACCAAAGCCTTGTCTTTTCTCCAGATGCTCCCTTAGAAGACAGATTAGCGTACTAATGATGGGTGTCAAGCTAACGACCTTTACCAACATACGTGTGGGTCAAACCTTCGCACTCTCTTGCCTAAGTGCAGCGAAGAAATAAACTGAGGCTGTGCCTTGTCAGAACGGATGTTTGACCCATGCCTAGCTTGGTTCTATGGATTGTTAATAAAAAGCCCAGCTCGCAAGAGAGATGTAAACCGACAAGGCCTGCACATTCCCAGTTTCCATTATAAACATCAATGAATAATAACTTCCTGCCATTAGTCGTAATAACGTTCCTCCAGTGCAATATGCATCCCCTTAGTCTGTGTCCATCAACTGAGCTTCGGTAACAAGGACGTTTGATGCTCAGCGAGAAATAGCAACGGAGAGGAGCTTATTAATATTTTAGTGGCACCATCACTGCAGCCTCTGTTTTTCTGGCTGTTTACGATCTGCGATGCCACCAAACACTCGCTTACTCCCAGGTCAGCGTTCTCCGAAGGAAAACATTTCCAGATCCAAGAAACTCCACATGTAAGATCTCTTCATATTAAAACCAGCAGACATCTGCAGCCAGTATGAATGGGCATGTACTGTATGACAATAATAAAACCAATTATTTTTTTTATAGCTGAAGCTATGGTATGACAATTTTTACATAATTGCATTGGTCCACCTTAGACCATGTAAGCTATAAATCACTGTGATCTACACTAGCTTCCGGGTTCCAGGTGCTGTTCAGAGAACACTTTGCATTTTCTCAATAAATGCAAACCATTCTCTGATAGGACAAAGTGGAGATTGTGGCATCACTGCCCTGCCTCTTCACCTCATCCGATCAGAGAACACTTTGCATTCATTGAGGAAATACAGTGTTTCATGAATAGTGCCCATGTTGAGTTGGCTACTTCATATGCTCAGTAAGCAGTAGGACAGCTGCTTGGCATGGGGCCTGGAAGCTAGTGGAGATCACTGCAGTAGAAGTGCCTACTACAGCGATTTCCAGCTTCGATGGGTATCCCACAAGTATAGCACATGTACATATTTACTTTGGTCCAAGCTGGTCCAATGTAACTATCTATAATAGTCCATACCTAAACTTCAGCTTTCGATTTTTTTAATGACTAAAGCAAAGACATAAACAATCCTCCTTGGTTTAATAGTGTGCTAACTCCAACCAGGCAGCACTGCAAGCCCTTGTACACACGGTCGAACATTCTGACAACCAAATCCGTTGGATTTTGTCCGACGGATTTTGTCCGACGGATTTTGTCCAAAACTGTTGCATACACACGGTCGGACATAGTTGTCGGAAAATCCGATTGTACATAACGTGATGGCGTTATTTCGTTACGACGGGACTACGTTCAGGCTAGTAGCCAATAGCTTTGGTCTAGGAATTTGATCTGAGCATGCCTGGCACTTTGTCCGTCGGAGTAGGCTACACATGATCGGAGTATGATGTCCGATCGGAGCATTTTGTCGGAAAATTTTACCGGCAAGTTGGAAAAGTTGGTACGTCGGATATTGCGATGGAAACAGTCCGATGGAGACCACACACAGTCGGAATATCTTACAAAACGGTCCGATAGGACACATTCCGTCGGAATCTCCGACCGTGTGTACAAGGGCTAATGGTCAAAGATATCTCAACCTAAAAACCAGAATGGAATATACTGTAGCTTATTACCAGCTTAGCTTTGGTGGCTGTACTAGTTTTCTTTTTTTAAATATTTACAATTTCAGCAATTGTAAAAAAATAGATGACACTCTTGCCAGAATTTCAGGGTCCTTGTAATGTACTGTACTATAAACTGATATATCAAACAGGTATCAGCATTCAAAAGGAAGCTCCACTAGCAAATCACCCAGGTGACTCACTCCCCACCGTGTGCAGCTCCCCACGGCTCGTCCTGCACGATCATCAACAGGATAAAAGAGAGAGATGGGAGCACAGACACCTAAAGCCGTTCCATTTCAAGCTTCAGCTCTGTCCCCTTCTGACCTGTCCCATCTAATGCAATTCGCCCATTATGGTAAATAGTCTGTGCCTTTCAAGTGCATTTGCTCTAGATCTGAGGGGGAGCTCTGAAATGAGGGGGAGCTATGCTGATTTCTATCATCCAATCATGTAAATTCTGTTTTTTATTTTCCTTGCATGTGATTGAGAATTCTTTGCAAAGTGAAGCTTTACCTTATTTACTAAGCTCTGAAGCAAGTGCACTTGCACAGTATATTTGCACAGTATATTTGCCTTTCGTAAATTAACCCCATAGCTACATAATCTGGTTGAAAAAAGTCCATCTGGTTCAACCACTAAAAGGGGGAGAAAAAAATATATATATACTGAAGGGGTCAAAATTTGAAGTCCTGAGCTACTAGCCAGGCCTCAAGGGTTACTCGCCACCAGTTGCCCCGCCCAACCCCTACCCTGTCCCACCTTCATAAATTATCTCATTAAATGACACATCAATGTTTTATGCAATTAAGTTATAAAAATATTAACAACTTTATCCATGCCCACCAATGCAGCATGTGTCCCATGTGCAGCCTGTGTCCAAATGCAGCCCGTGTCCCATACGCAGCCCGTGTGCCATGCGCAGCCCGTGTGCCAAGCGCAGCCCATGTGCCATGCGCAGCCTGTGTTCCATGCGCAGCCTGTGTGCCATATGCAGCCTACCAGTGGAGGGGAAGAGAGGAGAGCCGCCAGCTGAATGATCAGAGCAGGGAACATCACAGCTTTAGTTTCAATAGCTGTGTGTTCCCCCGCCATGTGCCGTCACATAAGCCCCTCCTCTTGTCCGGGGAACTTTGATACATGTCATCTGTCCTAGGATTGGATGGGTGATCTGTCTAAGTCCCGGAAAATGAGGAGGGGCTTATGTGACGGCGCACGGCGGGGGAACACACAGCTATTGAAATGAAGCGAAAGCTGTGATGTTCCCTGCGCTGATCATCCTGAACCTTGGAGTACACCACTAAAAACCTTAGACCATATAGTGTATAAATCATTAACCACTACTCTCTGGAGCATATCAATTTGGAGCCATTGTGGATCATTTGGGGCTGTGTCAATACCATCTCAATTATGGACATGAGCTCCCCCATGCTCCTTTGTATATACAGAGCTGAAGAAGGTATGTAACAAATTTGCCTTTTCTTTGTTCCCAGTCACCCATATATAATCAGAAAACTGACTGTATCGGCTACAAACCTCCTACTAAGGCCCCAAGCCACTATTGCACTGCCTTATGGACAATAAACCACCAAGTTACCGCAGATAAAGCCAAATCACCACTATCATGTTATCAAGATAACTTAATTTTGAAACAGGACACCCATACCTGAGATGGACCCAACCCACTATTGTCCAAATATTTGTGTGATATTATGAAACCATTACTAAAAGGACCACACTTTGAAATAAGGAAGCGGGAAGGAGACAAGAGGAGGCTCTGGGAAGGCTCTTGGAAGGCAACATTTTCTTTTGGAAAACAGCCAACATGACCCCCTCAAAAAGCAAATTACTCGGCCTACGTTCCCCTGTGGTAGCTGACAGCAATGGTTAAACGCAGTAGACCAAAGAATGAACCAGCTATATCTTCGAAGCCCATAATTTTTCCTGGAAAATTATATCACACTGATGCAGATGGCCTTTCAAGTGATATAACCTCTTCTTCAGGTCAAGCAGTGCTACTTGACCTCACAGAAATTGAAAATCTCTTAAAAAGTCTGTTTTTCAAAGTAGTTAAAAAAAAATCACTAATTACTACAACATGCTACTGTGTATATAAATAAAATTGGATTAATTAGATTTCAAAATTATGCTAACTACATTTTGACTGAGTGGATTAACATGGTTTACTGGCATAAAATTTCAGATATACAGTACGTGTGTCCCCATGCTTTAAATAGAAAGCAGATGGAAGACATAGAAAAGTGAGGAACTAAATGCACCATGTGATCTCATCAACTGATTTTTGGGAAAGGTCGACTTCATCCTTAATTATAATAATAATAATGGGAAGAAAAGGAAAAAACGAACGAACATCCATGTAACTTACTTTGTTTCTCATTCTGTGTACACACGAGCGGAATGTCCGATAGAAAAAGTCCAATGGGAGCTTTTCATCGTATATTCCGATTGTGTGTATGTCCCATCAGACTTTTTATGTCTCAAATTCGTACGGACCAAGAAATGGAACATGTTCTAAATATTTCCGACAGAACTAATTTCTTTCGGGAAAACCGCTCGTCTGTATGCTGTTCCGACGGACCAAAAACAGCGCATGCTCTGAAGCAAGTACGAGACGGAAGCTATTGGCTACTGGCTATTGAACTTCCTTTTTCTAGTCCCGTCATACGTGTTGTACGTCACCACGTTCTTGACGGTCGGAATTTGGTGTGACTGTGTGCATGCAAGACAGCTTGAGCAGAATTCCATCGGAACTCCGTTGGAAAAACATGCATCCTATAGAGCAGACTTTTCTCAACCTTTTCAACAAAGAGGAACCTTTGAAAAAACTTTCTGGTCTCAGGGAACCCCTGCTAAAAATTACTATATCTACATGATACATTAGAGTGATGGTCAGTGGGAAGAATGCCAAAAACCAAACAAATTCTGCAGTGCTCAAAAGGACAGCCACTAGACCGAGATAATGTGTGGGGTCAATATTTACTTTGGGATAATGTTTAACCACTTAACAACCGCCCATTGCCGATTAACGGCTTCAGGGCGGTTGTTTAACTCTGAGAGGCCGTTAATTAACGGCCTCCCAGAATTCTGCTCTCGCGCGCCCCCTGGGGCGCGCACTCGAGAGCATCCGTGACCGCCGGGTCCACAGGACCCGGCGCATCACGAATCACGGTAAACGGCCGCTCAGCGCGACCGTTTACCACGTGATCGCTCCATCAACAAACCTACATGTTATGACGCCGGTTCCTCCCTCCCCCTCTCTGTACCGATCGGTACAGCGGAGGGGGAAGAGATCGGTGTCAGCAGCGATGTGGGCTGCATCTGCAGTGCCCACATCGCTGCGCACCGAAAATGAACCCCTCAATTCCCTGCCAACACTCTGCAATACCCTGCCATTACTCTGCATTACTCTGCAATACCCCCATTACTCTGCATTACTCTGCAATACCCCCATTACTCTGCAATACCCCCATTACTCTGCATTACCCTGCAACACTCTGCATTACCCTGCAACACTCTGCATTGCCCTGCAACACTCTGCATTGCCCTGCAACACTCTGCATTGCCCTGCAACACTCTGCATTGCCCTGCAACACTCCGCAATGCCCTGCAACGCTCCGCAATACCCTGCAACGCTCCGCAACACCTTGCAACACTCCGCAACACCTTGCAACACTCCGCAACACTCCGCAATACCCTGCAACACTCTGCAATACCCTGCAACACTCCGCAACACCTTGCAACACTCCGCAATACCCTGCAACACTCCGCAACACCTTGCAACACTCCGCAATACCCTGCAACACTCCGCAACACCTTGCAACACTCTGCAATACCCTGCAACACCTTGCAATACCCTGCAACACTCTGCAATACCCTGCAATGCCCTGCAACACTCCGCAACGCCCTGCAACACTCCGCAACGCCCTGCAACACTCCGCAACGCCCTGCAACACTCCGCAATGCCCTGCAACACCCCGCAATGCCCTGCAACACTCTGCAATGCCCTGCAACACTCCGCAACACCTTGCAACACTCTGCAATACCCTGCAATACTCTGCAACACTCTGCAACGCTTTGCAATACCCTGCAACACTCTGCAATACCCTGCAACACTCTGCAATACCCTGCAACACCCGCCAATACCCTGCAACACTCTGCAATGCTCTGCAACACCCGCCAATACCCTGCAACACTCTGCAATGCTCTGCAACACCCGCCAATACCCTGCAACACTCTGCAATGCTCTGCAACACCCGCCAATACCCTGCAATGCAATACTCTGCAACGCCATACTCTGAGATACCCAGCCATAGTCGGTGATACCCTGCAATACCCAGCCATAGACATCCCCCCCCCCCCTCCCGCCGCCCTCCGGTGCTTCTATCGAATCGCTAATACGATCAAAGACAGAATCTTTTTTTTTTTTTTTTTTTTCAGGCTTCCCAGCTTAGAGGTGAGATGTGGGGTCTTATTGACCCCACATCTCACTGTAAAGAGGACCTGTCATGCCATATTCCTATTACAAGGGATGTTTACATTCCTTGTAATAGGAATAAAAGTGATCAAAAAAATTATTTTTGGGGAAAAAAATGTCAAACTAAAATAAATAAAGTAAAATGAACAATAAAAAAAATGTTTTTTTTTTAAAGCGCCCCTGTCCCCATGTGCTCGCATGCAGAAGCGAACGCATACGTAAGTCCCGCCCACATATGAAAACGGTGTTCAAACCACACATGTGAGGTATCGCTGCGAACGTTAGAGCGAGAGCAATAATTCTAGCCCTAGACCTCCTCTGTAACTCAAAACATATAACCAGTAAAAAAAAAATTAAATTGTCGCCTATGGGGATTTTTAAGTAGCGACGTTTGGCGCCATTCCACGAGCGTGTGCAATTTTGAAGAGTGACATATTAGGTATCTATTTACTCAGCGTAACTTCATCTTTCACATTATGGAAAAATTGGGCTAACTTTACTGTTTTTTTTTTTTTTTTTAAGCCCAAAACTGTTTTTTTTTCAAAAAAAAAGCATTCGAAAAATTACTGCGCAAATACCGTGCGAGATAAAAAGTTGCAACAACCACCATTGTATTCTCCAGGGTGTTTGCTAAAAAAACATATATAATGTTTTGGAGTTCTATGTAATTTTCTAGCAAATAAATGATTTACATGTAGGAGAGAAATGTCAGAATTGTCCTGGGTGCTCCAGAACACCTGATGGCGCTCCCTGCATGTTGGGCCTCTGTATGTGGCCACACTGTGTAAAAGTCTCACACATGTACTCGGGAGTAATAGCAGAATGTGTTTTGGGGTGTAATTTGTGGTATGCATATGCTGTGTGTGAGAAATAACCTGATAATATGACAATTTTGTGAAAAAAAAGTAAAAAAAATCTTGATTTTGCAAAAAATTGTGGGAAAAAATGACAACTTCAAAAAACTCATCATGCCTCTTACTAAATACCTTGGAATGTCTTCTTTCCAAAAAGGGGTAATTTGGGGGGTATTTGCACTTTTCTGGCATGTTAGGGTCTCAAGAATTGAAATAGGCCGTCAGTACTTCAGGTGTGATCAATTTTCAGATATTGGCACCATAGCTTGTGGACTCTATAACTTTCACAAAGACCAAATAATATCCACCAATTTGTACTTATTTTTACCAAAGATATGTAGTAGTATAAATTTTGGCCAAAATTTATGAAGAAAAAATTACTAATCTGCTAAATTTTCTAACAGAAACAAAGAAAAATTCATTTTTTTACATAATTTTTCGGTATTTTTTCCTTTATAGCACAAAAAATAAAAAACCCAGCGGTGATTAAATACCACCAAAAGAAAGCTCTATTTGTGTGAAAAAAAGGACAAAAATTTCATATAGGTCCAGTGTTGCATGACTGAGTAATTGTCATTCAAAATGCGAGAGCACCGAAAGCTGAAAATTAGTCTGGTTATTAAGGGTGTTTAAGTGCCCAGTGGTCAAGTGGTTAAACAGTGCCGTCTTTCTCAGATGGGGGAAATCCCACCATATATTGCAAAAGAACACACAGCAAATGTCTGGTGCATTACCCGAGAAGATTTATTAAAAGAAAACAAATAGCCAACTAAATACTCACAAAGGACTGAAGTTACATGCATTACAAAGAACTATGATGCTCGCCTAGTGTGGAACCAAGCGACCAGACTCTGAGGAAGGGAATACGACCCCAAAAAGGCATCAAGCTTGCCGATATCGCCACAGTCTGGCCACTCGTTGCCACACTGGTCAACCATTGGAGTTTGTTGTTTTGCATGTAACTTCAGTCCTTTTGTGAGTATTCAATTTTTTTTTGTTTTCTTTGAACCACTTCAGCCCTGGACCATTTGGCTGCCCAAAGACCAGAGCACTTTTTGCGATTCGGCACTGCGTCGCTTTAACTGACAATTGCGCGGTCGTGCGACGTGGCTCCCAAACAAAATTGACGTCCTTTTTTCCCCACAAATAGAGCTTTCTTTTGGTGGTATTTGATCACCTCTGCGGTTTTTTTCTTTTGCGCTATAAACAAAAAAGTAGCGTCAATTTTGAAAAAACTCATTCTTTTTTACTTTTTGCTATAATAAATATCCCCCAAAAATATATAAAAAAAAATTTTCCTCAGTTTAGGCCGATACATATTCTTCTACCTATTTTTGGTAAAAAAGAAACTTGCAATAAGCATTTATTGATTGGTTAATTATAGCGTCTACAAAATAGGGGATAGTTTTATAGCATTTTTATTAATATTTTTTTTTTACTAGAAATGGCGGCGATCAGCGATTTTTCATGGTGACTGCGACATGGTGGACAGATCGGACATTTTTGGTGCGATTTTGGGATCATTCACATTTATACAGCGATCAGTGCAATTAAAAATGCATATCTGCGTCAGCTGGTCGGCAAGCGGTTAATGAATCTTGGGTAATGCACTAGGTGTTTGCACCCTCTGTGTGTTCTTTTGTGGTGGGAAGAATGCTCATTACACTTGTGGTCATTGGGAAGATTTACCCCCTTACAGATATCTACAAAGATCAATATTGTCTTTATCGGCCTCCTGGACCGGTATTGCTCTTTCTTGATGGCTTTGTTGCCTGGCTACCCTACTTTCTCTCCTCTGAAATACCCACCATCATTCTTGGTTACTTCAACATTCCTGTCAATGTTAACAGCCCAACTACAGCTCAACTTTTCGACTTAACCTCATCTTTTGACCTAACCCAATGGACACATTTCCACTCACTCCAATGGTAATACCCTTGACCTTGTATTATCCCATCTCTGCAATTCTGGCAACCTCACCAACACCCCCTTTCCTCTCTCTGATCACAACCTCATTAGTTTCACTGTATCCTTCCCTCCATCCACCCATCCCTCTAAGCAGCAAACAATTACTTGTAGGAACCTTCACCACTTTAACCCTGCTCTTCTCTATTCTGCTACTGACCACCTAAATGACATAATCTCTCCCCTGTCCTGACCTGGCAACCTCTGTCTACAACAGTTCACTCTTATCATCACTAGATGCACTTGCTCCTCTAACCACACTTAGAATCAGGCCCCAACCGTTACAACCCTGGCAAACTGACAACACTAGAAATCTCAAAAGACATTGCTGTGCTCTTGAACGACTGTGGCGTAAAACCAAATGTCTGCAAAACTTTACCCTATATAAATCTGCCCTTCTAAAATACAATTCCTGTCTCCATGCTGCTTAACAAGCCTACTTTGTCTCTCTTATTAATACCTTGTCATTCAGTCCCCATCGGCTCTTCTCAACCTTTAACTCTCTGCTTTGTCCCCCACCCCCTCTACCCACTAACTCACTCACTGCCCAAGAGATTGCCAATCACTTCAAAGACAAGATTGATGCAATTCGTGAGGAAACCTCCACTGTGCGTACATCTTCCCCACCCAACAAGCCCTCACTAGACCCCACCAACCTGAACAACTTAAGACCCATCTCATTGCTCCCATTCACCTATAAACTTCTAGAATGCTTAGTCTACAACCATCTTAGCTCCTACCTCAGTAAAAATAACCTTCTTGACCCCTTACACAGTCTGGCTTTTGCTCACAACACTTCACAGAAACTGCCTTACTAAAACTCACTAACGATTTGCTAATTGCTAAAACCAACAGCCAGTACTCCATACTCCTATTACTTGACCCCTCTGCGGCCTTTGATACCGTTAACCACCCGCTCCTTCTCAATAAACAACATCCTCCAAGATTCTGCTCTATCCTGGTTCTCTGCCTATCTATCACAGCGCTCCTTCAGTGTTACCTACAAATCTGTCTCCTCCTCTCCATTGCCCTTTCTGTGGGAGTCCCCTAAGGCTCTGTTCTTGGACCCCTTCTCTTCTCTACCTACACTTCCTCCCTTGGTCACTTGATAACTGCCCATGGCTTCCAATACCACTTATACACCGATGGCACCCAAATCTATCTGTCTACTCCTCACCTCCCTCCTACAGTCTCCTCTAGCATTACTAACTTACTAACTGACATATCAGCATGGATGTCGCACCACTTCCTTAAACAAAATCTCTCTAAAACTGAGCTATTAACATTCCCCCCTGCCCATGGCTTTTCCATCAAAATCAACAATGCAACCATTAGACATGTGCGCCGTCAAATAAATTTGTTTTGTTTCGTTCTGTTTCGTATTATCCATTCATTCGTATTTCGTAATTCGTATTGGAAATTCAATTTGGATTTGTATGAAATACGAATTTTCGTTAACTTTTCGTATCAATTATGAACATTTGTTATGATGAATATATATGAACTATATATATGAAATTAAATGATATATATGAAATGAAATATATGAATATGAATTATGATGTCTCCCACTCCCATATTAAAAAAGTAATTTTCCCAACCCTCACTCAACAGCAGAAGAAAACCTCTGATTGGTCAACAAAACACCAGTCACATTTCCGTTTTAACGAAATTTGGATCTGAAATTCGTAAACGAAATTTCGTATTTCGTACAAAATTCAGAAGCAATTCGTATTTCAGATTCTCCTAAATGTACGAATTTATGTAAATTAGTATGAATTTTCGATTCGTACTATACTAATCTTACATGTTTAGCAACCATCAGTCCCTCCCCTCATGCCAGGGTACTAGGTAATCCTAGACTCTGACTTGTCATTTCAGCCTCATGTCCAATCATTGTCAAAGGTTTGTAGAATTCACCTCCGTAACATCTCTAAAATTCACCCCTTTTTAAAAAATGAAACCACCAAGCTCCTCATTCACTCCCTTGTTATCTCTCGCTTTGACTATTGCAACTCTCTTCTCATTGGCCTGCCTCTCCATAGGCTATCCCCTCTTCAGTCTATGATGAATGCTGCTGCAAAACTTATACACCTTACCAGTGCTCAGTGTCTGCCAGCCCTCTCCTCCAATCCCTATACTGGCTCCCAATCACCCAGCAAATTGAATTCAAACTACTAACCACAACATACAAAGCCATTCACAACTCTGCCCCGAGCTACATCACCAATCTTGACTCCAAATATCACCCAAATCGTCCCCTCCGCTTTTCTCAAGACCTCCTACTCTCAAGCTCTCTCGTCTCCTCCTCTCATACTCGTCTTCAGGATTTCTCCAGCTCCTCTCCCATCCTCTGGAACTTGCTACCTCAACCTGTCCGGCTATCCTCTACTCTAGCTACCTTCAGACGATCCCTGAAAACTCATCTCTTCAGTGAAGCCTATCACGTCACCAACTAATCTTTTACCGCTTCCATCAGCTCATTCGCCACCGTTACAACCTTTTGTACCACCTGTCCCACGCTATTAGATTGTAAGCTCTTCTGAGCAGAGCCCTCTTAATCCTCTTGTATTTTATTGTATTATAACTGTATTGGCTCCCTTTTATATTGTAAAGCACTGCGTAAGTTGTTGACGCTATATAAATCCTGTATAACAACAATTGTCAATGAGAACTTATCTGAGAGGCAGAAATTACTCAAGGAACCCCTAGCAACCTCAGAAGGAACCCTGGTTGAGAAACACTTCCTAGCACAAATTTAATTTCAGTTTCCATAAGTGTCTGTGTATGAAAAAGAAAAAACATACTTTCTAGTTCATGGAGTCTACTTGGTTTACTCCAGCCACAGTTCTTCTTTGCCAAACTTCTCGCTTGCCACCATCTTGATACACGATCCCACACATGTGCAGACACAACATGGTTCTCTACCAGGTCTATATGATATGTCAGAATACCCGTGACGTGGCTGCACATGCGCTAGATCAATTGTGCATGCACAAACATACAGTTGGTCTCTGTCAAGTCTCATAGACTTACGGGATTTAGTCCTGAAACACTGAAACATTTCCTACTGAAATGTGACTTAGATAATACAGGAGGCATTGGGTGTCTTGATATGCCTAGACAAGGATCCAAGAAGTGGAATGCAGCAAATAAAAAAAAAAATGTGAACTGTATAGCTTCCTAAGTTGGCAACCATGCCCATTTCCCCCCTCCTTTATAGATACAGTGGATGAGTGAGCGTGGCCACCCCAAGACAAAAAAGGTGTGTTATTCACAAGCTTACCAAGTAAAAATAATGGGAAAAACATGGCAAAAATTAAACTAACACAGCTAGTTTATCCCCTGCCCTCTGCTCTGGGATTTAGACAGGTCAGAGCTGAGCACTTCTGGGTTCACACACAGCAGAGGGGATCAGGGACACGAGTGCTCCCCAATTTCCTCCCGCTTTGCTTCCTGACATTGTATTTTGTGGCCTGAACAGGACAGCCCATAACCCAAGGAGTGGGGGCGGGGGTCCATCAGGGAAGGGGCAAGTCACATTAAAGGGATTGGGCAGCTCTACGGCCGCCCAGATTCTTTTTTACATTAAAGCTCTAAAAAACTGAAGCTGAAGAGGCTAAAGCGGACCCCCCTTTCAAAAACCACCATCTCTGAGGCCTTGGCTAAGTAACTAGTGCCTCAGAAGAACCAGGAAGTGGAAACACAAAAGAGTAAGTAAAAGCAAAAAAATAATAATTTTGAACCACTTTTCGTCCAGCCCCGGCATCTCTTTAATAGGATCTGTACACTTGGGAGTGGGAAGGATGGGCCAATCATGTGACCACTGCGATAGGCTTGTCGCACTGAACATGTGATCAGGAGCCAGTCCCACCCACTCCCAATCATTGGATTGAGAGCTGTCTTTGACAACTCAGTCACCGGGCTTGGAGTGTGCAGAGAGTGTGCGCCAAGCACAGAATGCTCTGCTGCACATGGACGCATATGTGCGGCATATGGGCGTTAAAGCTGATCCTCTTTGCTGCCACACATATGCGATACAAGGGCGGCAAGAGGTAAAAAAATGACTTGTGGATAATTTCACATCTGCACACAGAGGGGGAAAGGTACACTTTAAAGCTGAACTCTGGGATAAATAGAGGTGTTGATTTACTAGAACTGGAGAGCGCAAAATCTGGTGCATCTGTGCATGGTAGCCAATCAGCTTATAACTTCAGCTTGTTCAATTAAGCTTTGACAAAAAAACCTGGAAGCTGATTTCTATGGAAAGCTGCACCAGATTTTGCACTCTCCAGTTTTAGTAAATCAGCCCCATATTGTCTAATTACAAGAGTCCTGTATTCTTCCTTAAATCTCGGTGTAATTTGTGTATTTCTTCCAGATCTGTGCAGTAATCCAATGTGAAACTTCTCCTTCCTGTAATAAAGACCACTCACTGCTGCTCTCTCTCCTTGTACAGGGTGACAGGTCTTGTCTCTGCCCCTCCTGCAGTTTCCTGTAATTGGTAGAACCTGTTAGGCCCCTCCCACAGCTCTACTCTCTGCTTTGGCTATGTATAGCACAGTGATGTTGTCACTGCTACTTTTACAAAGCAATAACTGGGCTTGCAAAGACATCTGGTGCACACAAAGTGAATTCAAATCTTTTGTGGATGAGGAATATATTTATATCAAAGTTTTTCTGCCCAGAGTTCAACTTTTAAAGCCTTTATTATTAAGGACATTTTTTTATCTATTGATAATGCTTCTGTGTGCCAGATCTTTTTCTGATCATTGCCCTTTTGCTTATGTCCAACCTTTTTTTGGGGTTCCCAAATTGTTACCCTTAAACAGTTGCCAATCAGTAACTGGGGTCCCAGAAAAGGGTGTGCACGGGACACGATATTAAAAAAAACCAGGCTGAGCAGTTCATAGTTAGTCCAGAAGAAGAAGGTACCAGTCCTAGATGTTCAGCTCCTTCACCGTGATGCGCTGTGACCAGGTAGCCCCTGGCCTTCCAAAATCTACACGGTATGAAAGTGCTCTGAGCATGTGGTAGTCATGAATGATGACGGTTTGGCTAAATCGTGTCCATAGAGGGAGGTGGTGGGGGGAGTAGAGGGAAAGGGAAGTAGACCGAGGGGAAGAAATGCTTGAATTTCAGTTGCTATGACGACAAGAAGTGGTTCTGCTGCACTGACGATCTGCTGTTGTTTTTTTTTTTGTACACAGAAAAATAGAATTTTTTTTTTGTTGTTTTTATCCCCCTGGTAGCTGCGTATTGCGCTTAAACAGAAAAGAGAGCGAGTGTAAAACATGCAGAGATTTTCTTAGCAAGCGGTGAAGTCATAAGACGTTCTTATTTAAATAAGTGCGTCTATTTCTGGCAAATAAGCTTATCCAAAGTGCAAAGTGACTCCGCTCGTGTTTTTTGCCTTGCCATTGAAATGTTCTTGCAGCTTGTTCCAAAGTAGAACGACAATGGCACTCAGATACGAGTAAATGAGCGTCAGCATCGCAATAGCGTGAATACCTTTTGAAAGTGGGGCTACTGCTATGTATAGTCTATGCCGGGACTTTTTTTGAACATCTGGTGGATCAAGAATGGAACAAGGTACCCTATCTGGTCGAAGAAATGACTGGGAAAATAGAAATTTTAAAGTGAGTACAAAAATGATTTTCTCTGAGCTCACTGAGTAACACTGGTGTTAATTAAAGATCAACTATATACAAATGTGTTATAGTCCCATCTACAGGAGTACTAGTACCGATTGATCTTCAGTCAAAAGTTGGGTCTCTCAATGAACGTAAGAGAAAACAGAAAACAGAAATTTTGGTACTCACCGTAACATTCTTTTCTCTGAGCTCATTGAGAAACACCACTGTTGACTGAGGATCAACCGCACACAAGTAGGTTATAGTGCCCTCAACAGGAGTATTGGTACTGATAGATCTTCAATCATAAGTTGTGTTCCACAATAAACATGCGAGAAAATAGAAATGTTATGAGTTCATTAAGGGACACTGGGATCGACCATATACACATGGGTTATAGTCCCATCAAACCATCCAATGGTTGATCACACGTGCAGTATCATGGCAGTTAAAGATTAAACAGAGGTCAAGATGGCAGCTTCCCTGACTGAAAATGATAGGGGGGCTTACTTACATTTTAAAGATCGACCATACACAAGTGGGTATAGCACCATCTACAGGAGTATTGCTACTGACGGATCTTCAATCAAAAGATGTCTCTCAATGAACATAATAGAAAATAGAAATGTTGGTACTCACCATAAAATGATTTTCTCTGAGCTTGTTGAGGGACACCGCTGTTGATTGAAGACCAACCATACACAAGTGAGTGTGTACCAAAATTTCTATTTTCTTCTGTCTTCATTGGGAGACTCAACTTTTGTTTGAAGATCAATCAGTACTAATACTCCTGTAGACGGCACTATAACCCACCTGTGTATGGTTGATTTTCAATCAACAGCTGTATCTCTCAATAAACTCAGAGATAATAATTTTATGGTGAGTATAAAAATGTCTATTTTCTCTTATGGTCATTGAGAGACACAGCTTTTGTTTGAAGATCAGGATCAGTCCTGGTATTACTGCAGATGGTGCTGAAAGCCACTTATAAATGATTGATCTTCATACAACACCTGTGTCCCTCAATTGGGTCAGAGAAAATAATTTTACATTGGATACAAAATGTCTATTTTCTCTTCTGTCGTTGAGAGACCTACTGCTACTTTATACCCACAATGGACTTTTGAAGTACCCCAGGTTACCCTGAATTTTTAATATTGTATTGATGTGGTTGTCTTCTGGGGCACCTCAAAAGTCCATTGTGGGTATACAATAGTAGGATTTCTAATTTTACTAGGATGTGGTGCTCCCACAAAAGGGCCTGGGACATCCCAGATTTATCTAATCTGGCACTGAGACACAGCTTTTGATTGAAGATCTATCAGTACCAGTGCTCTTGTAGATGGCATTATAACTCACTTGTGTATGGTTGGTCTTCAATCAACAGCAGTGTCCCTCAATGAGCTCAGAAAAAACAATTTTACGGTCAGTACCAAAATTTCTGTTTTCTTTTACATTCATTGGGAGACACAACTTTTGACTAAAGATCAATCAGCACCAGTACACCTGTAGATGGCACTATACGCCACCTGTGTATGGTTGATTTTCTGTCGTTGAGAGACCCACTGCTACTTTATACCCACAATGGACTTTTGAGGTACCCTTTGTTACCCTGAATTTATAATATTGAATTGATGTGGTTTTCTTCTGGGGCACCTCAAAAGTCCATTGTGAGTATAAAATAGTAGGATTTTCTAATCTTTTCTAAGCTTTTGCTTGAAGACCTATCAGTACCAGTGCTCTTGTAGATGGCACGCTGAGTAAATAGATATCTAACATGTCACATTTTAAAATTGCGTTCTCCCATGGAATGGCACCAAACTATGGTACTTAAAATTCTCCATTGGCAACACTTTAAACACCTTAACAGGTTAGCAGTTTAGATACACAGGAGGTCTGGCACTAGAATTATTGCTGTTGCCCTGATGCTCACGATTATAACTCACAAGTATAGTGCGATCACCGTTTACATATGTGTGCGGGACTTACGTATGCGTTAGCATTTGCACGTTAGCATGGGGAGGGGGGCACGTTACTTTTTTTATAAATTTACATAATTTATTTTATCCAAAACATTTTTTTTACACTGTCTCTTTAATTCATTTTTTTTAAATTAATTTATATTATTTATTTTATCCAAAACTTTTTTTTTTTACACTGTCTCCTTAATTTTTTTTTAATTAACTTTATTGCTATCACAAGGGATGCCCTGTGGCATCATGCATCTTGACAGGTCCTCTTTATGGAGAGACCAGGAGTCTATTAGACCACAAATCTCTTCTCTGGCTTCCAGTGCAGCCGATCAGATACAGTTCGGTCTGATCCGCTGCTTTCCTGGCCACTAACGAGCAGGTTAACAAAGAGCCGGGGCCGGAAGTGAGGAACTCCTCATTGTTCCCGGGAAGGCACAGAGAGGGAGGACTAATGTCAGTACCTCTCTCTATGTGTAGTGACACCATCACCATGCATTGCATTGCTCCCGGGCTCCATAATCGGATAGCAGAGTCCAGGACAGGTGGTGGCGGGGGATGGGGGACCCCTTCCGTCACCTGCAGAAGCGATTGAATCACTTCTGTTCTGCTGAACAGGAAATCTCTGGCTGCATATTTTGAAACCAGGATGATGCCTGCAGATGCAGGCATCAAAGTCCAGAAAGAGTGTAACACCGCTTAGAATGTGGATAATGATTTCCTCATGGGTGCTGGCCCCAGCTCACCACTGTCAATAGTAATTGAAGAAAAAGAAGATAAGCACAAGTTTCCCGAGTGAAACCGGTCTACCAATGTTCCTGTAACCTCCTACGTCCTTTGGCATTTTGACAATAAAGTAACTATGCTACAGAAGTTCTTCCTTATTTTTCTTCTTCTTTTTCTTTGGGTGCAGGCATCATTCTGATATATCCACTTTGACCTATGAATGTCCTACGGTCTTGAAGTGGTTAAAGATAAATTTTATGCAAGTGGGTTATAGTGCCATCTACAGGATTTTTGATATCGGTACTGATCTTTATTCTCAAACAGAAGCTGTCTCACATGAGCCTAAGAGAGAATAGAACTTTTTGTACTGTAAAATTATTTTATTTGAGTTCACTGAGGGACACAGGATCACATTGATCACTGATTGAATAAGCAGTCAGACTGTTTATGTGCTCTTCAGCCACCCATAAATATTCAGAGTTTTGGAGCAGCCAAGTCTTATCCTGACTGAGGAGTTCCCAGCCTGAGGGGCAGACTGCTGTAATTTGCTGGTCATCAAGGTCCCAGCTGTGGCATAGCTGAGGGTCCCCCTTCTAAAGATCCTTTTTTGCAGCTAATCAAAGGATCTTACCCAAGGACCTGGTCTGGAGAGCACAGTGTGGCTGGTAGAAGTTGGAAAGGGCCCGGGCTGTCCTGAGGCATTGTGAGCATTAACCTTTCCCTCACTGAAGGGTGTACGGTGGCATCTGGTGATCCTGTGACATTGTGAGTACTAACCCGAGGTCAGGGTAATAGTGACTGTGTGCTGTTTCTTTTGTGTGGAAGAGCCAGTGGCAGTTCTGACTGGGATAGCTTTCAAAAAGGACTCAGTTCTGCCATCTATACTTGTTCCTGCATAGACTATTTAGGGAGGCTTAGCAAAGTGGAGTGTTCTCTTGCAAATATTCAGTGTATCCCATATCGCTCCATACCCCAATTTCTTCAGCAATAAAAAAAAAAATCCCAAAAAAGCATCCCCTAGACCAGAGGGCTCCAAACTTTCTAAACAAAGGGCCCGTTTACTGTCCTTCAGACTTTAGGGGGTCCAGAGTGGCCAGTGGGAATTACATAGAAGTAGGAATAGTGCCCCATCATTAGTAATTGTTTATATCAGTGGAAAGAATTATGTCCCATTGCTGGTGTCAGTGGGAAGAATAGTGCCCCATCATTGGTGTTAGTGGAAGGAAACATGCCCCATTGTTGGTGTTAGTGAAAGGAATGGTTCACCACTGTTGGTGCTAATGGAAGGTATGGTGCCTGCTTATTGGTGCCAATGGAAGGAATAGTGCCCCGTGGGCCAAATAAAGGCAAAGAATGGGCTGGAATTTGGAGATTACCAAGACTGATTACTGAGCCAGAGTGAGTAAACTGTACTGTGTGCCTGCTCTGCACTAAACTTGGGAAAAAAACAGTTAAATTACAGTGGCTCCTTCCGGGGTATCATTACAGTGGTCAGAATGAACTCCTTACAGAGAGTGCAAAAGATCATTGGTGTCATGGTACTGAATTTGTCAAATGACCTTCTATTTTATGGTGCCTGCATAGTTCCTGGGCCAACGTCATTCAGCCACCGTTTAAAGAAGCCCTAGTAACCTCTGCAGGAACCCTGGTTGAGAATGGCTGGTCTAACTCTTCCATACCTATTCAAACCAAAAAAGTTTTGCCATAACATACCCTTCAATTCTCTAGCATCTACACATATTCCTCCAATATCTATTTTTGCCTTTTAGCTTTAAATGAAATATCAGGTTTTCTAGGGTGAAAACCCTTCTAAATCCATAGACAGTCAAATATAAATAGTAGATATATTGCTCATTTAAGGGGGTTATACATTTCAACATAGTCGCCCAGAGGAGCGCATAATCTCTGTGCCAAGGTTTCATATCAAAAGCTACCCCCCTATCAAAACCTATTTTCATTAAGAAGACATGACTTCTAGCCATGATTACCCAAAGCCAATTCTGATTGACGTCCCTCATCCTGATACAGACTGATAAGTGAAGTGGACTGTTGCTGTGCTCTCTCGTCTACAATAGATGGCTAATAAAAGATTTAATTATAAACCGGGGGGAGAGGACGCATCAGCAGAAATCACTGTTCCAAAACAACACTTATGTGAAGGCACAGAGCGATCACACAGAAGAGATTGGTTGCTGATGGAATATATAAAGAAACAAGGGCCAGCATCCTCCTTTTTGGTCAGTGGCCAGAGATGCGGTCTGAGGATGGTAATGGGATATGCTTGGCTTTCGGTTGATAAATTATGCTAGCTTTCTTCTAATGCACGTTTTTAGCTCATGTAAAAAGCTCAGCTAACCCCCTTTGCTTCAGCTACATAACAATCATTAAATATTAACACTCTGCAGTAATTGGTTTTAAAATCAGTCTGTCTGGACCAATGATGGCCAAGGATTTGCAGATGCCCTTGTCTGAGAACAGTGTGGTCATTTGGAAAGATACACCATGCTGAAAAATTAAAGAGCAACTCATGGCAAGGAGATTAAATCACCATTTACTTTAATTATATGTTTCTTCAAAAGTCAGGGTTTTCTTTTTTTTTTTTGCAATTCAGTTAGCATAATCAGCTGAAATCTATCTTAACAAAGAAATGCCATATGCTTAGTAGATGTGGCAGTGTGTGTGTCCAACCTCCCAACTTTCCGAGACGGGAATATGGGACGCCTTTTACAAAGAAATATATACACAAATTACACATTCGGGCCAAGGACCCAATTTTACATGATAAGGGTGTTTCAGAGAAAGCCCGCCATTACTACCACCAGGTCAATGTCCACCCCTAGCACTTGTCTTCCTCAGAATGAACTTCGACTACGCAAGAGTGGAGATTAAGTGCAACCGGTGGCAAATAGATTTTTTTTTGCAATTCAGTTAGCATAATCAACTGAGATCTATCTTAATAAAGAACTGATGTATGCTTAGTAGATGTGGCAGTGGGTACGCTCAACCCATACCTCCCAACTTTCTTGAGATGGGAATGAGGGACGCCTTTTAGAACAAAATATGTAAGCAAAGTACACATTCCGGCCAAGGACCCAATTTCACATGATGAGGGTATGTCAGAAAAAGCCCGCCATTGCTACCACCAGGCCAATGTCCACCCCTAGCACTTGTCTTCCTAAGAACAAACTTAGACCATGCAAGATTAGAGTTTAAATGCAACTGTTGACAAATAGATTAAAACTGTTTAATTACAGTATATGTTCCCTCAAAACAATATATTTTTTTGCAATTTATTTAGCATAATTAGATATCTTTCCGAGATGTCATCTGAAACTGGGGGCTTGGCCGGGATGTGTACATCTCGGGAAGTCATCTAATTATGCTAAATGGATTGCAAAAAAAATATATATATATATTGCTTTAAGGGAACATATACTGTAGTTAAACAGTTTTAATCGATTTGCCACCAGTTGCATTTAAACTTCACTCTTGTGTGGTCTGTTTGTTCTGTTCTAAGGAAGATAAGTTCTAGGGGTGGATACTGGCCTGGCGGTAGCAATGGCTGGCCTTATCTGAAATACCCTCATCATGCAAAATTGGGTCCTTGGCTGAAATGTCTACTTTGCATACATATTATGTTCTAAAAGGCGTCCCTCATTTCCATCTCAAGGAAAGTTGGGAGGTATGTGTTGAGTGCATGCACAGCCACATCTACTAAAAATATGGAAGTTCTTTTTAAAATAGATTTCTGCGGATTATGCTAATTGAATTGCAAAAAAAAATAATCCTGAGTTTTGAAGGAACATATAATTAGTTACCATTAAACTTCATTCATGTGTGGTCAACATTTATTCTGGGGAAGACAAGAGGTAGGGATGGTTATTGACCTAATAGTGCAATGGTGGGCTCCCTCTGAAATACCTTTGTCATCCGAAACTGGGGGCTTGGCCCGGGATGTGTGCAAGGGTATTTCAGAGGGAGCCCACCATTGCTACTATTAGGTCATTATCCATCCCTGCCTCTTGTCTTCCCCAGAACAAACGTTGACCACACACGAATGAAGTTTAATGGTAACTAATTATATGGTTTTTTTTGCAATTCAGTTAGCATAATCCGTTGAAACCTATTTTAACAAAGAACTGCCATATTCTTAGTAGATGTGGCAGTGCATGCACTCAACACATACCTTCGAACTTTTCGACATGGAAATGAGGGATGCCCTTTAGAACAAAATATGTATGCAAAGTACACATTCCAGCCAAGGACCCAGTTTCACATGATAAGGGTATTTCAGAGAGAGCCCCCAATTGCTACCAAACCACCAAATGTCCACCCTTAGTATTTGTCTTCCTCAGAACAAACTTAGACCATGCAAGTGTGGAGTTTAAGGCTGGGTTCACATATGTGCAAATTGGGTGTGGTTTTCACCGCATCCATCCAATTCGCATAAAATGCGAGTGTGAACGTTTCTCAATGGAGCTGGTTCACACAGGCCAAGGGCATCTGCGGTGCAGATTGCAAAAGGGTCCTGTGCATTTTTGTGTCCGGTTCAGGTGCAAAATCAAGCAAAAATGCGGACCCGAATCACACCTTAACCAGTGAACAGAAATGCACCGAGCTTGAGCACAAAACCGTGGCCGCACATATGTGAACCCGGCCTTAATGCAACTGGTGGCAAAGAGATTAAAACACTTTAATCATGCTAACTGAATTGCAAAAAAAATATTGTTTTGAGGGAACATATAATTAGATGACTTTCTGAGATGTACACATCCCAGCCAAGCCCCCAGTTTCGGATGACAAGGGTATTTCAGTGGGAGCTCACCATTGCTATTATTAGGTCACTATCCATCCCTACATCTTGTCTTCCCCAGAACAAATTTAGGCCACACAAGAATGAAGTTTAATGGCAACTAATTATATGTTCCTTCAAAACTCAGGATATTTTTTTGTAATTCAGTTAGCATAATCATCTGAAATCCATCTAAACGAAAAACTGCCATATTCTAGCTCGGTAGATGTTTCAGTGGGTGTGCTCAACACATACCTGTACCTCCAAAATTCCTAAGATGAGAAAGGGGGAGACTTTGTAGGACAAAATATCTAGGTAAAGTGCACATCCCAGCCAAGCTCAAAGTTTCACATGACAAGGCTGTTTCAGAGCGAGTCCACTATTGCTACCACTAGACCAATATCCACCTTTACCGCTTCTCTTCCTGGGAACAAACAGACCACACAAGAGTGGACTTTAATGACAACTCATGGCAAGTAGATTAAAATAGCATTTACTTTAATGTTATTTTCTTTTAAATATATATTTTTTGCTATCCAGTTAGCATATATCGAATGGAATCTATCAATAAATGGTTTATTACATGCTGTTCATAATCACTTTCTGTATTCTGCAAAAAAAGCCTGGTTGATCCTGCTGTTCTCTATTTTCACCTTCTGTCCATGTCCCCATTTCAGCTAGTGATTTTGCATCTGTTGTGCCAACTATGCACATGCTCAGTTCTCAGTGAGTTTCTATGCTGAGCATTTCCTCCCCATCACATTTGAGCAGCCTATGCGACACAGAGTCAAACGTAGGTGTATACACAGTGGTAAATGACAGCCCACTCCCTCCCTTCTCATCCATGCCCACTAACCAGCTGAACACAATGGGTGCGGAATGTTAAATGTAGATTGACAGAGGCTTCACCCCCCTTTTATTCTAAGACACAGGCTGGAGAGGCGTGACTCTCAGAAATCTGTCCATACAATGTTATTAAAACAAAAATTATCAATATACTCAAACAGTGACAATAAATGAAATCAGAAATAAAAAAAACGTGAAGGTGAAAACAAAACCGTTCAAAGTAAAAGTAGGGTACATAAACAAGTACATCTATGTACATGCAAAAACCTTGTAGGGTATCACCCACAGAAATATGTATATAATAATATAACAGAGAGTCCCACAAATGAAATAGTCCAATAAAGTGATGAATAACTTAATTGCCAAAATGGTGCAATCAAAATAGATCTTGAATGGATATCAAAACTTCAGGAGTAGAAATCAGATGGAAAGATGAAACACTCTTACAAGATGATACAAATACCATATGGCAGTGTATCGTATGAGCTTGTAGCACTAAAACCACTAGCGCAAGAGGGGACAGAACCAAGCCAAATTTTTAGTTATTCCATTGCAAGATCATCGGCTTGGACAGGTATTGTCCCTACAGATGGCCGCCTTTCAGTCCTGATTGGTTGGATTTGGCTTGGTTCCGTCTCCTCTTGCGCTAGTGGTTTTAGCGCTACAAGCTCATACGATACACTTTTTTTTTTTGAACATGTGACCAGCAGCAGAGGACTAGAAGCTCCTCCTGCTTATGTTTCCCTGCAGACAGGCTGGGTCATATGACAGCTGTATATCGATTAGGAAAAGGTACTGAGATTTTTTTTTTTTGTATTAAAATAATTACAGTGCTCTCATCCATATACAGAAATAGAAGGGACAATGTAAATTAAACAGGGTGTGTTTGTTATCACTTTGAAGATAAACTTCCATATGCTTTTTAGATGTTGCAGTGGGAATGTTCAACACATAATTCTCAAGTTTATGAAAATTCAAAGAGGGACACCTTTCATCACAAGATGGACACATCAATGTCAAAGGCCACAACCCTGCCAAGCCACCAGTTACAGATGAGGGTGTTTTCAGACGGAGTCCACCATTACTACCACTAGGTCAATATCCACTCTTACTGCTTGTCTTCCAAGGAACAGACTGAGTCCAAAAAAGAGTGAAGTTCAATGTCTATAGCAGCCCTTCATTAGCAGCCCTCAATTAACAATAAATAACAAAAGCTGGGTTGATAGTCCTTAAAGGCACTGAAAGAAACATCCAACTAAAGCCCAAAATCTGTTACTTGCCAGGCCCCCAGCTACCCTCACCACCTCAGAGTTGCTAAGAGAAACAAACTGCAGAATACACCTTTGTATGCTCATAGGCCACAACAGCTGGACCACACCAAAGGATGATCCTATAGCTTTGATAGGTTCCCACCCACTTTTACTCGTAAGAATGCAATCAAAGACCCCTAAAATCAAAAACCATTGCCATGACAATTAACAATATTATTAACAAATTTGGAGGGTGAGAAGGTCCTTAGATGCTGGTTATAGTGAGAATGCCCCTGTCCTGCTCTTACATGTAGAATGGTTCTGAAGCCCTCTCTTCCCTGAGACTCCTATTAGCAATCAGACAAGAGGACCATTCATGCTTTCTATTCTCTTGACCCTCTAATTACCAGACACTCCTTCAACCCAGTCATATGGCCCCTATGCCTATGTCCTTTGTCTTTCTGCTCCAAGCCCTTCTGACCGTGAAGAATTAATACACCGAAAAATGATTGCTTCAACCCACAACTTTTTAGTTTCACCACTACATTTCTTTAACATTGGCATTCTGACTTTTTTTTAAGATATAAGGACTTCAGACTTAAAAGAGAGACAACTGAGGGGGAAATAACAACATACAGGATTTTTGTGGACTGTCTGTTGTCAGCGCTGTCTAATTACACTTTGTTAAAACATTGAATCCTTTCCCATATCCTATTCTTTACAACATAGACATACATTTTTCAGTAGTCCAAGAATAGTAGCAAGAATAGGAGGGCTAATTAGACTTCTTGAAATAACACAGGAAGTATGCACAGGACTGAAAACTCCATATTGATCTCCTAGATATGCATGCATCTCCTAAGTCATGTTCATGACAATATACAGCATTTTTGTGGACCGTATGGTGTCAGCCCTGCCTAGTTGTCTTTTGCTAAACTATATACGATCCCCTATCCCGTTCTACACAACTCTAAGACTAGTAGGGCTAATTAGACTCCTTGAGATAACACAGGAAGGGTGCATGGGACTGAAAGATACCTATTGATCTCCCAGATCCTAAGTCATGTTTGTGTGATGGGAGTCACTTTGGGTGGGGGGCTTGTGGAACTCAGCTTATCTTGGAGAGCTCTGGAAATTCTGTGTCCAGCTCCCCCGGCCCATCCTATGTGTAAATCACCCTGTGTCCATGAACCTCAGTCTGATCTGTGCTAGTCGGTCTCGCTGTACAGCCACACTGAAATACTGTACATATGTAAATATTGTGTGTTGTCTTATACTGTTGTGGACTGTTTGCTGGGATCGTTTGGGGTGTGGCTGTGTCCCATTGTTCTGTTGTGTCTGTCTGCCTTAGGAGAAAAATATTATGGGAGGGATGCTTTGTATTTGTTTTTCTGGCATGTGGACTGATGGCAGGGTGGAGAGGGGAGGGGCAAATACAGTTTACCCAACCCTGAATGTAAGGGAGGAGGGAGTTGTTCACTGAGTGTATACCTGTGTACCTGTGTTTGAATAAACAGTTTGAAGTTTTTCAACCTACATTGAGTTACGGCTGATGACTGGGTGAGCTAAGGTGCCTTGGATAGTGCTGGTTCTGGACAAAGGAAGTATTTACGCTCGGACATAGTCCTGTTGAGTACCGGGGTCCGTGGATCTGTCACATTGTTCATGACAACAAAAAGCGTTTTTTTATACCGTGTGGAGCCCTTAAACCATATATGCCCTAGATACAGGGATGACAGTACATTCCAAACTAATATAAAGTGACCCAAATGTGATAAAATAAGTAATCCACAAATCAAAGTTCATACTATGAAATAATCCACATGTGTATGTGCTCAGTGTTCTTAACCGTTCACTCTCCTTTCTATGCAAAAAAAGTAATGATAGTGTAAAGAACTCCTAAGCCGGATGGATCCAAGCAGAGGAAAAATTCTAAAGATAGAGGTAATACACCACACTCACTGGATCGAATTAGACTACTTGAGATAACACAGGTAGGGTGCACAGAACTGAAAAATACATATTGATCTCCAAAATCCTAAGTCATGAGTGCTCAACCCATGGCCCCCCCAGCTGTTGCAGAACTACAAGTCCCATGAGGCATTGCAAGCTACTGACAGTTACAAGCATGACACCCAAAGGCAGAGGCATGATGGGACTTGTAACACACCACACCCACTGAATCACATTGACCCCTTGTTATACGAAGAGGGTCAACAACAGCTCTTTATACATCCACTCTCGCTTCTCTGCAGCTCTCCTCCTCTTTAAATAATCTCCACAACTTCCACACTGATAGTATATGATTCAACCATATTCTCAACAATTGGCATGAGTTAAATATATAATTAGTTAAATGTATGTAAGTTGCACGTACATGATAAACAGTACCAATAGCCTTGTACATATGTCATGCCTCATCCAAGATGGCCACTATAGGTTACCAACAGGATCCAGATGTGATGTCACTGGAAGTTAACCCCCAACATGTTTCGCCATAGCAATGTGATGTCCTTAGGAGCTGAACCTTTTTTTTTTTTTGCCAAAACTCAGCTACTCCAGGGTGCGCTGGCAGTAGGTTTCTTTTTCTGCCTCTAAACACCCCTGCCTCTTAACCTGTGTGTCCATGCACACATAGACATTTAGAGGAGTTAACATGGTGGGGCATTTAGAGGCAGAAAAAAAATGCCAGATGCCCCTAAGAGCAGCATCAAAAACGCCCAGTGTGCATGAAGCCGTATAGTTGGAGTTTAAACTGCTTACATTTTGCCTTCTCTGGTTCTTCCTTCTCCCCTCATCAACATGCTAATGAAACTATAATTAACACCTTTCCATTTTCATTAATACCTTATTTTAGACCAAGTGACATCACTGGATCTCTGTGCTTCTGTAACCAAAGCAGGCAAATCATGGCTGGTGAGAAGAGTCACCAGGGTGCTGTACAGTACATAGCTTCATCAATACATCACAGCCCCCTGCCTCAGTACTCCTCCCAAAAGCCCTCAGCCCAAATGCAAGCAGTGGGCTGGCTCTTGGGGGCCATAAGTAACACCTACATTATAGTTGCTCTGTACACTTGCTATAACTACTTTTCACTTTTGGTTGATGTTTCGGTTCGCAATCTGCGGGCGGCATTGCCACTGAATGCTAACTGTTCAAGCAAATGGGGAAGTGCCCCATGAAATGCACGTGTTTGAGGCATCTTTGCAAAAATGGGGACAAAACAGGTAGTGAGGAGACATCATATCTTCTCTTCACCGCCTGTCAATCACATTTGGATTGTTTCTCAGGGGAGCAGCTGGTTTAGACGCACATCTAAATTATAAATTGTAATGTTATTAAAAATTCCTTTTCCTTTTTTAATTGATAGCCGCTGTAATTTTCTGTAAAATCAAATGCAATATGGCAACCTTTAGATGGAAATATCTATTGCGGGGATGCCTAAAATCTGACTTGTATCTTATTGCAGACTTCTGGGAAAATCAGTGAGCCAAACAAACAAGCAGGACAAATTCTGGGGGAGTTCTGTATACAAACCAGGGCTGTCTTTAACGCAGGGCAAAAGGGGCTGCTGCCCCTGGCCCAGTCATTGTTGTGGGGCCCAAAGCAGCTGCCCCTTGAGCCTGCATTGTCCGCAAATAGTTGATAATATTTGCCCTGGGTCTAATCAATATTAAAGTGATTGTAAATGCTCTTTTTTCTAAAATAACAAACTTATCATACTCACCTCCTCTATGCAGTTGGTTTTGCACAGAGCAGCCCAGATCCTCCTCTTGTCGGGCCCCTCTATGCTGCTCCTAGCCCCTCCCTCCTTTGAATGCCCCTCAACCAGTAGCTTTCTATGGGGGCTCCCAAGCTGAGTCAGAGCTCCATGTATCCATTCAGACACGGAGCCCCAACCTGGCCCCGCCCCCTCTCTCACCTGATTGGCTGACTGACTTTGGTTGGCAGCCACGGGAGCCAATCAGGAGGAGTTTCCTGTAAGTCTGAGAGGATCATGGACATCGCTGGAGAGAGAAGGGGCTCAGGTTGGTAATTAGGGGGTACTGGGGGGCTGCTACACACAGAAGTTTTTTTTTATCTTAATGCATAGAATGCATTAAGATAAAAAAAACTTCTGCCTTTAAAACTCCTTTAAAGACTGCCCAGATACCAACTGTGTACAAAACAACCCCAGAAATGTAATTTCCTGCTTGTGTGTTTGGCTCACTGATTTTCCCAGAAGTCAGATTTTAGGCATCCCCTGCAATAGGAATTAACTTTTTGGTAGGATACGCCCCAAGGGGTTGAATACCTCTAAAGGGATGCAGACTCTGCAGATTTTCTCATTAGAACACAGAGAGTGCACCGGGTGATTATAATAAACCAGATCCACCCATTCAAAATCAATCTGAAAAGCACACGATGAAACAAACGGCTATTTTTTTTCACAGCATCAAAAGTTTGGAATCTGCTACAAAGTTTGTTAAAATCTCTGCAATGTACATATATGATGTTTTTTTTTCCTCAACAAAAGTGGAGTTACTCTTTAAAAGAATCTCTGATATTGATGGCAAGCCAGCCGGATGCACAAGCTGGGATTTGTGATTAATTCTGAAGCTTAATGGTCATTTCTGTTTTTGTCTGTGCTCAACAGCTATGCCTAATGACTCAAACAATTAAGCTAGTGCAATTATATCTCTGTAAGGTCACTCAAGGGAAATTTCCCAGAAAATATAAAGTAGTCTTCCAACCACAACACGTTTAATGTCTCCTGTGTATCATAAGACTCTCTCGGGGCTCCCCTAAGAACAGCCTGAGTTCATTGACGATTAGGGGGATATCTAGGATAAAATGCAGGGTTGTTATTTTTACAATTGCAAGTTGAAGTAGTAGTCTGAGATGAATGGAGAAAACAGAAATAAAGATAATGAATCATCCTGTAATTAATTGCAATGTCTACTGATCAGCACAGGGATGGTGAATAAGTAGTCAGGGACAAACATCATGAGTCTGTTCTCTGATGGCAAGCAAAACATTCATCAGTAGTAACAATGAACAATTATCATTTATATATTTTTTTAATGTAAAATTAATATAAATAAAAAGCAATAATTTAAAATAAATAATAAAAATAATATAAAAAATATATAATACAGTAGAATGTATACAATATATAAATACATAAAATCCCCCTCTCTCTCTCTCTCTCTCGCTCTCTCTCTCTCTCTCTATATATATATATATATATATATATATACACAATATCTCACAAAAGTGAGTACACCCCTCACATCTTTTCATGTAACAACACTGAAGAAATTACACTTTACTACAATGTAAAGTAGTGAGTGTGCAGCTTGTATAACAATGTAAATTTGCGGCCCCCTCAAAATAACTTAACACACAGCCATTAATGTCTAAATTGCTGGCAACAAGTGAAAATGTCCAAATTGGGCCCAATTAGCCATTTTCTCTCCCCGATGTCATGTGACTTGTTAGTGTTTGAGGTTATTGCTCTCACTCACTCATACTGGTCACTGGAAGTTGAATATGGCACCTCATGGAAAAGAACTCTCTGAAGATCTGAAAAAAAGAATTGTTGCTCAACATAAAGATGGCCTAGGCTATAAGAAGATTGCCAAGACCCTGAAACTGAGCTTCAGGTGGACAATCAGGTCCGCCTGTAAAAAGGGAAAGCTGACTCAATCTGTCCACTGGTGTGAAAGGGACCTAAACGTTCAAAAATGGTTGCCCGCACTGGAGATTTCCATCAACACATGAAACAATGAAAAATACTAAGCTACATGGCTCACTCTTGCAGCATGGCTTCTCTTTACACTGGTCCCTCAGACCGTCTCACCCAGCTCTCCTGGCTCTCCTAGTTCTCCTGGCCCTCAGCCTTAACTTGCAGACCCTCAATCCAAGACACAATAGGGGTCACTGCCTGCTCCCTGCACCCATTATAATTCCAGATGTCAGCTTGGTCAGTGCAAACATGTACTTGCTAATCCCTGCAGAACAGGCCCATGCCCTGGCTGTCAAAAGGGGTTCTTCTGACACCCCAAGGTTTCTCACTCCTCCGAGGCTCACAGACTCCCTCAGTCCCCTGGACTCGCCTAGTTTCTCTCCTAGTCTCCCAGACTCGTTTAACTGTCCCCACTCTCTCAGTCCTATGGGGAAAGAATCCCCCCAACATGGAGTCCTGTCTCCCGAGCAGAGCTCTTCTCCTAATAGGAGTACACCTGTCTCCTGGCCAGAGCCCAAACCTCTCTTCTGGCTGGAGCTCTGACCTGTCTCCAAATGGCAGCCCTGACCCATGGTCAGGTCTTTGCTTGTCCACTTAGCGACCACCACATGTACATTTACGATGGCAGGGCAACATCACAAATCTGGTACACGATCAGCACTTCCAGGTAAGGCGCGTGCACCCGCTGCCCTGGCTGTCCTGTGATTTGTTACAGCATTATACGCACACAGTGGCAGGGTCTAGCACTATCCCAATATGTTGTAGCAATATGGACTACAAGCATAAAGCACCTGTAAGAGAACCAGTTGCTCCTGTACATTGCGCACTCGCGCATGCAGGCGGGTGCCCACACATGCATGTGCACATTAATGCGCATGCTCAGGTGCGGCGGGTTGGCGCCAGACAGCCTATTTAAAGAAGTGCTCTGACCCTAGATAATTGCTGGGGTCAGAGACATCTTTACCTCAAGGATACTTTACTGCATTATTTGAACACTGCGCTTAGACACTTTTAGCTTTCTCCAAGGAATTCATTGTCCCACTCTATTCCATCGGATTACAGTTAACTAGCTCCAACTAGCCGGTGAAGAACATCGTGGACTTTATTGCCCTTACTTGTAGAAAGGTCCCTATATTACTCTTCCACAGAACGTTCTTCTTCTTGTCAGGATAGCATTATAGACTGGCCAGGTTCCATCGTCTACATCAGTGATCTCCAAACTGCGGCCCTTTGCTTGCCTTTATTCGGCCCTTGGGACACTATTCCTCCTAGTGATACTTGACCGTATTGTACCCACTGACACCAACAATGGGATACTATTCCTCCTCCTAATACCAAAGATGGGACACAGTTTACTCCCATTAATGTATGAAAAAAACATTTCTATTCCCGCTGGCCACAGTCCGGCCCCCTTAAAGTATGAAGGACAGTAATCTGGCCCTTTGTGTAGAGAGTTTGGAGACCCCTGGTCTACATAGTGGCAGTAAAAGCAGTTAGCTGTACCATCTGTCTAGAATGGGAATAACTTTATTTCTAAAGGAAGTGTACATATATGTATAGTATTGTCATTGTTAAAACTATTGTCTTGTGCATTTTGGAGGAATTCTTTTGCTGAGATGGCGCTGTCGCCTACATCTCAGCAGATTTATCAACTCCTCTTTGTGATAACTTCACCTTTTATTGCTTCAATTAAAATAATCGCAGAACCTAAATACATTGAGTTGTCTGATTATTGCTCTACAGTGATACAAGGATGTTGGAACCCAGAGTGTCAGGTGGGTCAGAACGTTCACCTGGTCATGGCTGTGCAGATGAGCAGGTAATACTAAACAGTCCTCTAGGGGACAATGCTACACTGTATATGTACCGAACAACAACAGAACATTTGGATTGTCCTTTTTCTGCATTTTCACTACTTTCAAGATTATTAAATCCTGAAGGGACCCTCAAAGGTTTCAATGCAAACCACACAAGGACCCCTGTTTAATTTGGCTCCAGGGCCCCTGTGAAATTGTAGCTGCATTATGTTTTTAAACCACCTTTCCATAAATGATGGTTCCTGGGAAGTCACCATTCGGTATTCACAATACCAAGAGGAAATATTTTACAAACGGTAATAAAGCGACTAGTTAACTTAATGGAATTAAAAGGAAAGACTTCAATAGATGTAATATTAATACTGGGCATGTGTTGATTTAATCCATTCATTAATAGTGCAATATTCCCATCTAGAAATAAAATAGGCTTATATTTTGTCTACGTATACTGCAATATCTTTTCTGCTGCAGCTAATGGACCTGAGGCATCTGGGAATCGATTGTGGACAGTTCACTTCCACCAGGCAGCAGGAGGCCATATAATTAACAATGCACATTCTGTGTTAAGGGAGAACAGAGCCAACACACAAGACTTTAAACCTAATAATGGAAGAGACAACATTGCTTGATCCATACTTTATAAAGACCAGAATCCTCCATAAACAAATTTATGTCCCATGAAAAAATCCAGATTCAGAGCAGAATTAATTGTATACTGCATGTAATGCCAGTTTGCAAAATTGCAAATTCTATGCTGAGTGGCACAGTCAGCAAGGATGCAGAGTAGGGATGAGCTTGGACATGTTTGAATCCTAGTCCAGGCCCATTCGAGTGTAGCAAGGTCCCAGGCCTCCTTTGGTCCAATGAGAACCTCCTGGGCCAGAGACAGCTGACATCCCTCTGCACATGGTGGGCTGTGAGGCATGGTGAGTGCAAGGTAGTTCAAGTTATTGGGCGCCAGACACTTCTTGAATGCAAAAGAGTTTATTTCTCTTAGTAAACTTTTTTGAAGGAGAGAGGATTAGGGATAGGACACCCTTAGGTAGTTGCAAGATTAATTGGCAGATGCTGAGACTTTAATAGGAGGACAGCCATGTAGGGAAAAGCATCCAGCAAGATGCCACATCTGCATGTGCAGGACTGCTGTCTCCTATGGCAACAGTCTTTAACAGTTCCTAACACAAAGCTCACAGTTCTTTCACTTCCACTTCCACTACAATCACTCCTTGAAATTCTTCAACACACTGAACTCCTGGTCTCTCACTAGACCCACTGATTCACTGTCACTGAATCCCTTGAGATTCTCCAATCTTCACGGTGGTATCTTCCTAAAGCGTCACCCTGCTTCCCTGCTGGGTCCCTAGATTGGCACTCAAGATACCTTTCAAGCTTCACCCCACTGGTCTGCTTGGTCCCTGGCTTGACACACAAGGCTCCTCTGTAAGCGTCAACTTTGCTGGCTGGGTCCCTGGCTTGATACCCACTGAAGTTTCCAGATTCTTTGCCCCGGTTGGTGAGAATGCTGGTCCGGTACTTGCTTTGTTAACTCACTGTGGTCCCTGGTAATAAGGCGGATGGTCCCTTACTGGTGACAGCTTCCCCTCTTCCCCAGGACAGGTTTTCCTGACGGCAGAACCAACACTTCTGGTTGGACTGGCCCTCAGACAGCCTAGCAGCCAGATCTACAACACATGTCCACCCAGACACAGAACATCGATCACCTGACTCCACCCAAATATATAGGCTCTCCCAGCAGGCCAAGGGATCCAAGAAAACCCCTGCTCATTGGTTGAGATACTCCATATACCCATAACCTGACCTTGCAATGCCCTTCTCATATTCAGTACCACCAGCTACCCGGCCACCCAGTGGTAGAAGAGAAAAGTGTAACAAGGTAAAACTTAGGGAGAAATCAATTAATCTCTAACAACCTGCCAGGAAAAGTCATCTTGGCTAATTACGTTTTTAGGAGCAACCCTGCCTAAACTCTAGGGTGCTACACGAGCAAGCCCACCAGGAACTCGTGACTTGACTGGCCTTGCCACTTTTAGTGTGAACACCAGCAAGGTGTAAGGTGTTCTATGAATGGTAGCAATGCTGAGAGAGCACCCCCCTGTAGTCAGCATGTAGAAGGGAAGCCGCTCGCACAGAATCATGACACATGGAGAAAAATCAAGGCTATCATTTTAGTAGCGCTCACTGCTACAGTAATTTCCAGCTTCAGCAGCAGCCCATCAGGTATGAGATATGTATTCTTACATTGGTTCAGCTTTTCACAATGTAAGTATGCAATACAGGTCATTCCTGATGTTCAGCTTCAAAGACCAAGGATGCATCCTAAACAGAGAAAACTATGTTGGGTGGACTAACCCTTTACTCACTGCATTCCTTCAGGTTGGCTTTCTCTTTTTTCACTTATGTGAGCGAAATGCTTCCCCTGGTCCTGACAGGCTTCCAAGCAGGCTTCCAGCCCAACAAAACAACAAATCTCAGAATTGTCATTGAAGTGGACCTGAACTCAAAAGGTAAATATTTTCTATTTTATTTTATCTTAAGAACATCTACAAGTGTTGACTGTACATAAGCAGTACCCTGGAAAATACACTCTTTTTCCTGAGTTCCCTCTGAAAATGATCAGTGTGCCTTGAGCCTCAATGTTGTATACAGTACCTGCAGTGTGAGATCACCTAAAGTCAAGCGGGAATAACCATTGATTGATCAGAATTTGTCTGGTCCATCTATGGCCAGCTTTAGTGATGTCACTACTGTTCTACTTGCTGCTCTCCTTGCTGGAGAGGAAGCTGTACCTGAGGCTCTACAGTGCTAGAATAACTTTTTTACATTCTGTGAGTCATTGCTTTCTGAACCTCTCCTACTGTCTTTTGGTCATTGCCCCACCAGCTATCAGACCACTAGTCAACAGGGGGTCAGCTCGGACATAAGGAAGCAATGCAGGCTACTAAGAAGACTGCCTCCACACAGGGACACAATGCAAGGGGGTGAAGTTTCATTTTTGCCAGCTATGCTCATAGCCCTGCCCAGAGAGGGTTTAATAAGAAAAAAAATTTTGTAGGAAGAAATACGTATGCAAACCCAGTAAATGTGAGTGCCACAACAGTTCTCCTGTACACTTGACAATGGGATAAGCTATGTTCTCCACTGAACCAGGATGCTGACATAAAAAACAAAGGTTGGGCTGCTGCTAAATGTACTGTAGTAATCAATGAGTCCTTCTGGTAACAAAACTGTACAGTAACTGTAAGTTGACTGAGATGCATCTGGTTCTGGTTGTTGGGGATAACTGGTGATCTTATGACGAGAATCTGCCTGCTCAGCTGTAGGAAAGTTTCCACTGGGTGCATGCATCTGGTCACCTGGGCTCCCATGTCTCATGGGCTTTGGTGCCCACCTTGGGAGATCACCCTGCAGACTAGACCTGAAACCATTGTTGCAGAGAGGCCTCTAGTAAGTGTATGATTCTTGATGTGGCCTAAGGCTTAGATGAGTAATAAAAACTGATCAGAGTATAACATAGGGTTGAGCACTAGGGTCTCAAGACTTTGGAGTAGTCCGTAGTTTGGGAACCGAAGTTCACCTTTTCCATAAAATAGCCTATGCAAGCAAGGGGCTCCAGTTGATATAAAAAAACTCTGCAGCTTTGTAAAATGTTCAATAGTATTATTGTCATAACGGTAGGCCATTTGGATCTTCTCAGAATCCTGGCTGAAAACTCCTAGTTAGCTACCCAAATGTCCTGGGTTGTTGCTAGGACGGGAAAACCTTTGGATGCTTACTCCCAGAATTGCAAGAATGAAAACCAATGTTTTTTTCATCCTCACAACAAACCAGAAACTTGGGGTTGCTAACTAGGAGTGTTGTGCCAGGCATTTGAGGGCCCCCAATGGTTTGCAAGTATGACATTAATATTACTGACCATTTTACAAAACTGCAAATTTTTTATGTAGCACGCTTTAGGTAGATAGGTGCTAGACAGAGAAGTTTGGTAGGTTAGGCAAATTTAGGCAGGCCTAGCTGGCAGCCAGGCCTGTTTGTTTTGATCTGGACTGGGAGTGGCTCAGGATAGCAGCTGGTGACTCACAGGCACCATTACTAAGATCTCCCTCTTCCTTCTAGAGCTTTCTAGAAAGTACTGGAAGGTGAGGAGGAGAGGTGGAGTTTCCTGGGGTTGTTTAGAGAGCCCTGACCAATCCCCAACCTGGATTGGCAGGGGGCAGGACTCCTTAAATACCCAGGGTCAGCCCAGCTGGGGACCAGTTGTTCAGAGCTTGGAGATGGAATGCTAGGCTGTTGGGGCCTTTGAGGGAGCTCCCCAGTCTGGCGGGGGGGTAACTTTGGGCCTGGGGCTGGGGTGCGGACAGAGCCCTTCAAGAAAGCGTGAAGGTTCTGGATAGGAAGCACAGGAGCAGGAGAGAACAGCAGGAGAGAGCATTGCCGGGCAAGTCTCCAGGGAGAGAAACAACTGGTCGCAGCCAGGAGAGGGCTGGTGAATGACATGCACAGTCAGGAGGCATGCCTGAGAGGACTGAGACCATGCAGTCTGGGTCGGGTACAGAGCCAGCAGTATGGACTGTGTTGTCATTGACAGTGGAGAGGGACAGTTGCAGCCAGGAGGGCTGCCAGGGCCTGATGATGGGTTACTGGGCTTAGTAATCAAAGTTAGGGCAGATAGCACCAAGAACTTTTCGTTGCTACAAGTCAAGCTGTATTGTCATTCTACTACACGTAAGAACATACAGTAGAGGGGCCCGTGGTCCCTGCCTGCAAAAGGCAGTTGCTAAGGCCTTGCTGAGCCAGTGTCAGGCGTAACCATGTGGTTCTAGCTGTTCCTGGAAGCTCAAGAGTAGTGCTTGGGGAGCTGAGGAGTAATCGTCTGCAGTAAGAGTTGTGCTGGAGGAAGAGAAATCTGTATGTTGTCCCAATTATTTGTTCTAAATTCACTGTTTGTCTTTGTTTTTGATCATATCTTTTATGGTTTAGGTCCTCTTTAATTCCCTGTTTGAGCAACGGGATGAGTACCGAGTAAAGGTGATAGATACTCTTTAAAAAGAAACTGTCCCACTGAGATGAATTATGTGTGGGATGGCACTAGTTTGAGGTCTGCTAAGACATGCACGTAGCTGCAGTGGAATGTAGGCGTAGTGCAGACATGACATGGTGCAAGTCTTACTGGGATGAGGAGCTGATAGGTGTGGTTAATGAATAAGGGAGCTTACCTTATTGGAGTAGTGTCTGGAGAGGTGGAGTATAGGAGATAGTGTTGTAAGGGGAGGGCTGGAAGGTCAGCAGTCTAGAGTCAGCAGGATAAGAGAAAAGTTCAGGATCACCCCCCCCCGTCAAGAAAGATGAGTGGGTTAGAGAATCTGTGGGAGCAGCTCAGGTCAGCAGCTGCACAGCATGGCACAGAATGGCTGCAAAGCCAGATTGCAGCCACATTACAGGGGGTAGGGCAGGGACCCTCCACAGCTAGGGCCAGCCCTTTGCGGGCTCGGAGATCTCGGCCTCCGGTGCACTTGAGCCCTGACAATACCCCCAGGACACAGCGCCAGCTTGGGAGCCCCAGCTGGGACCCTTCAGGCCCCCCTGCAAAGCTGACACCTCCGTCAGGGGGCAGGGGGCCTGGGAGGAATTCCCGACAATGGCTCTGTCCACGAGGGGGGGTGTCACTCACCAGTCCAGGTCTCAGGCGCCCTCCAGGGCCGTTTGAGCGGAGATCCATCCGGCAGCTGCCCCTGACGATGCTCCGGTCGGGGGAACTGCCCAGCGGGAGAAAGTGGGGTCTGCGAGCGCCAGCCTGGTCGCTGGAGCAGCCGGCAGCTCACCACGTGGATACCCCATCTTGCCCCCAGGAGGGGGCGCGGCGCCATGTGCAGAGCGGCAGTCAGGAGCGGCAGTCGGGGGGCCACGCCTCCAGGCCTAGGTCAGGGCCTGGGAGGGATGGCCGTGGAGGAGCGGTGGGGCCGGATGACGTCAGCGGACCTGACGTCAGCGCCGGCGGACGTGACCAAGACGAAAACAAAGATGGTAGCCGAACGGAGGAAATTGGCGGTGAGAAGCAGAGGCAGCCTGGGGTGACTCGGGAGGTGGCACAGAGGCCTGGAAGAGACTTACCTGAAAGCAGCAATGAGGAGGGGGAGTTGATGGAGGACGAGGAGGAGGCGACAGCGGTGATGGACACAGCGGCTGGAGGGCCCATTCGCCTGCAGCAGCCAGGTAGGGCAATGGGGGATGTGGGGTCTGTTTATGCTGGGAATATTGGTCGGGGGTCATGGGGGGGGGGGGATGCTGGATACTTTAAAAGAATTGCTGCGCCGTTTGGAGGGTGGGACTTTACAGGTCCCTACCCCAGTTGCCACCTCAGCGGGCCCCAAAGAAGAAAGGGGTTTGCTGGCAGTTTAATGAAGGAACGTGTAGGTTCAGGAACTAGTGTCATTACAAACTGGATGCAGTGCCGCACACCCCTTCTCCCGATGCTTCAGACAAGGGAAGAGTCGCACCGGGGACTTCGCTGGAAAAAGGGATGACGCCGGCGTACCTGAAAAGGATGTTTCCTTTCCTAAGTAGGTACTGCTGGAGGCGGGGTTCAGGATTCCGAGTGCTTTGAGGGAGGTTCCTCCGGTTGCCGATAATCTGAGATCGGCGCAGCTCCACCAACAGGTGGTGTCTGAAAAAGTAAATGGCTCTTGGCCGGATGGTTGGTCCTTTTCCAGTCCCGCCGGTGGCCGAATTCGTGGTTTCCCCGTTGGGAGTGGTTCCTAAGCAGGAACCGGGCCAATATTGGATAATCCACCACCTGTTTTATCCAAAGGGCTGCTCAGTGAATGATGGTATCGACCCGCAGGTTTGTGCTGTTACCTATACATCATTTGACGCAGCCATTTCATGGGTAAGAAAGTACGGAAGAGGGGCGTTCCAGTTGTTGCCAGTTCATCCCCAGAGTATGCGTTTTTTTGGGTTGTTGTTGGGGAGGCTCATACTTTGTCGATCGATGCCTGCCTATGGGGTGCTCAATATCATGCGCCCTGTTTGAGGCTTTTAGTTCATTTTTTGAATGGGCGGTTCGGGAAACGGCTAGGGTCAACTCCGTCATCCATTACCTGGATGATTTCCTTTGCGTGGGCCCCCCGGGATCTCGCGGCTGCGGGATACTGTTAGGGACCTTGAGGCATTTGGCAGACAGATTTGGGATTCCGTTGGTGGAACAGAAGACGGAGGGCCCAGCTTCAGAACTGGTGTTTTTGGGAATCACGATTGATTCCATGGCAATGGAGTGTAGGTTGCCGGAAAGTAAAGTGGTTGCACTACGGCAAGAGGTTAGAATGGCGCATACGAAGCGGAAGCTGCGGTTAAAAGAACTGCAATCACTCCTGGGCAAGCTAAACTTTGCCTGCAGGATTATGCCCATGGGGCGTATATTTTGTAGAAGGCTGGCAGCGGCCACAGCTGGGGTGAAAGTGGCCAATCATTTCATTAGGTTATCCAAGGATTTACAGGAGGATTTGAGAGTTTGGTATGCTTTCCTGGAGGAGTTCAATGGCCGTTCGTTACTTATGGATGGGCCAGTCAGCAATGCTGATTTGGAGTTATTCACGGACGCGGCTGGCTCGGCGGGGTATGGCGCCTACTGCCAGGGGAACTGGAGTGCAGGGCCATGGCCATGGCCAGTCCTGGAAGGCGGCCGGGTTCCTGAGGAACTTGGCACTGCTGAAGCTATTCCCTATCGTGCTGGCGGTGGAATTGTTGGGAGACAGGTTTAGGGATAGGAAGGTGAGATTCCATTGTGACAACATGGGGGTGGTGGTGGCCATCAGTAATATCTCAGCCTCCTCCCCACCGGTAGTGAGATTATTAAGGCACTTGGTGCTTAGTTGCTTGAGGCTAAATGTGTTTGTTTATGCAGTGCATATCCCTGTAATTGAGAATAAGTTAGCGGATGCTCAGTCTCGTTTCCAGTGGGAGGACTTCTGCAGATTGGTGCCGGATGCACGCAGAGAAGGGGAACCTTGCCCGCCGGAGTTGTGGAGGATTGCGCTAGATTGATACAGCAGTCTCTAAGCGAGAGTACTTGGAGGGCATATCGGAAATTGTGGCAGGAATGGTCGGAGTGGTTGGTAGAGGTAAGAGGGTCGGACAACCCTGAGGGGCTACTGATGTGGGTGTTGTGCTTTATTTGTACCAATTATTCCACAGGGGTGTCGGGTCCAGAAATAGGAAAGAAGATGTCGGCTTTAGCGTTTTTATTTCAGTATAGAAGTCTGCCAGATGTTACGAAGAATTTTCTGGTTCGAAAGGCATTACGGGGGTACAAGAGGGAATCTAGATGCACAATTTCCTTTACGGTTTTGAGGTTGTTGTTACAAATGGTGGAGAAGGTGTGTTCTACAGTTTTTGAGAAAAAACTCTTCCGAGCAGCCTTTCTAGTGCCATTTTTCGGGGCGATGAGGATAGGGGAACTGGTGTCACCATCTAAGCAGGTGCAGGGTGGTTTGGGATTTGCGGATCTGGGTTGGGACCCTGCATCGGTGGTCCTATGGATTAAGCGGTCCAAGATGGACCAGCTAGGAAGAGGGATACGGGTGGAATTGTTTCAGGGGACAGAGGCTGAGGTGTGCCCGGTGTCGGCGTTGAGACAATTTATGGCGGTACACTAGAAAAAAGGGGGGCCATTGCTTATCCATGAAGATGGCTCGTACCTATCCAAGTTCCAGTTCGCATCGGTTTTACGGAAGTGCTTGAAAGGAGGGGGTTTACCCCCGGGTGAGTATGCAGCACATTCCTTTCGGATTGGAGTGGCTACGGAAGCGTCCAGATGGGGTCTTCCGGTAGAGATAATAAAGAGGATAGGGAGATGGGAGTCGGCAAGATATAAACTTTATGTTCGACTTCGCCCACATCTCCTATGAATGAGGGGTTAGGATTGTAAGTAGAAGTTGTTGTTATGTTAGTTGTATATATTTTCCTGGATTTTCTGATGTTATGTCTTTTCAGAGCCAGGATGTCTGATTTGGATCATGGGACATTCTTATGTGTTCTGGGGTGCTAGCAGGGCAGACGTCCGGCCGGACGGCAGACAGCTCAAAATGGCCAGGGATGAAGGCAGGATTCGCTGGATTGGGGTCCCGGGTATGATGTGGCATAAAGTGTTGCCGGATGTACACCGTTTTGCAGGACTGGACCGGCCTCCAGACGTTCTGGTCCTACATGTTAGGGGGAATGACCTGGTCATTCACCCTATGCGGCAGATCATAAAGGATATTCAGTGGGACTTTATCAGGCTCCGGACCTCCTTCCCAGACATGACGATCGTCTGGTCCGATATAGTGGCCCGCATGTCCTGGAGGGGGGCTCGTTTCTGGGAAAAAATTAATAAGACAAGGATAAAAGTAAACAAGGAGGTGGGGAGGTTTGTGGCCAGGAATGGAGGCATTGTGGTTAGGCACTGGGAGCTGGAGTTGGACACCTGGAGGTACCTTAGTGGAGATGGAGTGCCCCTCAACCCGGTCCGGATCGACCTGTGGGCACTAGGACTGGAGGATGGTATTAGGAGGGCGATGCAGGTGTGGTGGCTGGCACAAATGTAAGGTGTCACACTTGTGCCGCGGTGACGGTTGGTTCCTTGACGGCAGATAAATGGTTACCCAGTTAAGTTGAGGTATTGATAAAGTTAGGACCCATCACAGGTATGGAGTCCTCCCGGGTGGTCTGGCAGTTGGCCAGACTGATAGGTTAATAAGTTGGGGGTCTGTGGTCAGTTGGCAAGTCCCCGAGGCGAGTTGGCGGCTGGGGACGAATGCCAACAGAAAATGGGACTTCAGGCTCGAAAGGGAAGTGGGTTGTCAGGGATCTGCAACTAATAAGCTGGATGAGATGGAATAGATATATATTTCAAATAAATGGTTATGAGTAGAAAAGGTTAAAATTTTGAATAAAGTTGATCATTTGGTTTATTGTTAATAAAGGCCGGACAGGCCATTTACATCCAGCAGTTGTCCGTGTCTTTATTATAGATAGTAATAAGTAAGTTTTGGGTAGTAAGGTATCTGGCTACCCTAGTCATGGCAAAGCTACACAATAAAACAACTACATTGTCAAAAATGTCCAAAAAAATAAAAAATGTAATTGAATAAACCTCATAGCCTTGTATATACAGAACAGGAAGCTCAATGAGAAAAACATTGAATGTACAACTGAGCACTGAGTCAAGAGAGCAGGAGTCTATGCTGTTAGTTTGATGTAAAAATATCAATGTATTGATCCAATAACCCAATTTCCCTTGCTAACTCTGCATTCTTCAAGAATTAGTGTCATGGAGAGAAAATACTTATAAAAAAATCAACTGCTCACAGAAATAGTTATCTCAGCAGATTGCCACACAATGAATTTCCCATGGAGCCAATTCGGAGAGCCAAGCCATGGGTATAAGGATAGAGGATGACTCTCTGTTTGGCCTCATGGCTGATTAAATCAAAAGGAACCAGCAGGAGATCTCCTTCAGCAACATGCTTGGGAATCATTTGTCACTCCACCAAAAGCAATGAGAGGTCCACAATGGCGTATTAACTAATCTCTAAACTAATCACATGGCATGCCTGTTCTGCCTCAGACAGAAAAGGGGAGGGTGTTAAAAGCACTCCTATACCTATTTAGCAAGGTCCAAGGCCTCCTCTAGTCTAATGAGAACCTTTAGAGCCAAGAACTGCTGACATCCTCCCATATAGAGTGGGTTGTAATGCCGCGTACACACGAGCGGACTTTTCAACATCCAAAGTCCGACGGACTGATTCCGTCAGACTATTCGATCGTGTGTGGGCTGCAACAGACTTTTGATTCGCAAAAGTCTGACAGACTTTAGAAATGGAACATGCTTCAAATTTTTCCCACGGAACTCCGCCGTACCCGGTCCCTCCGAAAAATTTGCTCGTGTGTATGCTATTCCGACGGACTAAAACCGACGCTAGGGCAGCTATTGGCTACTGGCTATGAACTTCCTTATTCGAGTCCAGTCGTACGTCATCACGTTCGAATCCATCGGAGTTTAGTGTGATTGTGTGTGGCCAAGTCCGCTCAGTCGAAAAGTCCGTCAGAACTCTGTCAGAACTCCGGCAGAACTCCTTCGGAAGTCTGTCGGACATAAGTCCTCTCGTGTGTACGGGGCTTTAGGCATAGTGGGTGTAGTGCATTTTTTACATCATGTTCTCAGTTTAGTTTAGTTCTCAGGGTTAAATGCTCATTTTGTCGAGGGGTGCCAGAATACACCGCTCTGTCCTTGTCTCCCAACTGTGCTTCTGCATTGTCACCTGGTCATAAGCCCTTCCATTGGAGACCACAAGTGGCCCTTACAATACAAATTCTGCAGGCATGGTCCTCTAGTGGCACCATCAGGACACTCCCCCCATGTGTGCAAGGCACTTCCTGAAATAGGGTGACAAGGTTATAAGGTGACGCTCCATCCTTGTGCCCCATGTCATTCTAACGGAGACCAAAAGTGGTCCTTGCAATACATATACTGCAGGCATGGTCCACTATTGGCACCATCAGGACACTGCCCCCAACGCATGATGTATTCATAAAGGTAAACACGCTCCATCCTTGTCTCCCAACTGTGCTTCTGCGTTGTCACCTGGTCACATGCCATTCCAATGTAGAGCACAAGTGGTCATTGCAATACATATTCTGCAGGCATGGTCCACTATTGGCACCATCAGGACACTCCCCCAATGCATGATCTAACCATAAAGGTCGTTAAGCAATCACTTCCTGCTATAGGGTGACAACGTTCCATCCTTGTCTTCCATCTGTGCTCCTGTGTTGTCACCTGGTCACATGCCATTCCAATGGAGACCGCAAGTAGCCCTTACAATACACATTCTGTGGCATGGTCCACCATTAGCACCATCAGCACACTCCCCAACACATGATGTAGTCATAAAGGTTAACAACGCTCCATCCTTGTCTCCCAACTGTGCTCCTGCGTTGTCATTTTGTCACAAACCATTCCAACGTAGACCACAAGTGGTCCTTGTAATACATATTCTGCAGGCATGGTCTACTATTTACACCATCAGGACACTCCCCCAATGCATGATGTAGTCATACAGGTCATTGTGCAAGGTACTTCCTGTTATAGGGTGACAACGTTCTGTC